>NC_136814.1:89445392-90180591 GCF_951394365.1 Tetrao urogallus | reverse complement strand
TGTTTTTGTTCACCTCTGCAAACTTGCAAGCATTTAAATCATGTGTTTAAGACCAAACATCAAACCAAGGCATTCTAGTATTTGCCTTTGCTATCTTCACATTTTGTTATTGTCATTCTTGGTAACTGAAATTAAATGTGAAGATGGAAGTTCCAGCTTCACAGAAAATATCTGTTTTCCTACTTGCATACAGCTGACATGAGCATGCCATGATCTAGGAGTCCCATTCCAATGTTTTTCTCTGAAATGTTGCTACTGATCACATTTGCAAAGTGTCCACACTGCTGTACTACTTCAAGATTTAGCAGGTTCTGTATCCAGTCAAGGGAGAACGTATTCTTTGGTGTGATCTTTGCCCAGAATCTGTTCATCCTTCAGCATCTTCAAACCCTTGGCAATATTTTCAGTATAGTTTTCAGAATAGTTTCTTAGGGTGCCAGCTTTAATCTTGTCATCAAGTCTATTGCTCACCTTTCAAAGAAACTAGGAATGTGTAAAATGCAAAAACTGATATGAAATCACTGTGCCACTCTGTAGCCTACTTCAGCTTAGAAAATCTGAAAGGAGTAAAGGAAAGATATGGGGAAGGATGGCGAAAGGGAAAGAAGAGAAAGGAGGAAGGGAAGAAGACAAGGAAGGTAAGGCAAGGAACACAGGAGTGCAACTGAAAGAACTGTGTTTGTGACGTGACATAGATAAGGAAAAAAAAGGTTAAAAAGATAAAAGCCTGTCATTTGCCACAAATCGTCTGGAGCTTTTTTCACTCAAATCCGTAACGGCTCAGAAAGTTCCCTGATGACACTGGCAGGCTCAGACCAGTGGTTTTGGAAGCTGTGTTAGCTGAGAAACACATTGGTAGATTTGGTAAAAATCACACGTCGGTTAGAAGGTTTGATAAAAGTTAGCAGTGCAAAGTTGAGACAGTTCTCAGCTGCCATGAGCTTACATTTCTCCATAGAAGAGCAAGTGTTTACTGTTCATTTTTCTTTTCCAAGTATCACGTTGAGATACAAATTTCTTGGGTACATTCTGAAAATGAAAAGGGCTGGAAACTCTGGAAAGGAAAAAAACAAATTCCAAAGAATTAAGAACTAAGTTAAGAATTAAGATCTCTAGAGATGTTAAGGACAAACAAGTGGACTTTTAGAAGCAGCTAAATGGTATTATTGGTACATTTCTTGTGTTGTATTTTTATGGGTGTTTTAAGATTGTCTTTCTCAACACTTGCATAGCAGGCTAGGTAGAAGTTTTTACTGGATGACCTCTGTCTCTTCCTAATAGGCTTCCTGTGGAATTGAGGTCTACAGTAGAAGCATGAACAGCATTTTACACACCTGATTATGCTACAGATGTTTCAACACAGCTCCCATCAGAGCAGTGGGGAGTTCCACTGTGGGGAAAGTGACTTAGAAAGGTGCATGGTTTCAAAAGGAAAATGACATCAGAACTCTTTATCCATTTCTTCCAATCTTCCAAACGATGGTGATTTCTTTAAGAGGGTCAGTAGGTGCAAAGTATAGTAATTAACAAAAAATAGGCTAACGGGGATTTGAAAAATGAAACCCCCCCTCTTAAGCATTTTAAATGTTTCTGATCTCAATTATTTTATTATTGATATGGAAATGAAAATTACCTGCTCTCCCATCAGAGGAAGTCACTTTTTACTTGCTAGATATTTTTTACAACTGTATTTCTAGTGTAGTTTGAAATTAAAACTAACATCCATGTTTTCCTTGGTAAAACAGCATTGCAGTTGCTGGTGTAGAAATGAGCTTATAAACAGAATATTTGCTTATTATTTTGCCCATTAAGTAAAAATATATTGGGATTTTTATTCCTGAGAAAATATTTAGGTCTGATATTAGCAATAGGTATTTCTTGTGGGTTTTTTTTTGTTTTGTTTTGTTTTGTTTTGTTTTTGGGTGTGAGGATTTTGACAAGTAATTAGAAGCCATAGAGTGTTCTTTGGCATCATTATTATATTCTAACAAATTGCATTAGGCTAAAATCCCCCTTCGGAGTTTTCTGTGGTCTTGGTGAAAAGCAATAGTGATGAATCTCAGAAGAATTTAAGGAAGAATATTTGCTTAAGTACAGAAACACAATGCATCTGGTACTAATGTTTGTCCAGTGTGCCATTTAAGTTAGTCTCAAATCCTCCTGAGCTTTTAGACATGAGAAGATGTGGCTAAAAGAAACAGGATGCACATTTTAATCCTAACAGTATTTGTTCTCCTACTCTGTGTCTGGAAATGGATGACAAATAAAAATCCACTTTTCATTGGTACTGATCGTTGGCTGCTTGCAGTTTAAAGAGGTGAGCATTGTAATTCCCTTATAGTATAATTTTTGGTTGGTTTTATGTATTTCCACTGGTTAAAGATAAGTTACAGTGACACTTAGTGGACACAGCATGCTTTTCTGTTCAACTCAAATCAGCAGACAAAGTTTGTTTAACTGAAAAAGTGTCTTCCATCTCTGAAGATAGTATCCACTCAAATATCAGTGGGTGTATTTGAAGCACTGTGCTGGTAGAGATAATGCTGGAAGGTAACATTTTACTGCCTCCTCCCTTTCAGAACGGAGTTTCCAAACCCCAGTGGTGTTTCCAACTCTGTTTTATGACTTGGGTCTCAATTCTAATTAGTGGAAGTTCTACACGTTTTACAGAAGATCCTATCTGCTTATTCTCTGCCCAAGAATGTGCAGATTTATAGACTGGCCAAAATGTCTGGAGAGATTTAGTTTCCAAGTGTGCTGGAAAAGAATAATTATGCCCAGTAAAAGGAAGACAGTAGAATTGAGAAGGTAGTCTGAGGACATTACAGCTTCTTTTTTAGGATATCAGTGCTTTTATTACAATCTCAAGTATAAAGCAAAGATGTTAAGAAGGGTAGAATATTGTCTTATGTGGTTTGCAGTTTACTCATATGTCCATTGGTTGCTTGCTTAATGTTGATTATTGTGGCTTAGGACAGTGTCCCCTGCACCCAGTACAATAGCTTTCTTCACTAGTCACTGGATATGAACAGCCACTAGTCACAGCATAATCCTTCAGCCCACTTCACAGACAGGAATGTCTGTGGGGTATTTTCTCACAGTATCTCCCAGCACAAGTGGGAACTGCTTGGAAGCAGTGGTCCACTCTATTTCTTATGAAGCTAAGGCATCTTTAACCAAAGATCAGAACCACCAAGGCATCTTCCACTGGGCCATGTTTAACATCCTCCTCTGCATAGGAAAGCTCTGCTTGCTCATTACTGCATGCCCGGTAAGCCCAAAACTAGGTTAAGGAAGAGTGGTGTCATCCCTCGGCTCAGAGGCTGAAAAAGATACTGTTCTAAGAAAATGCATGCCTTCCTACCACGGCCTGAAAGAGCCTTAGAAGGCTTTGTACATTATACCAAGACGATCTGACATTTGGCTTTTCCCAAGGCAGGACTGAGTTTGATGGAACAATGATGAATATTCTTTTAAGCTATTTTCTGCCTTTTTTTTCCCCCTCACTACCATTTCATCATTTTTTATCTGGACAAGAGAGACACTTTTGGACCATCAATCTCTGTTACACTCACACATGCTTCAACTTTCCAACCGTTTCTTGTGTTACAGAAACACATGGAGAATATTTATGCCATCTGGACATGTAGAATATATGTTGTTCTACTTCCTCTCGGGACTGAAACAAAAGGGTTATGATCCCCAGACTCAAAGTAGCATTTATGTCCTTGCCTAAATGGCATATCTGGGGAGATTGGCTACCTTGACAAAGAATACATTCAGAATGGAGGGAGAAAGAGAGCAACTGCTCATGTCTCAGCTGCTATTCAGTGCTCTAAAATGGTTTTCTCCATTGATTTCTATCTCTGAGGAGAGAGTTCATCTCTTTGGGGTGTTTTCAGAAAATCCATTGGCTTTTCTGCTTTCACAGCATAGCTTTGTCTTGGAGCCATGGGTGCTGTGCTCAGATTTTACCTTCACCCCACCTAGATCTGACATAAGTCACTGTGGTAGTGCTGCTTTTATTGCTAACATTTACACCACTTGCATTTGGGTTCTTCTCTATTTACAATACAGAAATTTAGCAGAGGATGATCTCTGCCTCAAAGATGTTATGAAGTAAATGAAAGGTACTGCAAGCACCACGTGCAGTGGAGGAGCTGCATATTGGGAAGAGGGCTCTGCTGCGCTCAGACTACACCAGTTGGAAACATACAGGCAGGAACTACAATTTTTGTGCTTTTAAGCTTTAGCGTTTTCTACCCCAAATCCCTGGCACGATAAAAGTTCTTGTGAGTATTGCCCAAACAGCAGCAGGGATGGATCCTAACACTGTGCCTTCCAAATTAAAAAGGAGGTGTTGAGATGCGGTTATGTCTGTTCAGACCAGGATTTTGTAAACCAAGATCTTTGCTGATAACATTGAATAATGGTCTCAGATTGTTGTTTTTTTGTTTTGTCTTGTTTTTGTTCTTAAACTGAGGTCCTTCTTTTGAAGGTGTTTTTGAACATCTGCCAGAAAAAAATATTAAATACAAAGCTCTTCAGCACTTTGCCTCCACCACTAGGAGCAGCTAAGTCCATTGGGGAAGGGAAGGGGAAGCACGTGAGCCTTGACTCACCTTTAATGCTCCTCAAATCGTGATATGCTAAGGCAGGCAGACGGAAACTCATTTTTGTTAGCTGTGAGTATCATAACATTTCCCAAATATGTTTATCTAATTGAATGATTTTTCCTACAAAAACACTGATCTGACAAATCCATGCACGATGCACCATTAGCGCATGAACAAACTGGTGTAGCAGAGTGGACTTCAAACAGTCAAAGGGTATTTTGTTACAGAGCTCATATTCTAAGCTACTGGGACAGGCAGTTGAAGCAGTTGCTAATTCTCAAAATACTCCCTAAGAGTGGGTTAATTTGTGCATCACTGAAGCATCAGTCCTTTTTGTTGTCAAGGTATATTTTGCAATTGCAAGAAAGGAATATGTACAGTCTTCAGTGTTTGCTAAAAGCTAATTGGCAGCTACACTTCTTAACTGAGATGGATATTGCTCATATCTGTGGGTATCCTCGTGAGTGCATGAGGATTTTAAAAGGTGCCACTGCTCTCTGGTTATGCTTTATTTGCCTTTACTACTTCTCTAGTTTTGTTTTTTTGGTTTTTCTTTTTTTTAATTACCATTTATTTATTCATTAAAAGGAGCTCCATCAGACAGGTTTAATGTTTCTTTTCGTTTTCAGATGATTCTGCAGGTTTCATGATATCACATCAGCAGAAGCTGCTGTAGATTGATGGGACCCCATCAACCACCCTGCCCACTCGATATTATAAAGATTTGTGTCGTCAGTGGTCGTGACGTTTGGTAGGAAGTTGCCCATTTATGGATACTAGAGCAAATGATATCATCACAATAGGTGGCTCCTGTCTAAATAGGATCATTTGTGAAATGAGATTACAGGCATTTATCTGGGAAACAGGAGACAGAGGCACCTGCTTTATGTAATTGATATCCTGGGGACTTATAGTGTACAATAATTAAGAAAAATCTTCCTTTCTAATTCTATTATGTGGGAAAAAAAACCTCTTTTTTTTCTGCCTGCATAAAACAAACCCCACTTCCACATGGAATAAGCTCCAGACCATGTTTTCTATTATGCTTGAATATATGGGACATGCATTGCAATCCTATGCTTGCCACACTGCTGCAGTATACTTGTTTTGCAGAGCTCTGTAGCAGGCTAGTCAAAGCTGTGACTAACCAGACCCTTGGATACATACTCTAATTTCTGGCCTTTATTTTTACAATGAATTTGATTCATTCTTTGATGGCATATTTTTTCTGATTTGCGAGAAGCTTCATGCTCTGTGTTTGGATGCTGACTGCAATACAGCAATAGTCTTTGATACGGTAAGTCAAAGATGACTCATTTCTTACTCTCGTGCCTTCAATTTATACTTTCTACAACACTATCTCGTCAGGTAGAAAATGATGTGTTAATTAATGTTGAAGGAGTTAATTTTCAACAGATGCTTTTCTCTTCCCTCCCCCCCAGTACTTTGCACCATGGTTTTTTTCCTCCTCATGAAAGCAATAGGTTTGAACTGACTTTAAGTAAAATGCTTTTGCTCTATTATTTTTAATAATATTGCCAATATTTTGTCCTATTCTGCAATTTCAAGAGTGAAGAAGAAAATATATCACAAGCACATATCTGGGACTTAACATGTGATGCTAGAATACGATAAGTTCAGTCCAGTATTAACCTTTATTACAGCGAGCATGATTTGAAAGGCAAGAATCTTTGGGGAATTTATACTTCAGATAAAGTAGGAAGGTTTCAGTTTTCACTTGAGAATTCATGTAGCCAGGTCCATACATTTACGAGAGCCCTTATTTTATGTGCAGGCAGCGGAGAGAAAATGCCTTACAAAAAGACAGTTCCCTTTGTATGCAGCGTGCAGGAGAAGATTCAGTAGTACCCCTTATCAAGTGCACTGTGTGAGATAAGAGCAAAAAAGCCCATGTATTCACTGCAGAGTGATAGGAGCCTCTACAATGCAGAAACGTGGCTGAGAAAAATGCTACCTGGCGAAATATTCTTTGAAGAGCTTTAAAACAGTGCTGTGATCACACACGCAACATGCCCTCTAACAGACAGCTAAGATTAAGTGTACAGGAGAGGTAAAATTTAACATAGCAATGTTTTTTAGAGAAACAGCAGTCTGCAGCAGAGGTCTGGAGCCACACTAGGTTACTGGGTCTCCCCTGGTGAGATTTGTTCAGCCCTGGTTTTAGCTGGGCAACTTTGCTGCAAGTGAGCAGTGCTCAGATGGCTTGAAATGAGTACCTTTGGGAAGTATTCTCTCTCTCTTTTTCCTTTCCCTTTTATTTTTTTTTTTCTTTTTTCATGTGTTAAACTTTTCAAGAGCAGAGGGCTTTCTCATCACCCTTTTGGGTTTGGGTGTGCCTATTAAAAATAAAAATTAACAAAATATCAATGCGTTTGTATTTGTCAGTATAGGCTTCCGACATGCGGGTGAAATAGCTCGCTTTTCCAAAGTTCATTCACAAACAGAGCCAACAGAGGGAAAAAGAAGCGAGGTCTGTGTGAAATCAGAACAAAGCTGTAGGCTGGCTGTCATCAGGCTGTAATTACTGTGGCTTTTCCACTTCTGCTGAGAAGTTTTCAGGTTTGATTTCTGCATTGCCAGTGTGATAATTTTACAGGCATGCGTTAGCGTCAGCTCTCGCACTTGCTGATAATTAGTTCACGGATCCATATCTGTCATGTTTTCCTGTCATTTGAGACAGCCTACATCCTTTGAATTTAGCAACAAGTGATCAATGTGATCATGTACTGCCCAGCATCGTGCACTCTGAAATGGATCTTTGGAAATCTAAAGGCAGTTGAATAACACTTCCTAGGTGCATAAAATATGTATGGTTAGTGAAATTAGTGACCGCTGGCAGCCTTTTTTGAATGAAACATGCTGTTGTAAAATGCTCGAAGGCAAGTGGAGGTACGTCAGCATAGGAGCTGTTAAACACTAGCACTTTGCCTGCCAGCATCCTTTGCTTTTGCAAAAAAAGCACAAAACCAAATAAAAAACCAACAAAGAAAACACAGAATAAAGGCTATATTCTCCTCAGCAACGTGTAATTACATCTGCTCAATATGTTCCACGGACATTATTTCACTGTAAATGTCTCATACGGTGATTTGGAAAAGTGAAGACATTTCCACAGATTTCATTTCTGCATGTTAAGCAGAAGCTGCAGGAAAGTGGCATGTTCTGCATGTAGAGGCCACGTTACATGCTCTGTAATTCAGGCATTCAACTGCTTGTAGCTTGATCAAATTCCAAATACCGAGCGGCGTGCAGGGTGCACTGCTTGGAGAACAGGCATACAGAAATCATTGCGCAGTCGGTGCTTTTTGTCCTACACCTGTAATCATTTTTTTTTTTAATTGCATTAGTAATTTTCTGCCAGTTCTGCCTCTGCAGAATGTATAATTTCCCACGAAAGGAAAGCGTACTTGGCAGCAGCTTTTCAAAACTAGCAAAATGACTTAAAAATAACAGGACAGATAATCAATGAGAATCACAAGCATACTGGAGGATATATAAATAAAAGCATTCCACCCATTGTGCTTAAAACAGTTCTTAGCTGAATTTAGTGAATGTAGAGGAGGAATGGCTGTAGCATAGGGCACACAGTGTTCCACTTTCGCTTTATCTAGTAACTTTGTAACTGATGTATCCAAAAGTGCTACCACTGTGTTGTAGATAACATTATTAATGATGTTCCCTAATATTATTTGTTGCCTTCTTTTATTACCGATATGTTAGAAATCTCAGATACATTTTTCTGAAAACCTCATCTTTCTGCTTTCATTTCTGTTCTTACATACATGATGTCGTGCTCTTTGCTTTATCATTTCAATAAATTCACATAGTTAATAATTTTATTCTATTTTTTTGAGGTGAAAGGCTTGAATTTGAGCTGGAGCATACCAGGGAAAATCAAGAATAACGGCACTTATGTACCTCTGCTTTTATGTGTAGTATTAATGAGACCAAATGAACGTCTCTGACATGAACATGAAGGGTGTTAAGTGTGCACACAAAGTACAGCATACGTGGCCCACATCCCTGCGTGTCCTAACTGCTATCAAATATAAAATCCTAGGAGACATTCTAAAGTAGTGAGGAAAAGCAGCTGGCTTTTTATAAAAAACTCACTTAAAAAGGAAGTTGTGTTCACTGACAGCACATGAATATGGCACAGGATCTGACAGTGCTGGCTTCACTTTCTCTGAATACCACAGGCTTTTTTATTTTTTTTTTTCTAATAGATATTTGCTTCAGAAATCCTGCCCAAGGTCAGCGCGGAGGGCTGCATTATGTGTGAAACCACACATCCTCGACTGGAGACCCTGTGGCTAAATCAAATTAAGATGCTTTTAGTTTCTTATTGTGAAATATAAAAGATTCATACCTGCAACTACACATGATTTGCATGGATTGGTCCAACACAAATTACGGCTGCCATATAATTTAATTGTCTTTGACAGATACACTTGAAAAATTGATATGAAAGCCTGATCATACAGGACAGCGTGAATGCCAGCAAAGTATGCAGAAAGCAGCAAAGAAGTTCTGTTAGCGAGCCATTAATTCCTTTTAACAGCATGTTACCGAGGTACAAATAGGGTAACAAATCTGTTACTGTCAACCTGCACAGGAAAGCAGTCAGTGGTATATAGATTAAACCACACAATAATTCAGAGATTTCTTTTCTTTTGATGAAGGAAAGCATAGCTGCAAATGCAGTCACCATTAACACCTTAAGAGATACTTTTTTGCAATTAATAAACACTATCACAACATTTGTGGTAGGAAGTTATTTGCTGCATTGAAGACTTAAAGGTGACCATTGCCCATTACAAGAAGGAGATTCAAAGCAGAAAATTGTGCAAGGATTTTGCATTTCTATGCAGTTTCTGAGAAAGGTTCAAGTTAGAGCTGATCTCTATAGTAATGCGTTGTGAAAACAGTCATGTTTTCCTCCCAGTTCCTAACACTGTGTGTCTCTTGATACAAGAGCAACAACACCCTTTATAAATTTCAGTTCTTTTTCTAGGTGACCTGCCATCATCAAATCCTTGTACCTAAGGCTTGAACACGCTTCTGCTGAAGTTGCTGGCAAAACACTTAGTGGCTTAACTGGGATCATGATAAGGGCAACTCACCATTTAATAATCCAGGCCAGAAGATATCAGGCTGCTTTTTCACTTGTTAGATACAGGCTCTTTTCCTGCAAGCAGCAACTTCACACCAGCTTATCAGGAGGACAAAGTCCTCTTTCAGACTTCTATCCAGGGGAAGCAAGGACAAGCCTGGCACAGTGAGATCTTAGAATCACAGGATATCCCAAGTTAGAAAGCACCAATAAGAATCATCAAGCACAACTCCTGATAAACTTTCCAGTAAGGCAGGGCAGAACGTGTGACAGCCCTTGCTGTTGTCAGAGATGCAACTGAGGAGCAATATACATCTCCCCAGCAATCAAGACCTACTTGAGTCCTTTACTTTGAAAGCAAAGGGTGGAAAACTGCACAAGCAGTTGTGATCAGATGTTAGTTCAGCATAAAGCCACAGAAACTGCTTTGCTGGGATTTCACCTGTAAGCAATAAGCAAATCTGAGTAGAGGGAGTTCACTTGGTGGTGGATTGGAGGTGAGTTCTGTGTTGCTTTGAAGTGTGACCCTTGTTGAGGTCTTTGTTTTGAGGGAATTGGATGTTTTCTGGGAGGAGCTTTTTCTTAGAAAGTCCTTCAATATCAGTACAAGCTGGGGAATGAAAAGATTGAGTGCAGCTCTGCCAAAAAGGGCCTGGGGGTAATGGTAGATGGGAAGGTGGACATGAGCCAATAATTTGCCCTTGCAGCACAGAAAGCCAACCATATCCTGGGCTCTAAGTAAGCATGGCCAGCAGGTTGAGGGAAGTGATCTTGACCCTCTGCTCCATGCTGGTGAATCTTCACCTGGAGTGATGTGCCCAGATATGGAGTCTGTGGTACAGGAGAGGCATAGACTTGTAGCGGTATGTCCAGAGGAGGGCCACAGAAGTCATCCAAGGGATGGAACGCCTCCCTTTGAGTACAGGCTGAGGGAGCTGGGGCTGTTCAGCCTGGAGAAGAGAAGGTTCTGAGGTGACCAAATTGTGACCTTTCAATATCTAAAGAGAAGCTACAGGAAAGAAGGGGACAGACTCTTCAGCAGGGTCTGTGGCGATAGGACAAGGGGAAATGGTTTCAAGCTTATAGAGGGTAGATATTGGTTGGATATAAGGAAAAAGTCTTTTACGGTGAGGTTGGTGAGGCACTGGAACAGGTTGCCCAGAGATGTGGTTGATGCCCTTTCCCTGGAGGCTTTCAAGGCGAGGCTGGATCAGGCTCTGGGCAACCTGATGTAGGTGTTGTGTCCCTGTTCATTGCAGGGGAGGTGGATTAGATGACTTCTGAAGATTCCTTTCAACTCTAAGGATTCTATGGTACACTGTGCTGGCTCTCTGCTGCTAGATGCAAGGCTGTGTTAAACTCCCTGAGGCCCTACATCTCTGCCTGTTTACATCAGCTGGGAGAGGGCATGGATCTGGGGGCTGCTCTGCTTTTCTCTGTTTTTAGTTTTTAGTTCTAGTTTTCTTCATGCACTTTTAATTCTATAAATGTTATCAACATCTCTTTAAGTATAGCGTTGTCTTCTCAAACATTGTTCTCACATCTGATTTATTTTCCTCCTCCCCCTGCCCAACTGCTGATAGAAGTAATAGGCAAGAGCTAAAAGAAATTAAAGGCATATTTTTTCTGTTCACTCAGTGTGTTTGACAGCATTTTGTATCTATTCAGCCCCATTGCTTCTTCAGTGGAATTATTTGGCTTAGTAGTATCTGTAAGGAAAAAGCATCTTAAACCAAGAGGAATAATACTGTAACAACAAAAAGACTGGCAGGCAAAGTTGCTAAATCTCAGAGGACTCTGCATTTTGTTGACTATATAGAATTGATAATATTTTTTTCATAAATATGTAATCTGTATACATCTCGATAGATGTCATAAAAGCCTATATTAGGTCTTCCAATTAGACAAGTAATTGGTGCTATTGCTCTGAACTGCCCTTACAGCATTTATCTCCCCCTTTTCAGCTTGTCATGGTGACGTTTTGTTACTCCTCTAGTACAGCCATCTGAAGGGGCTTGCATCCTGCCCACAGACACTTGTTCTTTCCCAGTCCCTGTTTGAAGTGCCCCAGATGTGATGACTCTGTTCTTTCTGTGGCTGTGTTCCAAGCACAGCAGATAACTTGTTGATCAGAGTGATGTGGGCCCTTTTGAGGCTGATGCAGGAAAAGATCTGAAATGAGCACCGAGGCCAACTTCCTGTGTAAGCCCCTTCAGTCAGATGTAGTAAAAAGCTTGTTATGTTTAACTGAAAATGTTGGGTTCCTAAAACAAACAAAATGAGCAACTAGTTAATACTAACCTCTTGTGAGGCTGTCTTGGGAGATAGTTGCAACTAGTTTTGTTATTGTGTTTTCCTTTCATATTCTTACAAAACAGTGTTTCTCTGCTACAATTTCCATTCTTACAGCACCTATAATTCAAATAAGGACAAAAGCTTCCTGGAATAGAGCAGTATATATGTACAACATCGTTTTTATAGGATGAAACAAAAACGAACACAGTTCCTTAACACTGGCAGTGCACCTGTCAAAATGGTTTCATCAGGGTGAAGGAACAGCAAAACCAGGTTTGGGATGTTGAGCTAACAACACCAGCAGACCCAACTCATTGTGAAGACTTATTGAGTAGAAGAAGTCAGATGGCACAAGGGACTTCTCAGGAATAGTTTGCAGTAGCATTGTTCCATATTCAGGGTGCTTTTCTGGCTTGCTATATGGGTTCATGGCCATACTCTGGCAAGAGGTTCTGACTTAAATCCCACAGTGCTGGCTGCAGTGAGGACTTGCTTGTAGCTTCATTGCTGTCAGTTTGCGTGACTCTTATACTATTCAAGTCAGTATTTGCACTGACTATCCTGCAATGAAGCCCTGCCTTACAAAAGAAAGCAGTAGTATTAACTGTGTGAGTGCACTGAAGATGAAAATGAGTAGGAGCTTCCCCTTGGTTTTGGCAGGCTCTGGGATAAGGTGCTGTGGGAAAAGGGAAATGCTTCTGACACAGGAAACCCCTGTTCCTGGGAGTGTGCACATCACATCAGCCTTTGCAACCGGTCTCCCTTGAAGCTAGTTGCTGTACTGATTTGGATCCCTCCTGTGCCAGTTGTTCAGGGGCTTCTTATCTTGCTCTTGATTCACAGATAGGACAAAGCTGTCTAGACAAGAACTGCTTTGTATTAAACCCCTCAGTGTACAATTTAAGCTTGAGGATTTATGGATACATCCATGCAAGAGCAAATATTATTTTAAGATATTTATTATAATGTAATATTGAGATTCACTTTTAATTTCTCTGGTTCTCCTAGGATCTCGTGCTCATATGTACATACATGCATTTTCAGTGAGAGGAGCAGGCAGAGCATTGTGTGTATCCCCCAGTGTGCTGCCAGGTTTTGTGGACCACAGCATCCAGAGAGAGTGTCAGACACCTCCTGGTGCCTCCCCTCGTCAGCCCGTGCCCCGCTCCATGGCTGCACATGCCATGCACTGTCCCTGGCCCTACAGCTCCAGCCCTGGGCTCAGCATCTACCCCTCACTGCTTTAAACACAGGTGTGCATTTCTCAGATAAGCCTTTTCAGCAACTGCTTACGTTTTCAATAACTGAACGAGCGGAAGATAGATTTTGAACTAATTGTTGTATAGTGATGGGATTCTGAGGTGAATGCAACTGTTGATAAATAAATTTAAGATTTCCACTCCTAATTTCAGTATGAATAATTAACAGCCTCCCTCAGACTCAGGGCTGCAAATTAACCAGTTCATAAATACTTCAGTTGTCACTGTTTCATGCAGTGACAGTGTTTATTCTGATCTTTGCCAGCTCTGCCCCTGGGGGACCAATACATGAGAGTTGTTTTTTCCTTTTTTCTTTTTCTTTCTTCAGATATGTAACAAATTAATTCTTCTCAGGTATTTTTGGTTCACTTCTATGCTCATGTGATTAATGGAGATAATACAGGAAATTAATACTTGAATATCTGAGGAAGAAACCTGTGGGATATAGACATTCTTCCTGATTGGGAAAAAAAAAAAAAAGAAAGCAGGAGGAGCCTGCCAGGCATTGTAGTGGAGGGTGGAGATGTGGCTGGGCTAAAACCATTTTTGGTTGTGAACAAGCTATTAATTTGCTTTGCAAGTTATTTCTCTGTAAAGCAGTGATGACAATTCTTCAATGGGTAGCTGTCTTCTTTGAGATAAATGTGCGGGAGTTGGCCATGATATATTTGGGAAGTGCTACCAATATAAATTGATGGAAATTACATCCGATGGTGTCCATAAATGTTTCTGTCTATACTGAAGAAGGGGGAATTATCCTTACAAAAGGGCATGCTTTACCATTGATTCTCTTCTGTCAGTTGGGAGGGGAGGGAGATTGGCTGAAGAAGTCCATGAAAGGAGACTCGGATTGCAAAAATCAGTAAAGTCTCCTCAGGAATCTGGTCACTGCTGCACTCACTTTCCAATCTCTTCTTCAGCCTTAGGAATAGTCAAGCAAGGACAGTCTTACAGAGCTAAAAATAATCTAGACTTGCCAGAGCTTTAAAAAATAATGGCTTAGAAATTGAAAATCATTGAAATCATATGATAGGTGCTGCCAGTGGTCTGACTTGGTTGAAGACTGTTGTAAGGAAGCTCTCCAAAGTGAAACTTTTCAATGCCTTCTGTGCTTTTGTATTTGACTGTTCGACACATTCTGTATTTGAGTGTTTGCGCAGAGGCAAGCAGATAACTCAAAAGGCACTGTGTGTGTCTTCCTGTATTGGGCATGAGAATGAAAGAGGAGAGCGGATATCCGTTAGCAACACACAGCTCTGGAAACCACCTCAGATATTTAACATTATGTTTCAAGAGTACTGCTATAGTATTAGTTTAATGGCACAATTCCTCTTCTGCTGATTTCAGTTCCAAATGCTGTTAACAGTTACTGTGAGATCAACTGTTTTCTTTTTTCTTCTTTTTGCACGGCACATTTTCAGAACACAGTAAGAACTTTCCCCCCCTACTCCCTAAGGGTGAAACAATAGGTTTTTTTGCTTTCTACAATTTTCACACATCTGAAATGACATAACAATTAAGTTTAACTGTCTGCTTTCAGATGGATTACTTTCAAAATAAAATAAGCTGCACTTGAGTTTCCAGGTAGTTTGCCATCAAGAATCTGAAAATCTGAGATTTCCATGGGATTGCACTTGGTCATGTGGGTATGGCACCTGCATCCCTACTTCAAGGGAATCTGGGTGAAGCTGACATGCTTGGAATTTTTTTAGACGCTGAAATCTGTGAACTTATCAAAATAGGGTTGAATACTGGCTAATGGAGATTCCTCCGAACAAAACATTTTACACTAATGTTTTCATGCTTAGATTCAAGCGGCCTTTTTCACATAGCTGAGTTGTGCCACAAGCAGAAAAAATAACTGAGATTAGGATTCCTGGATACTGTTTCAGGCACAGATTACCTTGCTAGCAGCTGTTTCTCTTCAAATGAAGGACACTTATAGAGAAGTTGTATAGAATATGAGAGGACTCAAGTATGTGCCTAAGTAAAGGGAACTGGGAATCTACTGAAGCTTCCCTAACCTTGCAAAATCAGTAGGTTCAGGCATGTGACCGAGTATTCCATAGTCTGGTATCAAAATTTTGATTTTTCATTTACTTTTTAGCTAAATGTTATAGATCCTCTCAGTCAAATTGGGGTATTTACCAGTAGGCAAAATTGGATGTAGTAATACCCTGATGTCTGCCCAGGATGTATAAATTCGCTTCTGCTCAACACATTCCCATTATGAACTACGACTGTGACTGCCATATGAACATCATCTTTCAACAGTCATAATCACGAGGTTAGGAAGTAAACTGAGAAGGTGGGAATCCGTTAGCTACTTTTCATGTATTCAATACTAATTAGACATAATATTAGTGAGAATGCTCATGAGAAGTATTAAAACTCACTTAGTTTTTCTCATGTACCTTATTAATGTATGCATCTAAAGGGGCCTAGGTGAATCTACAGATTTCTGTATAGATTTCTTTTCTTTCTACTAAAACAGGAGTAAAACAAAAATGGTGATGCGCTGGTAATCAGAGTGGCAACACAAAATGGAAAGAAAGAACACAGCTAGGTATACTGCTAAAATAAAATGTTGGGCAGAGGTATTGCAATAATATATAAGCACTAAGATATAAGCAGCATATGCTGTTAAGAGAGAAAAAACAGTAAGAAGTAAGTGAAAACCTGAATTGGGCACAGAAAGATCCTTATTTTCAGCAAGACAATGTTTATTCATGAGCACCAATAAGAACATGTTTAAAAATCATCTTGTAAAACCTGAGATCCGTTTTGGTGGAGGGTTTAGTGATTTAGCATTTCATGAAGCAGATTGTCTTTTGAATCACTATTGCATTAGTTTAAATTATTCCAAGTTTACATCACTGCAAGTAAGATTTAGTTTGGGGAGTTGATTTGCTTTTCCTATGGAGTGGCTCAGACTAGATTCCCAGATAATGGCCCGCTTCCTCCTCACCTACTCTGCTTGTGGATCGTTCACACTCCTGTGAGGTACTACAGGGGTTAAATGTGCTGGTTCAAAGACCAGGACTGGCCGTAGGAAGAACATTGGAATTGCATTCCCTGTGCCATCAGAACTTGCCAGATAACCTCAGGCAGAGGAAGGCTTCCTCAGTCTTCAGTCCACAGAAATCAGCAAAGAACAGCCTCCCCACTGGCCGCAGCGTTTTCGCTCCTTCCTTAGCACCCTTACACATTGTCCACCAAGTTGTTTAACAATTTTATGAAATATTCTTGTAAAAAGACAGTTAACCTGATCTGTGGTTCTTTGCTACAATGACAAAACTCAACAAATCAACACAAAAATACTTCAGAAAGTTAAGAAAAATAATTAAAAAAAAATAATCATGTAATTAACAGATTTGATGTGATGAAGTACTGAATTGCTAGAACAGTGTATCTCAATGCTTGTGTTGGGCTGATGTGGACCAGCTGCTGGGCGCCCACCCAGCCACTCTCCTGCTCCCTCTCCTCAGGAGATATGGGGTAGAAAATGAAGTGAAGAAGCTCATGGGTGGACATACAGAGGAGATCACTTACCAATTGCCATCATGGGCAAAACAGGCTTGACTTGGGGGAAATTAATGTATTGTGAAATAAAAGTAGGTCTAGAAAGCAAGAAACGAAGATGAATTAAATTAATGCCTTCTGTCCAATGGCACCTTTTTTCCAGGCTCAAATTCACAACTTTGTTCCTCCCCCCCAGGCAGCACAGGAAGGGGTGTGGGAAGGGGTGTGGAGGTCCATGCTAGCTCCCATCAGCTGCTCCTTTCTCCTCGCTTCTCCCCTCCTCCAGCATGGGTCTTTGGCACGGGCTGTAGGTGTGCTCACTGTGGACTCCTCTCCTCGGGCTGCACCTCCAGCGCAGGGCCTGCTCCCATGGGGCTCTCCACGGGCTGTGGGAAAGACCTACTTTACTATGGCCTCCCCACTGGCTGCAGCGTTTTTGCTCCTTCCTTAGCACCCTTCCACTGATGTGCCACCAGTGTGGCTGACAGGCCCAGCTGTGTCCTCCAGTAGGTCTGTTCTGCAGTTCTCACAGAAGCCCCTGCAGCCTCCCTGCTGCCAACACCTTCCCACCTACACCCACACCGTGCGGTGCTTTTTTGGGAAATGTTTTAAATGTAAAGTTCTTAATATACGTGGTTATCACTCCTTAGGGCTGCAATTTAAGGAGTCTTAGGTAATACAACTGATATGTAGGTAATGTGTAGGCAAACCAAATAGAAAAGTCAGTATTATAACCTTTCTCTGCTGTTGCATCCTGCCTTTTTCTCATGAGAGAGAAGCAGTGTAGGACAGACCTGGATGAAAAATGAAACCCTGATCTGAAATTTCAAAGTTGTCCCGAATTTCCTCTGTTTAAAACTTAATCTTTTTTATTCTGATGTCTTTGGAGATTTTGTTGCACTAGTTTTAAAAAGTGTCACAGAAAATTTCCAGGTGAGGAAACCCAGTTTTTAGTGAGGTATTGAATAACTATTTGGATAAATTTCATAGTGTTTCTGCTCATAAAAACACTCTCAGATACTTTTTGTGGAAAAGAAAGCACTCAAGTTTCAAAGCATGGATCAATTACTTGCAAAAGTTTTCAATATGAGGAAGAATATATTTTTAGAAACAACAAGATTCACACTGTTTTTCGTTTTGTTGTCCATCTCCAACGTGATCCAGACCCTGTGAGATAATACTGCATCCAACACTGTGCAAGTCAAAGCAGTGTGCGTGGCTCTGTGTCCTAACTTCAGCCCACAAAGAGGGCATGAGCATCTTAGTGCTGGAGAAGACCCAGTCTTACTCACAGAGAATGTTCTTCAGGTTGAGGAGAAATGTTTCACCAGAAGGCAGCCAGTCCAAATGCTTTCAGCACATTTTGCAGCAGTTTGACCTCCAGTAGCTTCCTGCTGAGGCGAGCAGCAGCTAGCATATCTCCTCTTCCATAAGAGGAAGCTTGACTTCGTCCCTTGATGTGAGCTGCTCCCTGCAATGTGGTGGTAAATTATCTTCTGGATCACTCGACTGAACCTTCATAGTAATACTGAGGTTCTTCCTGTCCAGCGAAATTACTTCATGTCTTCAAGGAAGCGTCACAGCAATGGAAGAACTCCACATTTGAGTGATTTTTAGATTTCTGCTGACAGTGACTCCTGTATAAGTCCACAGGAGCCTACTTGAGCCTCATGTAGTCTCCAAATACAGAACAAACACTGGGCCTATTTAAATTGATTTCTATGAAACCAAGTCCAAATTATCAAAAAAAGCTGTACGATTCCAAAAAGAAAATTAGAAACAGGTTGATTGACTTTGACCATAAGTGATATGGATAGTCTATATGATTATCCTTAAATGATGCAGTTAATCTGGATAGATTCACAGTGAAGGAATGTGAGAATGAGGTCTGCAGTATGGTGCACTGATGTCAGGAGATGAACACCTCAGCTTTGGAAAGCTGTGGTCTACACTAAAAGCAATTAAGAACCTCTGCTTTAGAAAATTCAGTACTGGTTTGGAGCCTTTTTTTTTTTCATTTTATTTTTCAGTCTAACTCATCATCTCTGGCTTCAGGCTTGCTTATAAATCTCAACTTACTATGAATTGGCTTTAATTTTCTGAATAGTCATATTCATTTAGCCACAATGCTGCAAAATAAGGAGGAGAATGTCAAGAAAAGTAATTCCTGAAGGTAAACTAATGGCTTGTATACAGACAATTAAACTTACAAGGAGATGCACATGGTGCAGGCTTACTCTTGCCAAAGTTTCACAAGCAGGCTCTTGTAGATTCTGGACAAGAAGAGTTGCCCCGTGCTGTGTCAATCTGTCTGTGTCTGAGGCTGACTGTCTCTTGGATATATGGTTATTCTTCAATATCAGCAGCTTTACTTGGGCAGAAGTACTATGCAACATATTGTGCATTTCTGCCTTGCTTAGAATGCTTAGGGCTAAAGGCATCTCTGGCAGTAAAATTAATGTGTCCTTTTTCTGCTTTATTTTATTTTAATTAAGAGAAGTAGTAAAGTTGTTCACAGAGACTTGCATTAAAAATAGGGAATGCAAAAATCCAAATGAACCCACTTCTATATGCTCACAATTGATTTGTTATATGCCGAAGTGATAAAATACCTGAAGGAAGAATGTTGCACTGTGCTGTCGTGCATGAACTGGAGAAGGATGTTGTGAATATATTTGTATTTACAAAATCATCTCTCCTTCCAAATAAGACTTGATGCCTTCAGATTTTAGGAAAGCACCTGTTCCTGGGGTGTTTATTTAGGCTCACTTTGTGAAATCTTTCACATTCGTTCCATTACTGAGAATGTACAGACCTATGTATATGTGGATCCTGTGATTTAGTAGTTGGCAACGCTGCCCACAGCAGGGGGGTTGAAAGTAGATGATTTTTAAGGCCTTTTTCAACCAAAGCCATTCTATAATTCTATGCATATGAATATGTGTTTGTGTGCATATGTTTATGAACAAAGTAATGTAAGCCAGTTTCACACTGCCACAACCTGTCTCAGGCTTCATCTGATTACACGTCTGAAGTGGGGAAAGAACACTATCCCATTTGTACATAATAAATGGAGGCTCAGTAATTTCTCTCATATCTCTTAAGAAACCTTTGGCAAAGGAATTAGACCTGTTATTCACCAATCTCAGGCTACAGCTGTAGCTGTAACTGCTGACCTGAATGATGGACACGGTGCAGTAGTCTTCCATTTTTCTTAAATATATCCGTCATTTTCTTCCCACCTCTGATCACTGTGTGTGACAAAATTCCATGAGAGCCAATATGGTTGATGTTTTTTCTCCAATAACTGCTGCAATTTCACATATCCTGACTCAGACAGCCTTGGCTACTCAGGCAGTTGAGATCTCTGGAAAGTTTATGCTCATGTACATGTGGGATCTGACCATAGTAGGGACGGAAGATCTGGTACGTATCTTTTATCCTGTTGTACCTAGAACAGAGAGTAGGGAAGTTCACTGTGTTCCCTCAGCAATACGTCTAACTCAGTCTTGGGACCAAACGCCTCATTAGGATCACGGATGGCTGCTACCTAGACTTGAAATGTTTAGGAATAGGTTTGCCTCTTAGCTGATCTAGTGACAGTGTAAGGGATGGTCTTTTCTAGCTTGTCCAGCGTGCAAGTCATCTTCACAAATGCATGTCAACCTGACAAGACTAAACAAATCATTACTGGGAATGCAAGGTGTATTCCTAATGACAGAATCATGTTTAAATTCCATTAATGCAATAAATCTAATACCAAGTAAAGTAGCTATAAACCGTGATAGAGAAAGCATTTAGTCAGATTGTTTGGATAGGCTACTAGGAAGTATCATACATAGTAAAAATAAATGTCAAGTATGCTTCACAGATAATAAAGACTTTATTGGATAAGCTATAGCTAATTTTCTCATGAGATCTGTCATCACCATTCTATCTAATTTAATCTAGAATTGCTGTAATACATGGTCACGCTGTAGACATCAGAAACTCTGTATCAGGTGTTATGGCACCATAACTTCCTTTCTGAGTGCCATTTCTTAGTTTCACTTCAATCTGAATTTAAAGCATGACTTGAGAAAATATTAATCATTTCCCTTTTTAACTGCCTTGTGTGGAAAATGAGTAGGGGGTACAGAAAAGGGAGAACAAACTTCATATTACTGTAACCTTCCTTCATTTTATGTCATTGTCTATCAGGAAGCATAAAGCTGTGACCGCTGTGATGGACAAGAATCTAGAATATTTGAGATCACACAGCTCTTTTTTCTGTTTGTCTAGATACAAAAAAGAAGAGTTGAAGATATTCCTTAAAGATGCAGCCTAGCACTGAGTCCTTCAGAACAGCATGTTTTTGTCATTATTTCTTATTCCTTCTGTACACTCTACTTGCATGAGAAATAACCCAAACATCAGTAAGATGTTTGATTACGCAGGGAAGAACAGCACATATAAGCAAAGGTGTAGGATATCAGTGATGATCAGTCATTATCCAAAGCCCAGAAAGGCAATGTCAGGGCTTAGCATTGGTCCTTGTAAGAGCAAGAATAAATCCCAGTAATTTGTATCTTTAGAAAAAAATAGGTAATGCTAACTATTTCTTGTCATATTTCACATCTTTTAAAATATTTTTCTCTTGAATGTGTACCTATCAATTTTAACTTTTTCAGGGATATGTAACTGGAAGTAGATCCTGTGCAGGCAGCAGTGTATTTGTGATAATGTCTGCAAAGATAAGTCACTGTAAGAAAGTGAAGTGCTTTCGGCTCTGGTGCATGGATTACACAACATGTACACACTCTGGTAGTGTAAATGAGTGTCTTTCCCCTCACTTTTGTGTTACATAACAGCAAGACTGTCTTTTCACAAATGTTGTACAGCACAGCTGAACACAAATGAGCCACAGTCAGTCCTCGTCCCATTTTTGTTTTGAATCAAGTCTGGCAATTGTCTGGCATACGCCACACTTTATTAATTACAGGCGTGTGTCTGTTCTTAGGTGCATCCTGATGCAAGTCATTAGAGGGCTGGAAAATCACTGCATCCTCTGACAGAACTTTGATGCCTGGATATTTATGATAGAAACCAGACCTGATAAAAAGATGCAATGCTTTGTCTTCAGTTTGCCCTTCAAATATTTTTACTAACATGGGTACTCTGTACAGAACACCAAGAAGCAGCCAAACAAGCCTTTTCTTTTCAGATTAAACCTTCTCTTTCCTTTCTACTGACTGATACATCTTTTTAGAACCCTTAACTTTTGCTTGCAGATGGGATGTCTCATACTTTCATCTGTTCCTTACTCCTTGTGTTTGTGACCAAACTTCTTTGAGGCAGTTAATTGTCAGGGGAGGGTTGGACATCCCCATGGCATGGAGGCACACAGTATTACCAGGAAAGAGCCTGGTTATTCAGAGGATGGCTGTAGTCAGCTTCATTTGGGTTACACAGCATGAGTCGGAGTGCTGCTACCTTATCTGTGGCCCAGGGCAATGGAATCTTCCTATCCTGCTTTTGTGGGAATGGGGTAGGAGCCACTCAAGGAGGTAACTGCTCCCTGATTTCTCTGGCATTCCTTTCAATAGAGTTATCTCCAGCACTGTGTTGCTCTGTGTGTAGGAAGTATCTTTAGGAGAGGAGGCCAAGGGTTTTGAGGCTGGTTCAGCTGGCAGACTGTCCCTGAGGCTGCCACAGCCAGCTCTGGGCAGAAAATCAGGGAAGAGAATGCAACTTGTGAAGCTACCAGCTGGCTCAGGTCTCTTGGTCACGTATTAAAAAAAAAAAACAACAACAACAACATAGCTTCAGTTCTGGCATAAGGAGATGAGCCTTTTTTAACCCATTCTGTGTGGGGGTTCAGCATCTTAAAAATAGTCACTGCAGCTGCGTGCCACAAACCTGGAAGTAGGAGGAAGGCTGAGCATACTGGGAGCGGTGTCTCAGTGAGGCAGTATCTCCCCACTGCCTTTCACCATCCTGGGGTCGCCTTCTGCAGAGGCCACAACAGGGTCCCACAGATGGGCCAGGGTCCAGGGGAGTGCAGGAGCAATGTGTCTGAGGCAAGTGTGAAAATGGTGCAGAGAATTAACAGCATGTTGAATGCAGCTTTCAATTATTCATTGAGAGACTACTTCTATTCCTTTTTGGCTTTATCCTTAGAAGCGCAACCATGCGTTTGCTACAGATTTTATGGATTAGAAAATCATAGGATTAGCCAGTCCATAAGTTTATCCTGATGTATACTAAGTAACTCAGCGAAAAAAAAAGGAGGCTTCATATATAGGAAATGAATAATTAATTTTGTTTTCCTGCTTTAAAAAAATATAATCCCTAGGTGCTTTTCTGTTTTCTGCTGAAGCTGAATTTTTTTAGTCCTCTGACAATGTCTTACACCCTCCAATATGTCTTGTTTCTATGGAGACACCAATGAACTGCTGCTTGCGTTCTTTTGCATATCACAATACGAGATTGCTTCAGAATTTTTCCCAACGCTTCACTCACTTCCCTTATAATTAGAAATTAATCAATAGGTTCAGTGCTCTGGTGTCATGCGCTCACATAAACATGCACAGACACATATGAAGCCTGCGAACCTGCCTGCAAATGCTGCGTGTGCTTTCAAAGTTTTGTTTTACAGAGCAGCACGTTTTGTCTTGGGGCTCATAAGGCTGTCATTCGAGCTGTGTTGGATAGCAAGGGTGAGAAGATGGATATCTTGTGTGCAGTGGACTAGATGGGAGGAGGCTGGGACACTCCGTGCTTTTTAAGACCAGGAAGGAAGTGTGGAATTCTGGCATGGCCTTAAAGCACACTGTTAAGATCTTGCACTTTTATTTCCTTAATATTATGTAAGCTGTTGTTTAGCCCCATTGAACTCTTTTGATTTTTATGTGAAATTTGCCCCCATGCCTCACTTACCAGATAAAGAATTATTGTATGCTGGTCCTTTACATTTAATTCTCCAAGTCCTGTTCTTCCTCCCCAGCATGCACGTGGCTCCTCTTCAGGAAAGCAGCCAGTAAGCACATGTGGAGCAGAACACAATGCAGAGTGTAAGAAAAAAAACAACCAACAACAAACTAAATTACATCGTTTCTTACTGAAAATTTTCTATGAAGTAAACAGTATTTTTAATTATGAAGAATGAGTGAGACTGAAATGATACCAGACTGGAAGTTGCACGCTACTATTAGTAGCGTGTACTATTAGACTTTGAAGTCACTGACAATCCTCTTCCTACTGCACTGTAAGAAGAGGGGATTTTTTTCCCCCCAGTTAAATTGCACAGGTGAAACAGCACTGGAATTTGCTGTTACCATGAGCTCCTTGTTATTGGTTCATATCATAGTGAAATAAATTTCTAGCAATAATTCAAAACAGCATTAGCAGAGGCCTCATAACCGATAAATGCACACCACCTGATGATGGCAACAGATGATGTCTCATGCTCAGCTTATACACGCTTGCACTGAGATGTATGCTGAGAAACTTTTTTCATGTTTTCTTTGTACTACACAGCTGTCTGTCTCCTCCTGCTGTCTTAGATTTTGTGATCTCCTCTAGACAAAGAAGATACGTTTTCCATTTTTTGCAGCTTCTGATGGATTACTGATGCTGAAGTGTAGTTCTTAAATTCTACACCAGTCAGTAATCCAGTGAAAAAGAGAGTTTTGATGGTACACTGCCGGCTGGCGTTTCTAGCCAACATGTTCACATATGTATTTATACACACACACACGTATACGTGTATGGGTATAAATATGCGTGTAAATGTTTGCCTTTTGTTACACTTTCTGCTGTCAAACTGAGAAGCAAAACAAAACAAAACAAAACCTTTTTTTAATGAGATTTCATAATGAATGCTTGAACTCCATGAACATATATTGTATTCTTGATTTATTGTAACTATTCAGTATTTTTGTTAAATATACAGAGGGCAAGGTTTAACCTCCAAATGAACCAAAGAGCAGTACTGCTTTCTCAAGAATAATTACTGTAGCTATGCAAGCTAGCACATAACAGTTAAATATATCCTTGCTTTTGACAGAAGCTAGTGAAGCTGGAACAGAGATGAACATAGCTTATTAAATATAGCTCTTATGAAGACTGCTCTATAATTACTGTGATTTTTCTTTGTATCATTATGATCATAGGCTGATCGAAAACAATGAATCCTGTGCTTTCAAGAGGCTAAGAACTATTCAACCATATACAGAGATCACACCTAGAGTAACAGCCCTGTTAGCTTGCTTTGAGTAGTGTATGTAAATAATGCACTATAAAGGTTAAGTAGGTCCTTCCGCTGATGGCCCCTCTCCCACTGATGAGAGTTTAAAACTGAGAGAAGAATGCTCTGAGCAGGACCAAGAACACTTTGTTCCACATACATATCCATGAGCAAATATTTTGTTACTCTTTTTAACTGAGACCAGCATTCAATGTATAAAAAGGGATCTGCTGATTTTTTATTTTTTTTCACATGTCTGGAAGTGGTTTTTGAGCTGAAATCTTCTGAATGTAGTGACCTATATACCCAAAATGTTACGAGAATAAAAATGCCCAGTTGTCCTTTGCTATCATCTCCAGCACTCCAACACATCCAAAATAGATCCAGGGACCTGGATTCAAATATTTTCCATCTTTTCCAAATCTTGAAAGATTTCCATGCTTTCTGGGTTTGAATGAAGAGCAAATAGCAAGGACATGTTCCTGTGGTCTAGATTATTTCTTGTTTCCTCGGGTCTGTGTTGACGGGACTGGGAGGCAGCAGACCCCGATTCTGCTGTGGGAAGCAGAGGGAAATGTGAGCTTTTCAGCCAAGACGCTGCCCAGTGCAGGGGCCCATTCAGGACTGCCTTTGCCTGTGAAGCTTTTCCCTTTGTGCATTTGCTGGCAATTAACGTTTGAGGTGCCAGAATTCTGGCACTTAAAATTATAGCCTCTAGCTTCTACCTAGTAATAAAAAATAATGATTTTATTTCCCTGTTTTAGATTTCAGGCAACTTAGGTGCATCAGCATTAATTTCAGACATTCGGTATGAAAAAAAATAAAGGGCTTGAGAACAATCAGTAATTCCGAAGGCAAAGTTTGGGGTTAAGATGTGCTGTTCTTTACTGCTGTGCTCATAGAGCTGACATGAAGACGAGGATGGGCATGTGTGAGATCAAGGCTGGGTGTGCTGCCTTTTTGTGCAACCACTCGACAGTTCCTTCCCTGAACCAATCCAGCTTTGTATTAAAGACATTAGTTCCGTTGCCTTGGCTACGTGTACTGGAAGGCTTATCTGGAGCCTCACGTTCCTGATGGTTGTTATATACCTTCTCATTTCTAGCCTAATTTATTCTCAGTTAGTCTGTTTGCAGACCACCAGTGTTAGCTAAAATCAGCCTTTCCTTGTCTGTGTTTATCTGTTTTTAATGTTTAACAGAGAGACATTGCTCATGCTTCCCTTAATTGCACTGCAAATGTACTTGGAAATGTTTGTCTGCTGTACATTCATATATATTCACACTATCTGTGTCTATTAAGAAACATAATAATATCTTCTATTTAATATTGTTTGTTAACATGTGTCTTTCTGCACAGTTTTTGAGCAAGTTAAATTGTTTTATCAATTGTGTGGAGTTAATTCAAATATTTCAAATCTGTTAGGGTAACTATGGTATGAAGCAGTGAGCGTGACGAGATTAAATAGAAAGGAGAACCGAAGTAAGCAGCCTAAATCCCATTTTGAACCCAATCCAAACATTCCTGTAGGTTCGGTTTAAACAAGAGCACTTACATAAACAGTCAGCTTTTCCATGCCAAGGTTTCCCAAACAGCTTCTTGGTAAGGCAACAATTAAATAACAGTCAATTCTACAAGTAATACCTTATTGAAAGTAATTAAAAGGAATGATTTTGAGAAACAGCCTTGCTGCAGAAAAACCTGGCTGATGGCACATCCCAGTTGTCTGTTGCAGTACCATAACAATTGGTCTCTGTTTCAATCTTATTTAACAAATTCATTAATAGTATTAAAGAAAGCAAGTGAACAGCATGTTAATGAAGTCAGCAGATGATGTAAACAGCAGGAAACAGAAATTAGAAGATACTTAGAGATTAGAAACATGAGCAAGAGGCGTTATCAATGCATCATAATCAGATTGAGAAGGAGTAGAAGCTAATGCATCTGGGATAAACTAATTCAGAACTGATTTTACATAACCAATACATATTAAGTCTACAGAAATATACATGCTAGATTATGCTAAAGCTAAATTAAGAACCAGTTTCTGATCAATGCAATATCTGAAAAGGCAATGCTGTCTTTAGAAGAATGTGTAGTGTCAAAGAGCAGACAAGTAATTGCTGAATTACAGCAAATAAGAACTGGTGGTTAAAAAGACTGATTTAAGAGGAAAGAGTGAAATGTAATGTCTTTGACTAAGCAAAGTATGGAGATGAAGACTGGAATAATCTGCAGCCCTGAAATACGGGTAACATTTAAACAAAATATGATATTTTTAGCATTGCCAATAATTTTATTTCATTTCAGGAAAATCTTTTTTATTAGGTAAAAGCAACCTGTTACCATATTACATCAAGAATTAAAAAATAAATACATTGAGGCTGTAAAGACAATGTAATGCCACTAAATGGAAACCTAAAGTTGGCTGCAGGCTGCTGCTCACTAGCACCTGGACATGCTGAGTCCCTCATATGTGGGGGACATGTCCCTCATGCATGCCTCAGTGTGAACGTGCATTGCAGAGGCCCTAGCCAGTTATATCTAACCTGTCATTATTTTCTTTTTTTCTTCTTCCCCAACAATACCCAGCTCATAGGAGAGGAGACTTCCCAAGTGCTCCGTTCAGTGAGCCCAATCTCACACAAGCTCTGAAATACTTCCCCTTCCCTGTTGTGGTGACGCGCATGCTGCAGGCAGGCTGACAGCCACCTCCTCCAGTTAGGACATGCAATCATCAATACCCTTTTGAGCTCACCGAAAACATGACTAACCCAGTTCTCATCTCATATGCTGTCAAATGCCACTTGGTGAGTCTTGCTCCTGTTCCAGCTGGAGATGGGCCCACACTGGAATTTGGGAATCTGATTTTCGTGTTCCAAAACTGAACAAAGAATCTCATTTCTAGCCTCAGTCTCCTAAGCTGCAGTCATGTCTGTAAGTGAAATGCTCAAACACTAGTTGTCTGGGAAAAATAAATGAGTGATGATTTTAAGAGAGATGCTGTGGCTACTCAGTGCAGTAGCTGCAAGTTTTTTGGTGCTGTTCCCAGAAATGCTTCAACCATGGTGAGGAGCTCAATTCTCTAATTAAAAAAAAAAATTGTATCAAATATTTTTCAGCTTTACACTCTCAAATTAAAGCTTAAAAACCTCCAAGGAAGGAAAGGAGGCCAGATTGGAGGGGGAGGAGGTGAGAGGAAGGAAGCGGGTGGAGAAAACCACTATATTCCCAAGATGCAAGGAAAGTTGAAAAGTAGAAGAAAAAATATATTAAATCAGTGTAAACTAAGAGGTAAGTTTAAGGCATTTTTTTTTTTTTACATTGAATGTATGTTTTGTTGGGGTATTTTTAGCAGTAAAATGCTGTGTACTTTAAAAACATTTTAAATACACTAAAGTGAGGTAATTGCTTTTTCTCCATTTTGTGTGCTATAACATTGATCTATATTTTTATTAAGACCCATCAAAGAATGTGTTGTGCTGGGAGTTTGGTACGTTTTTGCTGTTGCTGGTTAGAACCGTCTGTTACCTCACCAATGACCTACATGAAGTGAAGCAACATCCCACGGCAGCAGGCAGGGTGTTTTGTTGTAGAGCTCAGCTGCAAAAGTTAATTGTTTATGGAGATTTAATGGGCATCATGCTCCTACTTACCTACATCCCTGTCATTCAGCAGTGTATCGGTATAGCTAAGCAAAAGAGGCTCTAAAGTAATAGATTTTGGTATAGTTAGGAGGAGAGTTGACCTGCATTCTTTGAACTGAGATCAGATCAGTGCCCTACGTTGCCTATTAGTGTTGTTGCTACTACTGCTACTTGGTGTGCTGCCTATACAGGGGTTGTATAAGTTAAGTTTTGATCAGAGACCACATGCCAGCAGCTGAATAGTAAAGTCTGGTGCACTTAAAAGCTCATTTATTCCTAGAATGTTTGTTGCTGTGCTGCCAGGAGCCTGCCAGAGAAGGCAACAGAATAAAAATATTGCTGATTAATACGACTGTGCTTGTGTTGTAACACCATGTGATACTAAACGCTTTGTCACAGATGAGTTTAGAGAGGAAAGGAATAGAAATCTGCAAGGAATGGATGCAGATGTAATGAGGTTTCTCATGGTTGTGTCAAACAGCTGGGCTGAGTGGGAAGGCAGAGATGTTCCCGCAGCTTCCTGTACTTACTTACTGCATATACAGACCAACTTATGTGCAAAGATAAAAAAAAAATTATCTTTGGAGTTTGGGAACTGGGTAGAGCAAGTGTGTGAGTGACATCAGCTGTAATGAAGAGAATCCATGATCTTGGGAGCTGATGGTTATGGTGAACACAGGAGAGGGAATGCAGAGAAATTGCTGCCACTTTCCTCTCTGGTCCTTGTGAAGCTTTTGCTGGGTCTGATTCTCTTGGGCTGGAGGTCATACTTTGTTTCAGAGCTTCTATTGTCTCTGTTGTTCTTGAATTTATCCAATCTTGTTCTTTGACCTGTTTGCTTTATTGGTTTGCTTTATTGGTAACATGTTCTGGAAATGGATTCTGTAAATTAAGTGCACTGTCTCTGTTTTGAGCCTGCTGTTTGAGAGTTGTATTGATTGCTTCAAGTATTTTTAATGTGAAAAGTGAATAATATTTCTCGCAGAGATGCTTATCATTGCCACCTTAAACTGTCTAATTATAGGCTGAAAAGCTGCAGCCTGCTTATATTTCCCTCCTGCTCCATATGTCTGATTATCCTTGTCCCTATCTTTGTGTTTTCTAGCCCTTCTATATTTCTTCAGTGATGTAGATGAAAATGTTAGAGGTTTACTGCTTTCTGAAGACATGTTTGTCTAATGGCTATTTCCTCTTCCTTTCTGTCACCATTTAGACTTCCTTAACTTTTCTAAATATTTTTTTCAGAGTTGAACTGAATGCTTAAATATTTCTACAGATAGCAGTTACATAAATATATGCATGACAGCTGTGCACTTCAAGATGAATATATTATGAATGAAGAGCTTGAATTCCACAGTATTTGTACTATTTTTATTCAGGCACTTCCTGAGAATTTAGTATCAAATGGCCTAATTCTGCTCTGACACTAAAACCAGTGAATTAAACCAGAAACTCCTACACGATTCAGTAGGATCAGGACTTGTCCCGCCTACTGTAGAACAAAGCTCAACACCACTTTTAGAGCTGCTCTGAATTGTGTATGAATCTAGACGTTCAGAGAAGGAAGCTTGGGAGGGAAGTAACCAGGATTCTTGAGCAGACGTGATTGTAGGATTGGAGAGAGTTAGAAGGCAGCAATGGATGAGCAACAGGAGCTGTAAGGAGTGAACAGAAGAGTCAACTGCAGACTCCCAAGAGTGGCAGGCTGTCATGACGTGATCAGGTACTCTGACATGCATCCTGAAGGTCATCAGTGCCTAAATGGGAATGTAGCATCCTAATTCAGCTCTGTGATTTTCAGCCTTAAGGAAAATCAACAGAATGGGGGATGGTAGAAATCAAGCTTAAGGTCAGACTAGGTATCTGATAGCTGTAGTGGTCTCTATTTTGTTCTGTATAGATTAATGGAGAGTATTTTCCTCTGACATTTAGAAATCATGTCTTATATTTTAAACAGTCTTAAATAATTAATATGTCAATTTTACCACAACTCCATCTTAACACAGAACTATCAGACCAAAGAATGAATCATACTCTTCTCAGTACCTGGCATCTATTCTCCCTTCTGTGAAATTTTTGAAGACTGAAGGTCCCTTTTAAGTCCATACAACTTATTAATGGACCAGAAGAAAACAGAAATGTCTAAAAGAGGTTCCGTGTAGAAAATGCCCTGTTTAGAGATTTTTTGTTTAGTGAGACACTTTTGCTCATTGCTAATAGAAGTAGCAGAAAGATAGCCTCAAAGAGGCACAGCCCATGTTGTTAAAAATTCCATCAATAAAAATGAACCCTTTCCTTGGAATCTAACAGCAGGCTATACACATCAATGCATTGGTATTAATATATCATTCACCAGTTGTGTTACTTCAGCTTCACTTCACTGTGAACGTTCAGGTATAGAATGCTTTAAAGAAATCTGGGCTAGCATTAATAAAGGTATGCATGGCAGCATCCAGGAAGAAAACGTGCTCCTTATGCAGCTTATTTGAGAGTTTATCCAAATGTGTAGAGTGAATCTAGGCAACTAATAGCAAACTGGAATAACAAGCAACGAATGCTTTCTTCTATCACTTGTCTTCATGAGCCTTGGTTCATCTTCTGACTGCCCACTTTAGACAGGTAGGACCTCTCTGACTTTACATGGGGCAAGTTTTAGTAATGTTTCAGCTCTTTGTTCGCTGCAGTGTTCAGCCAGCTGCAGCTGGATCAGCCAGTGGAAATGAAATGCGTATATGAACTTAAGGACTCTTTGACACGAGTTCTGCCAAATGTTCTGCTGGTAACTGGAAATACTGGAAGCTTTGTTACTGCACACTGTCTCTCTTTGCCAAATTCTTTTTCTCCCCCACAAGTCTAACAGTGCACCTTCTCCCTCTTGCCGTGTGTGACTTTTCCCTTGCATCCCCAGAAGCCTGATGTTCTCTGTTTCCTCCCCAAATCTATGTTCCTCCATCATCACTAAGGTTAAATAATAAACATGCATGATGCTAGAGAAAAGGAATGAGGCAAAAACTTTTCTTTTTACAAAGTGATCCAGACTGTCAGTTTAGCTTCAATATATGCGTCCCTCCCCATGCCACACATAAAGTGTAGCAGATAAAACTTCATCCATGGTAGAAAGGGAGAATGCTGAGTAGACTGGAGAAAGCAAGGCATCATCTTTTTCTTTATGAGGTGTTCCAGCCAAAAGTAAAGATTCTCTATCCTCTTTTTTGTAGAATCACAGAATATCCTGAGTTTATGCAAAAGGTGTTGAATGCTTAGATTTACCATGACTTCCAGATTTTGGGGGATTTGTACTGTTTTTATATGTTTCAGACACTAGAAGTGCGTATCAATATTAACTAACATCTTTTCTAAATTTTATGGCCTTTCAGGAGGTAAGGAAATGGAATCTTCCTCATGCCCAGTACTCACACGAGTTGTTGTGTGCTATATATAAGCTGGAGAATGACTGGTGCTGTAAACTGAAAGGCAAGGAAGGGATGGATCTGAAAGACATTCTGTGTCTTGATTCTCTTGACATCTGTGCCAAGATATAGATAGAAGAAAGAATCTGGTCTTGCTTTGAAGTATTGAAGCAGTGTTGGTTCTCTAGAATACAGGCAGAATTGAATTTTGGAATAGTTCCTGTTCCCTGCAGCATGACTAACTGTGCTCCCTACAGGTAGACCTGAGGAAACAACAGATTGCTTCTGCAAAGGCAGCCTGTGTAGTGAAGCAGGAGAAAAACATTCTGATGGAAAAAAGCCTAGGTACTATTATTTCATATTTCCACAAATGGAATAATAAAGCAATTCTGAAATACCTTAGTGACCATGCAGTGACCTCTAAATTATATGTACAAAACTGAGTAATTTCAAACGCTGTCCAGTTATCTCATTCCAATATGGCATTTTCAGTAAGAGAAGGATAAGCCAAGGAAGCAAGGTGGACTGAATCTTCAATCAAGAACCATCTTTAGTGAATAGAAGCTTACCATATTACTATAATTGTTATTTAAAGAAATTGCTTGTACTGGCAAAGTTTTGTTTTATGCGAATGTTTGCCTCACAAAGCTCCCTTGCAAATACGAGAATGCTAACAATTTTGGCTTAGAGAAAACTTTTAGATTTTCAGGGTAGAAATGCTACATTCACCTCCATTGCCAAAGGTGCCTTTAAGTTCATGGCTGTGCACTTCTCTTCTGGGAATGCAATTGTGATTTCAGCTTTCATGATGGTAGTGTGTTCTTAGTGGGTGGTTACAGTTGAGTTATTTTGTAGAATCACAGAAATTTTTGAGGTTGGAAGGGATCCCTGGAGACTGTCTAGTCAAACCCCACCTGCTCTCAGCAGGATCCTGGCTGAGTTGGCCGTGACACTGCCTATCTCAGTCAGGTTTCGGATATTTCTAAGGATGGAGACTCCACAGCTTCTCTGGGCAACCTGTGCCAGTGAACTCCCTTACAAGGAATGAGTGGCGATCAGCCTGTAATGCTTTGTCTTCGCCACTTCTTCACGGCCACTCTCTGCCCCTGCTTCACATGGGATCCCTCCCACAGGACGCCATCCTTCCGCAGCTGATCGCACATGGGCTTCCCACAGGCTGCAGCTCCCCCAGCCCTCCTGCCCCACCGTCGGCTGCTCTTCTTGGGCTGCAGCTCTGGCCCAGGCTGCTCCTGCAGGGGTATCCATGGGCTGTGGCTTTCAGGCCTCATGCACTGCTGCGCCGTGAGGTCCTCTGTGCTGCATGGGGGATCTGCTCTGCATGGTGCCCGTGGGCTGCAGGGAACGGCCTGCTCCTCCATGGGCCTCTGCTGGGCTGTTGTCCTCTCTGCTGAGGCCTCACCTGCAAACCCCTGCTTGGTGCATTTGCAAAGAGGGGTTAAATCAGCCCTTCACTTTCAACATGCTATCTGAACAAGTTCAATGGATCTCTGTCCCTCAGTTGAATCCCATGCTGCTCTAAACCAGCTAACTCACAAGACTGAAAATCAGATACTCTCTAATTTTAGTCTGCTGCAATATTTTTCCCTCATTTCAGAGTAATTTAGACCTGGATTGTCCTAGTAGCTGTGTTAGGGAAGTGAACAGCAATTCCCTGTGTCACTGTGCTTCCATCAGTAATAACATTCAGTGCAAGAGGGTTGCATGCTTTTTTTCTCTTTAAAGTAAGCATGGAAGATGAAGATGTAGGGGAAGAGCCTTCAGTCGTGGTTCGTGACCCAGGAGGCCATCCCCAGCATGATCCAGGCAGATATCTAGAGCAAAACTTGGAGGCAACCACAGTTCATTACTTTACTTACAGAATATTAATGCCTATATTTAAGTGAAGATTTTTCATTATACCCTGTTAACTCATAATAAATGTTTTACTGAGGAAATTATTTAGAATCAAATTTATTCTTCTCCACAGTAACCTCTTTCTGCACCTTCTATTATGAAAAGCAGCAAACAGTTTTTGATACTGTAATTTGCAAGCGTAGGTCATCCTACAAGGCTATACGTGGTGCAAAGGATAAATGTCCAGCGTGATTTCTGTGAGCATTTTAGCAGCTGCCAGTGTTTTCATCAGAGTAGAACTGAATAATACATACTTCCGTTAGATGGATGGCCCAAAGCCATTATGTCGTAATCCTGTTGTGTCTGAGTACGAAAATGCATATATCAGGGAGTGTGACTGCTGCCTATAAGAAAATCTTTCGTGTACCAGATTAATAATTACTTACTCTTTGAAGAAAAAATTGAGATTAGTCCATGCTCATGCAATGGAGTAAAGATAAAGAAAAGCCAATATTTATTCCAGGTAACTTTTTATGGTTTGCTTGTTGTGGCAGAAGTAGTGGTTACTTACTTGTCTGCTGTGGACATAAAGGCACAGAATATGTCTAGCCTCCATCTCACAGAAATGCTCAAAGTAAGCTGGAAGGAAAGGTTGGACAGAAATTCTATAAAAAACAATATTGTTTCTGCAGCAGTTATCAGGAATAGTTATGTCACTCTATGAAACTTTCTAAATAGGAAGGTGAGGTTGAGTTGTGCGATTTCAACAACAACAGAATGCGTTCACATGTTCATAATTCCCAACCTTAGGTATAAGGAAAGGTAGTGTTCTGTTCTGTTTGATAGCAGTGGCTTTATTTTGATTTTGGTTTTGTATGTTTCACTATGCTGCACAAGGTATACTTCACAACTGTGTTCATTCTGTTTTCCAGAACAATTTTTCTGTCACTGTGCTACTGCAGTATATACAATAGAATCCCTTTTCATATACGTCTTCATTTGACTGATAAATTAATGGGATAATATAACTGAGATCACAAAGAATTTTTTTGTGTTTTTGTTTTCGCATCTGTGCAGGTGTACATGTATTAATGACAGATGTCTTGTGAGTCATTCACATCCATCCTAGAAGGATTTCTTCCTGATTCAGATCTGTGTACATATATATCAATGCTGCAAAATGACAGCAGAATGTATTTACATCTGTTTTATGAAGCCAGAAGTCTAAAATGATTGAATTACATCAAATTATTGGAAGTGAATTCCGTGAATATGTTTACAAAAATATAAATTCTAACCATGTCCTTGTATGGGAATATATTTTTTGTGAGTTTATCCATCATATGGAATCACTGAGCAACAAGTTTGTGGTGGCCATATCTTATAAGCTATTACATACTCGTATGGAAGCACCAATTCTGGCTCTAAATGCAAAGAAATACAGAAGGCTTAGGAGTTAAATGTTCTCTTGTCAAAATAAATGCTACGCTCTATGCAGCTTGCCCAAGGGCGTGATGGACTGACATATCACACTAAAGCTCATTTTTGCAGCCTATAATTCATCTGATTAATTCTGGTGTAACTTGCATCTAACTGAAACTATTGAACCTTGGTTAAATTAGGTGGATCAAAGGGATTAACTGAAAAAGAAGAACAAATTCATTTCCTTATTTTGTGAGCAGTATTCTTACATGATTTTCTAGTTAAAATTGTCACAAGACAGGTTTTTTTGATACATGTAGTATGTATGTATGTTTCTCATACAGTACACCTTCAGACTGCATTAGTAATCAACATTTTGCTGTTTTTCCATTAATGCTTTCCAGTTATTTTCCCAAACTGCTAAGCTAATTTTCTCCCAGGTGTATAGTTACCACTGAATCCTTTACAGGTGAACTTTTGCTAGATAAAAGTGTTAGTGAAAACAAAAGCAGGGCTCGTTCTAACTGTAAAGGAAAGGAATTATCTGTGAGAATGGGGAGCTTGCACATTTTGGTTGTTGTTTTTTGTCCAGTGCTTTTTTAGCATATTTTGCTTAAAAACAAACAAACAAACAAACAGATGCTTCAAATGTGTGAGGCTGAAAACACTGTCGTGTGACATTAACTTGAAAGGATGCTAAAAGCTGCCAAAGGCTGCAAAAGTGGCTGAAATATAGTTTTAAGCATAAGATGAGGAGTTCATTCTTTTAATGTTCTCTCTGTAGTTTAGACAAGTCCCTAATGGTCCACCCTTTATAATTTTTATTCTCTCTTAGTGCAACAGTGACAGCAAAAGACCACTGGGAAATAATGGTTAGTAAACAGCTTTTAATCCTGACTGATGTTCATCATCTTTCTTTCCAGTCTTACCAATATTTGTCTGAAACAATTGGCATAACCAGGATATAGCTTTAAAATAGCAATGCCATAAAATATTCTTTAGAACAACTCAAAATAGAGAAAGATGTTTATCCTAGAAGTAAAACAACCGTATGCAAGAGAGACTGCAAGAATGTAGTAGAGGGCTGATTAATAGGATCACTAGATAAAATAACTGCTTATGTTCAATGCTGCCGTATTTCTTATATTATAGACATATGGAAAGTAGGCTGAAGAGTTCAGTATAAGATTTAAAATAAAATCAAGCCAATGTAAATTACTGCATATGCTGTATAAGCACAGATGCTCTTGGAAAGACAATTGCTTCAGCATCGTGGGTTCAGCCAGTCCCTGGATATTCTCTACAATAATTCAGTGAAATCTGTCATTACTGAGAGTTGATTATGAAACAATTTCAGAGGTTAGATGTAAAAACTTTTTATGAGTTTAAGTGAACAGTACCTATTAACTTTTCAGTATTCGTCAAAAGCACAAAGACTATGTTTAGGTTTTCTAATATTTGTGAATAGATTGAATTTTAATTAGTTATCAGACCTAAACAGCAATGTAACAATTCTGGTAATAATTACCAATTGTTGACACTTCCTGAATACTGATCTGGTGCTGCAGGATTACACTGGCTTGGGAAGGACGGTAGATTCACACATCTCAAAGGAATATTTATGATGGGAATGTGAAAATATAAGCTGACCAGTGGTTGACCTTCAGTCTTTGGGGACTTCATTTCAAAGGAGGTAGACTAGTTGAGAACCTGGTCACTCACTGTAAGAGAACACTTAAACCACCTCATCTCTCCCACTGCAGTACTATAATTTTTCTGCCTAGTATGTTTTCCTAATGCTTTATCTAGTCCATACAAAAGCTTTTAAAGACTTCTGTACTTTTGTATAGAGATTATTTTATAGTCCATTAAATTACAGTGCTGGGTGGTTAATTTAATTTTAGCATAGCTTCTTGAAAAGGGAGCAAATAGCAAGAAAGCAGTCTTCAAGTAAAAATAACAGTAGACAATTGACTTCTTGCCTCTAATTAAAAAAATGGAGGTCAACTTCCATGCTGCACCTCCATATACATTATTTTCTGTAGAAGCACTGGCACAAAATTGAAAAGGTCAGTGATTCATGATCCAATCCCAGCAATGATCCAGAATGAGGATGCCTTTCTTGATGATCTAAATATAGGGAAGTATGTATCTGTATCTCTCAGTGCAGCAGAATGTCTGCTGTGTTACCTTCTAGATGTTTATATTTCTCAGGCATCTGGTGTTATCTGTGCCAGTGATGTGTCTTAAGTTTGTGTATCTAAGTTTGTCTTATTAAGAGGAATATTTTCGTGTATTTAGGACATTACACACTTTCCAGTTCTCTGCAATTTGTTATACTTCCAGCCAGGTTTTCTTATGACAACCAGTTGTCTTTGACACGTCTCCTTATCAAATGCTTCTTGAAAAATGTGTGCTGTCCACGTCAGTTTCTCATCTATCATAGCAGAATTATCTTAAAGAGTTCTATCAGCTTTGTTATGCAACACACTGCTATTATATGTTTATATTGGCTGATTCTAATGGAATTAAACTTTTCTTAGTACTCCCTTTCCAGTTGCAACAAAATTGTTTTCCATGTGTATAAAAAATGCCCTCTGTCATGACTTCTTTGAATAGTGGGCTGTGGTCTCAGTTTTTAAGTCATTCAGGGACTTGCTTTACTATCACAGAATATTGACTGTGAAAGCTCAGTAAATGCTTTGCTAATTGGAAAGCATTATTAAGCAAATCACAGTCATATACTTCAATTTACAGAAGTAAATTTACAGAAGTAAATTTTTACAGAAATGTGCAAATTTCAGATTGGAAAAAAAAAAAGCCCATAGCAAGTTTCAGACAGCGCAAGAGTCTAAAATTCAGAAGAAAACTGCTGTTGTTAGTAATCAGAAAAGTAGAAGAATGTTAAAGAAAATTAATATCACCTTTAAAAATAAGGTCCTCAAGGCTTGGAGAACTTAAAAGACAAAAACCCTAACTCTAACCCTCCCACTTGGGGAAAAAAAATATTTATTGTATTCTTCATTGTTGTGTCATAGGCATAATTGCATGTTAATACTTGAATTGCAGTTTTTAATAGATTATCAACTTGAATATTTATTTTTGAAAGATATACAATATCTAGGTATAAATCCAGGTTTATTAGCTGTTTGTTAATTGTATATAATTGAGGCAATTATAATACTAAATAATAGAGTAGAAGGAAAAGATAAAATAATGGATTATTCCGTCCATTTCTGTGAGCCATAGCACAAGAAGGACATGGAGATGTTGGAGTGGGTCCAGAGGAGGGCCACAAAGATGAACTGAGGGCTGGAGCACCTCTCCTATGAGAACAGGCTGAGAGAGCTGGGGCTGTTCAGCCTGGAGAAGAAAAGGCTCCAAAGTGATCTGATAGCTGCCTTCCAGTACCTGAGGGGGCCCACAGGGATGCTGCAGAGGGACTTTTTATAAGGGCAGGTAGTGACGGGATGGGGAGAAATGGCTTTAAACTGGAAGAGGGTAGATTTAGACTAGATATTAGGTAGTAAGGTGGTGAGACACTGGAACAGGTTGCCCAGTGAGGTCATGAATGCACCTTTCCTGGAAGCACTCAAGGCCAGGCTGTATGGGGCTGTGAGCAACCTGGTCTAGAGGGAGGTGTCCCTGCCTACAGCAGGGGATTGGAACTAGATGATCTTAAAGGTCCCTTCCAACCCAAACCATTCTGTGATTCTGTGATGAAGTGAAAAGAGACTTAGGGAGACAGTAAAATAATAACATTTTTTCATACATATGAGGGGACAGCTTACTTCCAATACAGGTGTTATATGGCAGTGTGAAAATAAATGGTAGAGATAATGTAAAGTTTAGAAATGATACTTCACTTTTCCACTTATTTTCATCTCGGAAGGAAGGAGCAGGTCTGAGAACATATCTGTTAGAAGATGGAATATTATTCCAAAGATCTTCTCCCCAAAAATCTGAACAGTCTGGAAAAAAGAAACAAAACCAAAGCATTTCTTTGGAGAGCTTGAAATTCCTGTTTTTTAAATGTTGGAGGTAAGTTTTGTCTCCTAATTGTAACTGAATTGGTCATTATATGTGTGAATTTAATCTCAAAACAAAGTAAGCAAGCGCTTAGCTCACTGTAAATCAATCACACTATGAGACTTTGGGAAACAATCCATTGATTTTGTAGTAGGTGTGTGGTTATATACTATAAACTTAGCTAATATTTTGGTGAAAAGTGGACATTGTTGTTTTTCAGGTTATCTCCTAAACTGAGAACATTATCAGTAAGTTGAGTGCTGGAACTTGAGCAAATTGCGGATCTTTTCTTCCTTCTTTCTACTTAAATCTGTAAGAATTCTGTTCTGCTGAAGTGCAGTTACTGTAGGGTACAGAAACAAGTTATACTTGGTTAAGGTAGGAACCACAACTGAGACAAACCTACATTAAATACACATTCCGTTTTCTTGCTGCTTTAGAAAAACAGACATATTCTGACATTATTTAAAACATAGATATATTATTTTCACTTGAAGAGCTAACTAACATAATGGAACTTGACTCTTTGTTAGCTATTTTTCCCTTGTGAAAGAAGGTATATATCAACCCATTTAGGAGATAAATGATTTCAGTAGCAATCCCATTAGCTGCTAATAAGTGGCAAGCCATCTGAAGTTTTTTTTTCCTCACTTCTTTTTTTCTTTCATGCATTGAGTTGGCCTCTTACCTTCTTTAAAAGAGAGGCTGGGAAAGAAAGTACAAAGAAAGATTTAATAAAAAATGCTTTATTGAATATTTAACAAATTTGATAATAGTGCAGTTTGAGCATATACAGGTAGGAATTCTAAGTGAGTCAGGAATGTGCTTTCAGATGCATCTCATGAATCACCCAGGCAGTGGAAAACTGTTAAAACTTCGCAGATCTGATTTTTCTGAAAGATACTGAGAAGCAACTTCAGAGCACTACATCATCTGTTAGAGGTGTTCAGATGGTCTCTTTTTATTTAAATTTAATTTTTTTTAAATTACATGATGCATTCCATGTGAACACCCACACCATTATGTTGATGATAACTTAAAAGTCCAGATGATGTGAGGAACATTAAAGCAGCTTTCTTCCTTTTATTCCTGCAGGTTTGGCTTAATCAAGATGTATATATTCATGCATGCCTAACATTGTCAGAATACTTTTCAGTGAGATATTTCGTTTACTGTAAAAATCTGTTTTGCTTCTTTTTACAACCTGTAAAAAGAATGGAAAAGATCCATTGATAATAGTGCTGTTAGATCTTACACTGGAAAGGAAAAATTGATTCTTGCTAGTACATTATTTATTCTTAGGAGTCATCTTCTATGTAAATGAATGTAGTGTCCCTGAAGGAAGTGAGGCTGACAGAGCTCTTTACTCAAGTCTTGCTCAGGCTGTGCAAAGCATAGTGAGCACTCTTGTGTCTGCCCTTCCTTTGTCCTGCCCTGAAGCAGTGACAGGTAAATCTCCATGTCTGTGTTGACTTTTTTCTGCTCTGAAATTTATGATTAGAGGCTATTTGTCAAATTTTAGCCCTTTGAAACAGGAGGGAAGCTAACCCATTCTTTTTCTTCTGAAAGCTTATTCCTTCCAGCTTCTTTTTCTACTGGTTCATTCTGTTAAGGTTGAGGTGTAGCGTAGCAAGAAAATTCATGTTTCTGAATAGAGAAAGAAAAACACTAGTGATTTTGACCAATTGTTAGGGAAATTCATACTTCACAGATTTGCTTTGTTCTGGACATTGATTTTCCAAAGCCTGAAAATTTTTGAAGAGAGAGATCTTGGTTTTGATTAAGTGCATACCATACATTGAAGAAAACCAAAGTTGAGTTTCACAGTAGAATTTTTGGTGAGAGTTTAGCAACTTGTTATCAGATGTTCTTTTCCTAATAACTTTATAGAGCTCTCTTCTGTATTGTTATTCGTATTACATACACGCTTAGGCAGACAGAATGATTTTGCCTACCTACTGAGTTAATTTTGGAAACGGAATGGGCCTCCAGCACCTACCTGGATAGGAACAATAATTATACTGTTTTAATGCTATGAAAAGCATTTATTTCTAGAGTCTGATGAAACATCAGTATGAAGTACCTAAGAATTGGAGTGGTGATGCAGCCTTCAGCCATATTCTAATTCAGTAATTTGTTATTACAGTAATAGTTACTACAGAAGCTTTTGTTTGCATTGCCATAATTTATTTGTACGTTAAGATTCGGATCATTGTTCTGCTTAGTACGTAAAAGGGAAAGTTTGTTTATTTATCACCGTTTCATTATTTATTTTTGAGAGAAAGGCAGAAGAACAGTGAAAGCATTCCTATCAATACTTCATTCATTTCTCATTCTTTTTTTGTGAACAGAGAGCAACCACTTTAGTTGTTGACAAACTCTTCCAATAACTATTCCTTAATGTTTGGACAAAATTATTTACTATTTCAGTAGCTCCTTAGCTATTAAAATAGGGGAAGCCTTTCAGTTAAAACCTTCATCTTAGCAGTGGTTCAGATTGTTTTATCTTTCTTTATGAAACATAAAAAAAATGGGTTAAAGGGCAGCCTGTACCCTCATGTACTCAGAATACTCCCTCTGCTCCCTTATTTGACTTTGTAGCAAGTGTACAGTAAAAAAATCCAAGCTCCTCACATAGATTGAACTTTTTATTATTTTCTTTTTCATTTACACTTTGTTTATCTATTTCAGCTCTTTGGCCTCTTTGAACCTCGTTTTAGAGGAATGACAGTTACTTGCAAGAAGAGTTACGTCCTCTTCTAGCTGTGGTTTTCACCTAGGTCATCAAGAACTCTGTAATGGCCAATGTCATAAACATGACATGAATGATGACAAAAACTCAGAGGTTCCAATGGAGAGCTATTAAGTCAGTGGGGAAGAATAACAAGTGAAAACTATAAAATTGAAGATCTGATTAATTTTAGTTTTGCATGCCTGGAGTCTTAGAGACCCTTCAGCAATGGTAACTTTCCTTCAGAACTGTCACATGTATAAATAATATGGAGTTTTTTTTTTGTTTTTTTTTGTGCCAGGCAATGCCACTGTATGGATGGCATCATAACAAACAAGAAACTGACTGTGGAAATTAGTAGTTACAGCCTTGTTGTCGTCGGAACATAGCATTGCAGTAAAAGCTTAGAAGTTTTCATTTTTAAGATTAAGTTGATGATTTTAGAAGTAAGAAATGCATATAATGTCAAGAAATGGTGGGATAACCATGATTTATAGCATGAACAGAAAGGATATTTTTGTCAGCAAGACTTCTGGCAAAGAAGCTATGTTAACATAGCCTGCATAGCATTTTACACATGAAAATGACAGCGTATAGCTAGAATGCAGCTTTAAAAATAATGCATAGTTTACGATATGTGAAATATCCCCATGCTGTTGAAGCAAAAGCCCTTCAGTATGAAACCGTTGAGGTATTATTCCTACTTGTTTTCAAAGGTATTGAAGGACGTCTGTTTCTTCAGGATTTCTGTTGCTGTTACCCATCTCTATTACTCTTTTAAGTTGTCCACATCCTCGAGGCATATAACATTATCAGTAGGACTTAACACACAGCATTGTCCATTTAAATAGCTTTGTGTTTGTGCTCTGTCCATGATTCTCCCAAAAAACTTGCAGCCTTTGGCGCTCTGTGCAGAAGTTCTGGCTGACCACCAGATAGTCATTTGCAGGACTAAGACCAGAAAATGAAGGTGATTTCAACTGAATGGAAGGACCCTTGTGAGGTTCAGCACCTTTATGGTCAAGATGCTGGTCTTAGAAATGATCCTAAGTAGGACCATGGTCAATGTGACACTAAGCTCTGTACTTTTCTCTGTAAGCCCTCCATAAATGGGGCTGAAAAGAACCCAGATAACATAGTTGCTGAGTACATATTTAAAATGAAAGCAAGTATCATCTGTAATTTCTAAAGACACTTGCTGATGTTAAGAAGTGTATTATTTTTGAACCTGCCACTCTGCATCACAGATTTTCAGTGAAGAGTTAAGGAATTCAATACCCATCTGAAAATAATCTCCCTTCAGTACACCATCATTTAATTTTGTCTTGCTTGTTATGCTGCAAGGATTTGTAATTGTTTTAAATTACACTGTACATTATTTTGACATTTTCACCTCTTAATGTAGCTTTGTAGAAACAGTATGGTATTACAACACATTAGCAATCAATAACCACACTGCTGCTTCAGGACATTGCATTTCTCAAAAAAGACACTCACACTCCTGAAATATTCAGAATTACCTCATTTTTTCCATTCAGAATTTTGTTAAACAAATGCTTCCATATCTTCAGAAGAACCATGCACCCACAAATGTATATACGTGATGCACATCAGTGGTATCAAAACTTCAAAAGTTTGTAATGAAAAATCAGAGTGTACTTTCTATTTATAAGATTTTGAACAGACAAGCAAAATCTTAATGTCTTACACCCTGGGTTTCCAATCTTTTGGCTTGCCTGTGCTGCATTGTGTAAAGAGGTGTTTTCTTGGGCCCTATATACATAGGTCATTCCGAATGTAATGCCTCCTATTTATTTCCATTGAAACTACAACAGATGGACGCAAAGAGCACAATAAATACTATTTGATAGAACAAATCCTTACCTGCAAAATGCTGTATTTCAACATCATCTCCAGTATTAGCTATGCATTTTTGCCAGCAAAGAGCCTGAATGCCACACTCATAAAAATCTACAGCAGTGGAGGTGAGCCACTGTCACCCACTGCCCCACTGTGCTTACATCCACTGTTTGCTGTCCATAAACATTCAGCAAGTGTAGATGAATGCCAGTGGGTGCCATTTTTTCTGCACATAGGATTTCAGTTCCATGTCTTTACTTCATATACACTTCCATGTCAGATGCATTGTGTCAGACTGCCTGTCTGCTGCCACATGTTGCACAGCAACAGCACGTAATGGAATGTTGGTGGGAAGGTTCAACCTCTACTGCCATATTACCAACATCCACCTCTGAAGTTGTGGGCCAATAGCATAAAATAGGAAGCATTACTTTCAGAGCAGTCCTTCTATAAATAAGAGATGTGTATGAGATAGATTTTGTGTGAGTTTTCATCAGCGTCTCAGTAAAGCAATCATTTTCCAGAATGATTTTCATTACATTTATTTGTGATATATGATATGTTTCATCATTTGGGAATAGAAAGATGTGGTATAGGAGCAAAGAGTTTGTTACTAATGTAGTGCGGATAGGGTGGTGTGAGGTGATCTAGACAGATTATTATTTAAAAAGTGGAAATAAATATCAATGTGTCTTCCATTTGTTCCATTAATTTGATATTTTGACAGAACAATTGTTTTACATGTCTGCTGTCAAGCCAACATCTTAGCAATCATTTTGCAAATCCACAAATTCAGTTCACATTCATGGCCAGTGGTGCCACAAACAATGCCATCTTTACTGTCATATGTTAAAGCACTACATATTCTTTAGGAAAAAGAATAAAGGAGTAGAAGTCACAGAAGGATTTATATTTTATAGCCTCCACCATGACTGCTGCTGCTTTTGAAAGCTAAAACAGTAATAATTGCACAAGGAGCCATGATGAAATCTCCCTTGTTGAAGGTGAATGTAACTGGATGTCACTTTGTACCTTACTCTAAACAGCTCTGTACATTTAGAAGCAGAGTAAATTCACATTCATTCTGGTGTATCACCCTTCAATACCTGTTCAGTTTTCCTGAGACAAACCCAGAAGTCTTTGAAAGTCTTTAAGTCAGCTGTCATCAATTTCATTCCTAAATTCTGCAGCCACTGGAGAAGAATAAAACCTAAATATTTTCAGTAGTAAATTCTGCTAAGCTTTGAACTTACACGAGAAGTTTCTGATTGGTAACATCAGGATATTGATTAATCCAGCCTGATACTTTATTTGTTCTACTAAGACGTTGGTAGCCAATTCATGGTATGTTATACAGTTTGAACACTTTATAATATTTGTTAATTCAAATATAGTTTTCATAGAGAATCTTTTCTTAGTTGAACGTTTAGATTTATTTATTTATTTATTTATTTTTGAGCAGAGGGACTTATCTGTAGATCTTCCTCTACAACACAGGTGTAGCTATATCAAGTTTCCAATGCCAATATTAGGAAATTGCTTTATTTCCTTTACAAATAATAATAATCTTTAAAACATTGGACCAAATGTTCCATTTTTCACAGCATTAATCTGACAAGCAGTTTGCATGACTGAGTTCAAGTGAATTTGTCTCTATGAGGATATTTTCCCTTTTTATTTGCTGTTATCTCTGTTACTGTTGAGCTAACAGCTTCCTATATTATACAACTGGACATATGTAGCATTCTTCTCAAATACTGTTTTATATTTGCATGACATTTTACAGTGACACAGAGTAAGAAGGCATGTAAAGTCAGCATCACAGTAATTCGATTCTATGAGATTTACTGCAGCATTCTAGAGTTGATGAGGAATCTGAACTCTTTGATCATAGCAGCATTCTTTAGATTTTATTTTTTTTTAATTTTTAAGTAGATGTTTGGAAATTAATGCTAGTTATGACAGCTTTTATTGAGTACGCTTCAAATATTTTCAGATTGACTTGCCTCCAAATGCAAACTGTTATGTTGCAGAACAAACACTGTAAATGACAGTTCATACCAGAAGGCCACATCTAAGCACTGAAGTTCTGTTCTAGCCATGCAGCTGCACAGATTGGTGGCACAATTACAGCTATCTGTGTTTTAATGTACTGTTAACCCAGTTTGGACTCCAGCTTCAATGCTGCACAGTCACTTCACTGCTGACACTGGTGCTATGCTTTTTCATTGCCTGGACATTCTGTATCAGAGATACTACTCTACTACTCTTTCCTTTTTGAGAGCAGCAGCATGAATGAAGAATCACATGGCTGAATAAATCGAATCTGTAGGAGGTACAGGACATACTCAAGTGAGCCCTTTATGTTGTCAGCGGTTCAATTCTATAGTTTGTAATAGACGTTACGTTCTGTATGGTAAGGTGTACTTTCTGTTAAGCTTTCATTGAGAACTGAGAACTGTGAGAGCCTAAAACTACCAGAGCTTTGTGGCAGTACAACTGGAACCTTTTCCTCATAAAGAGCTTTTCTAAGAGGATCCAAATGACTCTGAAATTAAAAAAGCCAGATTCTCTTAGACTATGAACTGGAATACTTAATAAAAGCTGCAGTGATTTCAAAGTGGCCTGATGAAGCAGAGTGCAGATATGAGGTTTATAATCCAGTGACTCTCTTCTCCCTGTGACCTCACAGGACAATCTTTGCTTTCAGTCAGCTATTCTCTTCCGAGCTCCTACAAACTATGAATGCGCGTACTGATCCTTGTATCTCCTCTCAGTCTCCTTTGCTGCTCTTAGCAATGATTTGGGCTCTCTTTGATCTGCAGGATCTGGGCATGCTTTTCTCTCACTCTGTTTTTTTTTTTTTCTGCCTCTGTCCTGCAGTAACTGAGGATGCTGCATTTCCCAAAGAAATATGCCACCTTCTAGGGGATGCCACCAGCTTGTCACTCCTTTTAAAGGAATGAGAACAGAAAAATGGAAGGAAAGAAACACATCTGTGTATCAAACACTGTATCTGTACCTTGTTAGAGTGATTATTCTGATTCCCATGGTGTGATCATTCAATATAGCAAATTTGTTAAATGCATTTATGCATAAATAGTGCATTAGGTTTTCAATATATGATTATGAGTACACAATAGGTGACGACAGTCCATGAACATACATATTTTATACTGACATGGCATAGTTTTTTCTATTTGGAGTTACTGTGAATCACTTCATATACTTCATGTAGGTTGCTCCGTAAGTAATGCCTCCCCTTTATTTCCATGGAAACTGCAGATACAGAGTGCAATGAAAACAATTTGATGGTGCAAATTCTCACAAAACACTATTGCTCAACGTAGTCACCACCATTATCTATGCGTATTTGTCGGTGATGAACAAATCTCACGTGCCACGCTCATAAATGTCTGCACCAGTGGAGGTGACCCGCTGTTTCACAGATTCTTTGACAGCTTCTTGCTAGGAAAATGTTGCCCACACAATCCATCTTTCAATGGCCCAAAGAGCTGGATCGGCATTGTACTCCATGATCTTCAAACTGGTATGGGGCCTGGCATTATCGTGTTACAATAAAAGGTTGTCTTCTTCTCTGGCCTGACTCTGGAAGTTCAAGGCTTCTTAGTCAGCACTGCAGTGTCTCAGAGTTGATGGTTTGTCTGGGTTTGAGGAGATCCAGGAGGATCACCCTTTTTCTATCCCTAAAGACAGTGCACTTCAGTTGACCCACTGAAGATTGCACCTTGAACATTTTCTTCGATGGAGAATTTGTATCTTGCCACTCTATGGTCTGCCATTTTGACTCATGCTCATAGTGGTGACACTGTGTCTCATCACTGAGATGATGTCACCTTCAGGCTCTTATTGGTTCAGTAGGTCCTGAAAAGCTTGGTTATGGTGTTCTTTCTGTTTCTGTGTGAGTATTCATAGGACCCACCTGGTACAAATTTTGTGATATTCCAGTGTTGCCACCATCATTTCCAGTTCATTGAAGCCAATATTCCACTCTTTATACAGTTCCATGATCATAATCTGCTGATTCAAATGGATGAGCTGATCAAGACTCTTCATTCTGTGTGTGACAACTGTGCATGGTTGTCAGGAATGTGGCTTGTCTTTCACATCACTGTTGACACTGCTGAAATGCACCCCCACTGCCTCACTGTTCTCACATCCACTGTTTGCTCTCCTTAAACATTCAGGAATTATCAATGATTGTCAATGGGTGCTATTTTTTCCACATGGATTCAATTACCTACCTTTGCTTCATCCACACTTCCATGTAAGATGTCATTTTGTCAGTCTGCACCTCTGCTGCTATCTGTCGTACAGGAACAAAATGGAATATTGGTGGGAAGGTTTAACCTCCAGTGCCATACCACCAACATCTATCTCTGACACTGTGGGCCAGCAAATTAAAATAGGAGAGCAGCTTTCATATATGAAAAGACTTTTTAAAGGATATCAGCAGTTCATAAGATACACAGTATGCTAACACATAAAACATTAGTCCATCAAAATGATAGTGTGTCACAACAAAACATTCTCAGCTCAAGGAGATCTCCTTAATTTAATGCCAATTAATGTATTTATTGATTTGGGCACTGAGAGATGAAGGCAATTTAACATTCAAGGGAGGCACCTCTCCCAGCCGTAGGTCCAATGCCTCTTCTTACTTCCTGGCTTCCTCTGCCCTTCTTACCACCACAGGCCTTTTAAGCAGTGCAGGAGGGTGAATTTAGGATGGTTTCTTTCAGCAGTGCCTTCCTCCTTGCTTGTTTTTTCTCCTGTAGTGAGGAAGGGATGGTTGCATCCCTGACTGGTTGATGCTTTGGGCAGGGCGGAGAGGGTTGTGGAGCTGGTTGGGAACTGGCTGGGAATGGCTAGGTGTGCTGAAACCAGCTGGGACATACTGGGATCAATAGTGCACAGGGCAGTGCATAGCCACGTGCCACACTGGGCCTTACCAATTATGCCCTGTAAAGTTGTTGTTTTTTTTTAATATTAATTGCTTTAGCGACCATTTAGGGGCAGCTTGTCAGCTCATAATTGGTGACCTCACAAAGAAGCCCATGTCTAAGTTGAGGTGGGTTGATAGAGTTTAAAATGAATCCCAAAGTGCAGGAAACTTTCAAGGACTGGAGGCTTTTAAGGATATTTTCCTTTTTTTATCCTGACAAATTGCTCTGTCTTGCTAACCCAAGAACTTCCCTTTATTAAAAAAATACTGAAGGTAACATGAGCTGTAAAATATTCTCAGAAATAATTACAAGCCCTTGGAAGAGCAAGTTGGCAATGAGCCATTGGTTACTGCACAGAAAATTCGCATTTCCTTGTTTTTCACTGGAACTAAAACAGAAGATTGCTGTTACAGTAAGGGCTCATTCCGACAACGTAAATGCACAATGCAAACAGCTCTCATCAATGCCTATTTGTTTATATGTTGTTGTTCTCCCAGAATGCCCCTGGGACAGTAGTTTTGAAAGTAAAATGTGTACTAAAAATAGAATAAGTATAAAGTGATTTGAAATGTTTTCTTTCAGACAGGTCGAGGTGGCATTAATGCTTCATTCTTTAGATTGAGTTATAAGATTGTCTCTGTTCATGGTCTTCCAGGACAGCTGCTTTCTGCTTCTTGCACCCTTCTCAGCAATGTTGCTGTCTTCATTTATACTATTGGAGAGACACTTGAAGGGTTAGGCAAATAGGCTTTTCATACTCAGTACCTTCAATCCCAAAAGGATGAGAGCACTGGTCAGCCATATTAAGCAAACAGTTTTTTGCTTCAGGCTGTTAGGATGGCTGAGAAGTGATTCATGACATGTCACCTAGCATTTTCAAGTATTGAAACTGGGAGACTTATTGAAGAAGATACGTGTGTAAAAAGCATCTAATCTGGAATATTTTTTCTTCTTTTATTTTCATGGCTACCAGTTCAACTACGTGTTTATGAATGAGGGAAGTTGCTTGATGAACTTGAATTACCATTCTTTGAATTTCACAATCCATACGGTCAGTCAACAAGATAAGATATGATGCAGAAGCATAATGGGGTATTTGGTTTCACTACAGTAATTATGTCGAATATCCACCCAGTTGGCCAGGTTTGCCATTTGTGTGACTTAGAAGAAGCCTACTGAAATTTGTGAACAAAATGAATAATAATAGCTCAGAATTGCCACAATTGTTTAATCATTATAGAACATTTTTAAATCCTCAGTGCTACATTTCATTTTGTCAGTTAAACATATCAATTAAAAAACACATAGAGTAGGTATTGCTTTATTTGAAGTATAGCCTTACTTTCTTGGTTTTGCATAAGGTCTAATTGTCCAAGTGCTTCAACAGTCAAATACTGTTTTTTTGTAGGCCTTATATATTGGTTTATGTAAGCCTATTCTGTGGCAGATTTCTTACTTCTAGTATCATAATTTCTCTTAGGAATCCCTGTTTACTGCATCAGATTCGAATTCTCAGGTGCATGTGAGTTGTCCCATTAAATCTAATTGAACCATGTAAAGCAGATTCTATTGCTTTTTGTTCTTTGATATGCATGAGCTCATTCATAGCGATGGAGTGCAGTTGTTCTGGGTGCTTACAACCTTCTGTTCATGTTAAAATGGATATAAGAGTGAAAGGACACATTAAGTTGTAAGTCTACAGACTTTATCCACATACACACACACAGATTTCCTGTTTCTTATCCAGTATTAACTGGGTGAGTAATTTCAGCATTTCCCTGACTATACTTCCAACAGTAATGCACACACGAAGAGTTCTTTCCTCCTTAGGTAACACCATGGCAACGTTACTAGCTACTGCAAATTTTGTCACTTCGTTGCATTATATTTATACTTGCAAAACTCTGCAAATATGTTAGCATTATGAGATGCTAAAAAATATTTGTATGTTGACTGTAATTATCAGTACTAGTAGGCTGGCTGTTCACACACCAAATCTTGCAGATTTTTCTTTGTAGTTTTGTCAGTATCTTATGCTAGCTCTATGCTTAGCCCTCTTGTACAGCAAGTACATTTAGCTTCTTCTAGAAACCAGTCTCAAAATGAGATCTAGAAGGTTTTCATCCTTAATTCTGTTTTGCAATATCTGTACAAAGATTTCATAAATCTCTTCATGAATTTAAATTAGAAAAAATAACCAAAGGAAAAGCAAGATAACTTTGCAATGTACGCTCCAAACTTGAGTGGTTACTTTTACTCACTGACTACCATATACATTAGCTACTACAAATCTGCTATGCTCGGTAGAAATTGTACTGGGTATCTCTGCATAGGGCTTGACTTTTCCCAGCCTTTTGCAGAACGCTCAGTATACATTTATTAGCACTGAATGTATGTATGATGTATATATTACAGAATTGCAGAATCGCGGGGGTTGGAAGGGAGCTGAAGAGATCGAGTCGAACCCCCCTGCAGTATGTCACATGAGTGTGCATCTAGATGGGCATTAAATATCTCCTTAACATGAGCCAGCGGTGTGCCCTTGCAGCTTGGAAAGCAAATAGTATCCTGGGCTCCATCAGAAGAGGGGTGGCCGGCAGGGACAGGGAGGTGATTGTTCCCCTCTACTCTGCTCTTGTGAGGCCTCATCTGGAGTACTGTGTCCAGGTCTGGAGCCCTCAGTAAAAGAAAGACAGAGAGCTGTTGGAGAGGGTCCAGAGGAGAGTCACAAAGATGATCAGGGGACTGGAGCACCTCCCCTATGAAGACAGGCTGAGGGAGCTGGGCTTGTTCAGCCTGGAGAAAAGAAGGCTGCAGGGTGACCTCATTGCAGCCTTTCAATACCTAAAGGGAGCCTACAAACAGGAGGGGAATCAACTCTTTGAAAGGGTTGATAACGGCAGGACAAGAGGAAATGGTTTGAAGTTGAGGGAGGGAAGATTTAGCTGGATGTCAGGGGGAAGTTCTTTACAGAGAGAGTGGTGAGGTGCTGGAACAGGCTGCCCAGAGAGGTTGTGGATGCCCCGTCCCTGGAGATGTTCATAAGCCAGATTGGATGGAGCTCTGGGCAGCCTGGTCTGGTATTAAATGGGGAGGTTGGTGGCCCTGCCTGTGGCAGGGGGGTTGGAGATTCATGATCCTTGATGTCCCTTCCAACCCTGGCCATTCTGTGATTCTGCGATTCTGATCTCCATAGCAGGAGAACTTCACAACCTCTCTGGGTAACTTCTTCCAGTGCTCTTCCACCTTACCATAAATAAGTTCTTCTGCATGTTAGTATGGAACTTCCTATGTTCAAGTTTAGTCCATGACTCTTTGTCCTGCTGCTACACACCACCAAGAAGAGCCTGGCCTCATCCATTTGCCTCCCACCTCCTATTAGATATTTATAAACATTAATCAGATCTCCTCTCAGTCTTCTTTTCTCCAGCTGAACAGACCCAGGTTACACAGGCTTTCCTCTTATGGGAGATGCTCCAGGTATATATGATGATTAATTGCTCATTGTTTCAAAGAACGCCAAAATAGTGCTCTTAGGCTGTAAAGATACCATTCAAATTGATTAATTCAGAAAGTGAGAGTATTCTCTGTAAGACCGAAAACTATTTATTAAGTGATAAGGTTTTACTAATTAGCTAATTGGAAGCAGAGATGAGAGACAACGTAGAAGAGATAAAGCTGAATAAAAAAGTGGTTAGTATGACTGGATGCACCAGCAGAAGGGAAGCACACAGACAAAATCCAGATTGAATAATATTAATTAAATAATCAGTTGTGTCTGACTGTACTTGCTTTAGGCATGATGCACTCTTACCAATTGTAACTCATATAAAAGATTTAGCAATAGCTTTGAAACATTCCAGCATACAGCTTGTTAGGCTATACATGGGTGAAGGGCACAGGACTTGTCACTGAAGATCAAGGTTCAGCTTCTTAGGTCCATTCCTAAAAAATATAAAATAATCTGATTTAAGTTATTTTTATTTGAAAGCATCAGTGCTGCCAGGGGGGTACAGTGTACTCCAGTGAATTTGGAAGTTAAGGAATGAGCTTATCCAGTATGGACTTAGACATTCTGAGCTGGAAACTGAACCTGGAAGCATACAGACTAAAAGAAAAGTCCTGTTATCTTGTCAAGAAAATAAAATCCTTTGTCTGCTTTCTAGGCCATTGTATGTTAGTCATCTATTGTACAGAGGTGCAGTAGCGCTTCAGAAGAACCTGCTTTCATCAAAAGTACAAATCATATTTTAGAGTAAGGCTTCTCCCAGGAAAGACAGTGTGCCTGCTACCACTTTTTCTGTTCTTTGAAGAATTGATTTGTATGACTTAAAAAGAAAATATTTAATGTAAACTCAATATTTGAACCAGAGAAAACAGACATTAAGAGAGGACACATCTGAGAGAAGTGTCCTCAGGAGAAAACATACTAATAGATGTTCCAATAAGAAAGGAAAGTTGGCCATCCATGAAAGGACCATAAATAACATAATATTTCTTTTTTGTCTTCCACACAATCTTCTGCTATATTACTTCAATATCTATAGTGCAAATCCAAAACATATTTTCTCTGTTGGTTGTTCATGATCAGCTAAGAGAAGTTTATGTTATAAGAGAATATAAATATCACAAGATCATCGAGGCTAAAAGTATACAAAAGTGTTTTATGAATTCAGCTAACCCCATCTGGGTGAGATTGCATACTTGCAAATATCTTTGATACAACAGGGACCAGTAATCTTGCTCTGTGTTTAACTATGAGTTCTCTGTGCTTTTTAAACCTTACGTTTCATGTTGTAAGTATGAAAAAGGCAATGAATTAACAGTGTAAAATGCTTTAAAGTACAAAGTGCCTGCCAGGCACATAGCACAGGAGCTTTGGGCATCTCTTAAAACCTTGGTTCTAATTAGCACGAGGAAAAGAGTTGTTTCCAGATGCATAGGGAGCGTTGTCTGTTTTATAATGGATTGTTTGAGTGGAAGCATTATCTGGATATGTTTACTAGCAATCTTACATTGCAAATTTTTTAGTTATTACTAAACGTTTTAGTTACACTAAAGTTTTTAGTTTTTAGCAAATATCTTAGAACATGTAATCTGTAGCTCTTTCTTTGACAACTCTCCTGTTTATAACTACAAAAAAAAATCAGAAAGATGTCTTAAAATTAGTTTTGAATAGCTTATAAAATAATATGCTTTTGCCAGTATGGGTATCTTCAAGCATTTTAGAAGTTTCTCTTCCATTGTGAGCCGATGTCCCAGGATGTTTTAGAAAGAGACCCTAAGTTATGGCATTCCGACAGGTCTCCTTAAGATGATCTTGTGGCACTGGATCATGCTGATCTCAGAGGGGACTCAAAATCTAATTGTTACTTTTTAGCTAAGTACAACTCTCACAAGCAATGTAAAGTTAGCCACATTTATGTTTCTACAGTCCTCAAACAAGGCTGTGTAATTTGCTACACAGCTATGCTGAAAGAGTGATATGCTAAATTCTGCGTGTCTGTGCAATGTTCTGTTGAATAAAATTTGTCTTAGCATAATATTGAGAACATTACATTCAAATCTCTTGATTTAAACTCAGAACTATTTATGAGCAGGTGATAAAATCTGGAAATATAAAGGTTTCTGCCTTTTCTTTGAAGCATTCTGATTATTGTAATCACTTATTCCATAATATAGCAATATGAAAAAAGCTTCCTTGATAACAGACCAAAGTTTATGTCTTTAAGAGGCATGCACTGGTATAAATATGTAGAACTTAACTGAACAGTTCATGGTGCACACATGACAGAATCACAGAAGTGTAGGAGATGGAAGGGACCTGAACAGATCAGTGAGTCCTTCCCCCCTGCTAAAGCAGGTTCCCTACAATAGGTCACACAGGTAGGCATCCAGGCAGGTCTTGAATATCTTCAGAGAAGGAGACTCCACAACCTCTCTGGGCAACCTGTTCCAGGGCTCTGTCACCCTTACCATAAAGAAGTTCTTCTGCATGTTAGTACAGAACTTCCTATGTTCAAGTTTTAGGCCATTACTCCTTGTCCTATTGCTACACATCGCCAAGAAGAGCTTGGACTCATCCACTTGCTTCCCATGTCCCATTAGATATTTATAAATATTTATCAGATCCCATCTCAGTCTTCAGAAAGAAAGAATAAAATACATACATAGTAGCAACAAAAATGGTAATTTTCACTTCAAAGCATTATAGTTTTTAGACATTTTGGTAATTCTGGGTCTAAAGGTGATCTCCAAAGGCAAGTATGTGTAAGTTGGACTTATCTGGGTGACAGCACAGATAAAAACAGAGCGTTTCTCATTTACTCTGTCCACACCGTGAGTCATCTAGATACATGAGATGATTTTGATCACTTTTTAGTGGATGTGTGCAGCGTGGTAACCCACAGTGCACAGAAGGATGCATTCAAATGGGTTAAAGCTCTGTTCCTTGCTCCTGTAAACATGTCTGTCTGTGTCTGTAACTCCAGAACTGTAACTGCCTGTATCAGATTGCAGAGATTAATATAAGTGGCTTATTTCAACTCAAGATGTAGAACAGATGGGACAGTGGAAACAGAAAAAAAAAGCTATGCCGTGGAAAATACAAAATAGAAACATGAGTATGGAAACTAGCTGGTCTGATCCAGTCAGGAACATGGCAATTTAGTAATATTCTCCAATCCATCATGCAATTACTATGCAAAGTAGCAAGAACATGCATGAGATGAAGCCTGCCGCTCATTGGAGTAGCAACCTAAGTGAGTCACCAGCGCAGCTGAGCTACATCAGGTGGGAGGAATCACTGCAAACTGCTAAATGCTCTGAACCAGGCTGCTCATGAGACTGTATGAGCTCCTGACACACAGTGTGTGCTGAGTCATTTGGAGCAGAAAGGTAGTGCTGGTCCTGCAGCTGCTTGGAGGTAAGAAGTCTGGGACAGATCTTGTTCACTGAAGGTTCTGGACAGTCTGCCGTCCTCCATTAACACTTCTCATTAATGTGTTTCAAGTCATTTCTGTCCTGACTGGTTGCCTGCTAAAGGGGTTTTTGTGCTGTGAGCAGTTTCAGCTCTTACATTCCTGCTCCTGGGTGATCATAGGAATCATGGTTCCATTGAGCTGAGTTCTACCTGTCCTTGGCAGGCACTGTTAATGAGGGTGGCTTAATGACATCGCCCTTTGATACAGTCACAGTGTGCTCTGTGTAATAGAATCTAGCTGTGAATCTGTCTTCAGAGTAAATTTATATTGATGATGCAAATGCCTTAAATTATGTTCCTCAGCTTTAGATGTTCTTTTTGTCCTCACCTTTTTATTTTGTAGCCTTGTTTTTGTGGCCCTGTTTTATATGACGATTCCGTGCAGCAATCCTTTCCCTAATTGTTACGAACCTATAGCTAAAATTGATAGAGAAGTGCCTCACTCATCAAGGCAGGAGGAAGTGAAGGGAATGGAAGAGGGAGGCAAGGATGGCTCAGGTAGAATCACTTCTACATGGTAGCCTCAGCTGAGTAACCAAACGTGTATTGGCTGATACAGTGCATAGACTGACTTGATGTCAACACTGCAAATATTGATGGGAAGGCTTGAGAGCACTGTGTGAGCTCTGTTACAGAGGAGCATACAGACTGGAGAGCGTGCCCAGGGAAATTTGAAACTGGAGCTGTTGTAAGGAGTGCATTGTAACAAGTTCTGTGAGATGGAGGTGTAAGCAGGGAGGCACAGAAGCATGATGCGCGTCCTAAGCAATCCGTGGGGAAAAGCAGGCTGTGAGGATGATGGTGTGCCAAACCTTAGAACAAGGCCAGGGAATTGTTTGGGCTTTGGATTAGAAAACAGTAACAACAGCAAAACGCTTGATTTTTGGTTTTGATCTTGTAGCGAGATCTTTGTCGTGTAGTTACAACTGGAGGACAGTAACAAATTCAAGAGATGAGTTAAAAAAGTACACAGAATGCTTGAATTTTGTGACCAAATGTGTGGAAGGAGAAAATCAATAGAAATTTTGTTTTGTGTCCCTCAGTCTTCTCAGTATTAAACACAGAACTGCCATTGATAAACAAATACTGAATTTTAATAAGGTTAGTGCAATACTATATGTCATCTTGTAAAATAAATAGAATGAGGATTTACTACTACTTCCAGGAAATTTTAGTTTTAATTTGAAATCAGAGATGTGTTATTGCACACCTTCTTAAATTCACAGATATGCACTTGTTCCGGTTACTGTTTTGATGGTGTCAGTTAAATTTTAAAGCTCTTTTAAGCTTTCTATGCAGATCATGCTCAGTGTTTACAGTATTCCCTTTACTCTTCCCTATAGTCACTTTTGAAAATCAACTCATGATTCATTTTATGATGATAGCGTGCATGGCCATCTGCATTATTCCCTGATCCTTACTGCCATCAATAGCAGTCCAACTCACTTATGTGGAAATCTTCAGCCAGCATTTTCACTAACCAAGGCTTCTCTCCCCTTTCTTCTCCCCGAGAAGGAGGATCTGTATCTCAGCTAATCTTTGAAATTCCTTTATTCTTTCCTGGTCCCTCCATCCCACACCAGCAGCTCATGTGGAAAAGGGAAGAATCAATACCCATTGAACCTGACTGACATAAGTGCTGAAAAATCAGAATTTGAGTTCATTTCTGTCAATTCAGTCTGCCTTGAGAGAGAAGTTAAAGTGAAAAGTAGCTAAGAAAGTGCTCCAAAGTGATTGGATTAACTGCACAGAATAGCTGAGTCAGGATGGGTGTTTTCGTTTTTTTTTTTTTTTTTTTTTTTTTTTTTTTCCTGGGAATAGGTTGTTTGTTTGGAAAAAAGCAGTTTCACAGAGTTTAAAACAAGCCACTCATTTGAGTAGGATGTATTTGGTGACAGATCTCTTTGCTTTGCTCTGTTTGGTCACTAAGACCACTGGTGCAGTTACCGAGCTGTAAGACTCTCCAGCCCTGCTGTGCTAAATGCAGTGATTTTCTTGAGGACAGGGAAATTTAACTTCACTTAACCCCAGCATCTCCTCTTCAGGCCAGCAAAGAGGCATCCTTCTGCTTTCTGTAGTTCAGAGTCTTGAGGTGCAACAGGAGAAGTTTACTCATTTCTTATTGTGATTGCTCATTTATTTAGCAGCTGGCATGCCACTAGCACTTGATCTTCAGCCTTCACCTCCAGATCAGACAGCTAGCTGGAGTTTAAAGCATTGTTTCATTGTAAGACACGTGTATGTTTGTGTGTGGAGAATGGCACCAAGGAGTTATTCCTCCAGCTAATGCTATACATTATTGATTGAGAATGTGAAAGAGGAAAATCACACCTTTTCATTTCTTTTTTTTTTTTTTCTTTTATCTTTCATCTCAGCTAAAAGGAAGGTTACAAGGATTTGTCTTGCTCTCACTAAAGTCAAGGTTAATTACTAAATACTTTTTTGAGCTCTGTTAACATCCTTAGATTAAAGGCTCCAAATACTGTAAGTATAAGGCATTCTTATTTATTATTCATTTGTTTTCATCTGCTTCCAGACATATGTAAAACGCATTTCTAATTTAAAAACACTTTGATGCAATTTGGGACTTTTTCTTTTCAGTGGGGAGTGGGAGTCATCTTTGGGTTAATAACCCTCCACAAATATTGCAATGGAAATGATTGAGTTTTGTTTTGTTAATATTCATATATTCTACAGGAAAAAGCAAAATATAAGCACTAAAAGTGAAGCTGTCTTACAAGTTCTGAAAATAAGTAGATCCTCCAATTTTATTCCATGTTTTTAAGTCATCCTCTTTGTCCAGCACCTGTAGCCTTTGCTCTGGTTGAACTGATCTAAGCCAGATGCTAAGCAGAAAAGGAGTGGCAGTGCATTGAGTTTGCTTCATTGAGAACTCTGAAGAACGGGGAGAGCATTTCTAGTGGTGGTGCGGTCTGAGCTGTGCAGAGGCCTGGCTCAGTGAGGAACTGCTCTGTTGTCCTTTCTCCTGGAGGGTGTCTCTGTGAGCAGGAGAAAACTAGGGCTGAATCCTTTGTCTTGAGTAGCTGCTTTGTGCTGAGAAATAGCTGCAGGGGACGAGTTCTGGACCATGCTGTTACGACTTAGTGAAGTTTTGTAATGAGGTTTATGGACCTAATATTTATTTTATTAAAGTTTTACAGCTCATTCTTAAGCATCATTATAGAATGTCAGTGTTTATTAGAGATCTGTGTGTGTTTCCAGAGTGCTGATGGCTGTGCTTTCTGAGTACTTGAGGTGTCGAAGTTATCAATTTGACTGCAAAGCTAAATTAAGCTGTAATGCCCTTGAGTATGTTTCCTCCAGATCAGGCAATAATCTCCATGATTATGGGCTCTGTTGTGTATTAATTGACCATGACTCGTTGTGCATCCTAAACTGAAGATGCATAACCTATTTCAAGGTCGGTTATCTCCTAGTCAAATGTCTCAAAAGGGTGAATATTGATGAATTTCAGCATTAGTCATCTCCCTTTAAAAATGTAACACAGATCCTTTGGTGCATGCTTTTATGTAACACATCCAAAGCTTGTCTTCCTTAGATCTTTACACAGACACTTGTAGCAAAATTTTCAGCTTTTTATAATTAATGAAGAGAGACAATAAATTATTAACTTTAGAAGTCTGAGTAAATGGTTTTGCTAATGGTTGTTTACTGGGAATGTGCAATGTTAATTGTGCTCTGGTAAAGTTACCAGGGAAGCTGTGGAATACAACAGTTGTGGTGCTTGCATGGAGAGAAAGTAATTGTACAGCGATAGCAAAAAGGAAATTCTGCGTGTGTCAGAGGATTTGAATGGGAAATCAAGCAAGTCATTTGCATTATAGTCTGGTGTTTTAAGCCATGCTAAAGACCTAAATGTTGCAGGTAGGCTTCCCTATGCTGTGACTTGCATGGGAAAACTATGTAACAAAAGGAGAGAAGGCTGGACCCAGCTTTTTATGTGTTGTATATCTCAAGAAAAGAAAAAAAGTAAATGTAAAGAGTGCATGGAAGATGTACAAATTGAAAGAATAAGGAGAGATTGCTTTATTGAATGTCACTGCAGTAGATGTAGCTTTTGAAGGCATTTTCAAAATGCTCCTTATGCTGGATTTTATGGTAGCAAATATCTTTTCCTGTTTTATTGAAATATGTTATAGAAATTTAATTTTTCTACTGTCATATTATTTAGCAGATTCAAATATGAAGCTTATGCTATTCTAGACATATACATCTATTTTTTATATTATTAAAATGACCTGCATTTCCCTAAAGCTTGCAGTCTGCATATCTCAGTGGTCTTCATTAAGGTGACCTAATCACCAAATCTTTATTATCTAAAAGACTTCTGAACAGAAAACTCAGGATAGAAATATCAACTTGAAAGGGACTGAAGAGGAAACCAGCGCTGCTGGTGGAGTCAGAGCCGAGCAGCCCAGCCCCCACCTCTCTCTTTTATACAACCATGTCTTGGCAGTAACTGGAAGCCTGTGCAGCACTTTGTCACCAGCTCAGCACTGACTCAGACATTTCATAGCCCTTTACTACTGGTATAACAGTTAGCACAAGAATAATCACTGAAACTTAGCTTACAACCCTCCAAAATATAACTAAATAAAATTACATGTTTCTTGGATAGGACAGGAGCCAAGAAGCTTAATTAATGTAATTATGAATAGGACATAAGTTAGTATGCCAAAATATTCCTGTTTTTCATTTACAGGAAGTTACTTTTCAATCATAAATTATCAAAGCTTCTCTTGCCTTTGTAGTTAAACTGGAACCAATACTGGAGTATACCTTATAGGTAGCATAGCACTTCTTTCTAGGAAGAGAAGGACATGCAATGTTAGTTTTTTATGATTTTGACAGATGAATAGTATCTTACATTCTGAAAGCTTCGTTTTTCACAGTTTCATTACTCATTTGGTATTTTCTCTTGAAAGCTACGACCAGTACCTTTTCAAGTCATTATGTAGCAACAACACAAAAAAATCCTCACAGCATCACAGCAGGATACCTGTGTTTACTGACTGTATACAGCTGTGTCAAATCTCACTACTGTCTACAGCACAGAACACGATGAGTACTGCTGGAGAATGTTGGGTCTGTCTAGGGACGTGCCACCTACTTCCCAAGTCATGCTGACCTGATGCCAGGACTGTGCTTGCTCCCTTAGACACACCTTTGTTGCCAACACAAGTAAATTTAGCTGGATGCTAAACGAGAGTGTAGTTGATAATAAGGCTCTAAGACGGAAGGTGGGAAATATAGTGATTTCTGTTGTAATTGTTATTATATTTTCTTGAAATAAAAATTTGTTAGGATATATAGCTTCATATATTAGTTATTCTTGAATTCTAATTAAGACTACCATCTAAGATGAATAAAAATGTTCTTCATGGTTGAAAAAGAAATAATCCAAAGATGCAGAGATACCTAAGAGGAACTGCTTCCCTTGACTGATTCAGTAGTCTGCTCATTTTGAGGTATATCGCAATTGGAAGACAAACTGTATATTTTTAGAGAAGGAGGTAGGAGGTGAGCCTCATTATGATATCTGGTATGTTCTTCACCCCCAGTTCTAAAATTAAATCCCTAGTTGGAGTTTAAGCTGGATGCCTGAAGCTGGCTACCAAGACCTGAACTTCTTAGTCTGTTTGGAAGGATTTTATTTCATCTATTGCTGATACAACAGAGATATCTCAGTATTGAACTGATCCTCTCCCTTCTTCTGTAGTGGCTGTTGAGTAATAGGTGTCTTTAATTCTGCCTTCTTTCAGGTCTTTTAGATGAGTTGAATTGTGCCCTTAAAGTGACCATTTCTCTCTGCTCACAGAGAGGCAGGTACCTTATATGCAACTCAGTGGAGTCGTCTACATTTGATTATATGAATTCCATTCTATAGTTTTTGCATAATGAAAATGGACACTCTTCCCCCCCCCCCCTCCCCCCCCCCCCAAAAAAAAAAAAAAAAAAAAAAAAAAGTAAATTCAAAATGAAGTAGACTAGCTTAGAAAAGCTGTTCAGTCCAAGGTCATTGCTGCCTGATTTAACTTCCCCTCCTATGCGTTGCCTGTCTGATCTAATGTATTATGTTTAGCTCTCCATTAGTCTTGCAGAATGCATTGTTCCTCTTTTTTTTTTTTGTCCCTTTTTCTTCATATTAAACATCACACTCATAGATAATAAAAATGTCCACAAAACTATATAGCCATAGAAAATGTTTTATCCTTAATGTGATCAGATATTTTGAAGCTAAATTTTCACAGCACGATTTCAAGATGGATATGATTTCTTTCATCAAAAAGTCAGATAAATGCAGTCACTTGTGTTAAGGAGAACTTTTATCTCTCATCTCACTGTGTCATATATAGAAACATGAGGAAGACTGTGCATATAAGGATGTGTCACATCCTGGTAAATCTTATTTGTTATTGGTTAGAGTGTAGAGAGGTTTTTTTTATTTTTATTTTATTTTGTATTGTAAGTAAAAATTTTAAAATTAATTCTGTGATAATTATAATGCTTTTAAAGCATTCAGCTCTATGATGGGATGTTTCTAGTTTTGTGGAGAATGGAGTGATTTGGCTATTTTATGTGGGATGTGAGCTGGCCAGCAGGCCAGATGATTTCTTAGGGGGTGTATGCAGTGAGAAACGTCTTTCTTCTGTGTTCTACAGTTTCTCAACAAGCAACTTAGAGCTTTTGGGCAAGGGTCTTGCATCCAGTGCCTTGTTCCACTTCTTGAGTGTGTGTGTGTGTGTGGTGTTTTTTGTGGGTGGTGTGGGTTTTTTTTTTTTTTTTTTTTTTTTTTTTTTTTTTTTTTTTTTAGATTGAGGGATGGACTATTGGCTGCCTGCATCATAGCATAACAATTGTTCTAGCAAGGACATAATGAAAGAGTCCTCAGGAGCAAAGTGAGTCCATGAGAAGACTGAAATAAGATCTATCAGTAAGAAAGACACTGGACACCAGGCTTACTGACAAAATAAAGCTCATGGGTGGCCGGATTAGGGAGTCAAAACTTTCACGTTGCTACTTTTTCATGGAACAAGAAGAAACTGGCTGTTTCCTGTTATGACTGTGGGCATACACTGGGATATTCGACGAAGCAGATATTAAGGCAGCAAGTGCCGTGTTTCTATAGTAACTGAACTGTATAACAAGAGGTAGGGTTCTTGTTTATATCTGTGTTTTGGAGATGAGACTCCTATGACATCCTTGCTACTTTTTTTTGCTGTAATATACTGTAGTAGGATGAATTCTCCAAAGTCCCACAGCATTCTCATTTGTCAGAAGATTGTGTGTGTGTGTATAAGGTTGACTGCAGAGACCGGGAAATACATATCTTTATTCCCAAGTAGATGTCCTTCTAGCAAGTACAGAATCACACCTTTGTCCTGTGTTTTAGTTATTCATTCCTATTAATTTTCCATTATTTACTGTCCAGTACAACAACTGTAATGGGAATGTTACTCCCACTCCATCCTTGCCTCTAGCTTGATAATTGGGGTCACTTTCCTGAGAGAAGGGAAAGAGTTGTAATGGTAAAATCCTTCCTACTGAAGAAGTCTTTGGAAGAGACTCATTTTCCTGCTTCTTAGATAAGGTCAGACCTAGGCTGGTGTAAAAAAGATTAAAACAATTCATTTCCTTTTTACTCACCATTCTTATGCTTTATCAATGTCAGTTGCATCTGATGCTGAGATCTTACTGCTGAATTATAAGCTGTTAGTGTCTTAGATGGATTCGTGGTCTGTCAACCCAAGAATGCCTACCTCTGAGCTTTTGCTGGAAACACAGTTGAAGAAGTACCATTGCAGGAGCTCAAAGATGACAACAGTTTTAAGCATGTGCACATCTTATTTAGTTTGCCAACTCTTTCCTTGGTAGTTTGACAACACTGCTAATAGATTGGTGAGCTGTGTGCATTACAAGATATTTTACTTTTCATCTGCTGGTTGTGTTTCCTGTGCTAATTCCATTTCTGTAACAGCAAATCTGATGAAGTAGGACTACTGTTTTCTTGGCTTTGGCAAGAGACTTCATATACTTACAAATCATAATAAACTTCTCTTTATGTGTAATATGTTTATCATTAAAAGCTAAACAGATGTTATTCGCAACCATTTAATAGTAACACTTTCTTCCTTTCATTTCTCATGAATAAGGAACATGAATACCTGAATAAAGTAAGTTGCATTATATAGTGGATATTAATATTTTAGTTGCAAGTAGTCTAAATTGGCCCTGTTTTCAGCCAATGGTTGGACCACATGACACCGGAGATCCTTGCGGTGTACATGATGATTGCTTGTTACCATTATAGGTATTTTGACAAAACTTCTAAATCATTTCTCTTTTCTGGAATGTTGTGTCTCTTTCTCACTGAACACGTGTACTCCGTCTCTTTCCTCTAAAGCAGCTCTTTAAACTTGGTGGATGATTGCTTTACTTCCAAGGCAAATCGCTGGCAGCTGTTCCAGAGTGATTCATGGTGTCTACATTTAAATAGTGATGCCTAATCATTATAAAATGATCCATCTGGGTTTTTATTCTACAGAGGGGGACTTTCTGTGCTATGAAAAGACACAAAGCATGTGACACAGGGATATTTTAGTATGAGAACATAACAAATGCTCTGTCTTACAGCTTCCTAAATTCTTGATCTTCCCTGAAACCTTAAACACAGCAGCATATAAAGCTTACTTACGGAAACTGTAAGTTGCTGACACAACTGTCCTGTTCTTTATTTAGGGCAGGATTGTGCCTATTGGCATGGCCCTGAGCGAGAGGCGATATGTGAACTGCATCAGTGTAATGCTAGCCTGGGGAAGTGTGGTGACTCAGATATTCCTCTGAATCACATTTTCTCTTCAGCTTCTTCCTTGCTCAGAGGGAATAGTAATTTACTTCTGGAAATTAGTATCGCTCTGCAGTGGCGCAGCTGTTCTGGCAGAGCCTGGAAAAAAGACTTTAAACTCCACCCAGTCCCCATCCTTCCCTATCTTCCTTCTGCCCATTTGTTTCAAAGAAGAGATAACTAGATAAATATTCTGGGTTACTCCTACACACGAAGACCTAAAATTTGGGTAGTTTGCATTGGGTTCTAATTGCAGGGTTCTTGTTCTTCCATTCTCTCTTGCAGACTAAATCTTTACAGAGATGACTCCAGATGTGATACAGCAGCCTAAACAAAATAAATAGCATTTTATTTTGGCTCAGTCACTTATGTAAATCATGACTGATAATTTGGAGTTGTTGTACCAATAGATGGATTTTTCTTTATCAAACAGCTCATAGTTTTGAGCAGTAAATGGATTCAGTTCTAATGCAGTCTGAAACACAGCCTGCCAATGTCTAGAGCTGCATCTTCTCCCTGACTTTCTCTCTTTGAGTAAAACGTCAAGAAACTTCCACTCAATGACAGGAACCCAAAGAGGTTTATTCTACCATTTCCAAATGCAGCTAGCACATCAACTTGTGGTACTGAATGGGCATTTAGAGCTGACAGAAATGTAGGAGGGGTGATGGGATAATTGTATGCCAGTTATCAGCGCTGATAAGATTTAGCTGAACTGAGGAGGGGCAGAGAGTGACCATGAAGAAGCAGCAATGATAAAGTGTTATGCGCTGACCGCAGTTTCCATTCCCCTTACCCTTGCACTGCCCAGAGAAGGGGAGGTAGGAGGGTGGAGGGGAAAAGGTGTTTGTTCTTCTTTTCTAGTCTGCTAATAATTATAGGCAATTAATTATATCCATGTCCCTACACTGACTTTGCTCTTTCTGTGACAGTGACTGGTGAGTGATTTCCCTGTCCTGATCTCAACCCTTTAACTCTTTTCTATCACATTTTCTTCTCTTGTCCTCCTGAATAGAGGGAGTGAGAGAGCAGTTGTGGTAGAGTTTAGCTGCTCACTGATGATGTGATACCACTGCAAGTTAACACAGTTATACAGTAACCAGCAACACTTGGTATGCAATTACTAAACTGGAAAAGCAAAATTTGGAGAGGAGCAAACAAGAAGGCACTTTTTTTTTCTTTCTTTGGGGGCTGTACAGGGCATTGATCATGTGCAGCATCCTTAACCAGGTGAGATAGTGCTGCAGCAATGCTCTGTTCTTCCTCTGTTCTCATTCTTGTACAGTCTATGATCTTTTCTGGTTTTTCTCCTTTTGCTATAAATAGCAACTTTTATGTGTTTGATATACGGCTCTTTATTTTCTCTATTATGCTCTAAAAGCAATTCTACTAAGCACTCCAAGTTGCACTCTTTTAGAGCTAGGAACATACCATTGGCAGTATGTGCTCACTCCCCCAGGGCTCCTTGTGTTATCATGAGCCTCTTCTCTCAAGACCTCTGTTATCATCCTGCGCTTTCACTCTCAAGGACCCCTACTGCCATGCTGACTTTATTATAACTGTACTGAGCAGTTACTCTAACAAAACACTGCAAGGTTATTGTTGACCACAGCTGGTGTTGTCATTGCCAAGATTGAGCTTGTATCTGTAACAAACCAGGGCAGTCTACTGCCTTTGCACGTATGTTGGTCTAGACCTCAGTGTTGTCTTACAATGTATAGTGATTTAAATTTTTGTATTTTGCACTGATGAACAAATATTTGTTTTACTACAGTAAGAGGAAGAAGCATAAAGACATACAGAAGAAGCCTTTTGTTAGGAACTATCGAAGGCCTGGAGGAAATACAAGCCCCACAATACAAATGCCCTGCTTAGTGTCTCCATTAAATCTAAACTTTGATAACCCTTTGAAGGATAAACTGAATGCTACAGTAAATTGTAATGCACTTTCTACTTTGTCAAAAAGATTTGATCTAATCATTATTTCAGCAGTGCTATATTTTTCTTTTTAACTATGTTATGTATCTTTTTTCAGTTTGAGGTTATTACCCTAATGGGAATCAGAAGGAACAGAGAATGTTCTGCATCCTATTAAGAAAACTGTTGAGAAAATTTGTGTGCTGATGACAGGTGTTGTTTCTTATGGGTTATGCTGTGGTTCAGCTACCCGTAAGAGGTTTATATGTAACACCATGCCACATAATGTGAGTGCAGTAGTACCAAGGCAGTTCCTTCAATCTTGCATCCTAGTTGAAACACTTTGAGTGTGCTGGTGTTGTTTTCATCTTAACTGGCCCTAGATTATAGCTTTCCTAAAGGGAATGCCTTTTAAGGTATAATAACCTTTGGAGGGGTTTATCTGCTCAGAAAGTCAAATGGACGGCACCCTGTCTTAAGGTATCACCCAGAAAGAAGCACGTCCTTCTTGTGAAATGGCATTGGTATTTCTATTTAGTGTTCATCAGTAACCTGGATTTCTGTCAGCCAATTTTTACCTACTCAATATGCTCGTTCCTCATATTAGTGTCCACGATTGCTCCTCTCTAATGTCAGTACTTCTGTTTAATTTTGTCTTTTGAATGTTGAGCTCACTCCACTTCGTCAAGATCGATTTGGATTCTGATCTTGTTCAGCAATATGTTTTTGACCATAGAGTGGTATTAATACATTTTTTCTGCAGTTGTGTGAATCACTGTTGAAAATATGTTAGGCCCAGGTTTGGGACTGTACTGAAGATGTCTTCCAAGTTTGGTGGTGACTTCAGGTTTGATGTCCAAGAACTGATAATGGCAGGAATGCTTTGTGATGTTTTTTTTGTTTTTTGTTTTTTTTTCCTCCTACAGTTGTAATTCTTTATGGGAGTGATTATATTCAAGTTTTAAAAAGATCTTGGTGATTTTAAAATACTCAGTAGTGTTGCAACCATTTAAGAGCCATTGTTATGTCATATCTGCTGATAAGCGGGCAATTTCATTGGCTTTACTGTGATTGGCAAATTCTTACTAAATGTTTGAAGATTGTTTTCTGTTCTTATAATTTGTTTATCTGATAGCTCGTTTTGCAGTAGTTTGTCTTTCAAATGTAGATTAACATGATTCTAATTTCTTCAGTGTTTCTTTACCCCAGTAGGGACAGGTCACTCTTCTGCTGCTTTCTCCACACATTCTTCAAGGTGAAGTTTCTGTTGAGAGACTACTTTGTCTAGTTGGAAAAGCTCCCGACAGTAATTCAGTCTCAAAAGCATGATAGGTCTGCCTTTTCTCCATGTTTGCCAGCCGTTGTTGTTGTTGTTGTTGTTTGCTGGTCTGCTATTTGATAGATGATTACAATTAATTTTTCTATATATGAAAACTGAACCAAAGTGTTGAACAGGTTAGCTTTCTGTATGTATCGTCCATATTTTCTCCAATTAAATAAGTCTCTTTCTTTCTTTAGTCTTTCTGTTACTGCTTAATGTATTTATAGACTTTTTCCTCATAGCTTTTTGTCTCTCGCTAATGAAACACATTTTGCACCCCAGCCTTCTGATTATTATTATTTTCTTTTTTTATCGGTAAGGAGCATGTGAGCTACCCATTATGCTTACTGTTAATCATGTGCACTTGTTTCCACCTTTATAATGTGGCTTTTTGTATTTTATGATCATTAGAAACTAATGCAGTTATAATAATCTCTGCATATTTTTCCTTTTTACACTTCAAAAGGAATCTACTGTTGTGTGTTCAGTATAGTTTCTCTCAGTAGGTAGTGGCTTCCATGCACTCATTTATCCATTAGATCATCTTCATGAGATATCATACTGTGGCTTTTTTTTTTTTTTTTTAATTTTTTATTTTTTTTATTTTTTTTGTAAACTTGGATCAAGGACTTCACCTGAGCAAATTGATTTGGATTTGGCTAAAACCAAAATCTAAAATGGCTCCTCCCCAGTAGCTTTTACCAGTTCTGCATCAAGTGCTTTTGAATTATGTTTCTGCCACCAGAGAGCAGAGCTCTGGCTTCCCTTCTGCCTCCTCTGCTCTTGTGGAACAAATCAAGGGATCTCAGCTGCTTCTCATACCCTTCCTCATTTTTCTAGGTCTCCTTTAGGTGCTCTCAAATAGTTTTCTGTCCTTCTTACATTGCAGCACCGAAACCTGCACACAGTGCATGAGGTGAGGCTGCGCAGAGCAGAGGGGGCAAACCCTTCCCTTACCCAGCAGCAGTGCTGGGTCTGGGGCACCCCAGGATGCAGTTGGCCCTTGGGCTGCTAGGGCACACTGCTGGCTCAGATCCGACTTGGAGGTGGCCCAGGCGATGTTTGTAAAATAGCAATGCAAGGAACAGTAGGACACAGTAGATAATGAAATGGAATCAGTGGCTGAAAACAACTGTTGACCAAGACAGGAAGTACCTGGGCAACTGTATCATAACCACCAAATAAGTGCATAAAGTTAGCCAATCCGTAGTCCAGAAGAAAAGGGGAAAAGTGGGCTGTTTATTTGGAAATGGATAAAGGCAGTGAAACAGAAGAGCTTGAGAAGAGGAAAGAGAGAGTAGAATGTGAATCAGCCTGTCTGCTTGGGGCTGTCTGGGGGTACCCAATGAGCAGCCTGTATCTAATTGGAGCAGCCTGTGGCAGGACAGCCCACATGTTGCTTCTGTGGTCCTGCTGTTTGACTTGCTTGGGGGGTGGGGGAGCCAGGATGCTCTCCCTAATGGCAGAGAACATCTCTGCAGGATGGACGGCTTCCTAACAAAATACTAAACTAAATACAAACTAAAATACTAGCAAGCTTTCAAAAGCTGTGAAAGTTTGCAGGTTTTGTGATAACTGTTCGGTGACAATGGCAAGGAGGGAGCGAGACCCAAATTGTATCAGATTGCCAGAAAGACTTCGGTCTGAGTTCAGTAGTCTGCTGCCACAGCAATGGATCTGTACCAACGGGCCTACAGCTGGCATGCTGCTGGGCAACAGTTGGTGAGAAGATTGGGTCTGGGTTAAGGGGAAAAAAAAATGGATGGAAAGGAACTACAATTACTACATGAGACCTAGGAGCACAGGAAGAATCTAGAATAAAGTACTTGGTAGGTGAGGAGTCAAGACAAAGAAACAGATGCAAACAAAATGCTTTTTAGTGCCTTCTTGTAGAACTGTGTACTTCAAATCTGCATGGATTTCCTCTAAAGCATTTTTAGGTGAAGGGGAATTATTTATTTAGCTTCCTTTTTCCACAGTGAATCATCCTAATCTTTCAGGAAAGCAATCATCACAAACTTTAGACTTTAACTGTGATAAAAATACCATTTTTTTCCCTTGCTTTTCTTTCGAACTTCATCTGCAAATTATTTCTATTGTTCTGACTCGGCACTGATAAAATATCACTCTTATTCTCACAGAACTAACATCATCTGCAAATTATCTCCTTTGTTCTGATGTCTTTTCCATATAATGTTCACTGACTTCACTTATGACAAGCAATCTTTGTGTCATTCATTTGGGTGAAGAATGTGTATATTGCAGCTCCAGAGCTGCTGTTGTGCAGATCCAAATGAAACTTTCTACTGTCCTCTAGTGTGCTGTGTTCATGAAAAATAAAAACAATTAGCTAAATAAAATCTTCTTGTCTAATTAAGCATATTTTGACTTAAAATTCAGCTCATCTAATAAATGTAGATAATTTTGGCAAAATTCAGACTTTCCAAGACACAGGAAACCTGGTTTTAGTCTTTATTTTATGTTGCCACAAGATACTCATGATTCTATCTAAAATAGACAAATGAGAAAGTGGGAGTGAATGGCTTTGATTCATGAAGCTTTGACACTGCTGTGGTATGATAGCACCTTTTGTCCTTTCCATCTCGCCTGGTGGCTTTGGTAGCCTTGCCATCTGCTCCTCTGCTCTGTAGTGTCATGTGAAGCCTTTGTGTTTTTTGGCTTATGAGTTAGTTGGTTCGGAAGAATAAGAACACCAAAACTTAGATGTACCACCCAAGCAGTTTGCCATGGTAGGGGACATCAGTCTGACTTCAAAATCATTCTCTTAGATCTCAGAATAAAGAATAATACGTTTAGCATCCCTAAACATAAACCACTACAGTTGCTTTTCTCTTAACTCTTCATAGGCTGCTTTACCACTTTGTCTCTAAACAGGAACCAGTACGGTGAAATCCCTGAGAAGCTGTAGGTGTTCAAGTGTAATTCTCACTGATTTGTTTGCAGTCTGGTAGAATGAATTCCTCTGTTACATGTAAGAATTGTTGAAATTTGTTACTGCAGTAGAAAAAGCATAAAAGGTAGGGCATGTATTTATTTCCTAAATAATGTTGTATTGTAACATTTAAGTCTGTACAGTAATCACATTTTCCTTTTTCTTTGCTGTCTCAGAGTGTTTCAGTTGAGCACTACAGCTCCATATACTATCGATTCTTCAACAAACAGAAATGGTTCTGATATCTGTACAAATGCAGTTTCTCCCATTTATGTTATCACCACGTTTTTGCCTGATAACTTCCAGTGATATATAGTAAAAGCTATAGGGGAAAACATAGGTAATATATTGTGAATAATATACCTGAATGTTGTTGTCGGCTCTTGCGTTGAAGAGTTAAGATGTATTTACATAGAACACTTACATAGTACCACCAGTGTGATATTACATCCCCCAGGAGACTGTATTGGAAAAACTACATGCAACTTCAAAATCTCTGTAATATATTGAGTATGCTGAGACCTGACTGGAAATGACCTATGCTAGCTTTCTGTGTAGCAGCAACACAAAATGCTCAGTTTTAAGGGTGCTTTGCGATACATATGTTGAGATTCTGAGGAATGTTCACTTCCAGTAACATGAACTGCCATTTGCTATCTCGATGGGGATTGCCAGATAGTGAATGTCACCTGTCACCAGTTCATGTGTACATCTTGGACCTTAGGATCCTGTCATATGGAGGAGGAAGAGAAGTGAGAGAAAAGCAGGAAAAATGCACTCCCAGGAGGGAGAATACATTTCTCTGGAAATGCTGCTGTATTTTTAATTGCCATTGATATAAAAGCACTTGTCTGGGGTGGGTTGGTGTGCTGCCGTGCACTGAAGAAGGCTGATTCTCCACTCCAGCTCAGATGCTGGCAGTGGCTGCTGTCACTGTCTGCAATCCCAGTGTCCTCCCAGCTGATGACCCAGTGGTGCTGCTCTATGCCACCTCTTGTGTGTGGGCATTGTAACTATGCCTGGGGGATGCTGTCACCCAATGGGCACTGGCAGCTGCCTTCCTGCTCTGAACAGCATGGGAAGTGAGGAGCTAGCCATACATATGTGTACTGTTTCTGATAAAGGGGAAGAGAGGTGGCAGCTCTATAGGGACACCCTTCTGAGAGTTCAACAGATCTCCATCCCCCCAGCAGACGTCGAGCAGGAGAGGCAGGCAACCATCATGGGTTGTGTGTAGGACTTGTAGCTTAAACTGAGAGAAAAGAGGGAAATGTACAGAAAGTGGAAGCAGGGTTGTGCAGCCTGGGAGAATAGAAGGCTGTTGTCTGTGTGAGTAGAGATAGGATTAGGAAAACCAAGGTGCAGATGGAGCTGAACTGGGCAAGGGATGTGAAAATTAACAAGAATGGGTTCTACGGGTGCATAGGCAGGAGGAGAGAGGCCAAGGAGATTGTTCCCCTTCTGATGAAAGCCAATGGCTTCCTCAGACACAGGAAAAAGCTGAGGTACTCAGTGAGTGCTTTGCCTCAGTCCTCGTAGGTGGTCAGACTTCCCGTGTCTGCCTCACCATGAGCCTCTAGGTGAGGGTGTTGGGAGTGGTTTCTGTTTCAGTGTAATGGTGGAACAAGTCTGAGTCCTCCTTGTGAAATTAAACAGATATATAAGTCCATGGGGCTGGATGATGTCCATCCTAGGGTTCTGAAAGAGATGGCTGATGTAGTTGCAGAGCCATTCTCCATCATGTTTGATGGCTGTCTGGTGAAGTCCCTGGTGACTGGAAAAAGGGAAACATTGTTTAGCTTGGAGAAGAGGAGGCTCTGGGGAGACCTCACTGTGGCCTTCCAGTACTTGAAGGTACTGTATAAGTAGGAGAGGGAATGGCTATTTACAAGGGTGGGTAGTGATAGGACAAGGGGGAATGGTTTTAAACTGAGACAGGGGGGTTAGGTTAGATATTAGGAGGAAGTTTTTCGTCCAGAGGGTGGTGGCGCACTGGAACAGGTTGCCCAAGGAGGTTGTGGATGCCCCATCCTTGGAGGCATTCAAGGCCAGGCTGGATGTGGCTCTGGGCAGCCTGGTTTGGTGGTTGGCGACCCTGCATATAGTAGAGGGTTGAAACTAGATGATCATTGTGGTCCTTTTCGACCCAGGCCATTCTATGATATTGGAGTGGGAATATTTTAAATGGATACAGCTGTCCAACGTTTCTCTATGAATTGAGAGAAGCCTGAGCCAGGTGTTACAAAACTTAAGCAAGAGTGCCTACCAATTTTCTTACAAGCCTAATATAAATTAATGACCTTTGTCTATGCTATTTCAACAGAACTTGAATATCAAACTTCCTATTTTGTAAACGCCTACTCTATTCCTCAGCTACCGCAACCTAATATATTAATATGGTCTCAGTTGCTTTGTAACAGTATTGTTTTAGCTTTATAATGACAGATTAAACAAATAAATTTAATAAGATTACTCTTTTGGTGCAATTTTCCAGCAAATAGGATTGTGAAGCTAATTTTCTAAAAATGCATGTGCTGCTAGCCAGCACATCACTTTTCTTCATGCCCCTTCATAAAAGGAAAAATGACACTAAAGGGACAGGCAAGGCAGCTAGAGAGAGATCTAATCTGTACTCAAGGAGCAAGAAGTCCTTGTGCAAATTTATTAATTATAATTAAAATAATTATTAATCATTATTATTTTCCTTCCCTGGGCAAAAATAAGTGCAGGAAATATTTATTTCTGATACCTGTGGCTGTGCTTTTGAAATTAGAAACAAATGAGCACCGTGATTTGAAGAGGAACTGTACTTTCTGGTATTCCCCTTTAGACATCATGCCTTAGCTTCTGTACAGGGTCAGTTTTTTTGTAGTTCCCTATAAAAATGCCTGTCAGAGCATTCTGACCCATACATATGTGCTCATCACACTTGTATCCCCCAATGGCCACTTGTTCACATTCAGAAAAATCACAGTGCTTTCTCTAACTACTTGTTGAGCAGCAAACTGCCAACATAAAGAAAGCAAAATCACTTGATAGTACCCACTGGGGACAAAGCAATGGAAGCACTTACAAGAACCCGTGAGCACAAGGCATTAATGTATGATTAGATTTTAAATGCAGCAGAATTTTGTAAAACGTACCTGACTTTTTCAAGCATAGTGCTCTTTTCTCAAACTTCACCCAGAAAGGGAAATGTTCTTAGGGGGAACCATTTGCATTAGGCTGCTCTTGCTGGCTGCTGTGTTGGCACCAGAATGGCAGCTCTGAAGGACAAACAGAAGCACAGAATAAGGGCCAAGGGGAGAGACATTACAGATTGCAATAGCTTTTTATAGTTTAGTTTTTTTGTTTTTAAAATGACATGTCTATTTCATTCTTATTTTCTACCTAGAGAAAATAATATAGAATAAGGATGCAACAAAACAGTAATAAAAATATTGATACCATTTAGAAATCTTGTTGGATTGTAAAAACATGAACTTGCCTTAATAATATTAAAAATAGTGCAGGTTTTGGCATGCCCTTATGGCCGCCTTTATTAAAAGTTAATATCTGCTAAGAAGATCTGCAATCTTTATTACATATTCCATGATGGAGGAAAATACAAAATTGCCAAATTTTGGATCTGTTGAATGCTACATAATAGGCATAATTTCCATTTCAAAGTGAGTCAGCCACATCACAGGACTGTGCTGTGTTGAAATGCCTCTCTCTGTGATTGATAAGGAAATACATGAACGTATGCAGTTTTAACATCTTCTAGGCAGTCCTTCCTTGTGTCTGCACCCTTCTAATGGATCATGTTTCCAGGACTAAACTTTTTCCCATGTTCTACATCATCATGTGTTTTCATAAGAACTAGGAGGACATCACAGAGTTGCCCAGTTGCTATGAAGCCGCTCGTTGGCTTTGTGGGAGACCTGAGAACAGAGAGCAGTACAATACGCTTTGACCAAACTAAAGCAAACAGTAACAAGGAATGTTTCCTTTCTCTTTGATTACCCAAAGTTAAACATTTCAGCTTAGTCAGGAGAAAACTGATGTACAAAATGTTGATGTTTAGGTTTTACTCTAATTGTGGACAAAAGCAATTGCTGAAATGCTGAACTTTACCATCAGGCAGTAATTCTGAGCTGTTAACTGAACTACCACAAGCAAAGCTACATATACCAGGTCCTAGTGAGTTGGAGTATCATCTTAAAACTAGTCTTAATTTATACAGTAAATATGCTGTTCCCAAAAACAAATGACAATATATTTCTATTCAAGTAAATGACCACAGAAGCATCCTGGGGATGAGGTCTTTCAGAGACCATTTCATTCCTATTGCTGCTATGAAGCACTAATCAGCTGACTGACAGTAACAGGAGCAATGTACCACTTTACACAAGTAGGTTTATGGTTGCATTGTAATGTGAGGACTGAATGTTTCTCACCTACCAGGTAGGAAAGAGGAAGAAAGTTAAAGAGCAAAAAAGAACTAGTTGGCATACAGAAGTGTACAATAAAGGTCTGGTTCTCTCCTGTAAATGTGGGTTGAAAGTTCTCCAAAGGACAGCAGTGTTCTAGGGGAATGTTCTGAAGAACAGTAACTTAGAGATTCTCTGATTTTATTTATTTTTAATTTTTTAGAAAAGAAAACTTGCTGGATTTTTCAATATTAATTAAAAAGTACTTTGAGATCAGTAACTTCCTGCAAGATAAGGGACACAGTTAAGGGAAACCTTTATAGACTTGATAGGTTCTGTGACCAGGCTGTAATTAATAACTGCAATACATCAGTCACAATATTAAAATTCTTCTGCTGAATACAATGGACCTGACTTCTAGTAATTTACTAGTTCAAAATGAGATTTATGCTGAATGCTTCAATTCCACATTGAATAAAGTTATTGTATTTGGAAAGCAAGCAAGTTGCTTGATTAATGAATGCTGGAACTAATGAAAGTATCTATGGATTTGTGATCTACGTTCCTCAGTGGTATCCCACTCCTTTCTCCTTCCATTCCTTATAAATAACTTTCATCCCAAGTAATCACTTCCTCTGTAACATCTGCTAAGCCTCCCATCTCTTGATACACTTGGCTCTCTCCCATGTCCCCTAAATCCCAGCTGCTGGGGAAGAAGCAGCTTGTATAATAGTTGATTTCAACACAATACTTGTCCTGATTGGGGGACTGAACAAAGCTGTTTGTTGCTGAGCTTGTGTGACTGCTTTTACAATGGGGGGGAGAGGGTCTTAATTTGGGTCACTGTTTCCTCCGCACAGATGCCAGTATTCTGAATCTTTTAGCAATTTGTTTTCAAGGCATTGAGCTCTCTGTAGAAATGCAGGGCAGTGGGCAAAGGTGAAGGGAACACTGTAGGTGAGCAAGAGAGCTGCCAGATGGTGAGGTGCTTGGGTCAAATTTAATCTTCTTATCAAAGCAAAATTAAAAGTAGAATGAAATGGGAATAAGGGGTAGTTTTTGTGTGTGTGTGTGTTCCTGTTCACAAAGGGATTCTAGATTAGTGGCCCCCACCCATACAATTCCAATCCTTCAAGCTCACCTCTCTCTGACCCTGCAAATGGCTCCACAGCTCATGCCCACAGCCCCATCTCCTATCCCATAGGATCCTCTCCCCAAAACCCTGCTACAAGCTCCAGACTCCCCATCCAACCTAGTGTCCCACTCCTGTGGTCTTGCTCTTCCACTGCTGCTTCTTCTACAGGATGCTCTCAAGCCCAGCACTCCATGCCCATCTGCTTCTTACTCCAACAGAGTCCGTACACTGGGGTTGCCTCCACTGTGTCTAAGCTAATCCATTGCCATTGGTTTGGCACTTCCCACCAGCTATCCTCATGGACTTGTTGGCTGCCATGACACCTGACTGTGTCCTCTTCCTGGGGCTCCTTACTTCTTACAGGTGTCAATGTTGTAAGGTGTTCTTTCAAGTGTAAGAGCTATTCACTGAGTGGAAATATGCACTGGAGTGGAAGTGTGCACTTGAACTTATACAGCTAATGTGGTGATCGAGAAAGTGGAGAGCTTACTTTACAAGAGAAAAATATAATATGCTAAGTTTTGCACAGTGGGAGGAAGGCCTCAAAGGGATATGATTACTCTCCATAGGTACTTCAAGGGGGTAAACAGCAGGAGGAGAGAAGAGTCATAGGGTCTAAAGAACATAGAGTAAACTAGCCATGAATTAATGTAGTTCGGTGGCTTTAATCACCCAAGATTGAAACTCTGAAATTGCATTGTAGGAGCAGTGGGAACAAAAATATCCTAATGAGGGGCTCAGGTGGAGATGTCAAGTCCCAGGTGAGGCTGGGAGAGGCTGACCACTCCTAGCCCTGGGAGCACAGCAGCTTTCCACCTGCATCTCAGTGCTGCACCACACCCATCTGTACCAGGTGGAGCATTTTTGATGCTTCTTCGGAAGTTCCTTGAACACTAATAACATTGCTTTTCTTTGTAGTATAGCTTTCTATTAGTGTAACCTGCTATCATCTTTGCCTTCCTTTTTTTTTTCTTTTTTTTTTTCCCAGCAGTTCTGAAATGATTTGATGGTTTTAATTATTTTTCATAATAACCCCCAAATTCTTCTCTTGATTAGCTTGCTAGATGAGATTTCAATGCAGTACGTATCCTCTAACTTGGTGTTTGGTTTCCCTGCTAATTATCTCACTTTTTTTTTCTGTGTTAAGCTGCATTTGCCATCTGCTCATCCAGTGACAAAAAAAATAATGGAGAACCTTTTGAATCCAATTGCAATCTCCTAATTACTGGCTCTGTCTCCAGTTGCGTTATTACCCACAGATTGGAAGATCTTGAGCCAAATAATTGATAAAAAACAGTGAGATTCCTTTGATTTTTGGCTGAGCCATAGTGACACATACCGAGATCCTGATCTTTCACTTCCTACTGTTGTATATTTTAAGTTCCCTGTCTTTCCAAAAAAAAAAAAAAAAAAAAAAAGTCTGAGTCATGCTTCTATCCATTTTCATGTATGGTATTGGTGCTGTTTCCCACGCTTAGACCAAGCTCCTGCTGTGAATGAGTGTTTCATTTATCTATGCTCTGAGTGTACTCTCTCCAGGGAATTCATAGGAAGTTTGTAGCACTTCCAGAGAGCCTCATTGTGTCAGTAAGCATGAACACTTTAATGCAAAGTATTCATTTGTGGTTATGCAGATATGAACTGGAGGTGATTTACAATGGCAATGCTTGCAGAATAAAAAAAAAAAAAAAAAAAAGGCAATAAAGCAAATAAACCACCTTTACAATTTTCGTATACATCTTTTTCTCCATGTCTGCTGATATTGCTTTTTTCAGCTTCTCAGTGTATATGATCTTGTGTAATTATTTTAAACCTTCACTTTGGTTCTGCAGTGCTTGTTACCTCTTGGTACTGACTATCTTACTTGATAACAGTTACATTCATTTAGCAAGTTGGCCTCTTCCATCCTAGATTGTTATTGCTAAGCTTTTCATCACTAAGCTTGTTCCTGTCTGTATACCTTCTGATCTTCTGCTAGATTTTAAAAGGCAGAATCTGTTTCTTTCATAACAGTCTCTTATTTGGAAATAAGCTGATGTAGACTTGGAGTTATTACAGTAAGGAGACATACTATGCAAACTATATAGAACAGTTTCTTTCTACAGAGGAAAAATATTTCATGTAAGTATAACTCTTGCAAGTCATTAGTTTGAGCAGCGTGACTGAAATGTCTTGACAAGGACATGAAATTATAGCAAATGCAGATTTATTACAGCATTTGATCGTGTAAAACAGTGATATTATGCTTTTCAAAAGTCTTAAAAGCAGAGTCTGGGCTTCTAGTAAGCTAGAAGTGAGGACTCTTTAACAAACACCTGGATTTCCTCAGAGGTATTGGTTCTTTTGTATTCCTAATTATTGCTTCAACAGCAAAATGTGACTGATCTTGATGCTCCCATTTAACAAAAAGAAATAACAGTTAAATGGTAATTATGAGTGTCATATGCAGAGTCTGAAATGTGAGGCAATGCTAATTTGGGACTGACCTGAAGTTTCATGTGAGAGGTTATTTCCTCTCTCCTTTCAAATGCAATTTAACGTTTTCACACGTATATTTCTCTGGTCCAATTATTGATTTATTTATTCCACGACTTACAGTTTGATTTGCATAATCAGATTGTGTTCTCTTCCTTATGTTACTTTGTCAGTTAAAAGGGAATGGATGTTCTTTAATTTCCTTTATATTATATGTTTATATGCTGATTGGGCATTTAAGCATCTCCTATTCTGGGTCCATTTCAAAGTAGACACATTTTAAAAAGTGTATTAAAGAGTACTTATTTCTGATGAAAGCAGTGTTAAAAAATCACTTGTTTAAAATCTAAGTGTTTAGCTGTTGCTTTTGTGTGTGTGTGTGTAGATTTGGTATCCCCTGCGTTTATGTGAAAGCATTCAGCTTCACATGTTACAAAAAGATGCTTAATAAATTAAATTCTTGCTATGGAACTAAGTAGAACCGAAACCACAAACCTAGTGAAAATCTTGTGAGCCTTCAGAGCATGGATAGATCAAAAATGTGTGCGGAGATATGTTTCGTGAATACTCTCACGGGACACATTCGGATTCCTCCAGGTAGTTTAGATGCTAAGTGAATTTTTGTTAGATTGTTATTTCTGTCATAAAATTAGGTTAAACAATTTATACCACGGTACTTCACTTAGGCCAAAGCATTTCTCAGTCTAATGGATAGATTCATGTTGTTACTAGCGCATCGTACCGTTAGATTATGAAGACTGTACATTTATTAAAGGGGCTTGAGTTATCAAGAATTATATATATATTGGGAAACTTGTTTACACTGGGACTCCATCTTAACTAATGTTATGCTTTACTGTTTTTCAATCAACTTTGAGGCTCAGCTGTTTCTTGAAGGCAAATAGTACTTGTCTGACTGCACCACTCAATCACCGGATTATTGTAAATAAGAATACTTAAATAAATAGTGCTGAAAAATATGCATGGTAAGTCATACTTCTTTTTTTCAAGGATGAAGTATTAAATCTGGCAGACAGCTGATTTCACACCTGTGTGTGCCTGTTTTCTGTCTGTTAGTAGTTCAGTGGTGTTTCTGTGATTAAGAGAACTTAACATTACCAGTTTGTGACATTTATTTATGAGTAACTTTTGTATAACTATTTTTCATTTTACTGTGGAAAGGTGGATCTTAACTTTTTCATTGTCTCTTGCAAGTCAGTATGATACCTGCAGTGATAAAAATCCACTTAGTTTCAAATTTTCAGTCATTTACCTTGTAGTTCCATTTTTTATATAATTTAATGGAGGCCACTAACACCGTGGAAATCACAGAACTGTGTGATTATCATCTCCAAATTCATGCCAGTCCTGCAGGTTACCTCACTAGGAGGTTCAGTACAAGGAGTGCAGTGCAGTTATGCAAAAGAAAACAGCATGAGCTTTTTGTGACTGAAGCAGATTTTCTACCGTTTAAATATTTGGGCAGAAAGGCAAATGGGGTGGCAGTTTCTTGGCATTGTCTCTGAACAGGGGATGATATATCTTATAAGAGAAACTGCTCAGTTAACCTGTGATTTTACTTTTTTTTTACTGTAGATTTCTTTCCACTATATTGTTAGGGAGCAGAGAAAACGTTTTGTTATCCTAAGATTGACAGAGATATTCTCAGTTACAACAGAAATTTTACTTAATGATTTTGGAAAACAAAACAACACAGAACCGATAGTAACAAGCTGATTTTGCTGCAAACTCGGTTGACTAATCTGAGAATTTTCAGGCACTTAATAGTGACTAGTGTCTTTTAATAGCCTGGAAAGTGATGTGTAATTATCTTGATCTTGTGTTTGACACAACAAAGCATTTTATTTCCAAAATGCAATAACATTCAGATGGAGCTAGCAGCAGTATCCTGCCCCTAGGCTGGACTTGTCCGTGAATGTTTGTTCCAATTATGATAATATCAATGATTTTTACTTAATTAGTAGAGTATATTATGCATTAATTTCAGCTTGAGTTTTATGAGTACATTAATAACAATGTCTTACTTATGTGGTTTACACTGAGGTTCTAATTTCAATGATTTTTAAGAATTTGACCAAAGAGTCTTGTAGGAATTTTGAGTGTTTGTCCTTCATGTTCCCCAAAGTTTCTAAACAACGTATCTTGATGCATGGTGCTTAGCATTTACAGATATGGCATAGTGCAGGTTGATAATTCACACTCTTTTTATTTAAACCTTGGGGTTCTTTTTGATAATTCTGCTCTGTATATAGACTCCTTGTAGTGCAGATCTGGACTTCCTTGTAGCTAAGTATTGAAGAAATCACCAGACCATGGCAAAAGTGTTAAGGAAGAGAAGGTCAGATCACTGACAGGAAATATTGGCTTGCTGTTGTGATATAAGAGGTGGTTGGCTGCAAACAAGTATCCATAGCTGCATACGTGACAGATTCAAATAAATAAAAAGACTACTCACATAGTTAAAGAGAAATAATAACTTTAAATCTGTTGTTTCAGCTTTGCTTTTGGCTACTTAAGGCTAAATTTTTGAGCGTTTCTGAGAAAAACTCAGCATTTTTTAGTTGCTGAATTCTACTGCATTTCAGTTTTAGCTTCATGCAATATTTTTGGACTCTCATCTCTGCAGTTTTACATCTTTTTGTCAAAAGATCTCCATTCCTTATTAATGTTCATTTCATTGCACCTGAAATTTTGGATTGTTTCTGCTTTTGAATATTTGCCATTCGATAAAAAATTTTGAGATGTGCCAATTTCAGTTGTTCCAGTATAGGGGATCTGGACAGGTGTGGAGTCTCACTGTGCCAGAACTTGAAGCTGACGTAAGCAGCTGTTCTACAGAAAATGGCAGACTTACTTTTTTTTCTGCTAAACCGATTGGAGAGTTTCTGTTACCCCAAATAAATCTTTATTTTCTATTGCAAAAGCTAAAAGTACCGTTATCTTTTTGAGTTCAGGTCTGAGTCCTACAGTGAGCCCTCTGTGCCTTTGGAATGGTCATGACAGGGGTCATGCTTATGAATTCAGTAAGATGGAAAAGTTTGAACTTATCCATGGGCTTCTGAGAGCGCTCAAGCACATTTTACTCTATTCACTCTTAAAGGGTTTCTGTACTTTATTAGCACTTGTTTGCTGACAAAGGCTATCCAGGTTATTTTTTTTTAATTTTTTGGTATTTTACACTACTTTTCTATGGCTTGTGTATTTGCTTATTCACTGGAAGATAGCATCCTGTAATGGAGAGCAGAGGTTACGTGGTAGCTGTTTTCATAACGCATGCAGATATACTTAGCAATGTTATTAGGCCTCAAAAGTCATTGTAGATCAGTCAAGACAGAAAACCTTACAGAGGATAGGTCAGGGCTCATATAAGCAAGTTTGTTCCCTCCGGCGTGTACTGGCAAAGGAATCCATATCAGTTTCCTTCTCTGCACAGTGGAAAAGGCTTGTATGGCATGTCAGACCTTAAACTGTGGTCTATACGTGTTGGGAGACATTACACATTAGAGGTTACTGCTATAACTTCCTCAAGTAATCACTTAGCATGTGAGATCACTGCACATTCAGGACTGGACCAATTCAAAGCTTTAGTTGTGTATCCGTCCTTTCATGTTTGAGGGCCCTTTTATTGGGATTTCTACAGTGAGTCTTTGCAGCAATGAATGCTAGCTGTGTACTGAACTGCATTACTATAACTAGCAGGTTTTAAAGGAGGTAATTATTCCCCTTTTTTCAGCACTTGAGATGTTGTGGTTGTTCCCAGTTCTAGACCCTGCCCCACCGTAAGACACAGACAAATTGGAGTGTATCCCCAGTACAGGCTAGGATAGAGTTAGGGTACTGGGAAGACATAGTGAGACACAGGGAGACCTTGAGGAGGGCTGGGTTTGTTCAGCTTGAAAAAGAGAAAGCTAAGAGAAGAGCAGTGCTAAATGCTGTTCTCAGCTGCTTAGTGGTCATTGCAGAAAAGATGGAGCCAGACATCTGATGCAGCCAGACAACATGCATGAAAGGACAAGACGAAATTTATAGATATTGCAGCAAGGAAAACTGCAATTAGACAAAAGGTAAAACTTGTTCATGTTGAAGGTGATCAAACACCACAACAGTAGGCCAGAGAGACTGTTGGTTCTCCTTCCTAGAGGGTTTTCTGAGCAACCAAATGTCACTCTGTCTTCAGGGCTAGACTCAAGACATCTCTTCTGACTTGTATTGTTCTAAGTCAGTATATGTTACTGAATTTACACGAAGGGCATCATTCAGCGGTCTTGGCCAGCAAGCTCTCTCTTAAACTGATATGATGACTTCTTGATGACTTCTCCTCTCTTTATATTAAACTCAGTTTTACCCCTTCTAATGGTTGCATCACGGTCTTTCACTCTTTCTGTACGCCCTTGGCATTTCAAATGACCTCCTTGAATCTGTTTGCCAGCTGCTCCCCCCCTTCAAATTTTTTTGAAATCTGATTTCAATATGAGAGATAAGAATGAGAAAGGTGAGAAAAAATCAATTTAACCTTCACAGTATTAGAGAATGTAATCTAGTCTGTAACTGTGCTGTCCCATCCTATTTTTTTTGCTATCTTTCTATCAGGTTCTTTGTTATATCACATTCAACTTGGATTTGTACCATTTTTACTTGTTCTTAAGAGACACTGAAATTTTTTTGCAAGATCTCATAAAGTGAGAAAAGTAAAAGAAGAGGGGAGGAAAAGACAGAAAAGGAAGAATGATGATAGATAGAGTAGTAATTTTTTGCATTAGTATGCTGTTGAGGTTTGACCTCATGTCCACTATAATCTGCTGAGACTTGCATTGGTTCCAGAGGGGTTTTGAAGCAAGACTAAGGTGCAGAATGTCTTCAGTTTGGAGTTGCACAGAACTCTCATGGGTCCACACTCAGTTTATTGGTTTCCTCTGCTTGGAGCTTTTCATAAAGATGCAACAGAGCCATCAGCAAGTCGGCGAGTTATTTTTTTCTCTCGATTTTGAGGAAGATGACTGACTTTAAACACAGAATGTCAAATACTGGAAAATGGGTATAAAAATGAGAAAAGCACATAGATTTGTCTTTTATAAGCACATCTCAGGTTTTTTTTTATTTTTTTTGACTCATTCAGAATATTTGAACTCTTCAGTACTGTGCGTTTGAAAAGTGTCATAAGTGTGCTAAAGCACATACGTTTTATTACTGTGTTTATAGCTGCTCCTCTAAAAACAAAGTGGTTGTGTTCAGATCACCGAGAGAAACATCAGCATGTGTATTTTTTTTTTCCTTGAGTGGTTTGTGTTTTATTTTTTATCACTACAGTTACATTTGTTTTTCTATGAAAATATTTGAGTGTCTGGTCTCATCGTTCTTTTCTGAAATCTCTTCTGGCTTGGTTAATGCACATGTAATGTATAAACTCCATATGGAGGAGGATCTGATATGCAAGTACTGTGAATAGGTTCTGGCATTGCTTTGAGCATAAACTTTATATTTTTTTATCTGGGGAAGATAATGGGCTTTTAGTGCTTGTTTTATACGTTTGGCTGAATGTCAGTTCGTTTGCTCAAAATGATACAAAATCAGCTGCCAGGTTGGTTGATTTTTCTTCTGCTTTCAGCTCATTCAATTTTAATAATGGATATTCTGTATTTTTATAACTTGTTTCAGTCTCTTCCCTGGGCAACTCATTTCCCTTGCTCTATCTTTCCCAATATAGCCCAGCTGCTATTCTCTCATAGGCAGCTATTTTCTTCCCTCCCCCCCCCCACCCCCAAGACCTGATCATGGGCAATAAAAGGCCCTTTTTAATGAATACTTCAATTAAAAGATTCAAGAAAGCTGTTCCCTATGGCAGAAGTTGCAAACTTGGGGAAGTCTCCTCTGGGGAATAGTCAGCAGTGAGAAGCAGGCAGGTGCTCAGGAAAGCAGGCTTTTATACTCAAGAACAGGAACTGCTCGTAGAAATGGTTCCAAGAGGGATTAAATGCATTTCTTGGCCACAGCTGTTATGGACTGTTGCTGTTATGGCCTTTTTCAAAAAGTTCTACATGATGGATGGACTCTTGGTAGTTATTGTTACGTTTAAATACAATTTATTTATTTATTTATTTGCAAATTAAAAAAGATGATCGTGAGATATATATATGTGTGTGTAAATGTATAATTCCATACATTTCTTTTGATTATATAACACATGAAATTTTTAAATTCTTCTGTGACTGTTGAGGGACAAAGGCCCTAATAGTGTTCGAGTCCAAATATGGGTAGATTCTGTTCTTTTAGCACTATTTATCAGCACTTCAAATACTGCAAGAAATAAATTGTTTGGTTACAGCATCGTTTTGATTATTTTTGCCACTCTGGTAGTTTCAAACAAAAAGTTTTAAGGAGAGTCTGGAACATTTTGTGGATTTCAAATGGTTTACATGGTTTGTTTGAGCAGGGCCTTTACTGCCAAGGTAGACCAATAAAGTATCCTTTAGTGTTATAATTTCATTTTTATGACAGCAGGTACTGAAGGTGCCTCTATCAAATCCATGTCTATATGGATAAAGTGAGATCTCTTTTCATGCTAGAAAATAGCAGTGCCCGAAATGAGGCTAGTGGCACTCTTAAAAGTAGAAGTTCACAGGAATGTAACGATGGAAGAGTTCAGGTGGTTTACTGTGCACTTTACATCACGGCTAAGTTGCAGAGACTCCAGAGGAGGACAGCGAAGATGAGATGGCTATTAGAAACAGCTGGAAAAAGTGAATAAACAAGGCTTAGAATAGTAAAACTAGACTGGAAGAAAACAGTGAGGACCTGAAATACAGTCTTTTTTCTAAGATTTTATTTTCCATGTACAAAGTGAAAACCAGTGCCCATTGATACTGTATAAAAAGAAATCTCTCCAGCTGCAAAGATAACAACAGAAGTAATTTGCCTGAAGACAGTTGCATTCCCTGTCATCAGAAGTTTGGAGGGAGCATTTTAGAAAAAAATGTATATAAAGAATGTCCTGGTGTACTTCACAGAAGGTTGGACTAGATGGGTTTTGTGGGTGTCTCTCAATCGGTTACCTACATGCATGACTGAACACAGAGTGGGAGATGTCAAGAGGATTTGCTCTGACTTCATTGTGAAACAAAGGGAATGATTGTGAAGGATAGAATCTCGGCAGACATGAGAAAAAACTGCAGTGTATCCCACAGATTTTTCAGTGTTTCACCTGATGGTATTGTAGCAGTGAGATATCAGCAAGAGGAAAAGGCGCAGATAAGGGCAAAATGTGTAGGAGAAAAAAATAGGCATGAAAATAGAGAATAAAAACCAATTCATAGTACAGTTGGCTTTTGTCACCATTATTATAGCCACATTTAGATACAGATATTAGACTAAAATCCTATAAATGATTAGAAGTCTTACAGCTGTCCTTAAATTACGCCTTGCTTTTTGGCTGCCCGAAATCTCAATATCCTGCATAGCTACTCTGTTTCTTTAATTGTTGCGGAGTTCCGTTTCACCATCAGCAGTAAAATGATATCAAAAGACACTGATGAAACAGTGTGCAAAACTGTTGTATTTCTTGCCTCTGGAACAAGTGAAATGAAAATCTTTTAAGTATTACCTGCTAAATTTCCTTACTAGAATTGATCTATTTTTTCACTGCATTTTAAACATATGTATACAGTGTGAGTATTTTGGTAAAATGAAAGGGGCAAAAAAAAAATCTGAGAATTTTTTTTTCTGTGGAGCCAACAATATTGTGCTCATAGTTAAATCTAAAATCCTATAGAGAAGGGTGGCTGCAGATGGCCTCTGGTACTATCAGGCAGAAAGAGAGACAGAAAAGACTTACAGATCTGAAGCAGGGATATAACACTGGATGTGTGCTGTTATTCAAGGGGCAATCATAAGAGCTGAGAGCTTCTATTTTCTGAACATGATGCTGAGCGGACAGATTATCCCCAGTACTGCTTCTGACCTTTGCATGAGTTCTTGCCATACTATCACTTCTATATATCTAGGTCAAAACTCATCCAGGCCACACTCCATAATCTAGGTAAGACCCATGGAGAGTATAGTGTACTTCAAAGCATAGTTAACTAGGAAAAATATTTCCTTTAAACAGATTTCAAACACTGCTAGTAGTGTTTTGGTTTTGTCTTACTACGTTACATAATTTGTATGAGCATTTTAAATAGTAATTTATTCACAATATCTATTTCGTGTCTTTCTTTTGGCCCATATATTGTTTTCTTTATCCCTGCATAGTCGATTTGACTTTATTTACACCAACTGTACCTAAAAAGAGATTTACAAAGTAGGGGAAGGTGAAAATGTTTAATAAAATAATTTATCTTCACTCTAATTTAAATCTGAACGTTAAACTCAGCTGTTTTGAGAATGAATATTGTCTTTTGCATGACGGGGTTTATTAATTTTAGTGTTACCTATTACTTACGTTAGACAAGAAAAGCTATCAAAATAAAATAAAATTCATATTATTTGGGGGAAAGAAGAAGCTCATGTCTCTGTGATAAATTTGTTTCTTCAAAAGATCTTCCATGTGACCTATTTTGTCAGCAAGTTCTTGTATCTAGGAAGATTGTTTCTGTTGGCTAGCCAATTTCAAAATGATAGAGTGAGATTAATAATATGAATATGATATTTCCATGTTCCATTGATTTATGGGGCTCCAAATCTCCAAACACCTATCTTAGTCATTTTTCTTCCAAGAACAATGACAAAGTTTCTCACATGTATAAGTGTTTGCAAGAATGATCAAATGAAGCTGATTAGCAATGTGTTAAAAAGAAAGAATATCTTCTGTGAATGCATCATCAGAATATTCAGATGAATCAGATATCTAGAGGCATGATCCATTAATAGGGAATAGTAGAAAGAGAGGTTTAAGAAATATTCTTTTCTGAAATGTAGTAACAGATCATGTCCCTCGCTCTATTCTATTACCATGTGCAGTAGCTTAAGCATTTTCACTTTAGACTTCATTTCACCCTCTGTGGGCATACAGAAATTGCCTGAGGCTGAGATTTCATGACTCCCTTGAGCTGATCCATGGTCTGGTGGCTCCTGGAAACAACAGCCTTGGTCTGCCTCATTGTGCCAAGATTCCTCCCTTGAGCCATACATTAGCAGCAGGATAATTGCCAGGTGACTTGAGGCAGGGGACTGGTCTTACTAATACTTCATTTTATTCTTTCACTTCTTTCCAAAGTAGGTTATGTACAGGCTGACAGCATTCTCCCATTGCAAATGGTAACGCTGCACGGAGGGCTACTGCACAAGGGGTCTAATCAGCAGATAGAGGCATTGTTCTTCCCTCTGGTGAGAATACACCTGAATATACTGCATTTGATGTCTGGGGGTCCCTGCTTCAGAAAACACAGTGAGACATCAGAGTGACCTAGCAGAGGGCCATCAGGTCAGGGGGACTTGACCTACAAAGAAAATACTTGAAGAAGCTGGGCTGATTTATTCCAGTACAGTAGAGATCCACTAGCAACCTGGGCATGTCTGAAGAATTACAGAAATGATGGAGCCAGAGTCTTTTTGGCAGTCATGTAAAAAGGAAGAGAGGTCACAAACAGCAGGTTGAGAGATAGGGTAGGACTGTAGAAGGCTGAAGCAGCACTGAAGTAGGTTGCCGGCTCCATCCCTGGTGATTTCCAGGAGGTGGCTCTCAGAGCCCCATCTGAGCTGAACATGAGTGGGAGCAGCCTTATTTCAGCAGAAGGCTGAGCTAGGACATCTCAAGAGCTCACTTGTCAGTGAATGCTTCTGCCTTGCCATGAATATTACTGTGAAGACAGAGCCTATGACTAAGACCTTGCACAATGCACAAAAAAAGAGTGTGCACTTACAAAAAGTGATTTACCTTATTCTAATATAGAATTACACTAATTAAAAGATCTTTAAATATTAATTTATATTTGAAACATGAATGAGAGCATAACGGGTGATTTACTCAATCTTAGGTCACGTGCATTTCAGCCTCAGTATTGTCATTTCACCTGATGAAGTAGTAACTTTTAAACTGTTGTCATGTCCTTGGTTGCTGCCATCCCAGAGCTCAAATTTAAATTGGATTGAAAGGAAAAATTCCTAATTAATTCAGGTATTGAGTACTTAGCTATCTTCCTGAGAGAGTTGTTCTACCAAGATGTAACAATTTCCTTCTAGAAGGAAATAAATAAATAAATAAATAAATAATTGAAATTAGCTTCAATATCCAGCTTTTTTACAAGATTTTAAGATGTCTGTATTTATAAAAACCGTAAATGTAGAAATATCTGAGTGTGATATTCAGATAGGCTTGGAAACGTATTACATGCAATCTTTCAACAATTACCACAGGATGTGTGGATCTAAATAGACTTAATTATTTCCCACATCATAATGAAAGGGAAGAGGCACCTAGCATGCCCATAAACTCAGGACCTTAATCAAATACCTGGAAGAAAGCCAAAATGAATGGTTGTCCATCAGCGGTTGTGCAGAGAGCTGGCAGTCTTCTGGGCGACTTCCTGGCACCAGTCTTATCTGTAAGCTTTATTTTGAGTTAGGCTATTGTGCTGCAGATTTATAACAGTGCTGTGGTATATTAAGGTCCTTGAAAGTCTGTAGAGGAGGGCACCATAGCTAATAGAAATGCTGGGGCAAGCTGAGGACATGGGGGCTGTCTAAGAGAAGAGCAGGACAAGAGGTGACCTCATTGCTCTCTGCAGCTCCTGAGGGAGGGAAGCAGAGGGACATGGCAGGGGTCTCTGATGGCAGGATGGGAATAGCACAGGGAAGGGTCAGACTGGGCACTGGGAAACTCTTCTGTATTGTCAGACATTGGAACATACTTCCTAGAGAGGTATTTGATGCTCCTTGCCTGTCAGTATACGAGAAGCATATGCATAATGTTGTTAACACACTTCAACTTTTGCTTAACCCTGAACAGCTCAGACAGTTGGAATAGATGATATATGATAGTTGAAACAGATGACCTTTACAACTGAACTGTTCTGTTTGGTATTGGCACTGAGGTACGCTGATGGGGAGAAGAGGGAAGCTACTAATTTGTGCTATTGAGTGGGGACCTTTGGAAAATGGTGTTGAGGGCTGCAAGAAATGTCAGGCAAGCTCTTTGGGCTGTAGCAAACCAGTGAAGCGGTTGTTAGCAGGACATAGTGGATCAGCAAAAAGCCACGAGTTCAGAAACTGAGTTTCAGCTTGTTCTTCCTTATCAATCAGGACAATAAAGTGCAGACAGACAGGCAGCTCCTCTCAGTCCAACCTCAGAAAGTCTTTGAATTAAAAGTGAAAAAAACCTTTATGCTGTTTCCTCTGCATCACTCCAGATTGCGACTAGTGCAGTTTTCATCCAGCAGTGGAAGAAAGAGCTTTTTGCTATTTGCCACTAAACTTTTTATGCTTTTTGCCGGTGGGTTTTCCCAGGACAGCCACTGGGGTGCTGTTTGCAGTTTGTCACTGCTGCTGGATCTGTCAGAAGACCAGTGAACAGCATGTTTCACAGTGCCAGCCTGCATCAAAATTAATTCCTCTTTTCTTTCATGCAACTTTATCGTGTTTTAAAAACTGTACTCTGCCTAACAACAGTAGTTGAGTTGCCTGAATAAACATTACTTTTCTCATTCCTTCCCATCGTGTACACTACAACCTCTGACCGTATTAAAAAGCAACAACTATAATTTTTTAAAACATGTGAAAGATGTAAGGTCAAGTACCTTTCCAACAGCGGGCTATTTTGTTATAGACTCTTATCTGTACAGAGAAAGGACCACTAAATAACTGGCAATGTCACAGTGGCACTGTAAAGGTCAAATCATCTCAGTGTTTGCATTTCATATTCTATGTTTCTGTTGTTTGTTTTTCTTAAAACCACAGCTAAAGTATGGTCTTCCATTTGGCATTCAAGGACAGAAAAAAATATCAACAGGGTTAAAGGATTTGCATATTACCAGGAACACTGAACTGTTGGGGTTTTTTATATCTTAATTTATAATAAAATATACACATACTTGTGTGTCTGCCTGTGTATATGTATATTTGCTTCAGAATACTTTTTGCTGTTGGAGCTATCACTTTTCACCTGAGTGTTAAGATGGAGATTCCAGTAGTTGTGACTGTAAAATATACTGCGCTGCTTTGAAGTAAGACTTTTTCCAGCTTTATCAGAATTATCTACCAGCTCGACTGCAGTCCCCGTGATTTCATTTGATTCTGTTGCTGAGGTTCAAAATAACAGCTTTGTACCGCAGCTCGATGCTAATGCCTGACAAAACTCAATCTCAAACAAAGAAGGCTTAAAGTGTTTCATTTGTATGTGCACATATTTCTACACTATGCGATGTAATTTTTAAGACAGCCAGCTTCCAAATAGTGATGTGTAAAGAAAATAATAATTGCACATTTAGAGACTGTGTGTTTATTATAATAAAGCTGTACTTCCCTCTTTTCTATAATCGAATATTTTGTAGGATATCAGAACACTTTTACTTTTTATTTGACTTATTCATTCGCCTGGAAGGACTTGGAAGTCTTTTATGAGAAAGGAATGTAATACTTTTGTCGCTTTTACTGTCTATTGCCTCCAGTGATAAAATATTAAGAGGCTTAAGCTCTTTATTTGAGTGGCTGCTGTCACTGATCTACAGCTACAAATACAAAAAAGTTACGCTGAACCCAAAAGTCCTGCTACCAGCACTTGATTGGAATATGTGGAGGTGATAGTGACATAAGCAAAACTAGGAACTTTTGTGACTGCTTAGAAAATGTTTTTTTGCAAAAACTCTCTTTTAAAAGAAAGTTATGTTGCGACTGTTAAATAAATAGATGCTGAAAATGGAATTGCATTTTCCATGCTAAATCTGAGTTCCATAAGGTTTATTTTATTTGGATGTAGTTATGACTTCATAACTGTACACCACACAGATCTTAAAAGCAAGAAATCATAATTTTTCTCTTTTTCTTTTCAGAGTCACAGTGTACACTCTGTGGGGAGCCTGAAGGTGAGCATATTTTCCTCTTCATATTTTTCAAAGCAACTAGTTGTGAATGCTTGACTCAAATGACACAAGTGCGAGAGATTGGAAATGGTATCTGAATGATGAGAATGAATGAATGACTTTCTTCCCTATGTTAGATGGCAAAAATGAATCGAATTAAGCTGAATAAAGCACGGTATGTGCTCCAGGCAGGAAATATCTTATAGGACAAATATTCCATTAGAACAAAAAAGGCAATATTTACTTCTTATTCATTTTTGTGTTTGTCAGACTGATTTGGGGTAAGAGACAGTGTAAACAGTCATCTAAGGACATGGCTTTGCAGATGGAAAACAAAAGTATTGGAATTAAAAGGGAAATGAGAAAATGTTTTTATATTTGATATGATTTACAGAGAACAGAGAGGCTAACACATGTTAGCAGGTGAAGCGAATAAATATTGTTTTTGAAATAAGGATAATTAAGCAATAACTGTTACGCAGTGCAAATACATGCCCAAGTGAGGATGTTTGGTGGTTGCTATTTTTTCCCCAAGTGATTAATTAAATGCCATGGCAAGACCCACAGTTTATCTAAATAAACACTGCAGTAATAAGGCTGTGATTTTTGAGGCGGGTCATTGCTTTAGAAAATCTTTCTCTCCCTTTCTCTTTCTTCTCTCTTTCTCCTTTACACACATACTGGTGCCGTTTTAAGAAAATGTCAAAAAACTTAACCTTACTTTCAGATAAACCATCTGGAGTCTTTCTAAGAAAAGCAGCCCAAAATAGCAAATGTAACTGCTGAAGCAAAGCATGTTCCTAAAAAAAAAAAAAAAAAAAAAAAAAAAAAAAAAAAAAAAAAAAAAAAAAAAAAAAAAAAAGATTATGTGTTTTCTCAAAGAGATTTGGCTTTATATATTGAAAAATTTCTGAAAAACAATTCAAACTTTTAATTTTCATATATTTAGGAGGGAGGAGTTAACGAGGTGAGGTCTGAAAGTGAAAGCCTTTGAGACCTTGCAGCTAGTGATATAACTTAGTAAATTTACCATCCATTATCTGTTGCGAAAATAAAATGTTTTAGATTTTCTTCAGATTTCGCATTACTTTTATAAACAGCCATTTCTTGTTTAGTTTGCTTTCATTGTGTTGTATTTGATAAATTCATAATACCACAGATGAATATATGGGAAGGAAAAATAAGTCAGATGTTTATTTGCCTTTTGTGAGATATACCTTTCATAATAGGGTTGTCTAACTCAGAAGTTATACACTAGATTAGTTCTCTTTTATTGCATACTATGCCTGCTGTATCATTCTCCTTTCTTCTTTTGCTGTTCTTTCATACTACTTCCGCATTTCAAACTTTATGTATAAGGATGGTTTAAAAAGGGAATTAAAATAAAATGAAATAAAGCTGTAGTAAAAATATTTAATGTGTATGCAGCTAAAACCATATAATCAAAATATAATGATACGCATTGCTGTAGGAATGGTCCTCAGGAACATAATGCTGTTTTCAGTTGTGTGTAGAAATGAACTTTCCCAAGAACGATGTCTCTTGGTTCACCAAATTCCCCACTCAAATTCAGCATTACTGTAATGCTACTTATTAATTCTATTAATTCTCCCCTCTTCGTGGGGAGCCCTTTGCAAAGGTTTGGCAGTTACTTCTGTAGTTCAGGAAGCAAGTTTGTTTATCTGCACACATTGCCGCAGGACAATTTAGATGCAGATGTTTTACAGAATAAAAAAGATCTGCTGTGGAAAGGAGATGTTTATTATTGATAATTTACATTTCACATCGCGGTCATTCAGAGGTATTGCCTGTGGAACTTGTAGTTCTGTAAATACACACGTGTGCTGTGTCTGCCTATGCAACCGATCTAAGGAGGAAGAGCTGGTCAACACTGAGATCTCTGTTTAAGTGGTTGTCTTTTGTAAGAACTGCAAAGGCTTACATATTCTGCTTCAGAAAACATAGGTTTGATCTATGCTTTTTGACAAGGTTGTCAGACACCACACCTGTCAGTGTGAGTTGTTTGAAAACCAAGGAGCCTGTCTTGTGCTGGGAGGGAATGAAATTTGAAGAAGACAGAGGTAGTGTTCTTGATAAATCCCATGAGTGCATCTACTTTGGGTTGCTCCATCTTCCTGAAGCTCATAGCAAGGATGTGTTTTCAGGCAGATGACAACTGTTTCCTTTGTGGAAGTAATCTGCATCAGATAGGTTACACTGTCGTGGTAAATACTGCATTTTGCTCCTGCTCAACTTTGAAGTGAGAATGGCATGTTGTAGACACGTGTGACTTGAGTCTTTGTGACAGCCAGCATACCCTGACAAAGGAGTGGTGTAGTCCTGAGATGTTTCAACACAGTTACTTCCATGAAGCAGACATTGTTTCTCTTCTAACTTACAGCAGCTATTCACAGAAGTTCATAAAAGTACTGTATTAATAAGCATGATTTGCTATATTACCAAAACAGCAAGGAAGTTGATTTTGTGGCTGTTAAGATTTCAGTAGATTACTCTTATCTTCTCAAAGACTATGAAAGTGACAGCTGCTCTTCCAGACCTATTTTATATCCTATGAAACTCCACTAGTGACTTACGGGTTCTATTCATGACTTGGATTGGTTGTTTTTTTTGTTGTTGTTGTTTTGTTTTTTTATTTTTTCCCCCAGTATTTTCTGACTATTCTGTTTCTTTCCTTCTGAAAGATAAATAGGGAGTCCCGTACAATACCAACACTTTTCAGCTTCTTAATAAAAAGTCATGTCTGTGGATTCTTTGTAAAACAAGCTTTATCTGAATACTTAGGTCTGGAAAATGTGCTAAAGAGGCCTACCACTGCACAAAGCTGGTTCTTAGTTAACTGTGAGAATTAACACAAGTTCTGGTTCTGTCCAACATTTGTCTCAGAAAAAAATACTGACAATTCGACTTGTCTTAGGAAATCCTTTAGCTGCTAGAAGCTAGAAGCTATAGTTTACTGGATTCAGGTAAAATATCGTAGTGTGCTCTGCTTCTACTTAGACATTGCTGTCCTATAGGTTAGATATTAGGAGGAAGTCACACAGAGGGTGTTGAAACACTGGAACAGGTTGCCCAAGGAGGCTGTGGATGCCCCATCTCTGGAGGCATTCAAGGCCAGGCTGGATGTGGCTTTGGGCAGCCTGGTCTGGTGGTTGGCGACCCTGCACATAGCAGGGGGTTGGAACTAGATGATCATTGTGGTCCTTTTCAACCCAGGCCACTATGATTCTATGATTCTAAGACAGAGAGAAAATGGAAACATGGTTTTCTCCAAGTAGCTACTGCTGGCAGTCATGGGGGACAGAACATTGAGACCACTGGCATTTGATCTGACCCTCTGTTGATGTTCTTACGGGCTTGTGTTCTCAGTTTGAGGTTAAATAATAATGGCTCTGTGTGGATTTTTTTTCTTTATATCCCTTGAAGAAAGAAAGCCTGTGTTAACTTTGCTGTAAGTATTAAGTCTTCTCTACTGTGCGTGTGATGCTGATAACAATTTCCATTTTATTTAGAAATATTCTGTGATGTAAATGAACATTCCATGTAGAAGTCCTGATGCATTATGAGAGTAATAGAATTAGGCAAAGACTGGGGAGTAGACAGTAGGCAGTTCAGCCTATTGTTCACCCTGTTATCTGGTACCTCTTGATCTTGCAGTGTATGTACAGACTGTAATATGCACTTCTCATTCTACTGCAGATATGATGTGGCAAATGTCCTTTCAATTCCACAGCATTTAGCACTTAGTCTGGCTCTCCAGAAAGATACTGCTGTACAGAAAGGCTATGAGAAACAGTACATCTGTACTTTACTGTGATCTGTGCTAACATTAGCATAGAAAGAAGATTCGATTTTCGTTATGAACGGTTCAGTCAAGACCTCTAATTAAGATGACAGTTAAATAAAAACAAAATATGAATATTTACAAGGAATGAGATGGAGGGTACAATGCAGTGCATTAAAACACCACCAGTCCATATTAGAAGTACCCCAGTATGAATTCATGATTCATACAAGTTGAATCTTTACTGCCACCACCACTGGGAAGAAAATAGAGAGTAGGTGTCTGTACATAGTAAACTTGATGGAAAATATGTGAGGAGTGGTTCTGTGTGAATGAATGTCAAGATGGTTTGCTGTGTGTTGTTCAGAAAAGATATCAAAGAAAACAAAATACACCTGCTGCACATTCTTGATAAATGATGCTTCCAATTTTTCCATGAGATCGGGAAAACTGTAAGTTCTAGTTCTTTAATATGTCCTGAGCAAGTAAATATTCAGAAGCAGAACAAGTGTAGCTCAGAAGGGCAAATGCAGTTGTGGAATGTACTTCCATGATGTGACTTCTGCGATTGACTAATATTAGTGCTGTATGTTTCAGTGAACAGTAAGAATATTCCTATGGATCTGGAACAGGGACAAGTCTAATTATTTTCAGTAATTGTTTCTATACAAACAAAATAACTACCACTCTTTTAATAGATAAAGGAGACGATGCCCCTATGTATAAGCTACTGCTTCATAAATTCATTCTTGGTTTTGATTAATTTGTAACCCAATGCCCCAATAGGCCTGGTCTGTTTTGGGAATCCTCATATCCCTTCTATTTAGGCCTAGTTTACATTTTCAAACTAAGATGCCGGCATTATTTTGTCTATCTCTGAGAAGAAATGTGCTTGTGCAAAATTTGTACCAAAGGTACAAGAATGCCAGAGAGTATGTGACTCATTTACCCATACACAATTTTATGTCAATTAAAAATGGAAGGCTTTTAAATGTAATTAAATGTTAAGGATGCAATTAAGTGATTTTTTTTGAAGTAAAAGAATTGTTGAATGTTTCATAATCAAAACAAATGGCACTTTTGAATTGTGTGAATTCACTCAGAAAATGCATGAAATATTCAGTAGAATTTTGGAAATACAAGTACTTTAACTTCTGAGTGTAAATAATTGACAGGAACAACAAAAACCTTTTTTCTAGGGGAAAATATGACTTTTTAGGATATGCATGTAAATGTCAGTATTAGAGTGGTGCATTTGCTGCAGGTACTGCCAGCTTTAGTGCCATCTGAACTCTTGGTAATTCTCATATGTTGGAGTTGGAAAACAAATGTTTTTTGTATTTTTTTTTTTTTTTTTTAATAAAAACAAAGAATTCTGGACATTAGTAGTTCAGAAAAGTATATCTTAAAAATTGTGCTATCTTTTAATATTGACAGTGCCACATCTGTGTACTTCTGGCTCCAATAGAAACATTTCCCTTGATATCTAATGGAAAACTATTACAGGCATGTTAATAACCCCAGAGAATGTTGCTAATCTTCATTTCACTAATCTCAGTGTTCAGTAATCGGCACTGAAAACTGGCAGTTTTATGACTGTTACCAATGACTTTCAAGAGTCCTTAACTTTTTTATGCTTACTCTGTATTTACTACACCAACAATTATCAGTAAGAAAACCTGAATTTTTCTATGGAAAGAAAGTGCATTTCACAACACATAATCCTGATATTTTCAAGAAGACAATAACACATAATAAAATCTACTTTGTCTGATTTTAATATTGCTTATTTTCTTTTGAGTTATTAAAAAAAATCACATTATTTTATCAAATTAGAAAGATTTCTTCTGTATATCTACCACTAAAGTAGTTATATAGATTACTGGTCCTTCTATCGCCCTAATGACAACTCGTAATTATTAATTGAGGTGATATATTCCCACCTTTATTCTGTCCATCATGAAAGATTTTATGGAAATACAGACCCAAGGACTTAAAGTGAATTTTGCTTTGATCTATTTGCATGCCAGCTCCTTGGTCTGCAGGAGCAGTCACATTGATACGCTGGTGTGAGCTTCTTTGCTAACATTTTAATAACAGGTTCTGGTAACATCCCTGATGATGCGAAGCTTCCTCCTGATCAGAGCATGGCTAATATGTCTGTCTTCTCTTTTTGCTTTTTGGCATTACTCTCAAAGCAAAGTGCTTTGATTTTTCAGCTTCACAGAAACCTTTTCAAATTGCATAGAAATACATTGCTACCATTCTCCACTGCACAGTGCAAAGATATATATTTTTTACATTTGGAGGATAGGGAAATATGCAATTTATGCTATACATTTTTTTTCAATAAAATAATCTGCAAAATTTGGGGAATGCATGAGTCTAAATATTTTCAAATCTCTCAATAGGCTTATGTGTCAGATTTTACTGATTAATTTCCTTAGGATAACAAGGTGTAGTATATTCACAGTATGTATTATTCTGGTGTGTCACGATTGCTAGGAAGTAGGTACAGTATGGTTTTATTCAAACACTACTGAGAAACACAATGCTATTGTATTTTCATATCTGTACTTGAGCAGACAGCAGAAGTTGTTTATAGTACGTCTGCTATAGAGTTAGTTGCAAAGAAAGCACACAGTGATTGATTACATTTGAAGTATTTGAAAATTTCAATGTGAACACTTCTAAACTGTATAGTTTATATTCATATAGTTTGCAAGCTTGTAAGGTTAGATATGGCATTAGTAATACAAATACTTGTCAACAACAAGGAATAAATTTGCACATCTTATGTGCTTGTTCTGAAGTCAGGAATAAGATATTTAAAGAAATAGAGCCTACATAAGCCAGGTGTGAGATAGATAGTCTTTCTTTTTATCTGTTTGCTTTATGGAACATCTTGTAGTAATTGAAGGGCACAGTTTTAAAAGAAAAAAGGCTCTTAAAAAAAAAAAATATATATATATATATATATATATTTTTTTTTTTCTTCAAAAAATGTTTTCTGGGCCTTTATTTGTCATTTATATTTAGTATAAATTAAACTAATTTCTCAGTTTCTCCTTCTCATATGTATGTGAAACAGCTGCACTCAAAACACCATTGTTGTCCCTGTTTTTTTCACCTACTGTTTCAATCTCCTGGGTTGTGCAAACTAAAAAAAGCTGATTTAACTTGGACAAATGCGATGCAATATCAAATGCAGACAGTTTTATTTCTACGTTCATTTTACATTGTTGTGATTAAAATCCTCAACAAAAACAAACACAAGAATCATCTCATCTTTCCTGCTTCGGTGTGAATGAGTAAATGGAAAGTTCATTTGATGTATGTGTGGGAAGAGCTGGTCTCAAAGCTCATAGTCACAGCACACCTTAGGTTGCGTGCAGCTTTAGTAACGTGAATATTCGCTCTGACAACAGCTGCACATTATTCAATTCTATAGAGGACAGGATTTAGGCATTTGCTGGAGTAGGAGCCAATATAAGCAAGGCTAGTGCAGCCTTAAAGATGCTGATGTTTTAAATTAACTTTGGAATTGAATTCTATATGCTTAAGAATGCACATTTCTTTCATTGCTCTTATTTTGCTAGCTGTTCAATCTGTTTTTATATTGAATGTCATGTCTTGCTTTGAGTGGTCATTGGTATTTGTCAGATATGCTCGCTATATGTTAATTTCTGCAGTAGCATGTTTTGGAGTGGTGATGTATCACAAATAAGAATGTTTATCTCAAATAGTGTGAGCAATCTGTGCTTGAAGATGGTCTTCTTTCCCTTTACTTCCAATTTTGATACTCTGCAATGCTTGGAGTTTGTGCATTTAACTGTAATAATCCTTTGTCCATATATATAACCGACCTGTTTAAGTTGAGCAACAGTGGTTCTTGAATATCGCCTACAGCTTCTAGCTTCCTTTATATGTTAGAAAGATATTTTTGTGCCTGTGTAGGAAAAGAAGTATGATGGAGTTTTACCACAGCATACAGATTATTTTTTTTTTATATTTTAATATTAATTTCTTATTTGTGTCACCAAAGATTTGACTGAGTAAAGTTGAAAGAACAGATCTCATAGGTAAACTTGAGATTCTACACTGTAAACCTGGAGAGGATAGATTGCAAGAGCTGAAGTTCCCTGGCTTTGTGATTTAGTCCCAAACTTAGAGGGTACTCAGATGGGTTATTTTCAGACAGCTGTTTGGTAAGGAAAGCTAGCCCTGCCTTAGCAGCTCAGTATGTAGGAGCTTGTGCTGCAGTGGAACTGTCAATATGTTTGCTGCCTTCTAATAGAAGGTGAAGCTAATTCAAGCAGTTGAACAGCACAGAGGTACAAAAAGTGCTGTATAGAATCATGGGATCTTCTGTATGCAAAAGAAGTTATGGTTAGAAGTAAAAACATAAAATAACCAGTTGCCATAGAGTTTGAAGAGTATGACAGTAACCGTAAATAAAGAAATATCTTCTTCCTACCACCAGGCACCATGACCTTCAAGACAGTATTTCCAATCCATCTTCTGAACCCATACTCAAATAAATTACTTGGTTTTTATTGCACCCATGTATGCATTTCTTTCTGACAGAGCAGATCATGAATGATTTTTCACTTTGATTCTGGGTCATCAATCTGCAAAGTTAAGAAACTGTGCTAGAAGGAATTCTTTCCCTAAGCCAAAAACTGCATTAATTTAAATGAGACTTCCATGCAGAAGGAATGCTGACTTGTAGAGTGTGTTTGCATAAATCTTAGATAACTTCTGGCAATGTTCACCTCAATGATGTATGAAAATCCTGAGCACTTCTCCTGTGCAGAGCTACTACTGATATTAGTGGAAGTATTATGTAGAAAAAGAGCAAGAGCTTTCACAGCAAAGAGCTTCAAGCAGACTGATTTCTGTACTTGCTGATTATTTTCCATCAGTTTTCATCATATGTTTCAGTCACTGGAATGGTCACACACCCTATAAAATATTAAAGCCAACATTTGTCTGTAAAATATGTAACAAAAAATAGCTTTGGAAATCTTTTTTTGTATCCGCTGATGCAGTCTTCATGAAAACAATGAATCATGTGGTGGCAGCAGCTGTGTTAATGACAATTAGCTTGTGCAGTTGAATGTTAGGCAGTCTCTTCAGTATTTGTCTCCAAGGCTGGATGTGGCTCTGGGCAGCCTCGTCTAGCGATTGGTGACCCTGCACATAGCAGGGGGGGGTGAAATTAGATGATCATTGTGGTCCTTTTCAACCCAGGCCATTCTATGATTCTATGATTATTCTAAAAAAAAACATTTCTGTAAAATCTAGATAAGTCATTGTTCCAGTTTCTTAAAAACTTGATTTCTAGTTGCATCAAGAGCCATCTCCGCAAGGAGTTCCTACCTTTGTACTGGTTTTTCAGCTTTAACTCTACACAACGAACTGAAACTTGCATGGATTCTTTCCTCCAGTGGTAAAACTTAAGAATCATTTTTTTCACTTCTTAGAATGGACTCATTTTTTAATTAGAAACTTCAAGTGTTGAACTCAGTTTCACTAATGTCCATTATCAGCTTCTTTTATGAGATAGACAAATTATTAAAACTTGGAAATCATTTCTCTTTCAGAATATGTAGAGATAGGAAGCTCTTGAGGTGTTTTTTTTCAAGTGCTATATTTTTGTTATACCACTGCATTTTTTTCCTGTCAAATATAACATGCCATTTTCCTTTCCAAGAACAGAACATCTCTGATTGCAAATCAGATTTCATTCTGAAAAGAGACTTCTTAAACTGCTTCTCAACTAACGTAAGAGTTAGTGTTGAGGTAGTTCCATCTCTGCAGTTTTTGACATGCTTTAACAAAGGAATCCGAAAACCGCAACAGAACAGTGTTCTTGAAGTAGATTATTGCAAATCATGGATTTCAGGAGCTGAAATAAGGCTCAAAATTGTTGTCTTCAGATCTGCTGTGTGGTCATGAACTGCAATGTAGAGATTTTACATTTACCTTTTCCTCAGTAATCTTCATCTCATCACGTTGATGTAGAAGAAAATGAATTTCCCCTAACACAGAGAACATGCGAGGGTTTTCTTTTTCCTTTTGATTTCCTTTGTCTTTATTGCATACAATTGCTTTAAAAACAGTTTTGTGCTAGAGATGCAGATTTTCACTTTCCTGGCTTGTTGAAGCAGCTAATTAAGTAATTGTTAAGCACTTCAATATATGCCTTGGTATCACAGAAACAGCACAGAGAAGCTGGGGGACATTCCTGAAGCTAAGCCAAAATATTCTGCTTTTTTGGCCTATGCTAACATGCTGGACAGTTCAAGATCAAGGAAAGCTCATGCAGTTCAAATTCTGCCCTTTTCTTCTGTTTAGCTAAATCTTATTCTTGCTACCATAAGGTTTATGTGTCTGTTATGTTTTGTAGCTAGCCAGCTGCTGAGAGTTTAAACCCAGCCTGGGAGAGGATTTCTTGGAATTATTTATTTCATGTTGTAAAAACGCTCATAGGAAAGAACATGTTATGACTATTTCTTCCATTAGAATTTCTTTAAGGGCACCTATTTGTAACTTCAGAATCTGCTTCTGCTCAGTACTCTGGTCTGAAAGAAGCTCTGCTTTAATGATGGGACTTGCTTACACTTGGTATTTCTGAGCATCTCCCTACTGATCTAAAACCTGAAAAAATATAACAAAAGAAATTATTTCTTTATACAGTCTTCTTTATAACAGTCTTTCCTGTAACAGCTACAGACCAAGAGACACTGCCCAGGGTAAACTCAGTTTCCAAAACTGCATTGCTAAATAAGCAACAGCAAAACTGATTGATGGAGGACTTCAGATAATGAATGGGTAAAATTCAGTTTAACAAAGGAGATGCCATTGCTGTGGAATAGAAGTGAGGTTTCAGATGATAAGACTTACAGCAGAGCAGAATCATGGGAACATAAGAACCTCTGAAGTGTCCCCAAAGAATACACAAGAGCAGGAAGGAACTGAAAAAAGGAGAAAGTCTACCTGTGTTTTATTTAATATGACACTATGTAAGATGTTTTCCTTGCACTAGATTGTGACTTATGTCACCATAAGCTAAAATTGAATTATATGCAGTCTGTGAATCTTTGTAGCCCTTATATACCTGCTAGCATTCAATGCCTTTAACCTGAAAATGTGAACAGTAAACTCAGATTTCCCATAATCTGAGGAGAAAAGAGCATGATCTCCAGAAATAACACAGCTGAGATTCAACGTCTCATTTTGTGAGGTAGTGATTAAATAAAACACAGACCTTGGACAGAGATTAAACACACCCATTTCTCTTACTGCAGAAACCAGATACAGGAGCAGTACCTAGCAGAAAAAACAGCTATCAATATGGTGAAAGAGGTAACAGAAGAGGAGCCAAGGCTGATTCCATCATTGGAATTCTTGCTCTATTCTGTTGATTCTTTTTTTCCAGCCCTCCAACGGATGGCACATGAAACACCCATGGTGAACTTGCCCCATGTTAGCATTTTAATATGGCCAAAGAAAATGACACGCAATCTGCTCAGCTACATAAACGCCTTTCTGCCACAATTACTTCACAGTAGCAAGCTTGGAATTTGATGTAGGGTGAATGACAAGGCATCCCAAACTAACATGATGGATGTGCTTGAAATGGGAACTTTGCACTGTGTTTATTCTACCAGACAAGAGAGGCTGAAAGCTTTGTGTCTGCATCTGTGCTGTATTTCCAATATTATCCTTCAGAAAGATCAGGTTTTGAAGACATATTATGACTTTTCAAGATCTTGGTTTCTTTGTAGTAGGCTTTAACTAGATGTCGACAAATTAATCATTCTGACTCCCGGGGGAAGGAAGAAGGCAATTTGTTACTGCCTCCAAGAATGATGGAGATTACAGGCAGAATTGGAGGACAGTATGAAGTGGGACACTAACAAAAGCCAAAACAAAATACTGTATAATTAGCTGCTGTCCCAGCTGGCAGATCACAAAGTCTTGTGATCAAAGTACGCTTACTGTTTGGGTAGTAGTAACCAGCATTTTGTAGAAAACATAAACTGTATCTGTAACAAAAAGAGATTATCCGTTAACACATGAAGAGTTGTATCTTCCACTTAGTATTCAAAAAGTACAAATTCTAGAGATAGGTATTCATTATTTACAATTTAAAAAGGGATAATAAATTTTTATTTTGTGTTTTCAGACACTTATACAATATTAAGTATAATGTAATACTGTAGCTAAAGAAAATAAAAGATTACAGTCAGTCCTACAAGATAATCACAATTTCTGTTTTGTCAGTCCAAAATAAATCTTTTTCTGGAGAATCAAGTGGTTCCAACAGAGAACTAAAAAAAAATCACATAGAAATCAGCACTTGGAAGACTTTTAAAACTTAAAAGCTATGTTAGTAAACAGTGCAATTAAACCTTGCAAGTTATTACTGAAAAATACTTAGCAATCCCCCCAAAAGGATATTCTGTGTTTTTATAGCCCAATTTATTAACAAGAGATCTTTCAGAAAATGTTTGGGTTTCTTGTTTGCTTCATTGGTTGGTTTTTGGTGTTTCCGTTTTTGTGGGTTTTTTGTTTTTTTTTTTTTTTTTACAAATTTAGTAAAAAGTCAATATCCCATTTAAAGCTCTTATTAATTGACAGTCGAAGCGTCACACAAGGCCGTGCCAGTCTGTAGGCTAAAAGTGTGACAGTACAAGACTGAGATTGAACACATGTAGCTAGTTTAAAATACCTTACCAATATGCTCTGGTCAGAATGCTTGGTCTGGTTTTGTAATGGTTGGTTGGTTACTAAACTATAAATTTCAAATAATATCTGAAATGTTTTGGTTGAGTTCACAGAGATGTGCTTAATAAACTGCATGATCTAAAAATTGATCAAATGTACAGAGAAGTGAAAGTGACACTATTTAGTAGAAGCAACACTTCAACATAATTTGAAGAAATGAATGATAATTGTTTTCACACTAAAATGTGAGACGCAGCAGGGCAATTCCAAGAAGTGCCAGGATCTTCCTTTATTACTGGCTTAGAAACAGATAAACGCGTTGTAATATTTACAGCTTTGATGTTCTCTTCAACTCACCATCTCCTCTTGGAACATTTTTCACTCTGTGGTAAACATCTCTCCTGTTTCACTGTGAATTTAGAGCCCTAAATTGCTGCACCATTCTTCTCTCTGTTTCTTTGCAGCATAATGTATCATGGTCTAGCTACTGTTAATATATGCACAATAGATGATTCTGTTTCTTGTTTGAGCAGGCAATACGTTCATTAATAAATTCTGCATAATTTATTAGGGAAGTAATATGCAGAGATAAGTTAAGCTTCCTAGCAGTACTGAGCTTTTGCCAAGCTTCTTCAATGTTAGCAGTGAAATAAAATTGATAACAGCATCTCTCCCCACTCGCGGGATATATAATAATCCTAGACTACTATAAATAATCCTAATTTAAAATTGGTGAACCAACTTTTTAGGTTGGACTTCATTTTGAAAGAAAAGGTCAGCCTTGTGGAAAATAAAACTTTTCATGGAAATGTAAGAATGCAGGTGACCATGTGCTTACCAATGTTTGATGAAATAAGCATCCTCAATAGTTGACTGACATGCTTACTCTCAGAAGTGAGAGACCCTGCAGGCCCTACTCTGCTTAGTTCAGAAAAGGAACTTTGAAGTTGAGAGCCCATCTTCCAGATTAGTGCCCTGCTCTGGATTATTGCCTCGTGTAGAACAGGTCTCTTCTGTGACTACCCTAACCAGTGGAGTATATAATCATTCTTGCTTTGAGACAGATGATGGCTCTTCATCTGCAGCCATTCAAGAAAAATAGGTGAACATGTTAACTAAAAATGCTTAAAAAAAAAAAAAAAAAGAAAAACAAAACAAAACAAAAAAAACACAACTCAGTCAACATCTTGTGATTCCATTTGTAAGAAATAAAAATGAAACAAAGGAATTGCATGGAGACAAGTACTCTGTTTCAGTGAATAATGATTTGAAGCTATTATTTACATTTTTTCCAATTAAAAAAATGTTAATGTAGATAATCAGATCTAAAGTGTGACATCTTGGTATATATCCCAATACATTTAGGAGACATTTGGAGAAAGATTATATTTTGGAGATACCATGGAATGGATTACTAAGAATAGTGCCTCAGTACTTACAAAGGCATTTTTACTGTATAATATTTAGAATATGTAAAGGAAAAGCTTACAATATGAGGTATTGGTAGGTTTCTTAAGTTTATAATACTGAATTCTGCCTGCATGCTTTGGCTTCTCCTCATTGACAGACAGCTTCATCTTGTGTGTGATGTCGAAGCCACTGTGCATACTGAGGGCATGAATTTGCAGCCCTGCACAAGGGAATGGCTCCTGAATGCTCACCAAACTAGCCTTGTCCTGTCCTGCCTTCCTCAGTTCCAGGAGGTAATTTCAGACTGAGGCTAGAACAAGCGGCATCCTACAGTGACTGACTAATCAAAGTCTCACCACTTAACATGTCGTTCTGTGATTTCAGTGTGTGTGAGAAAATGAAAGAGAAAATAGCAGTCTGTTCTTCAGCATGTTTTGTTTACTCTTAAGTCACTTTGTGCCTCTTGCCATTTTATTGCACTGAATGGGGAAACAGCCTTGATCCTCAGAACACACCTGGATGTTTACATCAAGTAACAAAGGCAAGCTCAAGGGCTGCTGTCTGAGTACAGATCAAAGCTTCAGAGATAGGGTGCTTTTCAGTTTTGTTTTCTATCAGTTTAAAAAAAAATAATGCAAATAAGTCAATTTCATAATTAAACATATAGAAGGAATTAAACACAGTCTTGAACCAGAACAACTCCATTTCTTTGGTAAGCTTGATACCCAAATCGAGTTCTGTATTTTTTTCTCCTTTTCCAAGCTAATGTACAAAAGAAGGCTGATAAACCTGGAGCATACAGATGCTTTCTTCTCTTCCCTGGGTGCTTTCTGTTTAACTTATTTCTACCAAATGATCATTGCAAAAATTTAAATCAGTGAAAGAATGTTAACTCTTACTGATTTGATTACTTTTTTTTTTTTTTTTTTTTTTTTAATACTCAGCTGTATACTTATGGGCAAAGATAGCTGGATAGACGTACAGGGAGGAAACTTAGCACAGAAGAAGTATTAAATTAAGGCCAATATATAGTTCCTATCTCTTGTACAGAAAACGGTTAAATGCTCTGAAAAGTAATTCAAATCATTCTCTCCTCCTGCTGCTTCCTCTCCCTAAATGTCCATGAACTGCAGTCATAACAACACCACCAGTGTCATATGCTTGTAAGTGCGACGCTTGACAGAATTGCCCTCGAGGTTCAATTACTTGGGTGTGTGATGATGAATGAAAACTGCTGCGGTTCTCAGAAGATCTGCAACAGCCTGGAAATTGTTTGATCAACTGTGGCGTCCCTATTCAAGCTCTGGTGGGACTGGAGCGTTTCAGTAGTTACAGAATATAGGCATGTCGGAGTTTTCGCTGTTCCCAAAGCACAAAACTGCTGTGTAGGAGGCAAAAAAAGAAAAAAAAAAGCTCACTTGAAGAATTACAGATGATGAGGTCTGTGTCTAGAATGCATATATAACCCTAAGATAAATATTTCAGTAGCTGAGGATGAGCAGACTACCTATTGACACCTCTGCTAGAAGAAGGTGAAGTTATCTATTCTTGGAGAAAATCCAGAAGTAAAACTAACAAAAGAAAAGAAGAAGAAAAAAAAAGAAAGAAAAATATTGCTGATGCAGCATTATGCAGCAGCAGATCTTGGGAGCTACTGAAAAGATTATTATAACCAGACACTTGTGCATTCTGGTTATGGACCTACTGGCCACCGAGAACTGAAAGCAATCCCCAGCAGGGTCTCAGGAGATGTTTCCCAGCACATGGTTGTACGGCCTTGGCCCAAAAGCAGTATATGCAATTTTAGATTTAAAACTCAACTATGAAATTGCTGGTTAGTGTCATATAGGAAAGATCAGTACATTTTTTAGATGTCTACCCAGTAATGCAGTTGAGCACGTGCTTTTTCTCCAGCAGTTTAAACATTTCATTATACTTCAGTAATAAGCAATTTAAGCCTATGCTGACATTTTTTTTTTTGTTGTTGTTGTTGAATTAGGGATATTTGTTTGACAGCTGTGATAAAAGAAAGGTTATTCGTTTTGCAGATCGGTAGGACTGCTTCTCCTGCCATTGGAGTCCCATTGAAAAGTCAGCATTGGCTAGGCCTTAATAGTCAAGAATTTAAGACTGATGACTGCATTAAAGCAAAGAGAAATGGGATGAAAAATTGGGTTTCCGAGCTACAAGGGCGCGTGTGTGCATCTCATCTGTGCTGTATTTGCACAGTCAAGTTAATTTTAAAAAATAGAGCCAAAGTAAAAATAAAAATAAAAAAAAAAAAGACCTTGAAAAAAAAAATCTGAATCAGAGCCTGCTTTCCATGAGAACATTGCAGCTGTTATTCACTGACAGTCAAGATGCTTCTATGTTATCAAAGAAGTGCATTTTCTACAGATATCCTATGGTACCTCGAGCAGTTAACTCAGACATTGTAAACGGAGACAATTAAGTTTAATTTGCAGTTGAACCAAGTCTTTCAGTTGTCTTTGTTATTACAAAAAACAGTGGAAACCTGCTTTTCACATGAAAGCAGTACAGCCAAAACATGTATATTCACTTTCATCATTATAACCAGTGTTCCATATAATTTATTATTTAGCATAAGACTTTCTTAGTGAGAAGCATGAACAGGTAATGGCATGCCAAATCCTTCCATTTAACTTTAAATGGTAAAGCATTTTGCAGTTAATTTTATTTGATATGTCTTGAAACATGGCATTTGGAGAATATCCAAGCATTTGATAAGTCTACTTTCCATAACAGTATGAAATTCTTTTGTGCAATTGGCTGAGTCTGTGATTTTCTGTGAATCGATGAAATGAACATCTAAGTGGCCATAAGGTAAGTGGCCATAGATTTAATTGTTTTAGTGCAAAAAGTGACGTTCTAATTTTAGATACCATGTCACAGATTCAACTATTAGATTAATTGAACATTGAAGTTAAACAAATATTTATATTTTCTTCTAATATGATGGTAAAAATCTGGCAGGAAAAAGTAACTTGTTAATTGTCCTACCTCTTGCTCTTTTTCTCGTTAACATACATTTTTGACAAGATTTCTATTCATTTTTTGATCAGTCCAGTATCCAAGGAAAACATCATGGAAAAACAAGTGAAAGTGAAAGGCTGCAGATGATCTCTTCTGTAATGTTAGTTGTGGATGAAGATTTTTGTTGGTTTTTGTTATTTCTTTTTGTTTTTCACTTTCCATTTTTTTACACCTATTCATTGTGTTGTCTTTGTTCTGTCTTTAGTCACATCAGACAGCTCCTAAACAAGGGGTTGCCTCTAATAAAAGAGAGAAACGCTTTCTTTTTTTGTTAATTTATATTTCAAGTCCCAACCTATAGAATTCCTGGGTAGTAGAACTGAGGAACTTCTTTCATCTTTCTCTACGGACATTTCTAAACTTGTTTCCAAAAAGTAGAGTATCTGTTTATTACTCAGCTGTTGTACAGATCCCCAGTGAGAGAATGAAGAAATGGACCATCTAGGTTTAAAATGCCAACTATGGCCAGTGACCCCATATATGAGCATTGAAGTGGATAAACATGCAAACCATGAACACGACTGATGATGAGTCCTGGGTGGGCTATATGTATCAGCCATACACTAACAAGTAATACTACCTCTCCTCCTGCCTATACACCCATCCTCTCTCACTGCTGTGAGCTATTCATCATTTGGCAGATACAGTTAAAGACCTTCTTTCTCCCCCAGGCACCTAACCAGGTCTTCTTTCCCTCTCTGTTGTTCCTCAGCAACTTCAGATTTCCTCAGACTCACCTTCAAACCTCTTCTGTCAAGCCTGCCTACAGCTTGGCTCACACTTGGCCCCGCTGTGACTTGTTTACTTTGATTTAATTAAAATGCACCCATCCAGAACCCTGGGCACATTACTGACTGCCCGCCTTGAAGAGACTTTAATTTCTGCAGTATTTTCACACTGCCTGGAACAGCCTCAGCCTCCTTCTTCAATTACAACCAGGGACCAAATATTTCTCCTTCGCAACCACCTTTTGCGTCTTTGCTAGGACTTAAGTACCAAACCGTTATTTTTACCTTCTTTAGCCGGGCAGGATTTTGTTTATTTCAATCAATGAAGAAAGTACTGCAGTTAGGAAGGTGTAATCCCAGCTCAGCTTTTCAGGGACTGTTTATCTGTGGATTCTTTTTTCTTCTTGGTGATGTTAAGACTTTTATGTAGCAGGAGAGGATCACCATCCTATGAACACTAATTCCTGTGGCTGAACAAAAGCAGCGTGCTGTCCCCTATTATCCAAGTACTTTCCTGATTGACAGATTTTGTGAGGTGAAAAGCTGCATCTTCCCCTTATAAGTCAGCCAGTGGTTGATCGTGTTCACCCATTCAAAAACAACAACAAATGCTGTGACTTTCTCGTACGCAGAGGTTCAGCTTTATTCTTAAGTGCCAAAAACATCAATAGCAGACTGTAAAAAATGAATAATTCAAGCAATTAGCAAGCAAAATAAAAATAATTTATTAATCTTTTGCATGTGCTTGTGTTGTAAGTAAAGGAGCTGTCTTACTCTTCTTTTCTTTCTTTCCTTATTTCTCTGCCTGTTTCCAGATCTGTCTAGCTCCGTCCTCTTTCTCATTCTCTCTTTCCCCTCCATTCCTGCACTACTCCCTTCTGCATATTGCTCATGAATTCTGGGGTTTGTTCACTTTTGCCTTCTTTCATACCCTTAGCCTTAATATTCCTTCTCTTCTCCCCTCTCCCGCCCACACACTTAGTTCGGCAGTAAAGGTCTGCTCCTCTGGTCACTCATTTTGGGACATCTAGAAGGTGGGATGAATCTTCATGGATAATAAAAGCAATGACGGAAGCAGGTCTCACAGAACACTGCAGATCAGTGTCAGTTCTTGATCAGAAAGCATTCAGAAAGGTTAGAGGAGTCTTGAGACAGCTGAATTCCCGATTTGGATTTTCAAATCATAAGTATCTTGGTTAAATATTTTCATCTCTCTCATTAATCTAACTGATTTAGGCTTCTATTTTGTATTTTTTTCAAATGACATCTGCAAAAGGCAACTGTAAAATACTTCATTTTCTTCTGTATTCATGGTTTGAATTTAATGTTTTTCTGTAAGTATACGAAGTATTGTCCTGTCAGTTTAGCATTACAGTTCTGTATTTTTTCCTCTGTTTTGATGGTAATTTCAATCCCGGAACATCAAGCCTAACATAACATAATTCCAACTCTAAAGTTAAATGCTATAATACCCAATGAGCAAAGAAAGATACTGTTATACAAACACAAATTTTACTAATGTTTCTTCTGTCTGTAGTATTCTTTTGGGCCTTCTAGGCAGAAATGCTAAAATGTATTTAGTTGTTTTCATTTTCATTTCTAAATTTAGAAAGACTTTAATTCATAACCAAAATATTTTGTTATCTCCAGCATGCAATGTTCAATATTTTTTCCAGTGGGAGTCATGTTTCTTCTGTTTAGTCAGTGATGACTTTATATTTTGTTTTTGGAATTTGCTGTTGCTTTTTTATTATTATTTTTATAAAAGCTTTTATTGTATTTGAAGCCAATGTCGCTGGAAAAAAAAAAAAAAAAAAAAAAAAAAGTTGTTTTATTTTCTAATAGGATGGAGTGTATTATATATCTCATTCTTGGGAAAAAAACTTACAGAAAGCATTAGTTTCCTAAGACAGATAACTAATGTGATTAGATCTACAGATTAAGATCAAAAGAAAGCATGCTTTTAGCTGTAGAGGTTGTGCTCTTACAAAAGCTCTAATTTTCAGTGCATCAATTCTAATATACTTGGATTGGTTTTTTTCTTGTTTTGTAAAGGAGCACAATTTCATTCAAAACACATCTGTCTAGTTTAGTACAAATGTTTTCTTTTTGAAATGGAGAGATTCTAAAACTTTGCATTGATCTTTTTCTTAACCTCCAAGAAACCAACATTTTTTTTCTTACACATTTTTCAATTATTTTGGTGCATACATAGAAGAGCTAATTAAATCAATTCCAAAGAAGTTGAAGGAGTTTATTTCAGAAGCAAGAGATTCTTGTTGCAAAAACTTTACTGACCATTTCATTCTTTCACTTGAGCTGCCTGTTCCCCAGTATGCAACCAGAGCTGCTTCAGACTCTGCTGCAGCAGTAGATTCTGACATTCAGAAATACAGGAGTAAATTCAGTGTACAAAAAAAGTTTGATTGAAATTGCACAGTATTTCAGATTCTTTTATATACTCTCCTTTATCTTAGATTATATTTATCATGTGAATACAGTATTTCATTCCATTCTTACTCTTCTCCATTGTCTTTTTATTCATAAAGGCAGCTAAATGTTTAACTGAAGTAACAAAGTGAAAATTTGCTATTTGAGTATATTAAGATTTTAAAATTTGGACTGGTTTCATTGTGCATTTAGTGGCTTTTAGCTCTGTGAGATTAGTTGAAGTTACTTCGTTTTAATGGCTTCTTCTTGATGGATGTATAGCTCAGTGCTAGCATATACACAGATGTACTTGAGTAACATTCAAAATCTTCTGCACTGATCAATACTTTTCCTTGACACTGTGTAAGAGTGTTGTGCTAACTCAGTGTTGTGGAATAATAGAGTATGTGTTGGAATGTAGTCATTTAATTGTGAAAATTAGCTGTGATTTACAACATTGGTATCCAGGATCATCTTTAATTTTATGTTCAATTTTGTTACTATTTTTTATTTACCTATTACCTGTGATCAGGTATATGGGGATTGGAATGAATTTTATCTGACAGTGGCATAATGACAAATGTGACTTCCTTGTTTTGTGTTAATAGCTGTCTTATTAACTTGTTTGTTTGTTTAAAAGGTTGAGTTAGCCTTTTTCAAAATTTATACTTAAAATCCACAGGGGGATGGGGAAGCAGTGTTGTAAAGTGAGAGGCTAGATAGAGACCTCTTAAATGTTTATAAGCATGAGTCTTATGTACAATAAAAATGTTAGGTTGATCAGAAATGAACAATATTGTATTTATTGCCTAAAAGAATTTGCCATTTCAAGAGAAACAATCATGTTTCCAAGTAAAATAAACAATTTATTTTATATGGCATTTAGACATTTTACTACGCATTCGTATGAGAAATTATTGTTGTCTCTCTAAGAAATGTTCTGATGATGTAGCTGTACTCAGATGAATGTCTCCACTTGGGATTTTGGTCATCAGCTGGGTTGCCAAAGCATCAATTTCCAAAGGCTGTCTAATAATATTTGTTCCCAAATCCCAAGTAAGCTCAGTGAGGATGTAGATTATAGCACATGAAGAAGAAAAACTTATTTTTCTACTAAAAACATTAGTTTACACTAAAAGAACAATAAAAGGCAGAGGGTGAATCCTAATTTTCATTTGTCTACTTGAGAAAGCTGTGTTCAATCACAAAGCTCTTTTATATTTTTTTCACCCAAGCAAAGTAACAACTCAGTTCTGCCTCTGAAAGCTCAAGATGTTCTTCAGCAGTTTGAGGTGTGCAGGTTGTTTATCTCTTCAAATACAGAGCTGTGACTGTGGTAATGATGCAGATTCTGAACCAAGGTAATACTCTTTAAGTAGCACTCCCCTAAGAGTAGCGATATATCTTCAGAAGGACGTAACTTAAAAATGAAATCCCACTTTATTTATATTAAGAGAACTGTCTCTGGTGATTTCCCTGTGAGCGATGATGACCTTTTGGTTTTAGCTGCACTGAATCTACTTTATATAAATTGAAGTGCTTTAAAGATTTTTAAGATTTTATAACTTTTGATGATTTTTGAGGTTTTTTTTTTTTTTTCTTGTCCTGTTGCATTTTATTTTTTAGCTACCAGTATGCCATATTTTGTCTAAACATCATTGCTTTCTCGTGAATTAAACCGTATTTATTCTTACCATAGAATCATAGAATATCCCAAGTTGGAAGGGACCCAAAAGGAGCACAAAGTCCAACTCCTGGCTGAAGACAGGGCTTCCTAAAAATTAGACCATATGTCTGAGAACTTTGTCCAGGCACTTCTAAAACTCTGTCAAGCTCACTGCCATGACCACTTCCCTAGGGAGGCTGTTCCACGGCCTAACCACCTTCTTGGTGAAGAATCTTTTCCTGATATCCATCCTGGCCCTCCCCTCTTGCAACTTTGTGCCATTCCCTCAGGTTCTATCACTGGTCACCAGAGAGGGGAGGTCTGAATTCTTGCAGAAATGTTGCAGATATATCCACACAACATTTTATGGTAATTAGTATCATGAAAAAAGTCCTAGCCTGTCCCAGCTTCCTGAACCTCAGAACCAAACCATTGTTATTCAGAAGGGATGTAGAAGCATATGGACATTTGTAACATACCTCCTTTGTGAGAAAATTGTCCTAGTAATCTCAAGAACTAGAATTGTCCTAGTATCTCAAGAACTTAAGCAGTGTCAAAGATTAAATCCATAGCCTTTTCATAGTTTAAAGTGGTGAATGTCACAGTCCATTCCATATTGTGAAGGTTCCTCTCATACTAGTAGTCTTCCCAGCAGAGGTTTTCAATGACACAGTTAACATTAAACTCCTCCCAACAATTAATTGTGCATTTGTTTAAATGCTTGCTTTTTGTTGAAGCAGTTGAAAGTCTGAGGTATTGTTAGCATTTCCAACATAATGCATGCATCCCAATTATTCAAATAAATTAAAAGTTCAAGGAGACTTCATCAGCAGTTATTAGTTTAGAAATCTTTGATATTGGAAGTGGCATATATTACTTCTATATACTTGGTTCACCTCTAATGGTCACTGTCAAATGACAGATTCAAATAGATGAGGTCAAGAGAAAGAGTTGAGGAGTGATTTAGTCCAGTCTATGATTTCTGGAAGGATCAACCACACCTAAACAAGCTGGCATAGGAATATATTTTGTCGTAAAAACTACCTAAGAAATAATTATGTGATATTCCTTGTTTCTTCTGCTCTTACAAATGAAAGGCTTCTGACTACATAGCTTAGACAGTGCTTTTTGCAAGTTGGTTGCATCTTTGTCCTGTACTGGCGTCGGTGTAAAATGGATTATCGCCATTTTGTTCATAAAACTTTTGCATGTTGGAAAAATGTTAGGGCATCACTACTCAAACTTTGCTTTTATAAACCAATCAAATACTATGGCTTGCGCCTTTTCTCACAGGTTATACTTTCTTACTCTTTTTCTAATCACTTTTACTGTTCCCTGCAATTTTATCTCCATCTTTCTTAAACTGTGGTTGTGAAAAGAGGACACTGCATTACTTGGATCTCACTGGTGCTGCGCTGAGCACAATTATTGCATCTTTATCTGCTGGGCTGCTGCTTACCCTGTTATTTTGTGTGATATGGCAGTATGTTTGATTACTGTTTCCCAGGTGTAACAATTTGTTCTTCCCTCTGCTGAATTTCAACTAGCTGCTGAAATTTTCACCCTTAGTCTAAAAATAATTTTTATTCCAGCCTCCTGTGTGCTGAGAACTTTTCCCCACTTCATCTAATGATCAAATTTGCTCTTGTCTATGCTGGTACTCATGAAACTGATAAAAATGCTTGGTAGATCTCAGCCCTCACTGTCCCCTCTCTTGCTCCACTTGAACCTCTCTACCAGTTTGACAGCAAATCATTGATAATTGTTCATTGAGAGCAATTTCTCAACTGGTTGTCCACCCACCCAGTGGTGATTACATCTTCTGCCTTAGCTTATTTGTGAGAATATTATATGGAATAGTGTCAGAAGCTCTAATTAAAAGTTCGGGTGTATCACATATGCAACTTCCACTTTGTCTGGTCAGCTTGTCAGAGAAGGAAAGTAGACTGGCTTGACATGATTTTTTTTTTTCTCCATGTATTTATGTTCTTTTACTATCTTGTCATCTAGAAGCTCATATACATGATTTTTTAAAATTTATGCAGTCTTTATTAAGTTGGTGATTTTCTGTTAGCTCTGAAAAGTTGTAGAGGTTTTTGTTGGTGGTGATTGGTTGTTCTTTTCTTCTCGTACAGGTCTGTGATACATACTTACTAATATTCAGGATTCCAATGGCTGATTTCCTAAAAATTCTGCAGTAAACATTTTCAGTCTCTGTTCCAGTGCTCACGTTCGACTGTTCTGTTTTCTTTCACCATGTGTTCTCCATCACCACTTGTTTTTTAATGCTTCTTTTCATTCTAATAAGTGGCTTTTCACAACTTGTCTTTCCTGTCAAGATATAGGAAAAATATCTTAAATATTTTTAATTTAAATATTAAAATATTTAATATCTTAAATATTTTAAAAGGAAAAATATAAGGATATAAGGACAGTTAATAGATTATCCTATTTATAATTTGTATTTCAGTGTCCATTCTCTTTTTATACTCTTTTGTTTTCATCATTCAAGTAGAGTTATGGATCCTTTGTATTGACTCATTCTAATGAGAACTTTTTTTCCCCTTTTGCACACCAGCTTTTTTTATCTCTTCGTATGAACATAAACTACTCCATTATCCTTAGTGATGAATGGTCATTATTGTACATTTCTATGAATCCTGTTCTGCTTTTAGATCATCAAAGAGATCCTGGCTCAGCCAGAAATATCTCTTTAACTTTACTTTCTCTCTTTCCTTCAGATACAAACAATTTGCCTTCATGAGTGCATTTGATAACAAAAGTAAGAACTTGCTAATTTTGGAACTATATGGCTCTCAGACTAGTGAAAACACATCTTACATTTTCTGTACTTACTAGGATGTATCCTTGAATAAGTATCCTAAATATATTACTAGGTGTTTTCAGAGTAAAATGAAGTAAGACAGAGCCTTTGAAGTGCACATGCAAAAACGTACAACTTCTAATGTCAACAATGGTAGCAGAAACAGCAAAGGATTCAGCTTTCAGAAAACCAAGTCACTTCTATTAGCAGTTGCTTACAACTGTTCACAAGAACAGACAGCTCTTCTGTACTTGATGGCTTGTTCAGTACTATTTCAGGAGCAGCATAGCTAATTAGATGCATTTTTTTCTGCAAACGTTAAGGGTAGGTCTCAGCAGGAACTGAAAGATACTGCTTCTCAAAAAACAAACAGATACTGTCAATCATGTTATCACTTGCAACCTTCTTTGTGCAAAAACAGATACTGTCAATCATGTTATCACTTGCAACCTTCTTTGTGCAAGATAGCAGCTTTTGGCAGTTGCAGAGCCCAGGAGTCAGCAGGATCCACCAGCTGGATTGCCTTCCCCAAAGCCTCTGCTTGTGCTGTCACCCCTAGTTCTTGGTGCCATGTTAACCTTGTTTCACAGCACTACCATTCTACTTCTGCTGCCTTCAGCATCTCTGTCTTAGCTTGCTTATGCCAACTTCGATTTTCTTTTCAAGAGACATTCAAGCTTTTTGAAGTCCATTATCCCTATTTATTTTATTGAGGCTTCCAATTAATTCAAGTAGTAACTATAATAGCTGTTTTTCCAATTAATTTTCTCCCTCTGGATTCTCAATCAATTCCTCGCTATTAATCAAACTTAAATCTAACATAGCTGCTCACTGGATCAATAAAAGAAAAGGCTTGTCTGTCTTCATTTCTTTCTTAGACCTCCTGTTATGGCACTGAATAAACTGACTTCTTCCCTCCTTCTGAATTCAGAGGAAGCATACTTGTTATGTAGTATAACTCTTCTGCCTGCCTTTACAAAACTAATCATAACTTTCAGGTCAATATTGCCATTCTGTGATTTGCCTCAACAAGAAATTATGATAACAATTTTTCTGTAACTTTGGTTGTTTAGTAGGAAAGATGGAATGTTCTGTCTTAAGAGAAAATGATTTCACAAATAATTCCAGAGTATATGTACCAGGCTGTAGTAAAATTGTAAAATACAAGCAGCAACTTGCTTGAGTCAGGAAATAATTTGAAAGCTACAAAGTATGAGCACCAGTTATTTTTTAAGCAGCTGAAGCAGTTTCTTCTCTGTAGGAAAAACGTTATCATGCAGTAGCAGACACCAATACACTTTACTAGAGAATTTTTGTCAGACGGTGTTATGTGGATTTCCACTGCTTTATATAATATCTCAGTGTTTGTTGTGGAGCTCTATGAAAATACAGTGAAGTCAGAAAGGAACAACAGAGCATTTTGTGTGAACTTATTCTTTTACACTTTTTTTTTTGAGAGCTAATCAGAAAGGTGAGTGACTGTCACTACTGTGATGAGGTGGCTTTGTTACGTTCGGTCTGTACTTCTTTCCACAAGTGACGGTGTTTACACTGAAGGTGGAAGACAACACAGATATGTTTTTTTGTAAGAAGGTCTAAATCAGTTGTGATTCCAACAGCCTTTAACCTTTATGTACATATTTATAGGAGCTTCTTTGCGTTGTCTCATGTTAAGTTTATGCTAGATTACATGTAATCTTACAAATGGATGGGCAATGCTTAACACAAAGAATTTTCAAAGATGAGGGAAAAATGATAGTGGTTGGCAAAACTGCTTATGTCAAGGGAGGTAGAACTAGATGATCGTTAAGGTTCCCTCCAACCTAAGCCATTCTATGATTCTGTAATCTCAGTGCCTGAAAAAGAGGTGTTTTAACCATTAGAGTTCTGCTAAATTACTCTGGGGAAAAAGCATTTGGATAACCTCGAACTCCGGGCAAACTTCCTGTACCCTGCAGATTGTAGAAGATACTTTTACCATGCTTTCTACAATACGTCACAAATGCCATGTTTCTTTTTTCCTGATATCTACTACCATGAGGTGATGGGGCTACTGGAACACTGGGCCTCCTCAGCTGGGGCAGAGGCAACTGAGAAGGCTGCTGTATCAGACAAGCTACATAAATTTCCTAAAGATCGACACTTTGACCGTGCAGAATAGATATTCAGTACTAGTTGAAGCTTCTGACTTTTTCTCAGTTCTTCATACATCAAAGCTAGGGTGGCAAATGGAACTACCCCAGGAAACTGTAGTTCTTGTACTTCTTAACCACTGAAAGGCTCATTTTGAAAACGATGCTCTTTAATGCTGTGTGTGTGTGTATAATGAATATTTGCTGTAGGTTGGTTATTGTTTGTGATTGAAATTCTAATTAATTGTTATGTCACCTGCTGCTTTTCAATGGAAATAGTTCTTTTATTTGTATTCATTATGTGGAATGGTATCTTTTAGCATCTTTCCAGAATATCAAACAACAGATATTACAGTAAGAGATGCAAGCAATAGATGTAGGCTAAGACCATATACTTGAACTTCAATTCTTCAGTTTATGAATCTAGGAATACACATAAACTTTCATCCAAAGAAAATGTTGGGTATAGAAAGGAAATTATTTTCTCACTGTCCTCTCTGAAATAAGCTGCTGCCAGTACTTTTCAGACTAAGAACTTTGGTGGTTGTGTGACAGCATAGAGTTGCCTGGACCACAGGGCTGCGTAGGAGATGAGATTCTTTCAGCTGCTTCAGTTAGGAACATAGGCTGTTTCCTTGGCATCTATTTACTCTGTGGGAGAACTGTACATACTATAATCAGAAAGAGAGAAAGCTGTGAGAGCTGTGGCTATTGAAAACATGCCAAGATTAAATAGTAGGACCAAGAAATAGCAACCTCACTGTGATATGCAGTAAAAACCTAAACTCAGCTATGTAGTTCTGTGTAAAATAGCAAAAAAGCTCAAAACAGAACATGTGGGAAAGAATCGAGGGCATGCTTCAGAGAGCACAGTTCATTGTATCTCCTGCCTCTGACAGACATTCCTCTTTTTAATAGCCATGTCTGAAACATTCTGCAGGGCTGAAACAGATCAGAAGTTAGGTCCAGTGAAACTATCTGCTGCTGCAACAAAGTTCAAGCATGACCAACAAGTTCTTAGGAAACTTCTTGCTTGAATCATTGCTCAGACTCCTCTGGTAATGAAAGCATCCAGAGAAATTCCTACTGGATGCTGTGAAAGGGATGCATGACAGGATCTCATTGCATTTCCCTTGTATGTTGTTTTCTCCCAGAACGGATACATGGTAATTATCTGGAAGCTCGGTGTTAGTTCACTTTCCTTGTAATTCATCAATATTTGTGTTTCATTCAGATAAGTATTAGCATTTATTTATGGTACTTCAGATCTGTAATGTGGCCACATCTGTGTTTAAATATTCATAAGGATTTTCAAATATGTTTTAGAATGTTTAAGATCTATTAGTTGTGGAGAGCTGTAAGTACCAGCTTCAGAATAGTATGTACTAAGTTGGAAAATTGTAATTTACCAAGACCTTTGGTGCAAAGTGCTAAGATTGCCTGTCATTGTTATTATACCTCTGATCATCTGAAATACAATGGGAAGAAATGCTGAAAAAAAGGACCCATGTAGATATAATCTCTCTGAAAAGAATTATCTATGAAAGTCATGTTCCCTGAGGGAGTCCTAGTTCATTCTCATGAGTGATTGTTTCCCCTTTCATATATTTTTTGCCTTCTCCTATCTCATCATAATAGATAATTTCACACTGCCCTCACCATGCCTAATTATTTCCTCCTTTCTTGTTGACTTTTCTAGGCATGTAGATATTCTCTCTCCCATATGCTATCTTCTTACCTTTCTTTACTCCCAGGTCTGTCACAGAAACCTTTAGATTGTTAGATGCTTCTCATTCTTTTTCTCGTTCAGTCCTTTCCAATTTCTGCTTCTCTCTAAATCTTTCACTTCTTTTCCCTTGCCACATTTTCTTCAGTAAACCCTAGCCACTGTCTAGCTTGCTCCTTTTGTTATTTTCTTTTTGAGTTTTCTCAATACATCTCTGTGACCTCTCCAGTTATTTGAATGATTTCTTTGTGAAAGTCATCCACATTTGATTATCTTTCTTTTTGTCCAACTAAGAAACTGAACATGTGTATGCTGATGTGATTGTAGTCATTCTTAGATTCAGAACCTTTGATTATTTCTTTTTGATGCTGCTTGAGATTGCATAATCTGATATCACAAGGGAGTTTATTTCAATGTGTCACACTGGGAGGGTTCAGCTTTGAAACCACAACCTGACTAGTTGTAGTGGTTTAATCCAGCAGATGGCTAAGGACCAGACAGTTGTCTGCTCACCCCCCACTTCCCAGTGAGAATGGGGAAAGAATAGTAAAAAACAAAGTAGAACTCGTGGATTGAGATAGAATCACAGAATCATTAAGATTGGAAAAGACTTCTAAGATCATTTAGCCCAGCCATCCACCTACCACCAATATTGCCCCCTAAAACCATGTTCCTTGGTACCACAGATAAAACTAGTTGCTAAGGTAAGGAAAAGGAAAAGGATAATAGTTACGACAATTTATAACATATATACAAGCATCATCTCCCATTGCTATAACAATGTGCATACCACCTAGCTGCCTTTGATTCCAGTTCATGTTGTAGTTCTAGCACATCTGGCACAGCAGAACTTAGCAGTGATGTGACTTCATTTAGGCTGCAATAGTCCAGTTAGCCTCTACTTCCACGCGGACCCATATGGGACTACTGAAGAGTGAGTAAGTCTTGCTGATGCTCCTTGGTTCTCCAGTTGGAGAATCAGCTGATGAATGGGAACGAAGGAGTCCAGATTGTTGTGATACTGCCACCAGTGCACCGCTGTAATAGTGATATGAATCTGCTGTTCTACGCTTAGCAACCACACAACAGAAGTGTCCTCTGAGAGAGTAAGGTAACGTAGACAGCTGCTTAATGTCCTCCATCTCCAGGGCAAAACACAGAGCCAAATCACAGCATCATAGAAAACACTCTGAAGAAAACAGTTCCAGCTGAAACAACAGTCTCTTTGCCAATTCAGCAAGCCGCTTTTAACTGGGTAGACTATTTGGGTTCCTATGGCTGCCATTGCTTCTGTGATCTTCACTGTGGTCTTTGTATTCATGATGGTTAGCCTTTGATAACGTAGCACTTAGAAAAAAATTCCACCTTATCCACCTGTTAATAATGATGCTTCTGGAAAAGATTAGTACACAGGTCGCTTCAAAAGTAATGCCTTCTATTTCCTTCCATGGAAACTAGAACAGATGCAAAGAATACAGTAACACCATTTGACAGAGGAAACTCTCAGCTATGAAACACTATTTTTCAACATAGTCAGCACTATTAGTTCCACATTTTCACCAGCAATGAACAAGAGCCTGCAAGCCGCGCTCGTTAAAATCGGCACCAATGGAACTGACCCAGTGTCATTGCCACCTCTGCCAAAATGCACCCTCACTGCGCTCACATCCTCTGTTTGATCTCCATAAACAGTCAGCAAGCATCAATGAATGTCAATGGGTGCCATTTTTTTCTGCATGGAAGAATTCAATTCCATATCTTTGCTTCATTTGCACTTCCATGTCAGATTCCATTTTGTCAGGCTGCCCCTCTGCTGCCATCTGTCACACAGTAACAAAATATAAGGGAATATTGATGGGAAGGTTCAACCTCTACTGCCATACTACCAACATCTGCCTTTAATGTGATGGCCTAACATAATAAAATAGGAAGCATTACTTTCAGAGCTGCCCTCTTATTTTTTCATTTTTTGAAAAATGTAAGTATGCTTATGGGCTCGGTTTATTACTAAATCTAGTACTGAAGACTAGCCTCTTAGCACAGAGAGCATTTTTCAGAAGTGTTTTAGCAATACAGAGATGATCACAAGGATTGACGCTTGCTGTCTAAGTTGTATTTAAGTTACACAACTTGTAGCCAGGTAAATGGCATAAATTTTGAGAAAAAAAATGGTAGAGGATAGACAAAATAGCTTTGAATTATGTGCTATATCACCTTATCACACAATGACATTTCAAGGCTCTTTTCACAAGGTGTTCGTTCATTTAGTAGTGTGGTCTCTAGTGCTGATCAAAGTGACTGAAAGCACAAAGGGGAAATAAGTGAGCTTTCAGTTCTGATTTAGGGCAAAGCAGAGTTCCAGGATGCTATCTCAGGTCCATGTAGAAATTCATTATCTGTGTCTGCTGTGATCAAATTCTAAACTTAACGTCTCTATGAGAAACAAGAGGTAATTTGAGTTTGGAGGGCCTGGAGGTGCATTCTGGGGAGGAGGCAAGGACTTTTTTTGGTTCTTTGGTTGTTTGTTTGGTTGGTTTGTTTGTTTTTTGTCAGTCTGCAGATTCATGTCTGTCAAATGCATTAGCACTTACTGCACTTTTGCACTTATTCCTATATATTCAGTACTCACGCTTGACTTGTGAATTAATACAGAAAAAAAATAATTTCAAACATTCCTTTAGTGTATAAGAGAGGAATATCTACTCTAGAAAATATCACTTACTTTACAAACCATCTCTCACAGGATACTCAACACAAAGGCTCATAAACCAAGGCACTTGAAGACAAATTTTACTCTGATTTATAGAAATATGTGAACATATATTGAATTTACAAGATGAGGCAAACATAATTTGCAATGGAGAAAAAACGTGGAAAAGAGACTAAGCATAGGAAAGGGACAGGAATTGTCTTTAGATGAAATTTTGAGGTAGGATTCAAGTCAGTGGAGTTGGAGGAAATCAGTTTTAGGTTTTAGGAATAGGCAATTTCTGAGTGTTCAGGAACTTGGGAAGTGTGGAGGAATTCTGGAAAACTGGTATAGATGTTGAGCTGCAGAGATAAACAAATGAAGTTAAACATGACTTCTGTGATGCTTTGAGCTATTTAGTAGGTTTGCAAAACACTGAAAAGAAAAAAAATCAAAATCTAAGTATCTCAAAAATTTCTGGTCTGAACCAGTGTGTCTGTATGCATACACATGTTCAGTGGAGAAGCAGATGGATAAAATTCATCTCATTTAACATGAGGTATTGCAGTTTGGATTTCTGTATGAGGATCAGTTGCATGAGGCAATCTTCATAACCAAGAGAGAAGCAAGCAATTGCACTGTAGCTCATCTGACCTCAGCTTCAAGACATGCTAAAATTGTGCCGTAGAATGGACGATCTGTCACCTCTGACTTTAAAGGGAGCCTAGATGACCAGAGTGAGTAAAATATCAGTACTGAATATCTATATTTGATCAGTGAAACACCTTACTCCTCCCCACTGTCCTTCTGTCCTTCCTATGCTGAGTTTGTTGCACATTGTTTTGCATCCTAACGATAAAAAGCACATGAGGCTAAGGATGTGGATGCTGAAATCTTTAAGTCATTTCATTACTTTAATGAGAATATGTGTATCAAATCAGAATCATATATGACAGTGTTCAAAATTCATATATTTAGACAAAAAAAATAATTAAAACAAACAACCCCACAAGCAAGAACGTAATCTACTCTTAGATCTGTTGTCCAAATCTCATATGAGAAGGGATCCCTTGCATTAAGCCAGCATTGCAGCCATCTCCCATTTGCCTCCAGAGAGCCGTTTACAGGAATAGCTTGGGATCCTGCTGGTTATGTTATGTGATTCTGGGGGACTAGAGCTAAGCCAAAGAAATCAAGAAACCAGATATGGATTATCCTTCCTTCTGCTTTGTTCAGCCAAAAGTCTGTCTTTGCTAAACTAGAATGGTGTGTAATGTATGTGGATGAATACACGTACATGTACAATCGCACGCCAAATAGCCTTTCATGTACTGTTCAAATGTGGGTTGTACGCAATTGCAAAACATAAGTGTTGTGACAGACTGACATTTGGAATGGGCTGCTAGGAAGTTGATAGTAGTTATGATATACAGTAGTTTTACTTATCTTGCATTCTGGAATGGATGTCAGAGCCCTCAAGCAGAAGACTCCCAGCACCTTCCATTCCCAAATGTTCTGCTTTCCCTGTCTGTCATGTCTGCCTCCTGCTGTTCTTTCCTATCATTTCTGTTCTCACACGTTAACTTAAGAGATGACACTACTGCCAGTGAAACGTGTGGAGAATTAGGAGTGGCTGTGCTTGATAAGCCCAGTTGCTAAAAATATTACCCACTTATGCACTCACACTGCTACTTTTTCTTATTAGTTTAAGGATATATGTCTCTGCTGTCACTATGGTGCAATATAATGGAGACAAAAGCCAGTCCTCCTGCCTCAGTGACATTTTAAAAAATTGCTGATAGTCACTTTTGGGTGTTGTTACTGGGATGGCCAGCTTGGGATTCAGCAGTGATGCTGGGGACAGTATGAGAAGAAATGTCAGGGCAGGGCCTTGGGACAGGCATGGACTTCAGCTGCCAACCTTTTGCTCTCCACCACATGGCGTAGGGCCAGACTGGATGGAACCTCTTGGTCATGGATCACAGGAGCCATACAAAGGAGAAGGAATGAGCAACTGTGTGATAGTCTGGTGTGTGGTCTGTCTCAGGCCTGTTCAGTGCCACCTTTGGTGTGCTCAAGTGCTGATCATAAAGATAATGTATAAAGGGCCAGAAAGATGGTACGTTTGTTTCTAGAGTAAGTTGGAGGCTGAGGTGGGGGAAATCTGTTGCTTATGGACAGTGAAGGAAGTGCCAGAGCACTGAACATTGAGCCTTGGTGGAGAGCCAGTAAGCTGAATGTGTGTATAGACCCTAAGATCTGTGAGCAGATTCACCTTCTATCACACTTGCAAACTGAATGTTTGTGAATATTTAAAATTGCTGACTGTTTATGTATGCTTATTCACCACTTGGTTTGGAAATGGCAGGAAATTTACAAATCTTTTTTATACTGGAGTCACGACGATACACTAGTAGGAAGATTTTAGCAACATGATGTTTGAAGACAGTTTCTAGAATTGTGCCTTTTAAACACAGGACAAATTTGTTGCTTTTCATCATTTTTCATCATTTAGCTCAGTTATATCAGAACCTCCACAAAATCTAGAGCTCAGCAGTACAGACAGAAACAAAATGTCTTTCATTCCAGAATCTTACCTAGAGTATTATCTCTAGTGAGGTGCCTCACAGAGAGATAAACTTTCCATATATTGTGTCCATAAACAATAATGTTGACTTATTAACCAGTAGGTCATTAACTAATGACCTAATTCTATCTGTATTATGTCAAGAGTAGTATTACTGACTTCTCATATATCTTTTAAAGACTTATAGTAAGCTATTACATTTTTTCAGTGCCTCAAACTTTTAATTGTTCACGAATTCCAGGTAAAAAGAGAGCTTGCAACTTTATCATATGGAAGTTTTTAATATGTAATCAGTGAAACTTTGCCTTTATCCACAGTCAGTGACTAAGTTTTCAGAGAGTTAATGCAAAAAAAAAAAGACAAAAAAAAAAAGACGTTTCTTGGTACAACATTGATTTTTTTTCTTGAATGACCTTTCTTAGTTAGTAATGTATTTTTTCTATTTGACTTGTACAATTTGATTCACATTGATTATGAACCTGGGGAGTGCTTAAACGCATGCAATGTGAAAAAAGCCAAAACTGGGCTTCTGCATGGTTCAGTGTAATCATACAGCCCTGTGCCCGTGTTCTGCCTAGTTCACAAATGTTAAGCTGACCTGAAACCATCCTTGAACCATCTGTTCAGTCTTTCAGCTGTAAAACCAATGCACAGTTGCATTTTATCATTCTCTTGAGGAATTTTCTTAAAATTGATACCACCTGTGTCTTCCTAAAAAAATGACTTTTCTTTCTCCTGTTTTGCAAAAAGGATTGAAATGTAGCAGTGCTTCTGTAGCAACATTTTCAAAAATGCCAGTGTGAGCCTGTTGGGAATAACTAGGTATAAATACCACTAATGAGTAAACAAACGTTTAATCCTGTTTGGGACACATCAGTGTAGGAAATGTCTAAATCCTTAAAAAAAATCTAACAAACCAAATATGAATTGTGATATTACAAATATGTTATTTTTCTTACGCGAGCTATTTATTTCCAAATTGTTTGTCACTAATCTCATTATGAATGTCTTTTTCAAAATGCCAGAGTGTTGAAAGTGTACCAAAGGTGAAAAAGTAGAAGAAAATACTTGAGATCAAGGAGGCCATAGTGTTCATAACAGCTCTCCTTTGTTTACAGCATAAACATACGAGTTTGGACTCCGTTATTCTATTTGTACAACTGCTGCTTAAATCACAGGAGAAGATCAATACCATTCAGAGGCATAACAAGATTGTCAAATAGAAAATACAGTGTGAGGTACAGATCTGGGCTGTGCTCCTGCTTGTGGGCGATCTTATCCGAATTTTGTGCTGTGTGCATTACTCAGTCTCTTTTTCTTTGCAAAAACAGCAGCTGTGCACAGCCATGAATGCTGTGAAGAGTTGATCTGGATTGCCTGTGGCCTGCAAGCCCCACACCAAGAGGCTGAGCTGTGGTAGCTGTTGTAGGCTTGAGTGGTCTCTTCCTATCCCCTCACACCTTGGTCTGCTCTTCAGTGCTTCTAGTCATTGTGGGGTTTGACAAAAGGCAAAAGCTTGAAACAATCTCATGGTTCTGGGGTCTTGACTTCTAATTATTCTGTACCCTAGTTGTTTTTGAGTTTGTTTTTTTTTCCCCAGAGTGATGTACACTGATTCCTGCAGAGCCCTATAACTTGCACAAACAGCGCAGAGGTCAGCTGCTAGGCTACATGCTGTAGTCACAGGGAAAACGCAGGCTTCCAGTGCAGTTTTAAACCTTCACAAACATTTCAACAGGATCATTTACTTGCACTTCTTCACGTACTTTTTAAAAAGCCATGTTCAGAAACAAACGTAATCTTGGAAAATAATCGAGGCATGGAAATATTCTTTGAAAAAGAGCCTGTGGGCTGTGAACCACAGAAGCAATTTTGAGCTCGTGCAACCATTTACCTGGCTTACGGAAATGACCTCAATTTGACCTGTTGTCATAGGTACACATAGCGTCCTCAAGAGAATTTTTTGTCAGTTTCCAAAGGGAAAATCCAGGCACAGTAAGAACAGTTCTCCCATTGCTCCCTCTGGAGTGCTATCAGGTCCAGAAAAAATGTTTCCATCTCAAAGTTTGGATGCATACATGCCCTTGTCTCCCTTCTTTTCCTAGCCCTTGGTTTCCAGGGCAAGTCTTTGTACTGGATAAGTTTAGAAACTGGGAGCTTAGAGGATATTATATAGTGTGGTCTTGATTAAGTTTACATGCACTCAAAAACACTTTTCCATATATTTATTAATTAATCTTAATAAAATTTCTTAAATCTTATTAAGATTTGAAATCTCTGAAGAGACTGGATTTCATGCTAGGTTCCCATTTCTTGCTATATAAAATAAACGTAAATACAAGATATTCATAAGTTATGCTGTCTCTTGGCTACAAAGTCATCAAATTTCTGTTGCTTCTATTTATTTATTTTTAAGCTAATGTGAGCAGTCTAACACTTCAGATAATGTGAAATGTGTGAGACTTTAGAGAAGTTAAGTTTTTAAGCAGCTTTCACAGACTTAGTTCATTTTAATGCTTCCTCATTTAATGGTAGAAATTCTGGAAGCCATTCTGTACCATATCCAAAAGACTGAAGGTGACACCATAACAGGTGAATGTTACGGGGAGCAGGAGCTGTTATGGTTCGTGTGCTCTGCCTGAGCCCCTCTTGCCTCTCCTTTGAAATACGCCTTACACACGCTCGACACAGCACTACCAGCGTTTTTAAAATACTTTAGACATAATGAAGGATTTAATGTAAAGATCACTCACTTAACACTCCTACATTTCTGAAGTTCGAGTGAGGTTCTGGCCCTGTCGAAGGCAGTGGCTCAAATGCAAATTTGGAAAAATTCTTACTTTTCACATAGGTGATCAAAGTTAGGTCTTAAGCAACAGTGAGATTGAGGTGGTAGTATTACCAAGCACTTGTTCTGTAGCCCTTTGAAAGAACAAAGACTTTAAATTGTTTATTTTAGAATTCAAAACAGTAGAAAGTGTATTTGCAGTTATATAATATCAACAAATGTGTTTTTCACTGAAGAAGCCTAGAAAATGTCAAGCCCAGAGGGTGGATATTTTAAAGTGAGGATATGAAAATGGGAGCTAGATTGGAAAGTACTTTGCAACCTCAATTACAGCAGGCTCTGCCACTGCGCTACAATAACGTGCATGTACTTCATTCTATTACTTCCTGTTCTGAAGGGATTTCAACAACATCTGGTGAGGTTTTTTTCTCCTGCAGCATAGGAGTGCTGCACTAGATGAGTCTCTAATCACTGAATTGGCTGTTCATTGAACGCTTGGCTAAGACACGTGGCACTCCACAGGTGTCTCTAGTTTATGGTGCATCAGAAATTGCTCTTTCAATTGACAGCTCCCTGCTTGCCACGATGGACTGGAGAGGTCATGAGATGGGGTTCAAAAAGGAAATTAGATAACTGTTCATTTATGTAACCAATGATACATTAGAAACTTGTTAAAAGATCCTGCTTGCAGAAGGATTGTAGGGGCTGTGAAAACTTTTTCACATATTCTATTTAATATCCACAATCTCTGCAGGACCAAATTAAAAGAGGCAGTGCCTATATTCCTTTATGACACTTGTGATCACCTTTCTCATATCTTTGTTCATTGTTTAACAATCACAATTGCAATCCAACCACCAGGAGGTGATTAATTCCCCAAGGATATGTTGTCTGTTTGTGCAGCCCCCAACATAGAAGGACATCAAATAAAAAAAAATGAATAATTGGTGTTAATAAAGACTGCTAAGATATCCCAGTGTTCCATCAGCAACATCCTGCACTGGCAGATATTTTCAAACTTTCCTTTTGTGTTCCTTTTTCTACTTATAAAGAAAAAGATAAAAGGCGTGATAGTGGAATACGGTAGGACCTTGGAAATTGCTGGAAAAGAATATTGCTTATTTCTAAAATGAAATGTAAAACCTATAATAACAGGAAATGGTATGGTGGGGTGCATTCCAAGAAATGGAGAATTGCTGACAAACACTGAATATTTGGAAGAGAGACTGAAAGAATAACAAATGCCTTTGAATCATTTCACAATAGGTTTGTGAGGCACTATGTGTATGCTGATCAGCTAAGATCTCTTATTTGTTAAGGTCTGTTTCACCAGGGTCACCTTGCTGTTCTTTTTTTGCATTGCATTCAGATGTAAGTGTTTGGGGGAATATACTATATTATATTAACTGAAGCATACACTTTGGCTTTCTCTATCATTTGTCATTGTGCTTGCGATATCACCATAGTAAAACTCTGATTTAACTGCCAATGTAAGGAAGTTTAAAGGTAAGGCTGGAAGTCTACTCTGATGTACAGATGATAAGAACTAAGATGTAAAATTTTGGCTGCGCTGCCATCGTTACACATTTTTTTGTGGACTTAAGTGGATGCAGGATTTCTTACCAGGTTTCACATGTCATTCTAAATGCTTTTAATGTGGGGGCAGAGATAAGAGGGGGTTTTACTGGTGCATCCCGAGTGCCACTAGGTGCTTTGCTTTCCCATATGACGGCTGCTCCAATAATAATGCTATTTTATTATGTTGTCCCATGACATCAGAGGCAGATGTTGTGCTGATGGTATGGCACTAGAAAATGAACTTTCCCACCAGTATTCCTTTACATTTTGCTGCTGTGTGACATATGGCAGCAGAGGGGCAATCTGACAGAATGGTGTCTGACATGGAAGTGCGTATGAAGCAAAGGTGTGTCACTGAATTCCCCATGCAGAAAAAATGGCACACACTGACATTCATCAGCTCTTGCTGGACGTTTATGGAGACCAAACAGTGGATGTGAGCACAGCAAGGCAGTGGGTAGTGCATTTCAGCAGTGTTGACAGCAACATGAAAGACAAGCCATGTTCTGGACAGATATGTGCAGCTGTTATGCCATAAAATGAAGAGCATCTCAATAAGCTCATCCACTTAAGTTGGCAAATTGTGGTGAATTTGTTGAAAAATAGTGTTTTGTAGGTGAAAATTTGGAACAGGCTGCCCAGGGAGGTTGCGGATTCTCCTCTGGAGATATTCAGGACTCACCTGGATGCCTTCCTGTGCAGCTTGCTTTGTGAGCCTGCTTTGCATGGTGAGGGTGGACTGGATGATCTCGGAAGGTTCCTTCCAACCCCTACAGTTCTGTGATTCTGTGATAACTGTTGTAGTTTTCACAGAAATAAATTGGAGGCATTACTTTTGGAGCAACTTATGTAGGTTAAAAGCAGATCTAATATGATAAATAGATTATTTTTTTTTAGTTTCCTTTTAAAGACTCAAGCAAAATTCTGCACATCAGATCAAATCTAGATTATATCTTTCAGTATTCAAAACCTTTTTTTTTCCAGAAAATATTGCAGGAAATGCATGGAAATAGTTCCCACTACTTGCTGCTTAAATTTGATATAATTAAATATAATTTAAAAATTCGTTAACATTATTAAATTAAATTTATATATATTCGTTAAGTACCACTTTTCAGCAGCCATTTTGCAAAGTATTCTACGTAGCTCAGAAGCCTGAATCTTAGTTCTCCTACCAGCTCTTTCTAGTTTGCTGGAAGAAGACCTAGCAGGTTACCATCGGGATTTAAGCCCAGTTCTGAATTGTATTGATTTGTGAATTGTCTTGTGAAGAGACACAAACACTAATACTGCTGTTAGCACTGGCATCTAGATGTGGAGGAATTCCCTGGGTTGTTGTTCCAACAGTATTTCTTTGTACACCTGTGCTCACTCCCCAGTGAGTTTCTAAACTGCACAGCTGCTCTCGTGTGCTATTAACAAGTCTCTCACAGCTTTCTGTTGTGTGGAGGACTGCTGGATTTCATCAGTGATTTTTTTCTCATCCCACTGTCGTGTACTAATTGGCTATTATGTTGCTAGATATGCAGCCCTTAGTCCAAAATAAAACATTTTTGCTTGAGCTTGGGATTTTCTGGGTTTTTTTGTTTTTGTTTTTTTGTTTTTTTGTTTTAGGCTTTTATTTGCTTGTTTTTCTTTGTTTTGTAATTTATAAGAGGTCATCTTTATTTTTGTTCCAAGTAATAACTTTTTGTTAGGTGAATAACAGCCTCATGCTTAGAAATGTTTCTTCATTGTCATTGCTCAGTCCTTGCTCTGTGGCAGATGATGTTCCAGACCCAGCATGTGCCCTGTGTCCTATGTGACTGTCAGCTGCAGCCCAGTTTTCTGTTACTTTATTTAAATAATTTTGATCTTCCTCAGTGATTAATTTTGCAACAAATACACGCCATCATGCCAGGTTGTTGTATCCCAGCATATTCTCATGATTTATGTCTAGAGCAGAGACCTCCACGCCCTTCTGCTGTTAGCACAACAACTCTTCTGTGCAGTTGGGTGGCATGAACTCTACATAGTAACGTCTGAGATCTTGAAGGAGGCACAGTATCAAGAGAATTGGAAAAGGGGAAAAAAAAGGCAATCACGGTGCTTGACTATAAGCAGAACAAAGAGAACAATCTGGCATTTTTTATCAGTTAACATCAACGTGTGGAAAAATTCTAGAGCAAGAAGTCAAGTAGTGTAGAGGAGCAGAGCACTAGCTGTCATGTATCCTGTACTTGATGCAATGCATTGTCCAGGATCCTTTCATTAGCAACCTCAATGATAGAATAGTGAGTGAGCTTATTGTATCTTCCTGCGATCCAAAACTACAAGGGACTGCTTGTATACTGGAGGATGGGATTAGAATTCAAAGTGATTTTGACAAAGTGAGAAAGTATGTGAAGTTATAAAGGAGGCATTATTTACTGCAGCAATAAAAAATGAAGACAGCTGCTCTGGTAGCAGTTTTTCAGAAAAAGCTGGGTTTGAGCCCACAGTGCTTTGAGAAATTAAGCACAAAGCGAAAGTACAGCCACCACAATGTGTGAGGCAATCCTGTACTCAGGAATAATTGAGGCCCCTGGTAAATTAACCAGTTAAACAACTGCACTTTGGGGCACTGTACTACTAGAAGTCCATCATTCAATAGAGATGGTCCAGAAGAAATGTATGGGACGGGTTGTGGTTCTAGAAAATTTGATCATTTTCATGATTCACATTCTTTTAAATGGCTAAGTCAGTGAAGCACTGTCATAAATTTCTTGGTAAGTGAGGAACCTCAACCACTAAACATTTTTAAGAACTGCTCAGATAAGCAGCTCTTGGAAATGATGTAGACATCATTTATCCTACCTGGGGTCTAAGTGAGTAAAAGTAAATAATAGTTCCTCCAAATGTCATTTTTCTACTATTCTTTGATAAGTAATGCCTATCTTCAGTTTTAAACATAGCTAAATTGGACACCAAGTAAGAGGTTAACACCTTTTTTATGGATTATTGCATTTGTAGAAATTAATACAGATGTGACAGTGAGAAGGGGCTGGCTACTTCCTCAGGACTAGTGAGATGCAACATAGACTGTCCCTTTATCCATGGGATAAGGTGGCCCTAGACTGAACAGGGTCAGAGGTGGGATGAGGACACAGGGGATACTGACAGCCCATAAAGGACTACAAGTGCCCCTAGGAGTCTGATAAAACGGTCTTAGAGGAATGCATGTGACTTCAATTCATTCTTCTTGAATACAGGCTTGATAAACATGGAGGTGCATTGTAATTATCATTAACTCTTGTCTTTAGTAGCTGAGGTTTTGCCTTCCAACCAACAGTTGTATGTTGTGTTTCTGAGTAACTTCAGTTCTGTAAATTATGATGTTAGGAAAATCTTACTAAATATAAATAAGCAATAATGAATGTTGAGAACTTTTGTTTGACTTAATTTTGGCAAGCCCAGTATAGTTTTCTAGATGGAGTTTCGCTGCTGATAATAGCAAAATAGAAATAGAAAAATAGCAATTATATGTGATAGGCACTTGTGGAGACATTAAAATTATTCTGTTGTCTTCTAAGCAACTCACTGCTATATCTTCCGTTTATCACCTGTGCTTGCTTATGCTCAAATCTCTATCAAGGAACATTCTTCCATCTCCTGATGATATTGTACCATTTTCCCTGTAGTAACATATAAGTCTGATGAATAAAGGAAAAACTAATATATATGAATAGTAGAGGACCTTGGAATAACCCAAGTAACAGAATATCACCTCAGTTTGTACTGAATCTATTCTTGAGTATACTAATGTTTTTGAAACCTTGACAAGATACTGTGTTATTTTAGTTCTTGCTCCAGAATCCATGCTTCCCATGCACTACAGTGGTGCAAATTCCCAGGTAGTCTTTGCATTTTCTTCCATAAAATTTTGACTAAATATTTAAGCAGACTGTGCAACTTTTCTATAGGATGATTTGTATTCAGCTTGAACTGCTTGCTAAGTGTCACCTTAACAATTAAGCTGGGGTAGTGTAACAGGTGCTTATTGTCTTGTTCCTCATTGTTTTTCAGATGTTATGTTTTGGCATATGTTAGTGACTGTCAAGGGAACATTATTGATCTACTGAGACATCTGTTCTACTCACATTAATTTGGCTATTCTTTAGTGAAAGATGAGTTCCTTATGACTTCCCATTCCTAGCACAGTATAACTGACCATGTCTTTGCAGCTGGAAAGTAACATTATTTTAAAAGCCCCTCTAAATTGCATACTTTTTGGTTACTTCTAAATGAGTGCTGTTCTTTTTTCTTCTTTCTTTCTGTGTGTTATTATATCATAAGCTACCTAACAAATGAAAACCTAAAGACAAAAACAGTTAGTGCCATGAGCCAGCAGTGTGCCCTTGTGGCCAAGAAGGCCAGTGTTGTCCTGAGGTGCATTAAAAAGCGTGTGGCCAGCAGTTTGAGGGAGGTCCCCATATATTCTGTATTGATGATGCTACATTTAGGATATGTGTCCAGTTCTGGGCTCTCCAGTTCAAAAAAGACAGGGATCTCCTTGAAGGAGTCCAGCAGGTGATGAGAGGCCTGGACCATCTCCTGTATGAGGAAAGGTTGAGTGACCTGGGTCTGTTCAGCCTGGAGAAAAGAAGACTGTGAGGAGATCTGATTAATGTTTATAAATATCTAATAGGAGGTGAGAGGGAAATGGATGAGGCCAGGCTCTTCTTGGTGTTGTGTAGCAATAGGACAAAGAGTAATAGACTAAACTTGAATATAGGAAGTTCCATACTAACATGCAGAAGAACTTCTTTATGGTAAGGTGGCAGAGCACTGGAAGAAGTTATCCAGAGAGGTTGTGAAGTTCTCCTGCTATGGAGATCAGAATCACAGAATCACAGAATGGCCAGGGTTGGAAGGGACATCAAGGATCATGAATCTCCAACCCCCCTGCCACAGGCAGGGCCACCAACCTCCCCATTTAATACTGGACTAGGCTGCCCAGGGCCCCATCCAATCTGGCCTTGAACCTCCAGGGATGGGGCAGGTGGGAGGCAAATGGATGAGGTGAGGCTCTTCTTGAGTGTGGTGCATAGTGACAGGACAAGGTGTAATGGCCTAAAACTTGAACATAGGAAGTTCCATACTAACATGCAGAAGAACTTTTTTACAATAAGGGTGACAGAGCCCTGCAACAGGTTTCCCATAGAGGTTGTGGTGTTTCCTTCTATGGAGATATTCAAGACCTGCCTGGACACCTACCTGCGCGATCTATTGTAGGCTACCTGTTATAACAGAGGGGTTGGACTCAGTGATCTCTTGTGGTTCCTTCTAACACCTGCACATCTGTGATTCTGTAATTTTCTTTTTAAAATGTGTTTTAATTCACTGTGTTTGATGTAGCAGAAAAAAAAACATAGAACTTTTTTTGCCTTAAAAGCCCTTAGAATATTTTAGGGAATAACCATAAACCAGAATTGAAACAACTGAAAGACTGAAAAGAGAAAAATAATGAGTAAATACAGGCAACGATATATTTACAGGCATAATTATAAAACAAAAATCATATATTTTCATTAAGTTGAGGAGGGGAGGAAGCGAAACTAGATAGAGAAGTAACATGCCATAAGAACAGAAAAACTGGCAGCCATCAGTTAAAACAGTATCCAGAACAGTACCTCCAGATTTCTTCCTTTAATTTAATTTGTGATTCAAGAAAGCCTTTCATTTCGTCAAACTTGAATAACACACTTTTATCTTGAATTAATTGAGATAGTACAGATTTAAAAACTCTTGAAGACACAAGTAATCTAACTTTGCTCTTGCTCAAACTAACAACTGCTATGGTTGATTTAAAAGAAGCATTATTTCTATGAAGTCCTTCCATTTGTGTCTACAAATACATTTTACTTTAAGAAATGAATGAAGCTCTGCTTTGAATATCCGTTCTGCATCTCTCTGTAGTTATACTTATTCATACTCCTGTGTATCTTTGAAGTATTAAGCAGATTAGTGAATAATCTGGTTTGCTAGCTGTGTTCTCATCCATGTGGGACTTGGTGCAACTTTCCACTCCTTCACTTTATCTCACCTACCTCATGAAGTGGCTTGTGCTATCTTATTGCTCACCTGTTGTGGAGAGAGACTTTTCTCCTAGAATTTAGCTCCACTCTCTAGTTATTACCTAGCTGCAATTAGACATTGTATTGTCCCACACACAGGGCCTAAAACATCCAAAAACATTTGGTGCCCTCTGGATTCACAGGCGTAACAGTGTATAAACAGGAATGAAAGGGATCAGGGTGCAAATGGAGGTATGGGGCAAAAGAGATTGTGAGGTTAGCTATGGTAGTATTTGGATGGTATCACGAGTAAAAAATAAAAGAGTCTTATAATTGGGAAAGATCCACACTTTTGGAGCAGAAAAACAGTGGCTATAGGTGCATGACTGAGTGAGCATTGCAATTGTTTGTCTAAGTCGCAGTAATGTACCTCTACATCTTTGTGACCGTTAGGAAATTCCTATGCTTATTGCACACAATATAATTTTTATAAGTTCTTATACAGACAGTACTGTACCTTGGAAAGCCAGCCAGCCAATTCTTAACTTTGCTTTTAATCCTTAAGAGAAAGCAAAGACCTTTTAAAGATAGAGCACTGAATTCTGGAAGGGGAAAAAAACACCAATATGAGATCAGTTAAAACTCCAAATGTTCATGAGTACAATTTAGTGTTACATCTCATGTAATACCATTCTGAAAAAAAGAAATCTTTGGAATGCTCTGGAATATAATATATAAATTCTATCAGAATATATATATTTTATGTATGTATTTAGTTATGTGGTTACAGATGTATTTTATTAGCAAAGTTCTAGGAGCTCAGAAGAAGGGATATCATTTTTCTATCTATGCTAAAGCAATTTAACTGTGCTATTTGCTATCACTGAAATTTCAAATTATATTAGTATAATTATGAAGACACTGTGTAGGATCTGGTCTTGCTTTTATTGAACTCAATGGCAAAATTCCCATTAATTCAAATGGCAGCAAGAACGATACCCAAATGTTCCTATTGAGCTGCTCACAAGCTGTGCCTTCTTCATGTTAATCAGCAATGAATTTTGTTTGTCAGTGCAGCTGATCGTTTCACATTAAAATAATAATAAACAGATGTGATAACAGCCTGCCATTTTTCATTCCTTCAGTCAAATGCTTGATGTGATGGACTGTGTGATTTCCTCACTTAATGAACTGCCAGCTGAGGATGCAAAAGCTGTAACTGACACAAATCAAGAATATTGTCAAGAAAATCTTTAATATAATTTCAGGAATCTTTTTAATGGAAGATTATTTATTCATTACCTTCCTTGTTCAGGCAAATAGCCTGTTGAATTCTGTACATTTAAATTTAACCCTGTATCTTTAAGAGAAAGGAATGGAAGAAGTAGGGATGACACATTGGGTGGTTTTGTTGGGCAATGCAACCACACAGGCTAAATAAACAAATCAGTACAAGAATTCAAATTAATAGAGCAGTAGGTTTCCTTTCAGATCTGTTAAACACAAAATCGCAGGTCTCCTCTCTGATTTTCATCTATATAATAGACATCTGTAGAATTAGATTTCCATTATATCCAAATAACTGTCTCACCTGTATAACTATAACCTGTGGAACCCTCTTCTTATTTGGACAAGGAAAAAAGCAAATCTTCCTTTTTTTTCCATGATGAATGCTCCCTTAGGCTATTTTCTCCTTATCTTTTGACCTCTTTTTTCACCTTGTTGCTCCTGAAGATGCTTAGCAAGCTGTATTCATTTCCATTAACCAGCTGTTCAGAAGCAAATGACAAGGAAAAAGGCAGTATTAATGTGACATGACAGAAATTTAGATTTTATTTTTTTTTCAACGGTTTTACTGTCAACCGACACATTTTTCAAATGTACAACATTGTACACTGTCATTTTATTTTACTTTTTTCAACATTAAATTCTGTCGATTCAGTGCAAAACTAACTACACAATGTTCTGCATGGATTCTTCCTTGTAATCCAGTTTCAGGGAGCAAAGCTATCCCTGCTAGTGCAGAATACACCAAGAAGTGTAACATGGAAAACTAGCTTGAAAACAGGCAACCAATTGAAAAAAACAGTCCCTGGAAGCAGCCACTTCTGTGCTCTTTGCTAGTAGAGCCAATGCACAGTTTTAGACAGTGTGGAATTTGATGCATCAGTATGACAAAAAAACAAACAAACAATGTAATGTTTTTCCCAAAGACAGACGCACTGTGCAAATCTCTAAGTCCTACCAGTTTCTCTAAGGGCCTCAAGTCTTGAAGAAAATTCCTACATGAAAGAATTGGAACAAGAGTCTGTTCTGCGCCAGTGCCCTGGACGAGGACAGAGGGAACTTGAATACAAATGCTGAGTGCCATGTATTTTCCTTGCCAGCATAGTTGTTTGACAGAAAAACATAAGTACAAAAGGAGACATGCCACTGTTGGCTGATACAGTATCTCGGAGGAGCAGTACTGAATTGCTTTTAAGGGGAAATGTGACAAAATTTGTTTTTGTACAGAGATATGAGACCAGGTTCATCGCTTGTGCGTTGCTGTACAAACTGAAGAAATATCCTCACTGAAAACTAAAAGCTTGCAATCAAAACAACTAAAAATCTACAGTCAATAACAAAGTATGGCCCACTTATTTTTCACTGTCACATCTCATCAATTCTGAGATTTAGGTGTTGTTATGATAGCTGTTAATTATTACAAATATATACTGAGGCCACTTTTTGCAATGCAAGAATTATGCCTGTAGTTTTTGCAGGAACACTCATAGCTGAACTGTGACTTAGAGCAATGTACTTTTGAGGATAATTTTTAGCATCACTTTTCATTGCAGTGTGCTTCATTGTTCAGACATCCATTTTTTTGCAGAAGAGATTTCAAGTTTTCTTTTTTTTTTTTTTTGTCCTAATAAATAGCAATTATTTTCTTATTAATTCCTTAGAAGTTCTCTGTATAAATTAGAACAAAAAACTCACCAAGGAAGACCCATTAAACTTTGATCCTTAAAAACCTTCCTAAGTTGAAACCCCAATATATTGCTGTTCAACACTCAGCAAGATGAGCCAGAAACCTATTTGCTCAGGTAACAAAAAGTGACCCTGGAACAGTGTGTTATAATTGAAGTGTAGAATGTCACTCTCTCTTTTGCTGGCATATTACAGATAGATTTATTTTTTCAGGAATAAATGCATACTAAGATGCCATCTTTGGTGTTGTGACTTGACCTGCTTATTTTCCTGAAGAAGGCAGGAGAAATCTGCTCATTAAAATTGCTTTTCATTTTCTAGTCACGTTTTTTCCTGAATGTGTTTTCAGAAAAGCCAGAAACATTGATCCGCAGCTGTTTGACAACATGGATCGGCACCGGAGAATACTGCAGATATACTACAGCAGATACTACAATACTGTATAAACTAAAATAATAATAACTGTAGCTTGAAAACATACAGCAGTATTCCCGGGACCTAACATTAGTGCCTAGGGTAACTCTTTTCAGTGTGCTTCAACATCATCAAGAAATCACAGAATCACAGGATCGAAAGGGTTGGAAGGGATCTCAAGAGATCATCGAGTCCAGCCCCCTGCTGAAGCAGGCTCCACACAATAGGTTGCACAGGTCTCCAGCTGCTCTCAAGGGGGCAAGCTGGAGAACCCTAATTTAGGAACCTTTTTTTTTTTTTTTTTCCTGTTGACCAATTTAAGAAGTCTGGGTACCTGAAGACACACATTGTGAATGCTCCACAAAGGCCCAGTTGCAAATTTGACTTTTGAAAAAACAAGTGAATTCATTGTGTTGCTTGAAGAGTAAAATAGTCTCCTACTAGCTATTGATGTGGTTTCTGAGGAGCTTTGAAAAAGCTTGGCAGTTTGGCTTAGGTAACACCTCTGTACTTTTTGACTAAGCATCTAGGTGCTGTTCAGGCATGTTTTAACAGTCGTGCTGCAGACATCATGATTCAGAGCATTGGGAAGTGCATGGATACACTCTGTAAAAAGCACATTAAGGCTGCTCGCCCGCTGTAGGTGAACCACGGCTGGCACTGCTGGAGCCATTCCTCCCTCTTCCTCTCCTGCTCTCAGTTTTGCATGGGCTGTTCTCAAGCATCCTTGTTATTTCCTTGTATTTTCTGAAAGCTTGTGTTGGTTGCGTACTAGATGTGTATTCCCTGTTTTCTGCTATGACCTAAAACTGGTTCATCCTAGTTCACAGAGCTGTATTCACAGTGCAGTTCACAGTGCTGACAGGTATTTGCTATAGTCACACAGCTGCCCAGTCAGGAAAGGACCCCCAGTAGGTATAACTGTATTGGAAAAAATACACTGTCATATTTTTCTCTCTCTCTGGCACAACTCAGCAGATTTATAACAGAGCTAACGTTATGGTGATGCAATGACTTCTAAAGACAAACTCCAAATACCAATTGATAATTTTTTTCCTGACAATTTCCTAATCTCCTTCAGTTACTTATAAGAATCTATATACCCAGACTAACATCAATCTTAAGAAACACCTCAAACAAGGCATTGCCTTTGGCTGTCGCATTCAATCATCCTAATTTTCTGCATTTAAAATTGGTAATAGAATTCAATAATTCTATCAGAGATCCAGAGGATCATTTTTTGGAGGTGAATATATATGATACCACAGAGACCTTCAAATCTTCTTTGAAAACTCCAGATTCTCACATCTTTTTTTTTTTTTTTTTTAGATATTCCTGCTTTGATTGTTGTTCAGCTACTCTCTTTCTAGGCATCTCTTTCATTTTTCACCCCAGAGGGCAACCTGTTCCAATGATGGATGCCCCATCCCTGGAGGCATTCAAGGCCAGGCTGGATGTGGCTGTGGGCAGCCTGGTCTGCTGGTTGGTGACCCTGCACATAGCAGGGGGTTGGAACTAGATGATCACTGTGGTCCTTTTCAACCCAGGCCATTCTATGATCCTATGACTATGATTCAAAAGGAATCCTAGGAATCTGCTTTAATGGGTTATGGCAGAGTAATGTTAGACACAGCTCTACTTATGCTTTCTTCTGGTACAGTATATGCTGGATTCCAAATTTTTAGATTTTAAATACCTCTATCATTTGTATGTTTTCAATTCCATAAAAATATTTGAAGAGTTCAATTATCTGAAATGTTACTGCTTTGGAACATAAAATGCTCATACATATTGGTTTTTCTTCCTTCAACATTTCTTTCATCTTCACAGAAAAATAGTGGAATACATTGGGAAGACAGAAATTAGTGAAATTAGTCTGACATTATGTTCAAATTATTGATAAGAGCCCAGTATTCTGTTTCATAATTTCCAGTGTTCTTTTGTCCAGCCAATTGTGAAAGGCAATTATATTCTGGGAGCTTGTCTTTACTGTCTTATCCCATGGCTTTATTTTCATAAATCCATAGTCCTTGAGCAGTGATGTTTGGGTTCAGCTGTTTATCAGGGTTCTGAAGGCTGTGAGACCATTCAAAATATTTTATCTTGGTGGACTAATTATTCCATGATAAGTATCCTCATCTTATCCAAGGGAAAATGAACATTATCATCAACTGAGATCCAGCTCACGGTATTTAAATGTGGACAATTTTGTTGCCCACTTGTAAATTTTATGGGCCATATGGAACAGAGGATTTATAACTATATAGCAGCTTGGTATGAAATACGCTGGGTTTCAGAGATTTTGATGGGGGCTGGAAATTATTTTGCCACAAGGCAAAAAAATATTATGTGAAACGCTAAAGAAAAACCCTAAGAATAATTAAGTGTATTAGATAGTAAATCAACAGTGCCAAAGCTAAAATATCTTAGTTTTGTTTTCTACTTCAGTTTTTAATGAGAGTTCAAATTTTCACAATTATATATATGGTAAATAGATACACAGTGCCAAAGCTAAAATACCTTGGTTTTTGTTTTCCACTTCATTTTCAGGAGAGCAGATTTGTTTGCAGTAATAAACCTCTTATTAATAGGATAGTGTGAAATAGCAAGCTAGTAGGTATTATTGCTCCTCAGTATTCAGCCTCATACAAAAGCTAAATTTTTCTGAGTCCAAAAAATACTTGCTCATATAAGACTGAAATATTCTTTCATACCCAGGAAGAGAATGAATTAAAACAAGCAAGCTACACTGATTATTTTAAGGTTTTATCTTTTACTGGTATCTATTAAGAGTTCCAGAGAACCAAACTGTCACTGGTAGTAGCTCTCCCAGCATCGTTACTCAGCTGTTTCATTCTCCTGGTTCTTCTTCTTTCCATAAAGTATATTTTGCGAACATGTGGGGGAGTTGAAAGGACCACCGCATGTGGAACTTGTTTACAAGATATGAAACTCCCACATCGGTTTCATTTTGGGCTTCTTCAGGCTTTCAGGCTGATGGAGGAAAAATAAAAAAGCACTAAAAAGATTTTTTCAACGATACATAAAGCAAAAGGCCACAAACCAAAAAAGTGTGCCTTACGCAAATCCATTTCTAGGTGTGATAAAAGAGAAGGATGCAGCAAGAGAAAGGTTATATTACTCTGTGACTTTTATGATCAAATGCATGTGAATGCAGGAGCTCTACATCTTCAGCACAAATGAATGCCATGCCCACAGTTCCAGCAACCTTTATGCTTCTGAATTGCTCTTCAAAGCTTCCATCTTTCTCTTTTCATGAAGTCTTGCTGACTTGTTGTTGTTGTTTTTTTCCCAAGACATGACCTTCTTTCTTTCTTTGGCTGGCTCGTTCTTCTCTCCACCTTTTTATCATGTTCAGAGACTTTTCTTGCACTGCAGAGAGGGACCTGGGTGTCCTGGTGGACGACAGGTTGGCCATGAGCCAGCAGTGTGCCCTCGTGGCCAAAAAGGCCAATGGCTTACTGGGGTGCATTAAAAAGAGCGTGGTCAGCAGGTCGAGGGAGGTGATCCTCCCCCTCTACTCTGCCCTGGTAAGGCCTCATCTGGAGTACTGCGTCCAGTTCTGGGCTCCCCAGTACAAAAAAGACAGGGATCTCTTGGAAAGAGTCCAGCAGAGGGCCACAAAGATGGTGTGGGGCCTGGAGCATCTCTCCTATGAAGAAAGGCTGAGTGAACTGGGTCTGTTCAGCCTTGAGAAAAGAAGACTGAGAGGGGACCTGATCCAGGTCTATAAATATCTGAGGTGTGGGGGCCATAGTGGTGAGGCCAGTCTCTTTTCAGTGGTACGTGGAGACAGGACAAGGGGAAAAGGACACAAGCTGCAGCATAGGAAGTTCCACACGAATGCGCGCAAGAACTTTGCAGTGAGGTGACGGAGCACTGGAACAGGCTGCCCAGGGAGGTGGTGGAGTCTCCTTCTCTGGAGATGTTCAAGACCTGCCTGGATGCCTAGCTGTGCGACCTGCTGTAGGGAACCTGCTTTGGCAGGGGGGTTGGACTCGATGATCTCTGGAGGTCCCTTCCAACCCTACAATTCTGTGATTCTGTGATTCTCCTTTTCTTCTCACCAGTCCACTGCTTGAATTCCTTTCTCGTTCATGTCTCCTCTGTAAGCTGGTACCATGTTGCAGCTAAGTTTTCTTTACCTTATCAAAGGTTGTAAGAGACAAGGTTTACTTTAAATAATAGAGATCTTAGCTTCTAGCTTATTGCTAATGTTTCTTGATTCAGCCAATATAAGGCATATGTATGCCTCAGAATCTGCTGTTTCGTCTTAGCTATAGTTCCTCCACTGGGAAGCTATTTATTTAGAGGCAGTTAATAGGAAAAAGAAACACCACAGCAGTGATTGACTTCAGGCTGCGTGGAGCAATGAGTGTAAATAGGACATATTTATTATTGTCCTCTGCTGATATTTTAAGACTAATGCGTCTTTACTTCCACAAAGATACAGTCCTTTTTAGAAATCTGATGAGCTTTTTCTACTGCAGCGTGTGATTCACATACAAACTGTGTCTTTCATGTGGGCGTTTAAACCAGGCAGTCTGCATGCAAAACATCTTGAGCCACCAGACATCTCTAAAAGCATATAAAAGACACTGCCGTAGTCTGAGCATTTCATTTCTTCTATAAGTTACTACTGCAGCCATTGGTAAAGAAAATACACATGCACTCTATCTTTTAAGATGTAAAGAGAGCACTGGCATACAAGACTATTGTGCCATTTCTTGAATGAAGAGTAGAGAACATTCTAGGTGACTGTGGTCTGTGGGTTATCCAACTGAACCAAGGGAAATGTAGCTGTAGCAGCCAGATCCATACCCTCATAACCCACATAAAGTGCTCCTGCTGCCACAGGAGCTGTGAGACTGGTATTATTAGATTTGTTCTGAGCTAAACCAGAAAATAACAGAGCTCCTCTTGTTCCCTGCTTGCAGATCAGCCTGTGACAAACAGTGTGAGAAATGAATGCTCTCCTTTCTGTTATATCAGGTTTCAGCACTGTAGATATCTAAATATGTGCTGAAGACTGACTGCACTCCAATCCTTCAGTTTCATTTATCACTGGAGTATTTTTCAGATAGTTTTGCAAAGAAAATTAAAGCGTTTCCTTCAGTTCTGTGAGTTACTATTGACATTAAGAAGGCTACATAGGAAGTAAGATATAATGAGCAGACGTATTACTGAAACTAAAAGTGAACGTTTAGAATTCCACTGGAAGAAATGATACCTGGCTTAATAGTGAATGCAAGGAAAAAAATCTGAAATAAAGCGCTCATTGCTTTGGTAGGGTTCCTCCTCTTTCTCTCCCTTCCTTCCTTCCACAAAAACTATGTGGTAGCCTTGCTATTGCACTAGTTTTAGATAGATTCTGACTTTCTCCTTGTTCTTGCACCTCGACATTTGATCTCTGTTATCAAAATCTTTTCTAGTTGTTTTAGTCTTTGCCATTAATCTGGCTTCTGTGGGGAATAAATTAGCATATGTGAACTTGTAGAACTAATTTTTGTGATTAATTTGTGAGGATATTTGAGTAGAGAGTGAGTTGTACTTCATCCTGACTGCTCATTTCCCCTTTATGTCAGTCTTACCAATACTTCTTACCTCAGTAGTAAAAATTCACAGATTGGTGGCTTGGAAAGTTTCATGAAGTAGCTGCAGGCAAATGTGTACCAGATGTGAAAACAAGATAGGCTCATACACACAACACAGTTAACATAAGGATGATAACCTATATGTTCTAGATTCAAGTGAAATCCAAAGTGTGATTTGAGAAGAAAATTGTTCTCTGACATGTTGTTGGTTTTTGTTGTTGTTGTTCTTTTAATGAATATCAGAATATTTTTGCTATTTTTTTTTTTTTTCCTGGGGGAAGGGGGTTTGTTTTTGTTCTCTTGCATGTCATATAATTAGGGAATTTGTGTACTCGCGAGGTTTGTACAGATTTCAAGAAGGTTTCATTTTTTTCCCATTTCTTATCTCTAGTTGTAACAGCTAATCCTTTCCTTTGACATCAATGCTTCGGTTGTAATAAGCTCACATGTGGTGGTACAAGATGCAAACTAGGTCACAATGAGAAGATAACGTTTTGTTCCAGGGTTCATGAGTCTGTCCTACCCCCTCTGGGTACAGATCATGTTTCAGGACATTTGAATAACAGCATAAAAAAAAAAAAAATCTGCTCCCTTTATAGCTAAATGAACTATGAATTAAATTTGTTATCAGATGACCAGTAACTGCTAAGCTTTTTCCAGCTGAGTAAGCTAATAAACCTATTTACTCTTGCTGCACGAGGAAGCACAGGCCCATTAGCTGCAGATGCCTTTAGCAATATTCTGTGACATATAGAAGGTCATTCTCCTTGTATTGTCTTCATATCTTTATAGTTTAATGGTTAGCAAAAAGAAGCTGCAATAGTTCTATTGAGTAGCTAATTAGTAATTTAAAACTGCAGTTGTAGGATATTTATCCCCTTTAACCTCATTCTGATGGATTAATGCTTTATATGCATTTACTTTGAAAACTCTAGATTTAAACTGCAATCACCTGCAGTAATTTAAATTGTCAGAGGCTTTATTAAAATGTGGTGGCAAAATACCTTGCATATCAAAAAGCCTCATCTTGCTCTTGCTTGTTATTCAACAATGGAGTGTTTTCTGGCAAGAAGTCTCAAGCGAATGGATGGGCCAGAAGCTCCTGGGTGGTTTACTTTGCCATAGGCTCTGACAGGTTCTGTGTGCTTTTCCCTTTTGTGACATGACTACAGGACAGGATCATTTTTCTAATAGACTTTTCAGGACCTTTTCAAGCTTTTGCAGTAGGATTACCAAAATGAAAAGCATGATTACCTTTATTATCAGTATGGCCATGTTTTCTTTAGTGATTATAGCGATGACTGCTATGCTTGCTTTCTGCACTCCTTTGCAAATATTTCCCACGAGCACCTGGCCTGTTCACAGTATGAGTTCACATCACAGGAAGCGTAAATGGCAGACAAAAGAACCGATTTCATTTTTGCTTTTCAGGGGTGATAAACTTTTTGATGTTTCTTGTTGAAGCTACAGAGCATTGCTTCTGGACCAGAAGCTGTTCTGCTTGATCAGAGCAATGGTCTTTTTAAATTCATGTCCTACCGCAGGGAATGAGATGAACCTGAAAGAAAACAATACATCCCAACCCATTCCATCTAGAAAAAGCTTATTCTGTGCTCTTCTCCCTTCTAGAGAATTGATATCCTATCCAGTAATACTCAGTTGTTCCTATCACAGCCTCAATTTTCAATTTTTTTTTAACTATTGCAATATGTAAGCTCCTCAAGCTTATAAGAGGTATTTAAATACCCACTTACATTTACTTGGGATTCTAGGTTTTCATTTCACATTTCAATTTGCTTAGAATTATTTCCAAGTTCCTACAGTTTTGCTACAAGCTGGTAGAATCCTTCTGTAATTACTTGCATTAGGGCCATAAATTAATTGTGGTTTTTTTCCTTTTATTAAGAGGATAGGAATGTTAATTTTGTTAGAAAATACTGATATTTTTAGTTTCTTTTTGATAAAAGATACTAGAAACACCCATAATTTAAATATATCAAATAAAAAATATAATAAATATTATAAATATATATTAATATATTTAAGTATATCACTACTTAAAATTAGTTTGCAGTTTTCTAGAGAGATACCCAACTGTTCAGAGTTTAGCTGGGAAAAAAGAAAACAAAAACAATAATGTGAAGTTACTGAAGTGTTAAATGAAAATTAGTATCAGTGGGAAATTTTGACACCAACTGTGGGAGGCTTTATGTCATCACGTGAAGCTGTCTGCCTTAGAGTGACCTATTGAAGAAATATAGCTGGTTATATCCTTTCTGGATCAGTGCTGGGTCTTGCTGTCAGGAACCCTTCACCTTGCTTAGCCTCTGCGCCTGTGGCTCGCTGAGCTCTGTTTGTGTTGACTTTGTGGAGTGGAAGGGCTTTCCTAGCTTAGCTTGTCTTTTGACACATTTACTCTATTTGTGGGTAGGATGTAATTTGGCGTTGTCTTCTGTCTTTGTTGTAGGCCTCTTGCTAGTACTGGTAGGACTCAAGTGGATGGTCTTGGTTAGGGCCTGAGCTAGTTTTTCTCAGTTCTGTGGTGAATGCACGTGCAAGGAAGTTACAAGCTGTTGTGCAGCGCAGTACAGTATTTTTCAGCACCTTTGAAGTTTTTATATTAAAACTTCTGAAGTATCATTTCATTTCCACAAATGCTTGAGAGTATGAGGAGCTCTTATATAAGAGCCGTTTTTGATATAAATGCATGGGACAAAACTGTGGTAATAGCTCTGCTGACTTCTACATTCCATCAATTTACATTCTCGATGAACCTAACCTGTAGATGAAGTGTTTGAGAGCACAGTGTTACAGTTATTCTTCCAAACTCTACCTCATTCTGCTAAACAGCTATCCAGAATTCTTTTGTGTTTTCTGTATGTGGTGACCAAGCTGCCAGTAATGAATCCTTCAGTCTCTCTACAGCAACAGTGAGCAGACAATCTCAGAACCAAACAAATGACATGACATAAAACCTTTGTTCATACCAAGGCAGTATTTTTATAGAAGAAGCAAACCATTCAAAATCAAGAATGTATGCAAGTCACAAAACCTGAATCCTTAACATAAGAATAAGAACAGAGCTTCAAATACATGCACACTGACTACAGTTTTTTTTTTTTTTTTTTTTTTTTTTGGTCAATATTCTGAAAGAATGCGTCTTTCATTTTTGTTGACTTTGATGTAGAGAAATTTACTGGTTCCTTAAGCAATTTGTCATAAAAAACCCCATGCCAAAATCAGTTGTAAAAGGGGGTGTAGAAATTCTGAGCCTTGAATCAATCACACCTTTTGCTGTGTTCCAGGAACTCTTCAGCCAACTAAAGCACTGCGGCAGTTGGGTGCAGCCCCTTCTTGATCACTGGAAAAAAAGATTTTCTCCTGGGGTCTACAAGGCTGTCTGCGCTTTTAAAGCCATACCTGCATAGGCTGTTTGCTGACCGACTTTGCCACATCTGTCTGTTTGTCCTCCTTCTTGCCCCATGGGGAGGGTCAGTGCTGCCTTCCCTTCATGCTCTTCATCAGCAGGATAGTGCAGCACCCGGAGAAGACAAACACGAATTTTCTCCCATCATCCCACCTGCCCAACTGCAGCCTTTTGAATGTAACATCATCATACAAAAATACATATCATATATATTTTGGACAGAGAAGCTGTGGATGCCCCATCCCTGGAGCTGCTCAGGGCCAGGTTGTATGGGACCCTGGGCAGCCTGATCCAGTTGGTGGCAACCCTGCCCATGTCAGGGTATTGGAACTGGATGGGCTTTAAAATCCTTTCCAGACCAACCCATTGTGTGATTATATGATATATAGTAGACAAATGTTGTCAGTCACAGTCAGATTTTTATTTTTAGTCAAGTTCCTAAATGTTTTGAGGATTTGCTTCTGAAACTTGAAATCATACTATACTTTTCCGCAGTTCATGCTCTAGGACATGAATTTCTAGGACAATCCTAGCTTGTATTATTATAAACATAATAAAATATACTCACAACTTATAATTCAAGTTTATTTTTTCAAAATGTCTGGGTCCCATCCTTAAAGACAGGAGAGAAAAGCATGGGTTGCTGAACACAAATTTTTCTTCTTGGACACTGTAGTGCTTACCTCCATAGGGATGATTCACTACGTGAAAACTGGGGAGATACTCAGTGTTTGATTTTCTCTGGGGATCAGCTGCAGTTGAAGCTTCCATACACGAATGCTTGGTCTGACGTCAGCGTTACTACTTACTATCCCCTCAGTTGTACCAATGCAGTTCTTTCAGAACAAAGCTATTGCTCCACAGCCTTGCAGCTACTGCTTTCTAATAATTTTGTTGAACTTCAATTACAAAAAAGAATCAGAATTTCTGTACTTTTGACATACTTATAACACAAGTTTTGTGTAAGCTGTTCACGCAGGTTCTGTCACTAGGTGTGGTTCTAAAGTCCTTTCCAGGAAAGTACCAGTACAGTTTCCATTTGCAGCAGCAGTAGGAGGCTGCTGAAATATGGCTAACTGGAGTTATGAGCACTATCTGAGTTTTTAGTTCAGTGGGTTTAACTGAGGTAAGAACAGAACTTAATACTGTCCTAGGGAGCAAGTTATCCTCTGACTTACTTTCATAATACTTAACATAATTTTAATTTAAAAAAAAAAAAAAAAAAAAAAAAAAAAAAAAAACAAAATGTTGAGCTTGTTAGCATCCCTGAACGAAACAGGTCATATTGTGGGTAGTATTGGAGGTAGCTGAGTTGGATGGTTGCACTAGATGATCTTAGATATCTTTCTTAACTTTAATGATTTTTTTAATATGTAAGGGGATGTCCCACCCCTTTTGTTTCAGACACATGGAAGAAGGACTTCCCAATAGTTTTTTTTTTGTTTTTTTTTTTTAAATTCTTCACCTCAGATGAAGGCCACCTGTGGCATTCCCAAGCCTCACTAAGATATGAGATTTCTAATGCATCAGATATGTTCCTTGGGAACAATAAAACTTTCTAAGTAAAAATAATAATAGTGGTGTGCTTAGAAACAAAATGTTTGGGTTAGGAGATGCTTATCAGTTAAGGCCATTGATAGAGCAAACCAGGGCTTTATTTCTATAGCCTGTCTGTAAGCAAAGGATAAATTGTTTTTTTTTCAATCATCATCTTATAAGGTAGGTATAAACTTATAAACTAAAATGCAGAATTGCACTTTCAAAAATCCCTGTTTATATCCATTGCTTTTGCTGTCATATTAGTTTCTGTCCAGCAGTGTTCTTGGTCTCAAGTTGCTTTGTCTTTACTGGGGATTTTCAAGTCAGCATCTCATTAGTCTCTAAAAGAAGTTTTAATTCTTTTTCTTAAGCTAAATATTTTATTCATATTTTAGTGTTTTCCTGGGCTCACTGAAATTCTTTATTATTTTTTATGAAATTATGGTATTCCATTTTCCCTTTTTACTCATTTGACACAATCTGAATCTGCTCAGGAACTGTGAGAGTATGTATTGCAGAAAGCATCCTGAAAAATTCTATTGTGAGTGCTTTTGGGGACCTTTTAAATTTATATTTCTTTTTAGTATATTTTTGTTGAGTTTTCTCTTATGCTGGTAGATTAGAAAATTCATAGAACTGACTGATTAACAAGGACCAATCTAATATTCGTTCACAGTATAACCAGTCAATCCCTATAATAAACAGAAAATACACTTTCAGAAAACTAGGGAAGAAAAGAAACCCTGCCCCTATAAAGTCAATGATCCTTAGCAGATGTTTAGACTAACCTGATTTTCAGTTCTTGCAGAAGAAAGATCACAATATCCTCTGCAAATTTGTTCCTCTGTTTCATGATCCTTGCTGTCAGAAAGTTCAGCTAATGTTTGACCCAAGTCTTCTCTTTCTCAGAATAAGCTCATTATTTTTTTGCATATGAAAGTTTAAATAGAGTTTTTCTTCCCTTTAGCATCATCCTTTCATGTACCCTGTTAGTTTTATCTCTTTTAGAGCTAAAGGAAAATACATTTTCAGTCTTTTTTTCATACGTTTGGGAAAGCTCTGATCTTTTATCTACTGTCAAATCTGCATGTAGCTGTGGCTCTAACTTACACTGGATTTAGGATGAGAAGGAATTTCCATGTGTCGTAGCTCATGCTCTTGTTTACTCTCCCTCTAAATGCTTATTTTTTCATAGATAGCATGATATTGTCTACTCATATTTAACTTTAGGTTGACTGCAGTAACAGACCACTTTTCTGTTAAACAGTCTCATGAACACTTCTCCACCTCTTGCAATTAATTAGTTTCTGACCAAGCCAGTAACTGTCATGGAAATAGACCAACACTTGTGAATTCCTTGATTTGGCCATTCTGTATCCTGTATTGCTCTTCTACGCTGTATGCCAAAGGAGAAATTTAACATGCCGCTGAAATCTTAAAAGACTGACCTTTGCTATATCTTTGCATAGGAAATACTTATTTCTCTCTTTGGCTGTGAACTCTCAGAAAATAAAGGTATTGCTGAATGTAATAAAATACACCAATTTTATTTTAAAGCTATTTTTAATTCAAGCATCTACTTTAAGTAAAGTACCATGTATCAAATTACCAGATATTTTGAAAATTGTTCTCACAGTTAGACTTTAAGATAGTATATATTAATTATACTAATGGACATCGATGCGATTCCAGCTTTTGGAAGTATTTCATATGCTACTGAGTTTTTTCCTTTGTCTGTTTCCTTTGGAACAAGGCTATTGGAGAGGAAACTTAAAGATGGAGTATATCATTCTCTCTCATTCTTTTTTTTTTGTTTGTTTGTTTCATTTTGTTTCTTGTGTTTAATTTTTGGGCTTTGTTGGAGTAGAATATTTGCACAATCTGTCAGCATTCCCAAGTTTTTGATGTGAATTTTTCAGATCTTGTGTTTAAAGCAAACTATAATCAATTAATTGCTAAAGGGAGGTGAATCTCTTAAAATAATACTACAGATACAGTCAAAAATTAGGAATCCTTATGAGGAAGATGATTAGGGTAAGTATATATCCTATAATTGTATCTAGAAGCAGAGGGGAACTGAGTTAGAACTGGAACCCCAGAATGGCTGAGCTTGGCTGGGACTTCAGAGTCCATCTGGTGCAGCCCTGCTCCAGCAGGGAGACCCAGAGCAGTGTGCCCAGCACCGCATCCTTGTGGCTTTTGCAGATCTCCAAGCAAGAGATTCCACAGTCTCTGGGCAACCTATACCAGCACTCTAGATTCCAGGCATATTTTTTCTGGGAAAACAGTCTAAGCTGTCCATCAGAAGCTGTTTCCCCAACAGGTTAGCTCTGCTGCTGCTCTCATTACCACAACATCATGTTCTCCTTCAAGCTCCGTTAAGGCCTGGGTGGGCTTTCCACAACAGAAAATTGAAGAGAAAACTGATGAGTTGACAATGTCTTAAATATCTGATGAGAAATGTATTTTGGATGTATAATGTGTGAGAAGAAGAGACCAAGGACTAGGTATGACCTTACAAGGAAGAACTTCATTTTGAGAACTGACTGGCAGGAGATGCCCATACTCAAAACTTCTAAAGACAGGACTAAACAATTCTTTACTGTTGGGCTTAGCAAATTTTTGTCACAGTCTACTGTAGTTGGATGAAATGCTGCTTGAATTTATTTAAAATCCATTCAAAAATTGGAAAGCTGGATGCTTTCTTCAGTGTATAGAAGAGCTTGTAAAACAGGTCTTGTAGTGCTGCTTCAGAAAAGAAAAGAAGGAAAGGGTTTAAGAAAATCGAAATCATTTAAGGTTAATCATTTCTCAGAGATTATAAAGCCAGTATTGAGAAACCGTCTTGCCTGAGGCTGCTGACTTTAGATTTCTCTCATCATTAATCTTTCTTACAGTGTGTGTCATATTCAGCTGCAGTAAGACAATTAAACCAAGAAATGTTAAAGATGGATATTATCCTCTCCACTTTACATCAGTGCGGAAGTTTATCTATCAACTAAATCCCTGCAAAATCAAAAATTTTGGGACACATAAAACATAACTTCCCTTCTTGAAAATAATATTGATAAGAAATGCCTAAAAACAGATGAGTCTTTTAGAGAGAGAGTAGGACAATTTGTCATTTGTTATACTACCAACCAACCTTCTCACAGAACTTACTTGTATCATGTTAAATACAAAGTTTAACGTGAAGACAAGAATCAGAAGTTGTCTTGACTGTTTTTTTTTCCTTTTTATTACTTTTCTTCATTTTTACATTTCTGACAATGCGTTTTTACGATTTTTACAATTCCTGACATGCAAAAAGATGAAATTACAAAGCCATGCAGCCAAAGTCAATTAGCACTGCCAACAGAAGTAGTTGTTGACATCCTTACCAATGGGCTGTCACAGATTTGTGAGTTTTGGAAATTGCAAAATTTAATTTATTTTGTTTCTGGCAGATTTCCAGAGTTGTGGATATTTGTTTTCTTTTTGTTTGCTTGTTTTCTTTCTGGTTTTGTTTTGGTTTGTGACTCTCATGGTGTGAAAATTAATGTTGAGTGGAATTTCAGATTCATACAGAATCATAGGGGTAGGAAGGGACCTCTGTATTTCATTTAGTCCAACCCTCCCCCACTTAAAAAAAATATATATAATGCAACCTTCCTATTTGTAAGCGTAGTGCAGAATATAAGTGTAGTTATGCTGAACATAAGTGTAGATATTCTTCATAATTTAGAAAAGGTGAGTTACACATTTGGCTTCAAATACAGATATTTAATAGCATTCTGATAAGTCTGTGCTTATGATAAGTCACATTTCATTTGAAAATTCTGATTTTCTAAGACTGCCCAGAGAACCAAGCAGTTTCAGTGTAATTTTTTTGGAAAAGCTTCTCAAGGCCTAAATGGAATTAATCAGAATGAGAAGAACCCATGAGAATTTGGCTGCTTGCATATTTGCATGTTTGTTGCCTTGAATTACCTTGCAGCTCACAGATATGTATCAGATATATATCCTGGATTTACATGTGGAAACCTCTTTGCCCTGTTTTACCTATGAGTCCATGCATTGTGTGACAACATTCAGAACAGTCATACTCAGCATTAAATGGTAGATATTTCATCTAACATTTGAATATTTAAAGCCAGTTGAATCAAACACGTTTGATGGTGAACCATATTCTGTACTGGAATAATTCTACTGACTTCATTGGGTTATACATCCTGAAATAATTTTTCTCCTCTGGTCATATTCCATGTGAAAAATGCTAAAAACTCACTTGCACAAAACTCAGCTGAAGGAACGTTAAACCATCCAACTGAAGAAATCAAATCTGGAAGTGCCTATGGGCAAAAGCCAATTCAGCCTTAACTTCATTCCCTTGTGCATAGAGATTTTAATTACATTATTACAATCTTTTTCCCATGAAATCCACTCTCCTGTTTCATGTTGTGTCTCTTCCTTCCTTCCTTCCTTCCTTCCTTCCTTCCTTCCTTCCTTCCTTCCTTCCTTCCTTCCTTCCTTCCTTCCTTCCTTCCTTCCTTCCTTCCTTCCTTCCTTCCTTCCTTCCTTCCTTCCTTCCTTCCTTCCTTCCTTCCTTCCTTCCTTCCTTCCTTCCTTCCTTCCTTCCTTCCTTCCTTCCTTCCTTCCTTCCTTCCTTCCTTCCTTCCTTCCTTCCTTCCTTCCTCCCTCCCTTCCTTCCTCCCTTCCTCCCTCCCTCCCTTCATCCCTCCCTCCCTTCATCCCTCCCTCCCTTTCTCCCTCCCTTCCTCCCTCCCTTCTTCTCTTCCTTCCATCCCCCCTCCCCAGTTCAGTGCAATTCTTACCCCTATGAAATCCAAGAAAATCTTGCAGTCATTTCCGATCCACCTCTGGCATCTATCACTGAAAACACTGACAGCTTTCTTAACTCGGCACTTCAGAAGCAGAGTACTGGTCAGGAGACAAGAACAACACATTGTCAAGGAAATTGATATTCCGTGCTGCTTTGTGTTATAGGTTGTTGACCCATTCCTATAGTCTTTTTTAAAATGGTCACGATCCCTTTCTCCCTCCATTCTGGCTGTAGAAATAGGTCAGTTAGTTAGGAAAGCAAGTTCTCTGAGTTTTAATTTTTTATTTCTTTATTTCAGTAAAGGCTTAATTTCAGGTGAAGATGTGCAAAGAAAGCAACAGTTTGGCAAGATATGGACTTGTCAGCTTGGGCCCTGAAGCATTATAGATATGTTCAGATGATATTGGACTACAGCTGAGTTTATTAGCTGAGATACAGCGTGTCATGAGTGTACTACTTTGTGACCATGGTCACTGAGTGTGCAACCAACACAGACCTCTGCAATGTGCTTACCTCTGCTTCTGATTCCGACATTAACAGCCAAGGCACTCGTGCTTCTTGTTCAGTGCCCCATAAGCTGCTTGGAATCTGGAAATTCTCCTAATTTCCATTGCATCCTTTGGAAACTTGGCTAGTTTTTACATTTCTTTCTTGTGGGGAACGTATGAAATTAAGAAGCTTACATCAAGTTCAAACTTTGATGGTACATTGATCTGTCATGACTCTTATTTCCTTCTAGGGCTTTATTCTCACAAAAACACATTGCTACTTACTTTTTTTTTTTTTCCTTCTGAATGAAATCATATCAGTTTTACAGTTAAAAGTTGCTGTAACATTTTCACCCAAGAAGTTGTCTTTCGCAAGCCTACCCAGAATCCATCTATATCTTGAATACTGTGATATGACAGGGCAGAAGGAAAGCCTGCACCTGGTGCTCTTCTCATTGACGTCATTCTTGAGAAAACTTGTTAAAAGCAGGCCTGTGTCTAAACGTTTTCAAAGATTTAATTAATTTTAACACTGTCTCGTCTGACATTGCCACAGGCTTGAAAAGGTTTAACTGAACATAAAGTTTGAAGAAGCAGTGAGACCTAGGAGAAAATAAAAACAAAACAGCAGTCACATTTTCCTGCAGCATAATGTTTTAACATCTGTAACATATAAAACTGATTCAAAATATTAAGGAAAATTTTTCTTCATTTCCAGAGTCCAAAGAGCACTTCTCAGATCGTGCTAGTTTTCTAAACTAAGATCCGGGTGAAAACTAAGGAAACATTTTGAAAGGAGAACTGATTTCATCCATGTGCGCATCATACAGCTGAACCCCATAAGGACATTTTTCTCAAAGAAGTGAAGTCCAAGTATTTGTTGACCAGATCTAAACTTTAAATGTCCTTCGATGTACTCATATTAAATGACAACGTGATCTGTTTTAGCTTCAGTGACTTACAAGCCCTGAGAGCTATGTCCAATTATTCTTTGAAATAATGTGAAGCAGCATTAATACCAGACAGCATTACTTACATTTGTAGTTTCACTAGTTTTCGAATTATCAATTTCAAGTCCAGTACCATTTACAATAAATTTCTCATGCTTTCTCTTTCAGCCCCACAGTCTTTTAGTCCTTATGCTGGTGATATGCTTTTCATCTAGAAAATCTGTTTTTAGGGTTTGTTTTATTTGTTTTTAAATTAACATTTTAAATTTTTTTCTTTTCTCTTTTTTTTTTTCTTTTCTTTTTTTTCTTTCCCTTTTTTCTTTGCCTATCTTCTTGATGTGGAAGCATTCCTCCAGCACTAATCAGTCTCTCTCCTGTACCAGTTTTGGAGATTTCAAAATGTATGCATATCCAGTGCCAAATTGGTAACTTTTCCTTCTGAAAAGGCATTATCTGTTGGCAAACTCCTGAGAGTGCTTTGTGGAAATGCTTCATTGCCTGCACTTTTAATGATTTTAATTTTTTTTAAATAAGGTACTTAAGTAGCTACAGGGTTTTGCAGTTCTAAAGTACTTTGAAGGCTCAGCTTGATTAGTATAGCAGGAATTGTCCTAATATTTAGTAAGTTGAGTCAGCTGTGTAATATAAGGTTCAACACTATGCTCTACGTGTCAATTTTTAAAAATGGTTATTTGGTATCTCTGAAACCAAATAAGGCATCTAAGCCTTGGAAGATTGCTTAATAACCACTGCCAAATTTTATTTGACAAAAGGAAAAAGACAGAAGAATGAATATGAAAAAATACTCTTGGCTTGGCCAGCAGAAGATAATGAATGATATATGAAAGAGCAGGGCAAGCTGAGCACAAACTTCAAAGCAATCTGAGATGAGTTAGGGAGAGGGAAGTAGATGCTGAGGTGAAAATGAGAGAGAATTGGTTTTTTTTGTTAGAAGCAGTTGCCGATTGGAGAGCTTACATTTATATAAATTTCAGTGCAAAAAAACCAAACTCACTAAAACTGGGGAAGTGTAAGAAAAGAGGCAATTCCAGGAGAAAAAGAAAAAGAGAGAGAGAGTGAGAGAGAGAGAATGAGATAAACTGAAAGAAGCTGACAACACGAGGAAGCACCTTCCCAAAGACATATCACAGTGTTTGACATGAATAGCAGCGTGAAGTGGAACAGTTGCATTTCACAGGATTTCTTGCCTTTCTCATGCAGAAAGCAGATTTAGAAAGGGTCTGAAATAAAACTGAGCAGACGTATTATTATTCAGTTTAGTCCTCAGAAACCACATTTTTTATGATTATTGAATTCTAAAAGCTCTGTTTGAGACTCCTGGATCTGCCCAGTGTCTTCTTCCAGAATTTCATCGGAAGATTTCACAAACCCCTCAGCAGTTACCCAGAGAGTGGTGAGGTGCTGGAACAGGCTGCCCAGAGAGGTTGTGGATTCCCTGTCCCTGGAGGTATTCAAGGCCAGGTTGGATGGGGCCCTGGGCAGCCTGGTTTAGCATTAAACGTGGAGGTTGGTGGTCCTGCATGGCAGGGGGGTTGGAGATTCATGATCCTTGAGGTCCCTTCCAACCCTGGCCATTCTGTGAGTCTGTGATTTACACGAACAGCTGGGTTGATTTTTTACTTCCTCTATAATTTTTTAATTTAGCATATTTTTTACGTGAACTGTTCTGTGGTTTTTAGGTGTGGAAAATTTGACAGCTTGTTATTTTCGAGAGACATGATAAATCCATATCGTGATATGTGTAATCCCATTGCTACTCCAGAATCATGAAATTCATGTGATGCAATTTAATGCAAAAAAAAACCCAAAACATTATAAATGTTTTATATAAATGTATGTATATATAATATGATATAATATAAATATAAACATTTTATAATATATATAAAATACAAGATAACATGTAATAAATATAATATATATAAGAAATACAAATATGTATAATATATAAGTAATATTTATATATACATATATATATATATTTTTTTTTTCACATGGGAATGGTATGATTGAATGCATAGGTCAAATTCAGCTGTACCCAAACTCTACCAGCTTTTTTGTGTCCCCTAGTAAATAACAATATCTCAGACATTATACAAGTATAAGCCTGTGGCTGTCTGTGTTAGCAGCCTTCTTAACTGGAAAGCTGTGTTGTGGGATACATCTGTGCCATTTTTTTAGACAGATATGAAAGAGTTATACTTGTCAGCAAGAGAGCTTATACACCAAGATAGCTTTGGGTCTGAGCTGACTTCTGAGTTTTCCATTATTAGCTCAAGAATACAGCTGTACTGAGAGCAGTGCCACAGATTTTGGATTTGTGCAGATTTTAAACCTGGCTCCACTTTGCCAAATTTACAGATGTATTTAAGAGAAATCAGTGAGAATTAAGCCTTTCTTAAGGGTCAGTTGTTAATTTTTCAATCAACTGTATGTCATTTCATAAGTCTTTCTGAGATTAAAAATGTGTGTAGGCATAGAAAGAAGTTAATATAGCTCAATAAAGTAATTATTGTCTCTCTTCCATGCCTAATCCAGCTGCAGAAGTGGAAGGGAAAAGTATGAATATTGTTTTGGTTTATGTTTCATAGAAACATTTTTTTTTAGTTTTGTGGTTGTTTCATATATGTACAGATTAGGCTGGAGCTGGATTTAGAAGCTGTAGCACTGCCCGTGGTATCATGACTTCCTCAAGGCATTGGAACAAGTTGCCCAAAGAGGTTGTGGATGTCCTATCCTGGAGGCATTCAAGGCCAGGCTGGATGTGGCTCTGGGCAGCCTGTCTGGTGGTTGGCAACCTTGCTCACAGCAGTGGTATTGAAACTAGATGATCATTGTGGTCCTTTTCAACGCAGGCCATTCTATGATTCTATGATTGGGATCACTTCAAGCACTGAGGACAGCATGCTTGTTGTAGTCCTCAGGATGGGGCACTAAGGCTGCAGTGAACTGCAGGGGGTTCCAAATTACACCTGCAGGGCTGACAGCGTCCTCTGTCGCCAGTATACAGGTGCTCCTAAGTGATGCCTAAATGTATCTGTGCAGTGGAGTGGAGTGGATGCAGCTCCCCAGCTCAGCAGGGAACTAGGGCTGGGATTTCTGCCTGAATGTGCCATGAGGTTCCTGGTGAGAGCTGCTTTGGAAAGCATTAGTGTTCTGATCTGGAGATGGGTTTCTGCAGCTGTGCGATCTACAACATATTTTAAGATGTTATTTTAAAACATTGAGTTTGGATAAAGCAGTCCTGAGGCCATGATTATACTTGGAAGCATGAAGCAGGCAGCTTGTTTAAGATGAGAAGGAGAAAATGCATTAACAATGGCTTTCAGAATATAAGGAAGCTGGCTTTGATATTGGTGGTTGTTTTTCTTTACTTTTTGAAAGTTAGACAAAGAAATGAGGAAAACCAAAGTTTTGTAAGAAGAGAAGCAGACCTTGATTTAGTTCAGCTGGCCTGAGCCAGGTTGTTGTTTCTGGGGTTTGTTTGGCTCTGGATCGTGTTACCAACTATCATCCTACTAAAGGAGCTCAGTCACGTCAAATTACATTGGAGGATGTGTTTACAATCAACTCTTTCCAGTCAGTATCAAATATTTTTTAATATAGTTTAAAATTTAAATGTTATTTTTCCTGAATGTAATGTGAACTTTTGTTTCTTACACAGAGTGGTGGTATTTTAACACAAAATAGTAAATACAGTCCCAACAACACAAAAATGAATTTTCTCTAAGGAAACCTGGGACGATGTTTGTAATTAATACTTGCTATACAAAGGAAGAGGATGATGCAAAATAAAATTTAAAATAAACCTACATCTTAAGAGCTTTTTGTTTTAACAGGAGGCTTTAGGAAATCTGGAAGCGTATTCTCCACTTTTATCGTGTTATTTTGAACAGGATGTTTTAAGGATATTTTGCTTTTGGTAATATTACCAGCTCCTATATATGGATGTCTGGAATAATTGGATTTTTGTTCTGCCATTAGCTGCTTCTGCTAAACCATATTGCACAGGGAGGCAGAGGCTGCACTGACATACAAGTGCCTTCTGAGTGAGCTTATGTGACTGATTTCTGTAGGTGCCGAGGACACAAGCTGTGCCAGTCACCTGCACAGTGGAAGTTTACTTGTATTTAGACAGAACCCTCCTGTGTTTCAGTTTGTACCCATTAAACCAGAAGGCACATTAAACCAGACATTCTGGTACATCAAGCCAGAAGGTAGAGCTTAACCCTGTAAGCATCATCCTGTATGACTATTGCATGACTTTAAGAACCTGGAGAAAATTACTTCTGCTCTGGAGGCACAAAGTTTGCTTTTGTTTGGAAATGATCTGCTTTAGAGATCTGAGAATTTCAGATTGACCAACATCAACAAAGCTAAAATGTCATTCCTGAATAACTCCTGTACTGATCTCATGCTTGTCTCAGATTAGAAATCCATCCTTGAAGATATTCTCAGAGTTAGATTCAGCTCCAAATACTTACAGTATAGGTTGTGTGTACAGCTGTCTAAGCTCCCACTACTTACAAATCAATGGATGGAGCTGGTCTAATGCAAATAAGTTTGATCTCTAGTTTTCAATATAATGGTTTGATTCCATTTCAGCTACTTCTTCAATGGAGCTAATGGAGTTTCAGGTACTGAACTGATGTGTAGACAACTCTACTGAGGAAATGCAAATTTGAACCCCACTCTTAATGATATCAATGAAAAGAAATGAAGCAAAATTAAACCCTGATTAACACTGTAGATGAGGTCTACCTGTCTCAATATGACACATATTAGTCAATACATCAATGGTCTCAAGATGAAGTAATAAAGTAGTAATAAATGAAAAAAAGAAGTAATAAATAGGTTTTGTAATGCCATATTGTTAGGTTTTCATAACTATCTATTTGTTTTTTTTCTTTCTTCAAATTATCTCCAAAATTGAAAAATCTGTACCAACAACCAGTACAGCAAGTAGACAGTGGGATTGTAAGGCAGTGACTGTACAGTTATGGATTTCTAAGTGTAATCTTTAAGGTCATTCCTTTTCTTTTTTAACATAAAGGGTTTACATTCACATTGAAATGGTAATTTGGCTGTTAACAGGATCAGTGGCAAATTAATGCAATATCATGAATCACTGAAAATAAGCAAGAGCCTAAAAATGGTTTTATTTCAGTAGGCTGGGGGCACAGTGGCCCTATAATGGTAGGCAGTGGTATGGGACTGTATAAGAATTTCCTTAATTACAAGAACAAATTTTTAGTGAACAATGCACATAATTTATGAAGCTGAAGGAAAATTTCCCCCTCTAGAGGCTAATGCAAAGAACTGCTTATCTACTTCTAGTTAGGTATTGACTTCAGCCTTGGGTAGTGACTAACTGAACCTGGATGCTTCCAAACACACCATCCGGTTCAATACAAGGACTTATATGCCAGTGTTTTTCAATGAGCTTATTGTCAAAGCTGTCTCCCATCTTTACCCACTGCAGCTGTGTGTCAACTCCACTTTCTCCTTTGTGAGCAGCCCTTTTTACTTCTTTCGTATTCCCCTTTCGTGAGGGGCCAGACTTCACCTTGCTTTTGGTTCATAGAAAATATATGGTTTGCTGAATTCATGGTCCATGCTCTCTGCACCTCCACAACAGCTCCAGAGCACTGCGGTCCTGTTATGGGACTTTAGTGAAAAAAGATTGAGCCCAACTAGGGAATCTTAGCAAAGCAGAGGCATTCAGCTTCCATTGGCAATATATCTGAATCCCTTAGAAGCAGGAAGAAAACTTTCTTTTTTTTTTTTTTTTTTTGAAAGAGCATAAATTAGAACCCATTTAACTTCTCCTAACCTTTATGAGCAGGTACCAGTTCTCAGAGGTGGTTTCATCATCTCACTGACAGTCGCATGGAGAGTCTTTAATGCTAAATGACTTAAATGCGTTCCTCGCTTTAAATGTTTTCTCTTGTACCTTAAAAATTGTCCTTCCATTTCTCTGGTGTTGGCACTCTGCCGACGCCTGTCAGCGGTGTCACTGCAGAAAGCAGCTGTACTGTGCTTTGGCATTTTGCTGTAAGCACAGCGCTGAGGGCCCCGTGCGAGTAGAAGTCAAAGGTTGTGTGCTGAATTATTGTGCAGTGTCCTTTTTTTTTTTTCTTTTTTTTTTTTTTAAATAGGAAGAACAGAGCCCTGGAGGCAAGGCATAGACAGGACTTCATCTTTGCTAATCAGCTCTAAGAAAAAACAATTAGCTTATTGGCATGAAAAGCTTGTGCCATCTCCAATGTCTGTTGCCCTAAGCTAATGAAATCACTGCGGCATACCAGAGATGCAGCTTGCTGAGAAGCACATCCTCTTTCCTCTTTAAAAATTATATCATGTAGCATAAGTGGAAATCAACTTTGTCTTTAAATCACCATTTTTTCTACTTAGATAAATTAATTATAGTATGAATCAGGTAGATATTGCATGAACATAATTCATTGCTAATTGCTACTGTGGACATGGCAGCTATTTTTCCCTAAAAAGGAGGTAGAAATGTGTTGCATTTCATGTACTTCATTTTTATCTCATATTCCCGCTCTTTGCTTAGAAAGTCTCATTTATGAAAATACAAGTGAATGCTACAAAATCAGGGCAATTCATAGGATAAATAGAATGGAGGAAAATTGGATTCCACTTGACCAAGCTTACTTAATTGAAAATCAGTTCAAAATCTGCCAAGTCCTCTGAATAATAACAGAAAATGTTGAGTTCTCTCCTGCTTTTTGAATCTAAAGAAAAGTAGAAGCAATCCTATGGCAGAGCCTGAATACCGCAGTTGTTTCAGCCACAGCAAAGGTTTCATTCCAGTGTAACTGCAGTAACTGGATATATTGAAGTCTAGCAGGGAAATGCTGCACACTGTATTTATCTTTCTATGGGAAATTCTACATGGCCTGCCTGTGCTTTGTCTGCTCATATCACTCTTAGTGAAATGTAGTGATGGAATTGGGCCATGCGGATCGTGATTTGTGAGTACAAAACCCTGTAAACTTCCTTAGTTTTTGCTAATAAAGTAGCTTTAATTTAAAAGTTCTCACACAGGACATGTGCTTGGGTGGCAAATTACCCTGTTTTCACCTAGTGTATGTTGATTTGTAAGAAAACAAACACATCCACCATTCATATTTTCAGCTTAACATGTAGTGTTACACAGTAGTGCCGCTTTATGCTGAGACAAGAGCCTCACCAATTTATCTGCATTGTTTTCAGAACAGTATTTTTACAGTAGTCTCAGCTGCAAGTCTCAAACTGTGCATGCACGCTTGAGAAATAAATCCCACTTTTATGTTGTTTTTCTTTTAAATCTAAAGCCTTCTGAAGAAGGCTTTTTTTTTCTTCTCACATTCTTTTTCTTGAATTCGCATAAGGACACTTGCATCAGTAAAATGACACAGAGCAGATGTTCTCAAACACATTAGTGCAGTGGCAGGATGTGCAGCCACAGCATGTGCACAGTGACAGCAGTTTGGGCAATTCCAGTATTACGAGGTTGTTTGGGATGATTCAGATTTGCGTGGTGGATGCATTCAGTCTCAGTGCTTGCAGAGAGCAGTCCCTGCACAGCTAGATATTGCCTTTATGCATAGCGTGCGTTGGGGGGGCAGCGGGTTAAGAGGCTACAACGTGATTTTATCTCAGGTTCTAGAAGTAAAAGTGCTGAGATTTGTTCTTGCTGCTGTCGCTCGGGATAAAGTTTGATGTGATAATGCTCTTGACCCCACATAGAGTGTTAAACAATGTGTTGTGTTGTGGAATCATAGAATATCTGAAGTTGGAAAGTACCCATAAGGGTCATGAAGTCCAACTCCATGCTTCACACAGGACCAACCCAAAATCCTGTGCATGAGAGCATTGTCCGAATGCTTTTTGAACTCCAGCAGCTTGGTGCCATGACCACTGCCCTGGGCAGCCTGTGCCAGTGCCCAAACACACTTCCAGTAAAGAGCCTTTTCCTGATATCCCACCTGCGTTCACTATCTTGGATTTTGGAAAGCCATTCTCTCTATCTCATTTGTCACATCTTAGGTTGTTCTTCCCCATGTTTGCTTATGATATTGAGCATATTCTTAGTCGTCAGGAAATTTTTCTCCTTTGAACAGGTATAAATTACTGGAGCCAAGAACACTTTCCTCTTGCCTTCCAGTAGGAGAAGCTATCCGTCAAAGGATTCATTGGTAGATGCTTCCCCACTGATATTTACAATCATTAATTGTATTACAGGAAATTTAGAATTTCTGTGGAATCAGTCAATAACTAAGAATTTGTATCTGTTGATGGTTGCAATCAGGAAATAATTATTTTTAAGATAAATGAATTTAAAAATGCTTCTATAAAATGCCTAGATTGCAAGCTACTTTTTTCTAGGTATTGCTAACATATGTTTATGGTACTCAGTGTCAGCAGGAGTACCCTCAGTTCTCTTTTCCTTTGCACTCGTGTTTTTAAAACAGATAATTTTTTAGGAAATCCAAAGAAATGAGCATTGGAATAGACAAAATGAGATCTTATTTTTGACAGTCAGGATAGAAAATCTTCCATTAAAAATGCTATGATTTAAAAAGCATCCTGCAGATTTTTTTTATTGATCATATGTCCAAACTGAGAACAAATGCTTACACTCAAAGTATAAGCTTCAGAAAGGAGTTGTCCGTTTAAAAAAGTATAAAACTGTAAAAAATAATTGTCTTATAATAGTAAAAGAAACTTCTTGTAGTATTCAAGACTTTCATCTTTAGCTTTGTACAAAATGATGGAGAGGGAAAACAGTATAATGCAATGCTGAGTATAATATCTTTGTTTTTCATATCTTTGATTCAAATTTGATATTAGTAATAATGTCATATTTGGTGCCAGGTTTGTCTTCAGTTTGTTTTTTAATATTAAATTAAAGATGATTTTTTCACTGTTTTAATTTCAGATTTGGATTCTCTAACAGGGCATGCATTTCCAGGTAAAGTGGCCAGTTAGATTAGATTTTATTTGTCTGTCTTAAATTGCTTTTTTCATTTTATTGGGAGGGGGGGGTGGGATTAAAATTTAATCAGTGTGATTCTTACAGCATTTTGTTACATGTCAAAATTGTGCTGTTAGTTATTTCACATTATAGATAATTGAAGAAGAAATAGCTATTGCATGCACTAGTTGAGAAAAGTGGAATTAAAAGCCTGCTTTAAATATTAACTACAATATCTTTGATATTAAACCAACCAAGAAAGTAAAAGCATTGATCCAAAATGTCAAATCCTAATGAAAATATTATTCTATTCAAACTCACACATGGTTCTGAGAAGAAAAATAAAAGCACCCTATAGTGGCTAAGGAAAGCTAAGGTTCAAGAATTATGACAGTTATCTGTTCTCTTGTTACAAATATATAGGAAATGGATTTTGAACAATAAGAAAATCATTTTCAGAAGAGAATTAAGAATGAAAGAGAACACAATTATGTTAATTATGTCATTTTTTATGCTGCATGGAAATTAACTTTAAAAGCAGGCCACTTGATTAATTAAAACCTGTTGATTCTTGCAGCTATAGTAATGTAACAATTCAAAACTTTTGAGTTGGGGAGTTATTCAGCAGAAATATAAGAGAGGAGAATTTGATGCTTAGTAATCATGTGAGTTTCTGTGTTTCCCAAGTCAAAGTTTTGGATCAATAAGAACATAGATGAGCACTCTGTGATAAGGCAAATCTCTTACATTTTGCAAACATGCAGATGCTTTCTCTAATCAAAATCCTCTCTTGAATTTTTCTGTTAATTAACAGGTTGTATAAGCTAAAGCATAATTTTCTGTTCCCAAAGAGCTTTCTAAACACAATTTGTGATGGTATTTGTTATTATAAATGTACTGATCTTTGTTATGTAATTGGCTTCTCATTTATCTACTGCATAATGTGATATTCCTCCTTACATTGTCCTTTAAAGCAGTATTCTTTACAATTCTTGTGACAGTAGCTTCACTTCAGGTTTTCCAAATGTTTCTGTGTTGCCAGCTTTGGATATGATGTAGGAATCTCAGTAGAAAAAATAATATTAAAAAAAAAAAGAAAAAAAAAAGAAAAAAAAAAAAGATTAGAAGTTCATCGTGGAATTTGTTTGCAGCGTGGAGCAGATCTGAGTACAGTCTGTCAGGGCTGTTTATACTCAAATACAGCAACGAGCGATGTCTGTCCAAAAAGTCAAACACTCCAAGTGCAGATTTTGCCATTTTTATCCTAGATGAGGAGACTTTCTTTGAGTAGTCTGGTTTGATATGAGTCAGAATTTTCATGGGATAATGTACTGCTTAGCATGGACATTGTGTATATCTGATTTTCATGATTGCTATCAGATATATGCATGCATCACCGAGAGCGACATGGAGAGGAACAGCATCACTGTATCTTTTTTTTTCCCTCTTTTTTAAAATTGAGTCTGCTTTCTTTCTTTTTTCTTTTTTTCTTTTTTTCTTTTAACGTAAGTATTTTATGGTGCTAGATAGTGCTATCGTGGTATGTCTGATTCTTAGTTTGAAATATGGCAATCCTAACATAGCAATCATCACCGATTCTGACAACGGAGCCTTACACTAATGTGAATGCTATAGAATTATGGGAAAGAGAAATCATCTTTATTCTATGTAGAAGATGTCCTGAATTACAGGACGGGTGAATTATATTGCTGTATTGTATTCCAGGCTTAGCTGTGCATAGCTCCATCAAATGGCCCATTGGTTAGCACAGACAGAAAAATCTTTGAATCATACTCATTGTCAAGGGGATGTAGAAGAATAGTATAGGTATCTGCAAAGAACAAAACCCTGGGAACATGGGGTTTGGCTTAAATAGATGCTCATTTGGAGACTCACAGAGTGAAGATGCCACTGTGCAACTCACAGAAATCACTAGAAGAACCATTTCTCATTTTTTCCTTTTTTTAACAGACTTGCTCTTTTCACACAAAGCTGTGATGACAGCAGAATGTCCTGTCTTGTCTTCAACTTTACTAGCACTTAATAATTAACTCAGTATTCTGCTATATCCCAAGTCATAACAGTATTCTGCTATTATATTGAAGGTTTTATAGTTACAGATGTAACTAAGTTAAATGCCAAAAGGGATGCTTAGGTGTCTAGTTATAAAAGAAATCAGACAACTAAATCCATCCTGCCACTCATACATAAATATTATAATTAGTTAGGCATGTTAGTTTTCAGGAAACAGAAGGAATCAAGGTGCTACTTTGATATCAATGAGTTAATTAGATGAGATATGCCCAGGTGATCCTAGTATATTAATGCATGATTTGGATCTCACATTGAACAAACAAAACAAATCCAGTGAGTTTTCTGTTTATCTCATCTTTGCTCCCTGTGAGCCCATCCAGCAAGATTGATTAACGAAACCTCTATGAATGTGGTGAGCCAGTAGTTTTCCATCTGACCCTCTGCCAGTGCCCTGCAGGGGCCAAGCATGTGGAGACTCCTTTCCAGAAATCACATAGTTGCAGTAGTGCGGTGCTGAAGGGAATGAGTGCCAGCCCCTTTGCTGGGCACACAAATCAAACCTGGTTCAGCAGTGACCTGATCACACAGTTCCCAGTTCAGAAGGGATTTGCATCCAGGTGGCTTCAAACTCAGAGAAAGAGAGCTCGCATTAGGATATGACTGCTCAGACTAAGGAAAAGTACTTCCCTTTCACCTCTGTCCTCAATAGCAACTTTCTCTGTGCTTTATGTAGATGTGGGAAATCTCTGTTACTTCAGAGACAGACCAGAACATAAATCAAACCAAAATGTATGTTTTTATGTCAAAGGAAAAATAAATTCTTTATAACCCTTGCAGTTGATCGGCTGAAACCCTAAAGTATGAGATTTGATTATAGTCATTGTCTTAATGCAGAGCTGCAAGTGTTATGGGCATGTTGAGAACTTCCAGAAGCTGGATTAAAGCATCTCTTTTACAATGATATCTATTCTCGTCCTAAAGCTCCAAGCAATGGCGAGTCCACCAGCTCCCCTGGTAAGCCGTTCCAATATTTAATTACCCTTAGCGCTAGGAGATTGAAATGTTGTGGAAAGGTTGCATTTGTCTAATTTCAGTTGTCAGTCTTCCTACTGCTATGCTTTTGTCCATAAGACTGAAAAGTCTACTTTTCCCAGATATGTTTTTTTGTCTATGAAAAACTGATTATTTGCAGTGACCTGCTGAAAAGCCTCTGTGCACAGACGCTTGTGCACTTTTTATGGCTGTGCCACCTGGCCTGATGAAGTTTCTGACCTGCAATACTTGCTTCATCCATTTCTTAAACTCAGCACAATTTCAACACCCCTACTACAACTAAAAATTTATACGTACCAATCAAGGCACCTTTCAACTCTTGTTTTGGTAAGTTGGATATGTTGTCCTCTTCAATTCTCACACTGTAAGACTGTTTTTCCGATAGCTGTCATAGGAACTTCATATTTTTTTTAAACCTATGAAAACTGTAGAGAGTCTGTTCATGTAGAAATTTTGGAAATGCTGTGTATGGAATCAAAGTCATTTCTTTTTTAGCATAACACCTCCTTCCTCTCTCCGCTTTGTAAGCATTTATGTACAGTTTTGAATTGCCAGATCAGGTTGCAATGGCTGTCTGTGTCAAGCAATCCAAACAGTGATCCCAAAATGTAGCTGATTGACTAGGAATGAATGATTTCCCCTTTTTAGATGGAGGAATGTGTCTAACAGCTGAGATCCAAGGTGCGTTGGAATGCTTATTGCTGTAGTACATGAAATCAAACTTTTTTTCCAATCTGCTGATACCTGTAGGATCACCACCCAGTTTGGGGTGATCATTGTCCCAAAGAGGAAGGAGGAAAAGCCATGTATCTCTTGGGAGCAGGATGAAAAAAATGGCTGAGAGTTCATAGCATGTCATACAAACTCTTACCCTAATTTTCATGATCCTGCTAAAAAGAAAATATGGTGCTGTTTACTGTGACCAAAGGCACAGTAGTGCATTTCCTGAGTGTTCTTACCAAACTACTCAGGTAATTACATTCTTTCTTAATCCCATCAGTGCTTTCATGGCAGAACAATGAGAGATCTGATGTTTGGGGTTATGTATCTGGATAATAAATGTGCCACCAAAACAGCTAATTGGAGCAGAATCTCAGATGCTGTGGGTCTAACCAAAGTCCTTTGTCACCACATTTTCCATGTCTTTTGTTTGCCTGCTTTAAAACCCATTTTGGTGGTGACAGCTTCTCCAGACTGTGTCAGTAGTGTGTCCAAAGCAATCATTTGCTTTCTTTAAAACATTTTTTCATGAGTATTGCGAGACACATTTTAGGGATCCAGTTCTTACTTGAAGAATAAGTTACGTTGTTTGTATTAAAGTCTTTGAATAAGGACAAAAAGTACAGTGAATATCAAGGTCAATGTGAGGGAACATTGACTTGCAGGGGAAGGTTCTTGGAAGTGGATGGCTCACTCAGGGTATGTTATAGAATTACAGTCCTTGTGCTCCTTTTCTGAGCAATAGGCTAGTTTCTTAGGTGAAATGGAGAATGGCTCTATCCTCTTGTAGACAGAGGCAGCAATAGCCGTTATTAAATTGCTAAAGTTTGCATTTCAGGTCTGTTATTTTTTTTCACTCACTCAGATGTGAACTCAGGCCCTTGGAACTGCAAACGCTCTGAGGTATTAATTGCTTCACTGAGTTATGCTCTAATTCATAAACGTACCTATACCTAACATCTTGTATTAACTCGATGTGTTAAGAATATGTCTCTTAATAGATTATGAATAGGCACTCTGTGTAAAGGAAAATTAATAGTAGTTGTCTGAATTGCTTTACCTTGGTTGTGAATTCAGCCCATGGATTCATATTCTGAATCACATATGTATTAAGTGGGTGCCAGGTGAGTTAGGAATATGCAGTAGGTAGTCAAAATGTGCCTTCTACCTCTGTTGTATTTTATTTTAATTCTACTTTAATATGTCTGGACTGGTTTCTCCTTTTCTTACTATCATTCCTAACTACAGCATCCAAATTCTTCAGTACAATGCATAGACTTTGGTTTCCATTGTGTGTATTATTGATGAATACTGTTTTGTTGCAATTCACCTGAATGGGCTTGAAGTTTTGTGAAATACCTCAGAACCAAAACCATGGCTGTCTATTCATTCTACCAGTTCTTCATTACAAGCAATGTAATGCAACAAAATGTTTTGTTTTTCTTTTGCTTTTGAAAGTCATTTAGTATTCTGGGGAAAACAATGTTGTCTCCAACTCTGTTGGAGACCTAGGGTAGAGCCGAACAGAATTAGCATTCTCAGGTCTTCGCATAGTAGCTGGAGTTATGGTAGGAATTTGGCACATGCAGTCATGTAGAAAGTGTTTACAGAAAGAGGGTCTCAGATGCTAATCGAGTGTGAACCATTCTAATCCCTGAGTGTGTCTAATCAAGGAAGTTGGTTGGTGACCTGCTCATTTTCCAGAAGTAACGCTTTGACTACATAATGAGCATCATTTCACAGGTTAGTTAATTGCCTAGTGAACTGTGCACTTTCCTATTCACAGATTTGCCAGGTATAAAAGTTAAATGGACATCTCATTCATTATACCGGTTCTGGGGCTTTGTGGCTGAAATCAAAGTTTATCTGAAAGTGTCTGCTCAGCCATATTATTTGCGGTTACTGTAGCATTGTTAGAAGTGCAGAAAGTCCTTAGCTTGTTTATCCTTTTTTTCTGCCCTTGCCCAAAGCATGTTTAAGGTTGGGCAGAATATTAATGAAGAATGGGTGTTTTAGAACAGATAACACTGAACAGAGTTTAGTCCAAGAGTATCAACAACAGAATATCAAAGTTCAGTGTTATTTGATTAGAGGTGGCAGATCTTTAAAGAACAAATTTGGAGAAATTACTCTTTCAGAGATGCTTTAGGCCAGCTGTCTTCTTGATTTTGCCCAGGGAGTTGTCTGCTCATGGAATTGAAGACTGGCTGAATGATTTTTTTTTCCCTAACCTTTCTACTGAACTTTGTTGCCACTAATTTTGATTTGCATCATGTTCAAAAAGAGCAAAATATTTCAGCTTGAATACATATGTATAAATATATTCATGCTGAATACAATCTCAATTAAAAAGAAATAAAATGAAAGCTAGTAAGCCATAGGGGGATGGAATACAATGAGTTAGTAAACTAACAAAAAAGTCATCCACAGTTGAGTTCCCTCTGATCTTCCTGTTTTCTCAGAATCAGGGGATGGTTTCACAAACAAGAAATAAGCCTTCTTTCATCTGTTACATTATATCTCCTAGAGCTCTTATCTGGCCTCATTAACAGAACTAAAGAACAGAATTAAACACTTACGCCCCTCGACTGTCTATTCTCAAGTGAAAATGGTGAGAAGAAGGCTCATGTGTGCACTGTCCTTCTGTTGCCTTCAGCCTGGAGTAGGATTTAGCAGTGCATAGTCCAGCAGGCTGCCAGATGAACCTGCTGGTAGGAAACCAGCCATTCCATTTGGTAAGTGAATTTGCACAGGGAAGGGAAAGATAAAAGTATATTTCAAATTGATCTAAATTTCTTTGGAGATTTTTATCTGTTTCCAGGCCCCTTCAGTTTTCTAGTCCAAATGAGCTGATGATTTCCCAGCTGGGTAGCTCTGGACTTGGCCCCTTATGGGTGGTGGGCAGAGGCTTGTAGGTCACTGATCAAGCCTTTCCTGGGGTTGGAGCAGCTGGGCTTTGTACAGCACTGTCATGTCCTGCTCCAGACTGCAGACTCCTATCCATAGATTTTAAAAAAATATATAAAAATAAAAATAAAATGGTTAATTATGTAGGAGTTTGACAGTTGTATAGATTTCATTTCATTACTTGAAGATTGCTTTCTATGTCCTCAGTTTCACCTGTTTGATTTTCTCTTCGGTATAGATAAAAAGGCATGTGAAAAGCACTCTAACGTTTCTGGAAGGTGGTTTCAGAATTAGTAGGAGCTATATGCACATTCTTGAAAATGAGGAGTTTCACAGACACATAAGCCACAGGTGCTTTGTCATATGCATTTATTTTAGTCTTTAGATTTACTTGAACTCATTTGTTTGGTTCTTCACTGTTTCATATTTTTTATTGTGTGAGAACTGTGTGAGTAACCATAGGTGTAGATGTTCAGGTAACTACATACATTTCATTACTTCGCCATTTCTATAACATTCTTCTTTATGAGATCTATACAGTTCTATACAGTTTAATATCAAGTTAAGGGTTTAATTTTTAGTTGTGCTTTTAATTTATTCTTTTTTAAAATATGTTATTAACAATTGCTTTAAGTCCTCTGGGGTGCTTCATGTTAGGGGTAAAAGATGAATCAGAGTGATTATATACCACATTCATTACCACCAAACAGAATTAAAAGAGAACGAAAAGAAGAAAAAAAGAAGAAAAAATAGATGTGGACTCTGCCTATCAGTTACTGCAGAGATTTATGATGTATCTCTGATTTACAAATACATGAATTCATGACTTGATTCTTTTTTAATTAAACATTTTCTTTTAGAAAAAAAAATATGAAACATAATTACTTGAGAGCTGCAAGGGCAACAGTAATTATGACATTGGGCTTGTCACATTATCCTGAAGAGTCTATTAAGGCAGCGATTTTTCTAATCTGTCATTCAACTATTCTTGCTATGTGTTTAGCCTGTGATGCTGCTGGAAATTGTTGTGAAACTGTTATGCTGCAGAACATTTTAAATAGCCCCAGCACTTCATAATGTTAAGAGAAACAGGTCAAATGAAAGCTGAAGTATTCAAGTCTCCAAAAGGAAATATATTCGGCGTTTAAAACTAATTCCATCGTCTACAAGAAATCACATGAAGAAAGTTATTAAATTGGAATTATAGCCATAGGCAAATCCTTAAGGAGGATAATTTAGATTGTGAATTGAAAAGAGGACAACCATGTTGGCTGAAGGCATAAATTTGACATTAATCTGCCAAAATGTGGAGTTTTTATAGATTTTGACAGATCTATGAAGTACTGTGCACAGCTATTGAGCTTTCCATTGTAGTTACTATTAAAAGACATCTAGTTCCAATTTTGCACTAGGCTCTGCATTTCTGAGAAAAGCAGTTTGCTGTTTTCTCCATCATGCCCAGGAAGTAAAAAGAATTGTCGTAAGGCTGAAACAGAAGTCTGACAATCACAAGTTAAAGCTCGACTTCTTGTGATCCTCACTTAAAACTTTTCTCCTTTAATTTTTTTATTTTCATTCTGTGGACAAAACAGCTTTTTTCACAGCTAAAATGAGAGTAGTTTAGCTTGTAGATTCTAAACAGCTTGGAAAGTTTCCGGTGGTAGCTGCTGAAAATAGTCAAGTATGAAGCACTGCAATGATGTTTCTAATTACCGACCGTTACATACTTTTCAGTTCTGCTCCCTAGTTCCACGTTCAGGCCATCCGTAAGCAGCTGAAGGTTTTGCTGAGAGTTCTTTACAAACTGAACAGTTCATGTCAGTACATATTGTTCTTCGATATGCATCTGTTTTCTTGGGACACCATATGAATCATGGCCATTACAGTCCTCAGTTACCAATTAGTGATGTAGCAAAAGCATCTTTATGAATTTTAGTTGTTAATGTACACAACAAGGTAGATTTTAAAATAGTAGTTCAATACTGTAGTTCTGAAGTGGTTGCATAAATTGAAATGGCATTGCTCAGATAAATAAAATTTTTAATTTTTGAAATTGTTAATTACATTTTTGACATTTATTTAAGACCACGAGTTTTTAAATTCTTTCGTAGTTAGAACTCAGCTGTGATCTACTGTATTGCATAGACTACCAGTGAGGTATTTCATTGCTGTTACAAAATTTTTAACAATAAACCGTAATACTATATAAACTTCTTCTGAAATTATTAAATAGTATTCAAATGTCAGATACTGTCACAAATTAACATGATGTTGAATTTAATTTTTTTTTACTTTTGACATTTTTTTCTGTTTCAGTTAGTATTTTTCCTTATCTTTCTCTACCTAACGTAGTTGTGATTCTTATAACCGGAAATGTTAAATGTGATAGTGTGAGTCTTATCTATCAAGATCCATGACTTATATGTGACTGATTTTTAATGTAAGACTAAGCACTGACATTTAGTATGTAGACGGCGTTTTTGCAGCCTTGGTCATTACCATTTTTACCAATTTTTGAAGAAATGGGATATTTACTGGTTTTTTCTAGTTTGACAGGTGCAGTCAACCTGCCTGGCAGCTTAAGAACTTGAAATTTCTGGCATGAAATCTGTGACAGGAAATTGCAGAATCTGTGTATAGGACAATAAAAGCTGATGCACTATTCAAGTAGCATAACCCAGTGCTCACTTATTTTATATGTTCAGCTGCAGGATAAAAATTCTATTGTAATAATTACTGTGGTAAGTGTAGTGCTTTTTACTTCTTTTATATCAGTCAAACATGGCATCATCAGAGTGCTGGATCATACACTCTTACTTGGTATTAAAGAATTAATAGGCAGGTTCTGTACATTTGTTTGGATGGCTGTGGAAGGAAGCAGAGGATTATTCCTCAATGTCATAACACCTTTGGAAAGGGTTGCCCAAGGAGGTTGTGGGTGCCCCGTCCATGGATGCATTCAAGGCTGGATGTGGCTCTGGGCAGCCTGGTCTGGTGGTTGGAGACCCTGCAAATAGCAGGGGGTTGAATTAAACTCAGGCCACTCTATGATTGTATGATTCTTTGTCTGGAAAAAGGCACATACTGTGTTATAGTTGGAAAATACAAACAATATGAAAGAAAAACAGACAAACAGAAAAAAAAACAAAAAACAAAAAAAAACACACCTGGCTGCCATGGCTACTTTGTGCAATTTTTTTTTAATGTGAAGTTCATGAGTAGTGTCTATTGTATTTCCCACAATGAGCCCCAAATTGCTGCTGTCAAACTTTTCTTCTCCCCACCCTCAGGACAGGAGATTCTGCTCCACCATCACCACTGCTTTTTTAGCTGCCACTGTCTGCTCCTGTCTCTACTGCACTTCTTAACTCACCAAATGAGAAAATACCTTCAATCACATAAGTTATCTGCGTCCTTGTATCATGTACAATTAATTCTCACTTGTGAAGTTAACCTCTTAGTGCTTTTACCTTCCATATATTTTTTGAGGAAGGAAGATATTTGAAGAGGTAAGTGCCTTGGGGCACTGCAATGGGCTCAGAACTGGAGAACTTCATTACAAAGTCTATCAAATGCAGTGGCCAATACAGCTTGCTTTCAAAAGCATCAGTTACCTGCGGACAGGTGGTGATTCACTTGCTGACATTGATTAGATCTCTCTTCCAGAAGGAATTCTTTCAGCCTTAGTGAGAAAATACCATGAGACATTATTCTTTGCAGTGTAAGGATTGCAGACTGGCAATGCTGGCCTTCCTGTTGATACAAATTGACGGTCCCTAATCTTTCCACTTAAACTGCAGCTACTCAAGTATGAAATTTCAGGATACCTTTAATGAAAACATAAGTTCTGGTGTCTCTTTTAAGTTATTTAATTTAAAACTGTAGACTTAGATATTTAAAAAAACACTTCGAAAAAAAAACACATTATTCAGATTATTAGCGAGATTCACAGAACCACTGGGGAAGCAAAAGGCTTGCGGCTATGGGAGTGTGTCAGCAGCATATTAAATTAGTAACTGTGTGTAGGCTCAATGCAAGGCTGAACAGGTGCCCCAGATATGTTGTGCTGACTCCATGCATTGAAGTGAGTCTTATTCTGGTAACTGAGAGGAGGAAGGAGAGAAAGAGGGAATCTGCCACTGAAAAAGCTTCAGTTCATTCCAGAAAGAAGCAGACTAGCCTAGAGGCAGGCCACTGTCAGATGCCTTTCACTGGATATCCTGCACCATAAGGAGAACTTGGTTACTACGTGGTGGTTTGAGGGTGATAGAGAATGCTGTGAAATTCAGGTGAGAAGAGAAAAAAGCATTTTATTAGAGTGCATCTGAAAAGAAAGCTATACCTTCCTGAATAGGTTTCCAGTGTTTTGTCTGTATACCATGTCAGAGTTTTAGAAGAATTACTTTTGTATTTTGTAAACAGAGATGACAATGAAGTCCCTAGAATGGAAAGCAGCTATGTAAGCTAAAATATGTTGCCTGTTGCTATGGGAACAGTAGCTCACAATTTTTTTTTTATATAAGCACTTCAGCTACAGTTTTTTGTGATGTCTTATTCTAACAGAGAAACGCTTATATTTCATCCCACATCATTTTTTGCTCTTGTTGATGTTTTAAAAGCCGTATTGGGCAGTAATCCCCAGAATCAAATCCTGAAATAATATACCATCCACAGAAATATGTTTCATAATCATTAACTGATCAATTTTTTAATTATAACATAATTAGGAAGATACCAACCTTGAAACTGATTTGTCTCTCCATTAGTGATGGCGTAAACACATGTAGCTGCTGAAAAACATTGTTTATTCTGAATGATGTAATTAATACTCTGCCCATCTCCTATCCCCTTTCCATAATTTTTTGTTGCAAATTAAGATGTACTAAGCAATAATCAATATTAAAATAGGCTTCAGATGTGTAACTCATTCCCTTCTGAGTTTTAACCAAAACATAATTTCATATTACCCTACAGAACATTCTCACTGGATCCAGCCAAACATTATTTTTCCTTGCAGAGAATTACCTACATTCTTGTAACACACTTTCCACACTATGCAAGATACACAATCGCTGTTCATTTCTTATTCAATAAAAAAAGTGTTATTGTCTTGATATCAGAAAGTGGAATTTGGAGCTCATATTTTCCCCATGACATTATTTTATTAAATTACATAGTTGCTAAATATACAGAGGATTATCTATCTGCAAGAGACAAGAAACAAGCCAAGCAAAACATATTTTGCCTATATTAGTTAAGCATTGTGATCCCAGTAAAATAGATCAATATTATGAGAAGAAGGCAACTTTTCATGAGTAAGGAGATGCGTTCACTACCACATTTAAGATAAAAATTCCAGGAAGTGTTTTCTGCTTAAAAGGTGTACTATTTTTCTGTCATCTTATTATGTGGAATAACCTCATTAAACATAGCTTTTATCTTCTTTGAACAATAGTTCAAAGAACTATCATCTTCCATTTGCCTTGATAATTTTTCTTGTTGCTTCAGTTGTTGCTTTCAAGTCAAAGAAGCTCCGAAAACAAATGCATTTCTTGAGCAACTGAGTGGATAGCGCTGACTCAGGAGTTGTACAGCGTACCGTCGAGAATTTTGCAGGTCATTGCTAGGATCTTCCTTAATAAACCAATTGGAAGTAATAAATACTGTTCTTCTTCTCACCTCTCCTGGATCAAACCTTCCTTTTCTCCTTGTAAGTCATCCAACCTCTTCTAGTGTAGGATTAGCTCATTCCTTCTGTGCACATCTGATCTGAATCCCATTTATACGCATTGAGGGGACCGTGCCATGCACTACCTGTGATTGCCTCTGCAGTGGGCCAGGGTCCCATTGCCACATGGCCATCCACACAATTACAGTGCAGACGCCTTGGCGTGTTTCAGTAATAAAAGTACAGCAGGCATCTTTCTCAAAAAGCAGTTTTATTGCAGGCATCTTACATGTGGAAGGTGCAGACAAAGGTGAGGTGCTTTCAACAGCACAACACAAGCAAGAGTGGTGTTGTGTCAGCCTGTCTCAAGTCCAGCATGGTATCCCTGGCCCATTTCATTTACAAACATGAACAGAGCCTGTACTGATATTCCTGAGCAGCAGTGTGCACTTGGATTGACATATTCTCTCATTCTGATAACTGCAGTCATTTCTCATGTGGCCACCAGATAACTGAGATTTCCTTTTTTGGGACTGCACAGAACTGAAGGGCAGTTCTTCCTCTGGTATACATTATTGGATTGAATCGAGTTATGACACTTGACAGCAACTCAGAAACTCGGCTATTTCTCTCCCACACGCACCAGGACGATAAACCTATTCATCCCCTGTGAAGCTTTCTACAGAAAGGAAAGGATCTAGCTCAAAATTGGATTGAGGATAGCTCAGAATAACCTCACGGCTTTTTTTAACATAAGAGTTTTAAAGCCTTTCCCGTATTGTCTTGTAAACAGCTTTTCTTGCATGTTCCTGATTTTTCTCAATTATCCACTGATATTATTCAAGATGAAGAGTAGATTTAATTCTCTGAAATGAAGCTGGGTTATTGTTCCATTTAAGAAATTGGCAAAACTCCTGGGCCAGGATCTGCGTTCTGCCAAGGTGAATTATGACTGTGTTTGTTGATTGTCACAACTTTTTAATGATATTAGTGAACTTTGTGATTTGAATAGGTGCTATTTTGTTCACTTCTCATAAACTCTGAAAAGTTACAGAAAGTGTGTTCTTATTTTACTGTTTAAGTTCATATCTTGTCTGTGTTTTCTTGATCTCTTATTCTGTATTTTAGTCTTTAAAATATTGCGCAGTGTTTGCAAACCTTTTGCAAGCCTTTCCAACAGTATGCACTAGGAAGTAGTTCTGCAAAAAGAGTTATGGAGATGATAAAGTGTATATTTTAATCTTGTTTATGTCTTTAAAGGCATTTTTTTATTTATTGAGAAGAAAGTACATTTTATAAACAGGAACTTTCTCAACTGGGTAACAAAATCTTACCTGATTTCCATAATGTAGCAAATCATTTTTTCTTGAAAGAGGGATGTGCTAAAAGCTTTTAGGTATGTTTATAGCTTTGTGGCTGAAGTCAAATCTATTTTTTCTTCAGTGCTGGATATGCAAAGAGTGCTAGAAAGGGTTTTGTTATGCTTGGGCAAGATATAAATATAAGCTATTACCATCTTAGACTGTTCTCCTGGTAGCAGATAAATTCAAAAATGTACTTTCGAGTGAAAAATAGAAGTTTTACGAATCTGCAAAGACTTCTGACCAGTATTGGTATAACTTCCTTCCAGACTGCAAAGGCAACTGCTATTATTCTCAAGCACTGATATAAAGTTTGCAGCTTTGTGAATTTTAATCACCATGTCTTAGCATGGAAGTGAGTATGAGAGTAGTTGGGGCAATCTACAGGATCTACCTTGGAGCAAGTAATTCAGCTCTGGAGACTGATTTTGTTATATTAGACAGTGGAGAATTATGGTCTGCAGCAGTACTGTGGTTGCAGAACATCTCACTTCTGAGTTTGCAGATCTGATTGTGAACCCCAGTACAACCTACCCACGTGTAGGTGTGAGAGTGGGCAGTGGTCTTCCCTCTTTTCACACTCCAAGCTTTGAGTCATGTGGTAATGTGGGATGCTTGGTTTGCTCTGCATCTACCATCCTGGATGATCTGTGGGTGAGTGACTTCCCAGAGGAGCTTGGGGTGAGGAACGTTCATGGCGGAATGGATTAGGCTAACTCAGTTGGGTTAAAATCTATAAGATTAAAGTGCAGGAAGTACAAAGGACTGGTCATGGCCAGAGCAATGATTTCTTCTTGCTGCTCTGCCATGACCAGTGTGGAAATTTGCACCGTCAGCTGCCAAATCTGTGGCTCAATGAAGAACTGTTTGGAAGAGTAGGCAACAGGGATGGTGTTTGGTTCCAAGTAGTGGTGACAAGTGTATCTGCTGCATGCAAGCATCTCATGTCAATCTAGTTGTTCAAGGATTGTTATATTTTATTATTTATTATTTTATTTTTATCTGCACATGCAGGATAAAATGCATTGGAAATCTGTTTTGTTTTCGTTTCTAGGAAAAAAAGAAGAAAATCAGTTGGGATTAAATGGAATGTAATTTTTTTTTCATGTTAAATAATTATTTATTGGGACTTTGACATGGCTCTGTGCTAAATATCTGGTTCTATGTTTGAGTTTCAGAGGTGACATTCATTTCACCTAACTATTTACACTGTAGGTGCCTCTGTTAAAAGTTGTTACCCCAGCCTTACTTTACATTAAATGGAGAAAAGCAAGCACTTTCAAGATATGATTCATCTGACCTATTTAAGATTTCTGTTTTAGGATTAGACGAATAGCACACTAAAAGTACTTTATCTCCACATTGACTATATATGAACTTAAAACTACTGAAATTCATTTAGGCAGTTGGATATTGTTCCTGTTGAGTCAAATAAGTATGCAAGAAAAGTTCAGGAAGTAAGGCTTATAAAGAACTTTAAATCATGTTGGCATTTTGGTAGAATTCATGTCAAGGAATATCCATCTACTGTGGGGTTTTTTCTGAATGATAAGTGAAATGATTTTTCCATTGATCACTCTTAGTGAAAATTGTTAATTATTAGGTGTATAGGCAAGTTAATTAGAAATTAAATTAGAATAATTGGATTAACATTAGAATTATTTAGAATTAAATTAATTAGAATAATTGATTAACAAAAGAACCTGCACTATACAAGTTCCTATTTGAACGAATAGAAATACTGAAGTCTTAACTTCCTATGAATTTGTGTTCTCTGTCTGAATTTCCATCTCTTCCTTCTCTTTATTGCCCCATATAGCATCCCATACAGAAGCAATGCTAAAGCTAACTCAGAGCTAACTTAGCATTAACTAATATCTGTGTGCCAGCTGGGCACTAGGCTTCAGCCAGCTCTGGTATCATGGCTTAGTTCCACCTCAATGGTGATGGCTAACTTGCACTTCTCTCCTTTGCTCATTTTATGACTTTCACAAATAATCTGTGAATTCTGTTTCTCTTTTGGCTGAGTCCCTGACTTCCTTGAGTTAGTGAGAGACTGCAGACTGCCAGACAAATGGACCACCTGTCTGCACAAGCCAGATCCTCTTGTTATTCAATGCTAGAAGTACAAATAAGACATATAAATAAGACTACAAGAATAGTGGAAGGGCAGTTGTAGACTACAAGAATGCAGTGGAATATGAAGTACAAATACCCCTAAATTACTATTTACTTGAGACCTAACTCTTTATAAAACACCACCATGGGTGTATTTGCAGACTGGAATCAATCAGCAGTCTTTTGCTCAGTGATCACTCTACCTGGCCTTACTCTCTTATTTCATGCTTTTTGTGATTTTTGTGCATAGCACATTTTAGCTACCCAGATGTGAGATCCTTTCCCACACGACACATTTGGCAGATCCATAGATGGATTAATAGTTATGACAGGATGGAAATGAAGTAATTTAGGTCTACTTAAAGTGACTGAGGCTGGCTTTTGCACTATATTTCATATTTCTTCTATACATCTTTATGTATTTTAGTTATGCATGAATTCAAATTCATTCTGCTCATGCTCAGAGTTGATCACTCATGAACAAATTGCAGGCCATGTAGCTGTAATTACTGCACTACAGTATGGAGTTAAAGCTCTGCTGAGAACTGAGCTGTAGCCCAGTGCTGTGCTAATGACAGCCTGTATGGCTCTTCCACGGAAGCTGGCTTACACGGAATCATCAGAGCCTGTCTTTTTTGCAGAAAGCTTTTTGAGACCCTCAGTACTGGTAATCTCATGTTGTATTTTACCTGCAGCTTGTGTGAAGGAAGAGCTGAGCCAGACATTAGTCTAACTAATAAGCCTTGCAGAAGCACAGGGTTCAGAAAACACTGTTAAAGCTGATGATAATTGTGAACAGCACCTCTCAAATATGATCTTTAGGACTGACTAGAGTGCCACTTAAAATGCACTTTTAAAAAGCGGGTTCTGTACCCAGCTGCCTGAGAGAAGTCTCCCAAACACTTCTATAGCCCTAATCATGATGCTGTGCTTTTCACGCCTCTTTTTTTCTGCTCATTCTGGCTTAAAAGGTCAGATAGTTCATGTATCATTCATTACTTTGACCCAGCAGCATCTGTAGCAGTTAACTCCGCAACTATTATTCTCTAACCCCTTGGAGTGAAGGCTAGAAGCCTCCAAGTCCTGAGCTTTGAATTCTCTCATGTTTCAACAAAAGGATTTTGCTATTGAAAATGGCACAAACCATACCTCAAGTATGTCAATAGGGCTGTAATGTGGGGTGGGAATAGAAGAACAGGAACAGACTGCCAGCAGTAATTTTTATGTAACTGTAATACACAGTGCATATTAGAAACACCGGTTTGGGATTTGGGGTGGTTCCCCTATTTGTTTTTATTTATTTATTTATTTATGGAATAATATCTGTCCCTAAGACTTAGTGAAGTACTTTGAATCTATAAGGTATCAGGCTGAATAAGAACTCACATTAGACATTTTACTTCTATTTGTCTCCATAGAAACGGGATGTTCAAATACGTTATTTTTGTCAGGAGTTTTTATGTGCCTCAGAATTTGGACATGCGCTCGGAGGGAAAAGCTGTGAGATCTCAATTAAATTGTGTTGCTTTATGTACCATCAGTAGGTGAATGAGATGTTTTGAAATGACTAGTGTCACAAAAACTCTGGAAAGAGACAAATTCAGCAGTTTGTATTGCAAATAAATAATGTTTCATTGGTTTGCAAAATCTATCTACCAAATTTATCCTGCTTAAAATATCTGGAGCCAGCAATCGTTTGCTGTTGCCCCTTTGAAATCCAGTTGGAATTGGTAAGACAGCTAAAAGATGGTTAGCAATGTGGCTGTGTGAAATTTAATCACTGTTGGAACTTTGTTTCTCAGTAGAGACATAGTAATTCTTCAGAAAAGCAGGGAAACTGCTGCAACTGAATTAAATCTCACTTTATCTGGCTTTTTAACGTAGAGTTTTATTGAAGAAAAACTGGTCCAAAGCCTAGAGTTCAGTGAAGGAAGAACTTCCTGGAGAATGACTTCCTTCAACCCCATTACTTAACAGAAAAACTGATATTTATTTTCACTGGTTTTATTTCAAATGTATTGATGTCTTAAATAAAATTGATGGGTGGTGGGAAAGTTGACTTTTGAGAGGGCTCAACTGGTAGATATCAGTATTAAAGGATCAGCTCTTCCTAGAAAGATTCAAGAGTCATCATTTTTTTGAATTAAATGCATTTTTCTTGTACAAAGCAGAGTTAGAACGAGTGAAGATTAAAAATAATGACAGCAAATTAAAAAAATAAATATAATATGAAGTCACATTTGCGGTCTTAAATAATAGTTAACATTCATTTGCTGCTTTATGTTACAATACAGAAAGACAAAAGGAGATGGAGTAAAGAGAAACCACAGAAAGTGCAGGAAAGATGTTACCTAGAACATAGTGTCAGACAGAAGGAATACAATGCAGAGGCAAAAAATTGTTAACACGCAGCAGAGAACAAGCTTGATATTCATATAGATTCTGTGACCAGAACACAAGTATACATTATATCTCCATAGCAAAGAACTTTGCTGCCTCCAAGCTACCACGCAGTAGTGTCTCTGATTTCTCTTCAAAACTTCAGGTTAACTAAAGGACAGCCACAAATTTAGTCTGCAAGTAACAAAAATCTACGGGATGCTAAAAAGCAATTCTAGGAAAATCAAGTTGAAAATAGTTCCGGTACCAGAGGAAACAAGTACATAAAAATTTTGTCTTCTAGGTAACTAACTGTACACTCAGAGATGTGCTTTAATTGTATGATACCAGCACCTGATCTGGAGGGAGGTGTCCCTTCCAACCCACAGCATTCTATGATTCTATGACCCTGTTCCTTTATGCAGGCGTTAGTGAAGATGTAGAAAAGCATCGATCCTGGTTTTAACCCTTGGAGATGCCACTAGTAGTCAGTTACAGGGATTCTTTATTACTCATCACAGCACTGCAAACTCCTGCTGGCTTTCCATTTACTACAAGGATAGGTAGTCCACCTACCTATAGCTATGGTTTGGGGTATATGTATGGGGTTTATTACAGTCATAATACATGTGTTCTTCATTAATATTCATGCATTGCATTTGTGTTGTTCTCACTGAAAACTTGACTAATATTTAGTCAGTATCATAAGATGTTTCTAGCTATGCAGCTGTTTCCACTTCAACTCAAAGTATCTTTGGAATAGGAAATTTCAGATGCAGATATTATCTTATTCTGTGTTTGAGTACTACTCCAGATGGACTGATAAGAGATGATTTCTAAAGCAGTTTTATGTGGCTAAATCTCTACAGATCCGATCCCAAGAATGCTCAAATCACTGAAAAAACACCATCCAAGTTTCTGGGTTTAAATGAGATCCACTGAATTCCCAAGTTCATTTGTTCAACAAATGCACTTAAATTATTGAAGAACTGGTGAGAAGAGCAGCAAAGAATGGTAAAAGGAAGAATCTTGAGTGTGAATAACTTTAGTTTAAAACTTAATCTATTTGATTCTGTTAAATTTACTAGAAGATTTCACTACAATTATTCTCTTCATGTACAGAACTTGATAGGAGGAGACAAAGTAATGCTTTGGCCAGGATTCAAAGCAAGATACTCAAAAGAATTTTGGAAACACTTGAGATCTTTAAAATATACATTATTAAAAAGATGAAGTTAGATTTGGTCCTTGTCCTGAAAAATCTGCACATTTCTTAGTACAAACAGAGTAGACGGTGTATTAGCATTGAGATATTGTAGGGAAAAGTACCAAAGAAATATAAATACATGCACACAAAATAAGCTCTGGTGCTTTGAGGAATGTTCAAGAGCAACAGTTTTGTCCTGTGGTTACCTTTGCTTATTTTAAGAAATGTTTTTCCCTTTTCTCATCAAATTGGAAACTTGCTCACAGCAAATTTCACTCATGTAGGATATTTCAGAAAGAATCTGTAAAACCATCTGCATCTACATTTAACAAAAGAAAATGCTGATTTGCATTCACCTGGAAATGTGAAGTTTTTCGAGTGATGTGGGATTAGAGATGCTTCTGGAAATTTTGAGTCACACATGAACACTTACCATTATGTGTTCAAACCAAAGTAATCCTGTACCTAGAGCTCTGATTTGGAGAAGGCTTTATATTCTTTCATACACTTAAATATCAGAAATGACATTCTAGCTGGCTCGCTAAAATGAGAAGATAAAGAGATAAAGGTTCTAAAGGTACTAAAATGATTCACCTATCTTTCTATAAAAGAGGTGCACATTATTTACAGCAGTAAGTGTGGCTCAGTTTCACATCACATCTAGTATTTAGAAGCCTTATTTTACATTGTTATTTTTAATTGCCTTTGATGAAGCCTTTAGTTAACAGCATGACTCTCAGTGCACTTTGTGAAGGAAGGTTAAACACAAAAATGAAAAGCCAGAAGACTTATTTCTCTAACAGAGCTTTTATAATATTTTGAGCCAAATCCACATATTCTCTTGATCAGTTCCATCCGGCTCTCTGTACCAGAAAGCAAACTGAACAACACAGATCTGTTTCATATTATTTGGCTACCTTTAGTATTATTTACGAGTTACTTGTTTGTACACTTTGATATTCTTATCTTAAAATGTCACATGCATTCCCCGAAAGACCAGGCCAAGAACTTACTTCCTACTTTGTTTCTGGTGCTATGGTGTAATCTGGCTTTTTCAAATATTAGAGTTGTTCTTTCTTCACTGTTGAAATTTTTCCTACTGAGAAACACTGCCTCAGCTGAGGGATGACAGAAGGTGCTGTTTTCCAGGAAAAGAATCATAGAATCATAGAATCATAGAATCGCAAGGTTGGAAACGACCTGCAAGATCATCTAGTCCAACCACCCTCCCATTCCCAGAGTTCAGTGTGACTGCACTGACTGCAGGGAATTTATGGCAACGTGCGTGCACATCTTGGCGAGCAGTCAGCACTGTCACCAACTGGTGGTGAGGGCACTGTGTGGTCATGGGAATTCCTGGAAAGTTCCTTCTTGCTGCTGGTGGGAAAAGGCAAGCTCAGTAGTGGTGGAAGAGGAATATATTCAATGTGTGCTACGTGGCACACGTTGCCAGTTTTACTGTGGAAGAGTTCTCACAACTATGCTAGTTGTGCTGTAAGAGATTTATCTCTGTTATGCTTCTGATTTTAAAGAGGAATAGCCTTTGTGTTGTTGTTGATAATGTTTGCTTAGATTGCAGGAGCTCTGCATGACCCTGGTAGAGAATTCCTACTGTTCAATGGGGGAAAAAGTAAGGGAAGAAAAGCAGTTGTGTTTGCAGAGTCTAATAACATTTGTGTATTGAGCTGCACCAAGTTTAGAATCTTCTGCGTCATCAACATGAATTACATCTTTCACATCTACCATCTTTTCAGATGTACAGAAGGTACATTGACAGATTACATTGTACATGGGTCTTTTAGGATATTGATCAGATTTATAGGTTTAAGTAATACCTCTGTAAATGTGTCATCTTGAGATGAGATTAAAGCTCTTCTTATTTCTGAGATAGTGGGAAGAGTATCCTCACACAGCTTTTGAAGCTGTTATTCATGAGCAATCAGCTACATCGAACACTGAAATAGGGAAAGAAGTGTGACACATTGGTATTTTGTAGTTTTTAATATGTTTTATACATGTATTATTAATAATAAGATAGGAAAAAGTGGAGATATTTGTTCTGAGCAAGTGAACTTCTTTGCTTTAGACTGTCACAATTGCTTTAATCTTTTTAGATTTCCAATTTTCTTGAAGTCTTGAACACAAACTGAAGATATTGTTAAAAAACTGGCAGGTCATACAAGCCCTGATTCTGGATTATAAATCTCTCTTAAAAACTGAAATGCTGCAATTCCACGGCATTACATAGGGACTCATACAAAAAGGGAAAGAAGAAAAAGAGGTCTGATAGAAACAGGTCCTTTAATTGCAATACCAGCAAATTCTCATCATTCTGCATTTAATATCTTTCTGTTACAAGTTGGAATAAATCCAAAGTTTGTCCTGACTTTTTCTGGCTTCACACTGCACTTTCGATTTTATCTTGCTCTCCAGATGTGTTAGAGGTCCCCTACTGTTAGGACTTCAGCTTAGGAAGTCTTTAAGAGGGAAACAGAAGTGAAACCTTTTTGTGTGTTGCTTAAAATGAGTGTGTGGGGTTTCCATTTATTTCAGCAAACCAACTTATTGTTTGTCCTCCTGTTTTGCGCAGCATATACAGCACGGTCCTGATCCTAAATAATAAAACTAATTGTCTAGAACCTGCTTTTTGATTTCTGCTGAATTCGAAAGATAGATTTTTCACTTTTCTCGTGTCTTTAAATAATGTTTAAAAAGACATTATTCCTGCAGTGTGAGAAAGAATAAGGCTATCAAATAGAAATATGAGGAGAAAAATACATGGGTGGAATATAAATACTGGTCTTAATTTAGTAGAACTCAGTGAAGCCACAGTTTTTCTTTCTAAGGTTTCACTTCAGCTATTTTTATATTTATTTGAAATAATTCCTAAGAAATCACATGTGAAATATAAAAGAAATTCAGGATGAACCCAGATATTGGGGTGTGATGATGTCTCCACCTCATAACTAGTTACCATAAGCATTTAGCACTGCCTGCTTTGAGCTGACAGACAGTTTTTAATCAATGATGTCAATACAGTACTTGCTCCTGTCTTCTCATTTCCCCACCAATTTCTGACGTGACAGCTTATCATATGCCTGGGTGAAATACAGACAGATTGCTTTCATCACCTTTCTATCATCTATTTCCTTGGTCATCCTGTCACAGAACTCACTTGGATTTGTTTGGCAAATAAATAGAAGTTGGTCTGTCATCCTCAAAGAAGTAAACCCTCTTTTCCCTAATGACTGATGTTAGTGTTCTGCCTGGGGGATAGGTTGGAGTAAAATGCATTTTTCAGTCTTGTTCCTTTCCTGAATTCAGTGTCTAATATATTTAACCCTTTTCAAGTTGCTAGTCTGTAACAGCACAGCCTTCAGGAAGACAGCTCACCTCTAAGGGCCTGGGTGGATATCACTGTAATATCAAGGGAAAGAAAAATGATTTTTTTTTTTAAATCTGCTCGAATCTACTGAAGTTCTTTAAAGCTGACATATCACCTGCTGTAGCAACTTGTCCAGCAAGAGCCTAGAGACCTCCCGTTTGCAATTTCAACCAGTTAACTGTGTTTTGCAGCTGGCTGCACACTGCTGGGCTTTGTAAGCATAGCCTGGAGAAATCAAATGTTAGGCTCTATTTCTGAAAGGTTAAAGCAAATAATGGAAACTGAAGGTAGGGCTGTTTCATGGAGTGATGATTTTTACTGTCGATATCCTCTGTGTTGCTAAGTGTAGGAACAGATTCCCAAATAGCAGGCCCCAGCAGGAGGCTGGCCAGCTCAGTACCACAGGCTGTGGGTGTCCCCTTCCCTTCCTCTGTGCTTGCCTCAAGCAGTGGGTCAGAGGGATGGGAGGGATGCAGGATGCTGTGAGCCCATCCATTCATATGCATTAACAACGTCTCTTCCCAATTACTGTCTCCAGTATCATAACAACTAACACTTTTAGGGACTTTTCTCTGATAGACATTTACTTCGGTCCTGTAAGATTGAGATGGAAATTTCTGGAAAGTTCAGTGGTAATTCTGTGCAGAATAGGGGCTGAAATCTCTAGTGCTGAAATATTGGCCTGCTCTCTCATGCAAGGACAACAGGCCATCTGGCTTCTGTAGGTATGGATCTTATAACAATGAAGGCCCAATTGTACTTCTTTGACATTATGTTAATGAAATGCATTACTTTAAAATTAATTCTATAATACAGTGCAAGAGTGTGGATCATTGAATAATTCCAACAGGACAAAATCACCTATCAGAGCCAATCTATTAATTTCCATCTCTTTATAACTAAGAATAAGATCTTTTTCTATTATTTTATTCTTTGATTACACCTCCATTTCATCTTGTAGAGCAGGACAAAATTTAATATTGCTCCTTAGATTTGAATTTAAATACAGATATGAGCTGGCTTAATTATTCATCAGTGCATATGACTAAACCATATAATACCTACCAAACCAATTAAAAGATAGCTAGCACTGTCAAAGCAACTTGGCAAAATATAATGGGTGGAAAATAAGAATAAAGACATAGCAGTTGACCCATAGAGCTTCTCTTGCTCTTTTGCATGCCCATTTTCACAGGCAGCAGGGAGTGCAGAAAATAACAGATGATGTTATGTATGCAGGAAAGATACTGTCCTATCCAGGGATCGTGTCAGGAATGCCTGAGTTTTCCCAAGGAGATAATGTGAGTTTTCAGATCTTTGCACTGCCATTACAGCTTTACGGTCATGTACATTTTTTTAATTCCACTTTTTCTTTTTTTTTTTTTTTTTGTTAATGAAGGAATAACAATATAAAAGCTATGTATGTTTTTACATGAAAGGATAAAAGCTATAATAGATAGATTGAGAGAGATCAAAGTTTTCCTTCTGTGTCCACAACCTCAACTGGCACACAATCTATATAATCCCCCCAAATTACTTTGTCTATCTACCCTGCTTGACGGTGACACAAATAAACACTCACTATTTGGTTTTAAACAATGACCATTCTAAAAGCTGCAAAAAAAATAGAAGGGAGGGAGTGCAAGAAAGACAAAGAGATTCATTATCTCATACACATTTTTAACTAGCAATCGCACACTGCTTTGGTGTCAATGGATTTAGCGAGTCTGAGGAGAAAGTGACCTTCATGTATTTGCACATGTTTCTCCAGTGTCTCTTCAGCATGACAAGAATTACTGTAATGCTGAAGGATGAAATTCAGTAGAATCTTTTGTTGCTAATTAATTGTAAATGTTTCTTTGCAAATTCTGCCTTTTCTTTGGGCGCAGGAAGGATTCTACCTGATTCATGTTGCTATGCAAACAAATAAAAAAAGATTGAAAAGGCCCCTAAAGCCCCTTTGAAATTGCATGGTTAAAGCACTGACACAAGGTGTCTTTGTACCAGGTTAAAAAAATGTGATTTAATTGAGGTAACAGTTAATTCTGCTTCGGTGGACATTTCAGCCATGAATCTCCAGGGAAATTTAGTCCACAAAAGAGGCAGAATCAGCTGCAAATGAGGTTTGGCTTTTTACTGTGCTTTTCAAAAGACTGAAACGCAGCCCCAGGTTTGTGGCAGCCGGTGTGCTTGCGAGTCACATGGGTTTTACATACTGCAGTACACTGCCATTCAGAAACAAATTAAATAAATAACGAGAGAACCTCAGCTTCTCTCCATGGCAACTGCTGCATCGCTGGAGCCTCGTGCCACCTCCTCAACAACTGCACATGGGGAAATAAGCCAGTGCCAGCACAGAGGAAAAAGAATAAGGAGAGACTTACAGAACCTGCCCAGGCTGTCTGTCCTGGCTTTGTGTAGACTTCCGGGGCTGTATTTGTAAAGTCTTCAGGATCTGAGTGAGCAGCCACCTAGAGAAGTGGAGCTGTGTGCCACAGCCTCACCCCACTGAAGGTTTCATGGGCAGGGAGGAAGGGCTGACTGCTCTGGGTCTTCCCAGGGCACAAGCACTAGGTTGCTCCATCAATTCTTCCCAAGGGCAGACTTGCACACTGCACTTGAGACCAAGCTACAGCCACCAAATGATGAAGGAGGCTGTTGGCAGCAGATAACATGAATCCTTGAGCTGTATTCAATTGTCAGCTGGGCCTATTTGTTTTCTTTCACTGAGTCCATTTTAGCATGAAAAATAAACCAGAATAAGTGGCTGAACTCCCCTTGCTCCACATCCAAGCTGCTCCAAAAGAGGGAACACAAAATAGGGCCACGTTCTGCCTGGTGAGGTGTTGGTTGGGAAGGATTCAGCCCATGCTGGAAAAATATACACCATAATGTCCATGTGGCATATATATGGGCTATGCTTTTTCTTTTAACAGCACTGCACTTTCAGCAGAGACACTGAAGAGATGTTGGCAAAGTGGGACTTTCAGCGCACGGATTTGGGTAGGAGCACGCTGTAGCCATGTGACAGTTCTCTATCAAACTTTTGGTCTTACCTCAGAATGTGAATCTTAGAGTATTTCTGATATTTCTATGTTTTAATCAGAAAGGGATTAAATATCATGGCATCTCCTGCACGAGCAAGGACCAGATTTCATGACCTGCAACTCTACTGCCCTTCAGATCTAATGGGTTACTCTGTGAAAACATTCTAAATATCTCTCACGATTAGTCTGTAGAGTCCTGGTACTGTGTCAGAGGTATGAACTTGATACTGTAGATGTGGTGCAATATCAATATATAGACACTGTAAGTGTCTACTGAATAAGCATACATAAGTGTATGAAGTACACACTTTTATTTACTTTTCTATAGCCCATAACAAGAACTTCTATATCTATTTTATATTATCAGAAATGTTATTCTGGCACCTTCTACTTTCTTTCTAGGCACACACTTTATTTCACTTTGCCAACGTGCTGGTCAGATGACTTACTAGCATTGTGGCAGCCAGCAACAGGTGGTTATTAAGAAAATTAATGAAAGGGTGTGGAAAAAACACAACTTTCTCCTTTTTGTTACAAGTGAGTTGATCGTAGGTGTCTTTGTGGAATGCTTTCTTATCGTATCAACAGGTAATTTGCCAGGAGAATGCCGTAGTCGCTGGATTAGAGAGACATACTTCATAGGTCAGTGCATTCTTAATTATTTAAACAAGATGGAACAGCTCCAGCTGGAGAGAAAATAACATTAGCCTGGTGGTTAGGGTACTCAGCTGTCACTGAGAGATGCAGAGTCAAGTCCCCACGTCAGGGCAAGCAGACTCATAGGCACTATGCTGTGCATCTGACCATTTGCCTTTTGGCTGTTCTCTAATAGCAGTGTTTACATCTCATGTTCCTCATGACAAATTCTGAAATGTTTTGATTTTGCTCCAGTGAAGATTAAAATTAAGACCCAAACCTCATTTCAAAAACATTGTTTATGAGGAAGAAGCGGCTGCCTGGCAAGACTTCCTCACCCGCTGTTCAGAAACAGGTTTAGGTGATTTTTATTTTTATTTTTTAATGAACAAAGAAATCTGCTGGACTTAGTTAGTTGAACTTATTAAGGGAATGCAAGCATGTGCATGAGTAGCTGAAAGAATGGGAGGGTAGGAGGGATTAAAGAAAAGAAAACGTCATGAGGGAGAATAGACAGAAATATCACTTTACTGATGCTGTTGTCTAGCAGCTTTTTTGGAATTCTGTATCATTTTAGAAGAATGTCCTCAGAGCTGAAAGTTTCTATAGCCCATTTCCTATTGCCGAACCTTGAATAGCTTTGCTGTTCTACCATTCCTTGTGTTGAAGATGCTCTGTCACACTTAGCATCAGCCAAGGTCTTTTCTTCTTTTCTGGAACACCTGAAGACTCAAGTAAAGTGACAGCCTGCTTGGGAAACAGAGACAGCAGCTGGAGACTGTATTGAAATGCCTTTCTTTTTATTACCATGAGCTATTCTGTGGTTTCTGATCATAGCTGCGTGGTATTTTCTACATGTAATCAGGTACATGAAGTACTCTTAATAGAGTCATTTTAGAAAGCTGTGCTATTTCAGACTTTTTGAAGCTGAATATTTTTCAGGCTGCCTACGACAGCTCTGTGCTACAGCAAAACTCTTGAAAGTTTTCTAAAAGAATTTCTTGTGGAATCAGAAAATATGAAAATAACACATAATCGGGGAGAAGCTTTAGAGATGTGTGTAATACCAAAGTTGAGATGGGAACTCATTTCCTTTGACTAGAGTGAGGACCACATATACACGACTCACAGACTTTGGCAAGAGTTGTATTTTTATGCCCAAAGGTGGATTTGAGCCTTCAAAACGTAGTTTATGTGTGTATCCTCAGATGGTTCCTGGAAATGGCTGTAATGGGTGTATTACAGAGATGTGCGCTAAAGCTCCAAACCACTTCAAAGGGTAGTACTCTTTGAAGTAGTCAGCCAGGGCTAATCACCTTATCAAAATTTGAGGTGACATATTGAAGTAGTCATTTGGATGCTCTGGATTCAGATAATAAATGTTCAGAATGAGACTTACTCTGTGTGTCTATCCTACTCTGATATTTCTGCCAATCATGTACACCTCCTGAGCCTGAGAAACTGGTTATGTTGTAAGTGCCTGTTGCAGAGCAGCCATTCCAGGCTACCACCTCGTGTAGTAACACCTGCAGCATTGCAGAAATGTTGTGTGAAACTGACAGAGTCAGTTGTTGGCTCTGGGACTAAAAGGCTGTTTTCCAGATAGGCACAATCTTGCTGTGTTCTGCTCCAAGACAAATGAAAGCTGCTTGAAGGTGGCTAATGGTCACCAGACTGATCCTCAGCTAATTCACCCTCCCTTGCAACCACCTTATTAGCTCATCACCATGCTAACTGCTTTTTATCTTACAGTCATAAGCTATGCAGGATGGACAACTGAACACATCTGCTTGTAAATAACTATTCAGAAACTGAACTTTTCTGAAGGCATTGTGACTGAGACATAACTGCTTCTGAAGCCCAATTGTCTTCTCTCGTTTTTCTATTCAAGTCTGAATACTGTGCATCTCAGATGGGATGTAGAAGAGATACAGAATTATCTTGAGTTTCCCTTTACCACTTTTAAGTCTCAGTGGAAAACATCCCAACTTTCAGGTTTCCATTTGGCATTAAATCATTCTATGTGTTCTGCCTATTGAAAATGACTATGGATTGCTCATTAGTCTATGAAGATCAAACTCTCTCATTGCTTTAATAGTTCTTTTGAGTTCACAACTTGTCTGAATAGTGTCCTAACCAGCGACTTAGGAGACCGGATTCGTATAGCATGTTGCATGACTTTAAGCAAAAAACAACTTTCTTTACTGTTTCCCAGATCACAGAGTGTGAGTAATGACCACAGCTACACCATAGAGTATTCTGACAAGTACTGATGCACTGATGAAGAGAGGTATATACTGAGAGAAGTGTTATTATAACCATCATTTTTTTCTCAATTCACTGAGCAATAATTGTTGGGTAATATTTAGCGCATCTTAAGTGTTAAGACAAGAAACTTTATAGATATGTTGAGCAACCTCACAGAATTTGAGGAAGTAGATCAAATAGGAGAACAAATGCATCTCCTTGCATTTCCTGAGGGGATCTGACTACTTCCTACTTACTGCCTAGTACAGTGTGTTCAAGATAAAAGTAATGAAATGATCTTTGGTTCTGAGGGTGCAATAAAAACAGAAACATAGATGATAGATGAGAGAGGAATAGGATATGTAAATCTTTGGACTCTTGCCTAGATAGGCTTTCCTTAGACATGTAGGCAGGATTTATACTATATATGCATGTAATCAGACAAAATTTGAGATCCTCTTCTGAATCTAGCCCTGAAAGTGACTTCTCTGAGGATGAAGTAGATCTTTGTCAAAATGATTACCTGAATTCTCACATGAGTACCATAACAAGGATCTGAACCAAATTTCTTTTCAGAAATGACTAAGTATGAGCAAACACATGAACTTCATGCACATAATACAAATACAGAATCACAACTCTATGAGAGGGAAGAAGCAGGCAGTAAATAATGCCTATAGAATACTGTTTCTGAGGCCCTTTTCTCATCTCTCGTTTTCAGTTTTGTATTTTTGTTAGGGAAGGAAAGGCAAGAAGGAAAAACAAAGAATCAGAGGGTGCATTTTGGAAAAGCATGTAATTCAGCACAGCTTACCTTTATCTTCACATTCATAATGTTTATCACATGCTAAAACATTATTTTTTGGTGAAAAGTAAAAAGAAAATCTAAAAAATGATTTTTTTTTAGGGTGAAGAGGAGAGGGAGAACTGCCTGATTTCTTCAGCAATAGTTTGGTAACAGCTGTAGCACAGCTGAGTTCTCGTAAGTGTAGTGGGGAAAAGCTACACTACTAATGTAGAGTATTTATCTTATGTTGTTCTCCAGGCTCTGAATATTATCTAAGCACTTTGTGCCAAATGTAATAAAATGACCAGGATTCTCATTATAGAAAGCATAAATTGCTGAAGGCAAATATGTTATGAGGGAAACTGTCAATATGATAATCGTGCACTACTGTCAGTAAATAGCATAAAATATGTGTATTTATGAGTGTGATAACTCTGTAGAACATTTTCTGATAGAATAACTGGGAGATTGTCCATTGGGAATATTTTATTCTTTTTGTCTTTTTTTTTTTTTTTTTTATTGCTACATAGCCTATGGAAATCAGACATTATACTGTATTTGAAAAGTATTATAAATAGGTCAGGATGCCACTATTTGCCCAGTCACAGTCAGACACTTGTAATAATATCATCTTCAGAATTACAAAATCATTTAAGCAATAAATTAATTTGCAGTTCAAGGGAAATGAAAATCAGTCAATGTAAGCTAGGCCTTTGTTAAAAATATTAAGTCATCTGGTTTTACTAATGAAATGCACACTTCTCATATATAAATCTTTTAAATGAGTTGGTTGATAGTCATCAAAGAAATACTGGCAAAAATCATTTTAGCAGTTTAATAGTAACAAGTAGTTAGCTTGCACACATCTGCATTTCATAAGTAACTTATTATGAAAATCATTACGAAAAGGTATTTAAAAAACAGCACTTCTGTGCTATGAATAACTTGGACCTTGGTATCTCCAGCAGAAATACTTACTAACTAAAGGGATTAAGACATAGTTAAGAATCTGCCATATGTTAATTTCAATATTGCTTACAAAGAATATGGTGCCATTATCATGTATTAAATAAAATTTCATTTCTGCATCAGAAATACATTTCCCCACATAGAAGGTCTGGTGAAGAAGGATAGGACTGGAAGGTGGAAGAAAGAAACAGAGAGCAGGAATAAGAACTCCAAGTTCTACTTGGCTTTTATCAACAAATGAGTTCTGTCATTTGAGCTACATTCCTAGCAACCAGGAAGGAATCTGCAATGAAAATATTGAAAAAGAGAAATTAGACTTTCCACCCTGATCAAAAGAGGAAGAGGAGAGGGAGGTACATATAGAATCTTTCTTCCTCCATGCTTTTGTTCCTACGCCTTGATAGGAGCTGGAATATGCTTCAGGCCAGGTTTTAAATGAGAGACACGCCTTGGTTGATCTGTGCGCGCTAAGCTGCCTGTCTTTAACATTAGCCAAGATGTTGAAGCAGTGGAGAAGGAAAGAGATCTCAGGTATAAATTTAAATAATGCTTTGTTAACTTACCTTTCTGGTTTTCAACTTCACTTATGATATTGAAATGAAGAACATCATTCTACTTTTCTAGTGCCCATATGTTTAGAATGACCTTAGATAATGAAGGCAGGGAAGTCTTGAGCAGAATTCTCTTCAGAACTAAAATGCCAATGCTAGATGTTCATGCTGCCACTATGATCTGTGAAGGTCACACTGATAGAGCCTTAGCTCACACTGAAGACTCCGTTGACCATATTGAATAAATCTCTTTTGGGTTTATGACAACTCAGATGCCTAGCATACGTGTAAACACTTCAAATAGTCAGTTAGTCAGTAAATAGCATCAAATAGTCAGTTAGGAATTAGGTTGCACCCTAATATCTTAAAAAAAAAAGAAAAAAGAAATGTGACAGGCAAGTATTTAGAAGTTGAATGCCTTGATAGAACAGGGCCATAGGATTGTCAGGGCCACTTATTGCCCTTTAATATTCAGGCAAGGAGTGGATACTGTGGCTACATCCATACAAGGGAGCTATACTTCCTCAGGAATGGTTCTGAGCAGTGCTAAGTAACAAAAGCAAAAAACATGTCATAGATAAATGTAAAAATATATCCCTATAACTAGCTAGACATCAGAGCCTGGGAATGTCCCTTGTAATTGTTTGTTACTGTAGTTACAGCTTGTTAGATAGCGCTTCTTAGCTGCATAACTTGCAGGCTATTCCTCTCTATCCATTGTGATACAACTGGCCTGGAAGAGTGTTGCAGTTCTGTGAATGAAACGTAGTGATTTGTTTATTGTTGAAGGTAAATAAATAAAGAATCAGACACAGATCCGAGAAAACAGGGAATGAGGTTCATCTTCCCACAGCTTGTGACTCAGTATTGGTACAATGATGCAATGCTTCTCAGGATTTTCTAGAAATGCACAAGGAACAAGTAGTACAGGAAGATGAATGGTGCCATGGAAACAGAATTTAGATATTGCCTTGAGCAGGATGGTAGGGTACTGTAGGATGAACAAAAGCATATATAATAATTATGTTAAATATACTCTGAATGTGAGTGATTCTTACATGAAAACTGAAGTTAATACCTTATTGCTATCTCATTTTCTAAATAAAAACAATGAAAATCAACCCCCAGAAAGATGTAGCACACATAACACTGAAATATGAGATTGTTACTTCATAGTGATAAATATCCTGGCTTCTAGAGGTAACTCGTGTTTTTTGAACTGTATTTACTTATGTGCTTCAGTCTGCTTTCTTCCCATTACTTTCACTGTAGGAATAAAACAGTCAGCTTTATGGATCCTGGAAATTTCTCTCATTGCTGACATCAGCACAAACTGAAATTTTGAGAGCAGATAAAAAAATAAATACAAATGATTCTATGTCACCTATTCAAAGGTAAACATCTAGCTTTTATAGTAAAATGTGGATTTGGTGAATAACAACAATATTTTTTGTTGTTAACGTTCTGTTAAAATTACTTCAACTTAAATGAAAAGCTGATCATTTCCATTCATACTTTCTTTTGTTTGTTTTGCACACAACTTTTACTCCAGTTGTTATTGAAATGTTGCAACTGCCAATAGATTTGAGTGTTTTACAACACTGAGTCTTTACATTGCATTATCTTGATTACCAGGTTAATCTCTGCCTATATTTTTAAAAATCTTAAGCCTTTCGATCTGTGAATAGCATCACATTGGTGAAAAAAAAAATATCTGTAACTGAAAGAATTAAGCTACTTCTGAATGAGGTGTCACAGTGTGTTAGGATGCTCAGCAGTGTATATGCAGTTTAGGATTTAGGACACAGAAATGGAAATGCAGTGCATCATTTGCTTTGGATTATATTTTATAAATATTATATTTGCAACCATTATATTTAAGAGCTTGTGAACTGGAGAGGGGCAGGCAGAGCTGAGCGATGTGCAAGGGCAGGAGCTGCCTAGGTTTGTCAGAGCAGTACAGGACAGGTGGACATATCACCTTTCCATGACTGTCACTTACTTGACTTCATATCCTCAGCGTTGCTTTCATTCGGCCCATTGAAGCCACTATGGGTGAGGAAGGCCTGAATGCAGTCAAAAATAGAAACTCAGGAACCATCTTTGAAAAGTACAGCTGTATTTAATGTTACAGAGATTGAGTAGCTGAGGCAGAAAGTAGCTGAGGCCCAAGGCTTAAAATCAAACCAGCAGCAAAAGCAGCAATTAGGATCCACAAGTTCCTGAGTCATAGTTTTCACTTATTTTCCCAAGTGCTGCTGCTTCTCCATTCCTTTTTCTTTTTTCTTTTTCTTCTTTTCAAGTAAGATAACTGCAATTGTGAATTGTAATTAATCTTCTTTTGAATAACTAAGGTACAAGACCCTCAACATGCACTGGAAAGCATGGCCAGTGGTATTAGCTTGTCTCTTGAAAATTGAGAATAGGATAGTGAGAATAGGATACATACAGTTTTATATATTAACATGAAATATTTATCACGGGAAATTTGGGGAAAAGGAGGCTGAAAGGTCAGTTTTTCCATTATGGTCTAGCAGCAGAAAGGACAGAACAGATCTTCAGAGGACAGCTGAGGCAAAAATATTGCTTCATGCAGGCTCTTCATTTATTCCATCAAATGGTGTCCTATTACTATTTGGCCCCTCTGCTCCACTGACATTCTACTCCAAGAGCCATGCTTCACATTTTCTACTTACTGTTTTTCCTTTCATTAATTCTTTATGCTTGTAGGTGTGCCATGCTTTTATGTATGCCCAACAGGGTTCTCTGGAAATAAACTCTTTGCACAGAGAATTATTATGTAGCTTTTTCATCTCTCCAATTCACTGTCCATGGGTGATCTCTTTTTAAAAAAATGCTGTGGGAATATTCTACCCATTCCTTTCTGATAGAAGTTAAAACTTTTTGACAATTTCTAGCACCCATTTTACAGCCAGCAGCCTGCATAAAATCCTGCATAATGTTTTTTTGCAATTAAAGAATCACAGAATCGCAAGGTTGGAAACGACCTGCAAGATCATCTAGTCCAACCACCCTCCCATTCCTATTAGTACCACAAGCACTAAACCATCTCTCGTAGCTCCTCATCCAGGCGCCTCTTGAACACTGCCAGGGACGGCGACTCCACCACCTCCCTGGGCAGCCATTCCAGTGCCTGACCACCCTCTGGGAGAAAAAGTTTCTCCTAATGTCCAACCTAAACCTCCTCTGGTATAACTTCTGGCCATAAATTCTCTCGTTGCTCAGCCATAAATAACTTTATTCTTCATATTTTTATTCATTTTGGAATTGTGGTCATGTTGTGTTTGACTTCTTTCTGTCCTCAACTCCGAAGCCACACATCTTGCTCCTTTTGCAGTGATGTGTCACTCTCCAAAAAGAAGAACCAGACTGAAAAAGTTTGCAGTGCAAACATGGTGATACTCAGAAAGCGAAACAAACCCAAATTCCAGCTGTTTACTGTAGAGGAACCTGGATGAATAATGAAGAGGAGTTATCAGTAGGAATTGCAGAATAGTAAGGAGTGAAGAATTAGAATTTAGAATCTTCTAAAATGAAGACGCCAAAAAGGGCTTGTAAATTGACAACATTTCATCTCAATTAGTTTTTCATTTTGATGCACAGTGATTGCAAACTGCATGTAAATATAAAAATTTTGTTATAGCAGAAATAGGCCTCAAATAGACGGGGATTCAGATTAAGGGATACTCTGGAGAATTGTTTGAAGCCTAAGAAAGCAACAATGGAAAAGATACATTGTTGGTGGTGATCATTTCTAATGCAGAATATTACCCCTGAAGTTTATTTTCCCATTGACTTAGTTACTCAGAAAACAATTTGAGCAAAGTTTTTAAATTTTGAAAAGTTGTTTCCTGTTTTTCTTTGTTTTGCTTTGCCTTGTTTTTCTTACAAGGTTGCACTGCCTAGAGAAATAAGCAAGCTGACATATCTGCAGTCGGAAGTTTCAGGACTCCAGGAGTTTAGTAACTAAATTCTATTTTTATTGCTAAGAAGAGAATCAAAAAGCAGGTGATAACACCGCCTACTACAACTTTGTAACCCACACAGAGCCACCAAAATGCAAACCAATTCACATTAATTCAGTAAGCAGAAGTCACTGCCAACTGAAAACAATGACAGGTTCTGTTTGGCCAAAAACATTATTTTGTTCAATTGGTAGAATATTGAAACTAAAACAGACTTGAAACTTTAAAAACAAATTTAAAAGCTTTTCTGTTCTTTTTTTGAAAGTTACTTTTTTTACTTTAGAATGTTCAACCGGTTGTTGAGTTGAGGAATCTTTGCTATTGTCTTCACTTAGGCTTTTAATAGTTTAAAGAGAGTCTTTAACTAGTCATCAAGAGACATGAATTGGGATGTAAATAAGACACTCTTCCATGTACCAGGGTGTCCTAGCACCTGACTATCTTCTTGCATTTACATCATGACGTTGTGAAAAAAGATAGAGAACTCTGCATTATTATTATATGGCATGAAGAGGTAAACTGATATCTCAATCAAGCATTACGTTATCAGTCTTCAGATTCTGCTTAGAGAACCATCATTTTAAAGTTCTTGAGTTCTTAGACTTATACCAGCTCCTTTTAAAAGACATCTTTATTTGAATTTTGCATTACTCTCTGCCTTCTTTTTCTAGTTATATTTTTTGGCAAAAGTATGGCAAAAATTTGGCATTTTTCAAATGGAAACATTTTACCAGCGAGCCTATCTCAGAGCTGCAAATGCCACCTGGTAGCTCTCTGAGATGCAGAGGAGGGATCCAGAAGTAAATTTCTTTCCTCTGCTGAGTTCTGTTGGGATCGGTATATCTCCACACAATTTGTGGATTTCAATGAACAGGAACTAGAAAGTACCAGTGTTAGCCAGCTTCCATTTTTCATTTTGCCACAAAGCCTTGGCCTTATCCAAGTTCTTGATCAGTATGAACTTTTTAGTTTTTCACAAATGTTGGCCTTTCACCCATTCCAAGTAATCCAAATTAGTTACAAATTAGAGCCAAAAGTAATACTCAATTTATTTCACAGCTATTAATATTTTCTCACCAGTGGCAGGTAGATAGACAATGTTTGTAATAAACATACTGACTTTTTGGGTATATTGATACTTCATGTCATAGGAGACTCAGAATGATGAAATGGATGTGAGATTAATGGGGAGAAACAAACTACAGTGTTAATAGCTTATGAGAAAATCTTGAACATCTTTAGATAAATAAACACTGATATAAAAAAAAAAAAACAACATTTTAAATGCCAGAGAATGTTAATTACTTACAGTTTAATGAGGAAATTAATTAAGGCACAGCGTAAGTACAAAGTAAGAATGACTGTTGTTTTTCTCGGCAGATAATTGATAGCTTTGAAATACTGAGAAAAGTCTAGCTAGAGACAAAAGGCCTATGATTTCATACAGAGGTGAGTTGTGGGTATGTATTGAGGAGAAAGTTAACTTCGGAAAGAAATCAGCAAGAAGAATTTGGAGCCATAAGAAAAATGATACATGTTTAAACAAATCTAAGAAGAAAGTCAGTGAATTATGTGGTACATTCAGTGAAATCCCAGCAATGAAAGCAGTCTGAGTGATCCTGGTGATAAAAGACCCTTCCAGAATCTTCCCAGAGTTTAGCTTCCTATTTTTTGACCTTGTTGCCAAAGAAAGTGGAAAAGATCGAGCACAATGCATGACATGCATTATCACCAACAGAAAAAATACATTCTTGGCTAAAAAAAAAACAAAAACAAAAAGGGACAGTTGTGGGAAAAGCTTAAGATCAGGGAATCCGCAGCAGTATTATGCATATACTGAAGAGTGGGGATGTCTTAAATATTTCACATGGCAAGGGATCTCAGTGTGGTGGTCCTGCTCAGTATGACGTCTTGAGATTTTTACTCTTTGCATTTGACAAGCAAGCAGTAGGTTTCTTCCACTGTATGTGGAAAATATATGTTTCATAAGCTTTGGATCATGATGTAAGAAAGGTTTGTTTTCAGTCAGATGTTTTCCTTTCTGTAGATGTATGTTATTTCCCCTAATTATAGTCAAACAGATGGAAGAAAAGGAAGGGGAAACATCTAAGGGGAGCATCAGAGGCTACTGGTGAAAGAATATCAGAGATAGTTTGTAACAAAATGATTAAAACAATAAAACAACAAATTACAATATTTTTTCATGAATCACAGATTGGAAAAAAAGATATTTTTATTCATACTTTTACATGTTCTTTATTCTGGTGCACCTCCAGGGGAGATCAAATTCATGTAAATGTAAATACATACAACAATAATTAATCATGGACATTGGATTCAATACAAATTGACAGTGCAGCCCCACTTTGTAGTTTCACTTACATGTCCATTTATTTATTGTAAATGGTATGTTAGTGAGTTAGTTTCCACAGGTCTTATGTGGACATCATCACAACGTCCACTTGCCAGTCACACAAATCAATGCAACATATCTATGCAACAGTTAGTTTCTATGTCTTCCTCCTCATTGGACACAAATGTTTGCTTCTTTGCTGTTTGTACTGATTATTACTCAGCTCTGAAGTTACTAGATTTCACTGAAAAGCATCTAGGTGAAAATTTCAGTGGCTGTAGTATTTCCATGCTATATCAGCCTGCCCTAACTTTTGTATGAAGCCATGCTGTCCCAAATTGTGCACTTTCTTCATTCACTATTTTCATTACTCTTAATATTCTACTAAGAGGTACTAGCAAAATGTCTAGTGCTAAATACTCCTTTCATTACTTATGTTTTGCTGATCAGACCAGGAGACTAAGGCACAGATACAGAAATGCTGCATATTTGGAAGACTAGTACTTCATAAGCCAAAGATAAGAAAGTAACAAGGTATGCAGATGGATCTCCAATTTGAAGATACTGTGTCAGTTCTGTAATTATGAGTTCTTTTACTGGAGTTTTGTGTTATTTATACATTCTAGTTAGCATTTGGGGAAGGAGAGACGTGTTGATAAGTGAGAAAACAAGCAAATGAAAACTGTTGGAGAAGTTTGAGAAGCTTCTTAGGTCTGCTCCACATGCTTAGAACATCAGTACCATAACCTAGCAAATGGCAAAGCAAGTCCTGTCGTCTTGTTGGCAAAGCAACCACTGCCCTGGACATTATTATCCCTGGGCATATTTATACTGCAATCAGATGAGATTTATATTGATTAAATTCTGCAGATTAGTTAGGGTTCACTTAAGGTTTTACCAGGGACTCTGTGTATGTTCTTGGTCACTAAAGCCTGAGTTATTAATGCTTAGCAACTGTTGACTTCCAACGAGATTAAAGTTACATGTGCTGTAGTTATTCTTAGTGGAAAGATGTATGATATCGGGCAAGTGTGTGCACGTGTCAGGGCAGAGGACTGAAGAAGGTGGATGTAAGCAGTATGGAGACAGAAGAGTACAAAAATGAGTTTGATGGCAGAGGAGGCCTTGCCTTCACTATTTGAGAGTAACAGTTTGTGTTTTTATAATAGTGTAAACATTCCATCAAGGTATGTTCACTGCTTTTCCACAAATGAGAAAACATCTTGTGCTCTTCATGTCCTTGGATAAAAGGCCCTTTCTCCCTACATTTTCTAGAGTGAACTGTAAAATAACATCCTTGTATTTACACTTTCTGGTGATGCCAATAGTGCAGAGGATATGCAAATGGCTGCTGGTCTTATTTGGAGGACTGAACGTTTGCTTTGCACTGTATTGAACAGTCAGCAGTTTTCCACTGCCACAGGACTTGTCGTGATTGCATGATTTGCAGCACTGCAACAACACTGTGTGCAACAACACTGTGGTGGGCTGATCCGAGCCAGCAGCCAAACACCCACACAGCTGCTTGCTCATTCCCTTTCCCACAGGAGTGGGAGAAAATGGAAGGATGGCAGAGTCAGTTCAAAGTAACAACAGTTTGATAGGTAAAGCAAAAGCTACATCTTCAAACAAAGCAGGAATAGAAATTCACTTCTCATTGGCAAGCTGGTGTCCAGCCACGCCCTGGAAAACAGGGTCTTAACCCCCTTAGTGGTTGCTTAGGAAGAGAAACACCATAACCATGATTGTTCTCCTTCCTTCTCCTTTCTCTGAGCTTTAATTGCTGAGTGTGATGTCGTATTGTGTAGAAGATATCTTTGGTGAGTTCAGGTCATCAGTCCTGGCTGTGACCCTTTCCATAAAAGGGAAAAGAGAAAACCTTGCTTGAGTTCAAGCACCGTTTAGCAACAGGCAAAACACTGGTGAGACATCCTCCCATGCCCACAAATGCAAAAGCATGGCACCATGTGGACTGGCATCAAGAAAGTTACCTTTATCCTAGCCAGACTCACCTAGTGTAAACTGAAGCTTCTCATCATTTTTTTTTTTTAATCTCTATTTTGTTTTGTTTTGTTGTGTTATGTTTTTAATAACAAATAGAAAAGGAATATTCTATGCCATTCTATGATTCTATAATTCCCCATGGCAGTGGTCATGGCACCAAGCCTGCCAGAATTCAAAAAGCATTTGGACAGTGCTCTGACAGAAGGTTAAATTTTGGGTGGTCTTATGTGGAGCCAGGAGTGGGACTCAGTGATCCTTGTGAGTCCCTTCTAACTCAGAATATTCTGTGGTTCTAGGATTCTGTTCAATGATTCTCTTTTCTTGACTTTACTTGACTTTTGACAGTCTCCATCACACCCTATGTTTTAATAAATATTTACACATTTAATCTAATTGGAATAGCACCAACAGAAGAAACTAAGGAAAGATCAAGACCAGAGCATAAGGATACTTTAAGCACTTGATCAGAGCGTGAGGAGCTTGCTGTCTCACAGCAGGTCTGACCCAGATAAAGTAACAGCTGACAACTCCTTTTGTGAGACTGAACCAATGTCAAAATTAGCAAGTCCTTCTAAGGCAGATTTCCTTCTCTCTTTGGCTGGAGACAAAGCCTTCATCAGAGTTGATACATTCTCACAAAAAATATAGGCTTCAAAGTGGTGTTATTTTCTAATAGCAAAAAGAGAATTATTCCCTCGAGGAAGAAGTCTTGTAAAATTTCCTCAGGAAATCCAAGAAGATGGGATGTATACAATAAGGCATATTCAGAAGTTAAGTTTTGAATAAGAAACTGCAACTGTGAATTGTACAGCACAGGGAAAAGCTCTGATCACGTGAACTCATGTGCTGTGGGAGATGATTCCATATTTAAGAACAGTGGATGTGCTACTCAAGTTTAACTTGGTAAATTCTTTCAGTATAAGAAACTGATGGCTGGCAAGTCATTGATACATGCTGCTTATCAGGGTGATTTAGATTTAGCTAAACACAGTCACGTCCTTCCTATTATATGTAAATACATAGTGCGTTTTTAGCAGCTTTGGCATTTTGCTTTGGTCTGACTCAAAATAAAGTTTAACCAACTGAAGGTCTTGTATGAAAAGACTGCATAATTCAACTCAAATTAGCTTTTTGCTTAGAGTCCATATGAAAAGTTATATTTCTTTCAAAATAAAGTCATTAGTAGTCATTAAAGCAGCAGTCAAATTCAGACGGCATTACAGCTGCAAAAAAAAAAAAAAAAAAAAGGAACTGGAAATCAAACATTACTACTAATCACTGCCATTGTCCTGAAAGAGCAGAAAAAGAGCAGAAATTAAGCACAGATTTAAACCCATTTGAAATCCCATTACTGGGAGACCACATTGCTAGAAATGTGAAAGTCTTATTCATGGATTTCTATAGAACAAAAACAGCTTTGCATTCTGAAACACTCACAAATGTCCTTAAGAGATAGCAGAATGACAGCCTAGGAACCATATCCAATTACATGAGTGAATAATGGGTATGTGGAGGCAAAATTCCCAGTACCGTCTTGCTGATGTGACTTGACTCTGATGGAGTGTCACATGGAGAGCTGACAGGTTATTTTATTCCTCTTACCCTTTCATTTTGAGACAACAAAGAGTAGGTGATTTTTTTTTTTAGTGATGGACACTTTTCTTGTGGGAATTGACAGAGTTCTCTAATTCATTTTCAACCAATGAGTTTGCCTCTACCAGCCTGGGCTTGATTTGAACAATGCACCAGAAATGAAAATCTCAATTCTCAATTTGCAGCTCCCTGACCTTTCTGGTGGCTCTATTTATGGCTTTGAATAAACAAAGATAGGGAGAACTAAAATGGGCCCAAAAGCAATCACTTGTTTTCCTTTTGTAATGTGAGTATGAAGGCTCTCCCACAAGCCTTTATTCTTCCTCCCTAAAAGGAATCTCTCTAGTGCAGCCATGGCTCAAATGCTGCTCATATACTGTTACTGTATGTAACATAGCAGCAAAAAGAAATTATTTATGGATGTCCTAAATGGCTATTAAAGATTACAATGCAAAGATACTATGTTAAGGTAACAATACTGTCCAAAATGCAGCCATAAATTCAGTGATGCTGTAATTACCTCCTTAGTTTGTCTGTGACTACCAGATTGAAGTTATAGCCCTGAAACACCATTGGGTTAGTGTAGCTTAGTGAGGGGTCATGTGTCTGCTGAGCCATGGTAGCTGAACTTCTTTGCACTGTTATACTATTAGCAAAATGAGCAAATTCCAGGTGCCTTTATCCACACATTGCAGCTTAACTAACCTGGCTTTACAGGCAGATAGATAGGTACACCAGCAGAGCTGAAATGCTCAGATGTATTAAACCACCAGAATTTGATCAGATATCTAAGCCTATATGAGCCTAACACGATATGTATATCCCTAACCATGCATTGTTCCCAGGTCAGGAAAGGGCCATACTGACATCTGGCAAAAGTACTTTTGGTCTATTAGGGAGGGAAGATTGAGGTTGGATGTCAGGGGGAAGTTCTTTACAGAGAGAGTGGTGAGGTGCTGGAACGGGCTGCCCAGAGAGGTTGTGGATGCCCCATCCCTGAAGGAGTTCAGGGCCAGGTTGGATGGGGCCCTGGGCAGCCTGGTCTAGTATTGAATATGGAGGTTGGTGGCCCTGCATGTGGCAGGGTGGTTGGAGATTCAAGATCCTTGAGGTCCCTTCCAACCCTGGCCATTCTATGATTCTGTGATTCTATTACATGTATAGGGAGTAAAAATGAGCCCAGGAATGTGCATAACATCAATGACTTTGGCTCTGTGAGGGTTTCCTGATATTGATCAGAAATTCTAGTGAGAAAGGTTTGGAACCTATTTGGCATGTGTAACTCAGGTAGGACTAGCAGCATCTAAATGCAGAAGAAATTTTGGACTTCCCTTTCAGAGCAGCAGCTACAAACATAAATGCAGATAGGGAAGAGACCTGGATAAGTAACATCTTTGCTGAGAGAAAAAATGTTTGCATACAGATTCTCAGGATTTTTTTAACTAATCATGATAGTCTGGCTTCATGTCACTTTGCTTTCAGCCCTCGGAAGAGGAGGGGAGGTGAGGAGCCCAGACACCCAACATGCCTCTTATGAATTGATCCGCCCTCAGCTCCATTTCTGTTTCCATCATTGAAAAAGTCCATATAACCCAGGACCAGCAGAGGTTGTAGCCAAATGTCACAACCAAGACACAAAAAGGTTCACCTCAGCCCTGGTATAATTGCTTGTAAAATGCAACGTGTCAGCATGTCTGTGTATGCTAAATGATCGCAGAAATACTTCCTATATATTGCATGGTTTCTAGAGCAACCAGAGAGGACCTGAGAAGGCATGCACCCACTGTGTGGAGTGCTAAACAAATGCATTACTGACAAAGCTCACCCTGTGGAAGCTGGCAGAAGCCTTTTCTTTGTGAAGTGCAATCTTCCTGAAGCAGGAACATTTAGGATCAGCTTCAAACAAATCTCATCTATAAGTAAAAATGAGGGGGGAAAAAAAAGATTTTCAATTGTTGAACTGTTTTGGTGTTTTTTAAAGATCCGTTTATTTCAGGCTTGAATGCGTGTTGCTTCTGGCTTCCTTCAACTTGTGAAAAATGTTTAGACTGCAAGGAAATATTGTAAAAATACAGGAGTTTCTTTCACTTGAGACTTTAACTTGAAAATTTTATTAATTTTAAATTGACTCTAAGCTGGGATTTTTTTAAATTTGCATTTGAAAATTGCTATGGGAAGGGGAAACAGTTTCTTGGCTGCTTCTAATTGCAGTTCTTCAAAAAAGACTTTGCGATATATACAACCAGAACAGAGCCTGTAGTTGAGAGCACACACACACATGCACGAGGCATTCAGGTGAACCTTAATCAGTGATGTGTTACTTGCACTTAAGTAGTATTGCAGCTCAAGTGACAAGTAAATTAAAAAGATCAGGAGAAAGAGAATAGAAAGTGAGCTGGTTAAAGATGAGAAAGATGAAAGAAAGCAGATAAGAAAGCAACATTTCCAACACATGACCACTGCAGGAATGAAGGGTAAAAATAATGATCAAGCATTTGGAAAAGACAGTAAGTTTCAGGGATGTACATGAGCTGCTGATCATAATTTTGGCAATATCCATGGGACACTGAAAACACAGGACAAAGAAATGAGGCATCCTGATCCTTCAGTCCTTGCCTGCCAGTTGCTCCAGTCCTATGGTTCTTTCTAGGAAGAAATCTTGTTTTGGTTGTAGCTATTTTTAAGAGGAAAAAAATCCTCATTTAAAAGATGCTGGCATTCTGTATCTGCTTAAATTGCCAAAAGAAGCTGCATATTACAGTTTATGTAATCATATCTACTAAATAAAAAGCCACAAGCTGTCAATCATACCACCCCAGCACTTATGTGTTCACAGAAGTCCTCACCAAAATTGGCTTGTGTAGGAATGAATATAGGAATGAATACATTTCAGCCCTCCCTCTGCTCTCCTTTCAACCCTTCACATAGAGGTAAAACCCATACTCCTGTCTCTGGTAATATAGAGCTTCATTATCTAATGTCAAAAGGCCTTATTGAGGGTTTCCGCAGCTGAAGATACTGATAGCTAATTTCAGTTTTCAGTGCAAGTGCTGACTTTGCCCTCACATCCCAGCAGTCAAAGGTTTTCCTGCTAAATTTCTTCCACATTGGTAAACTGTGATGGTTCCACCCTGATGGGCAGCTGAACTCCACCACACTGTGCTCACACTCCCTCTCCTCAAAGGAAGAGTGGGAAAAAATATGATGAAGAGCTGAAGGGTGGAGATAAGGACCTTATCTTCATTGGAAAAACAGAGTCAACGTAGGGAGATTAATGTTATTTATTACCTATTACTGACAGACTGGAGAACTGAATGCAAACCTAAATCACTTTCTCACCATCTGCTCTCTTCTACCTTCTCTCACAGTGGTGCAGGGAACAGAGAGTTGGGGCTGCAGTCAGCAGCCCGTAATGCTTCATCTCTGCTGCACCTTCATGGCCACTCTCTGCCCCTACTCCACGTGGGATCCCTCCCACTGGATGCCATCCTTCCCCAGCTGATTGCACCTGGGCGTCCCACAGGCTGCAGCTTTCCCAGCCCTCCTGCCCCACTGCAGGCTGCTCTCCTCAGGCTGCAGTCTTCAGGCTTCATCCATTGCTGCACTGCTGCAATGTAAACTTCTCCTCCATGGGCCTCTGTGGGGCTGCAGGGAAATTTTTCTCCATGGTTGGAGCTCTTCTTGCCCCTTAGCACTGATCTTGGTGCCTGCGGAGCTACTTCTCTCCCACAACTGCTGTTGTACAGCAGTTTTCCCTTCCTTAAATCTGCTCTCTCATAGCACGCTCAGCATCACTCATGGCACAGCAAGACTAATTGCTGTATCTGCAGTGGTTTCTCTCTAAATGTCCATTGTATCTTCTATGCATAGGCAGAAGATAAAATGTGTTCATTAAATACCAACATCTTATCTATTGCAACAAAGATTCCATACTTTCATATCAGAAACCAGGAAATTGCAGGGAGATTGTTTTGCTAAAAGATGTATAGGCCAAATTCTGTGACTTGTATATTCCTCTCTCGCTTCTGGACCTTGTCCTACACCTTGTCCTAGCATTCTTCCTCACACTGTTCTCTTTAAAGTATGTTTTCTTTTTTATTTCTATTCAATTTCTTGATTAAACTCAATAAGCCCTTCACCTGTCTGACACAGCAGTGAAGCCTTAACAGTTGTGCCAAATCATCCAAACTGTTGTCCTGACCTCCATCTTCTATTTACTCTCTGAAAATGCTCAAGAAATGCTTCTTGGACTTACTCAGGTGCCCACAGTGGAGGCAGCTGCAAGTCTTTCTAAGAGCTCTCATAATGGGTGGAAGACAAGAGCATGCAAAAGGCAGTAGCTGCATTTAACTAGGGGTAAGAAAAAAAGGATAGATTTTTAAGGACCGCATCAGGAAGAGCTGCAGATTTTTTGAAAGTATTCAGAACACTTGGACTCAGCGAATAAGGGTCTTTATTCACAGCTATTAACTGGTGGATTATTGAAGTTTTTTACTTTTATATATATATATATATATATATATATATATATATATATAAGATTTGGCATTTCTCTCACAGTTCCTGAAAAGCAGTAAAGGAAAATGGCTCATTCAGGAGCTTGACACAGCCTTCCAGCTGTGAAAAATCAGGTAAAAAAGGGCTTTTAGGAATTTTTAGGCTGCTTCAAGTGCATGATCACACAGAGCTGTGTCTGAACAAAGGGCGTTATCCCTGGCTCTCTCTCTTTCCTTGCAGACATTTGTTAATTTTGCTGAAGAGAGATACAGTTATTTAACTGAGTTAGTCATTTAAACTCCAGAATGACTGAAAAATGAACCTGCTCTAATGCTCCACAGCATGATCCCATACCTTTTTGCATTTATTGGTTGAAGATAGGCGAAGAAGACAGAAAGGAATTTGCAGATCTCTGGGGTAACAGAGATAAGGCAACTCAGAAGGCACCTTTCAAGGAGCAAAATGAATCTGGCTGACTCGGAAAAGGCTGGAGTGGGGAACCAAAGACTTTCAGGGAGACCACCATAATATTGCTAAGACAACCCAGGTTTTGTGGATGGTTTTCAACTGCCAAAAGTCAGGAGGAGGAGTTGGTGCTGCCAAGACTAAGATGACCCCTGACAGTTTCTGTGATCCCCTGCAATATATTTCATTTCATTTTACACTTTTTCAGAGATAAGACCGCAGGGATGCTGCCAGCTTCCTTTCCTTGATTTAATAGGCTGTGTGCCTGGCTATTTCTCCGACAGCTGAAGCGTAGTTTCACAGTCCTGCTCTCTGGCACTGTGTTACATAAAAGAGGACAGATCCGATGAAAGCAAGAGACTGGGAATTCCTCAGTCCTGTTCTTCTGGGGGTGGCGGGGGAGGACTGATTGTTTGATTTGAGCGGTCTTGTTAGTAGCCTGAGCTAAGTAAAATGCCAGGATTCTTCAATATTTATTAGAGTAATATGTAAGAGAAATGTGTTTGTGTTTGGGAAGTCAAACAAGTTGTGTCTCTTGGGCACAACTTAATATGAATAATGAATTCTCTGAGTTATGAAATGGGCAGATGAAAATATTAAGGAAAAAAAAAATAAAAAATAAAAAAAACAAAGCGGAGAACTACATCATGCCTCTAGAAAAACCCATACAGTAAAGCCATTTACATTTCTGGCATCTGTGTCTGAAAATGACATAGCTGAGCAACAAAAATATACAGGGAATAGTGAAAAGGATGATGAAAGATTTAGAATGGCTTCACAATGATAAAATACTAAACAGATTGATTCCTCAGTTTGAAAAAGTGATGGCTGAAGCGGGGATATGACAGATGTCTACAGAATTATAAATGATACAGACAAAGTGAATAGGGATCAATGATGCATTATTCTCCACCACAGAAGAACTAGAGGCACCTAATTAAGTTATTGGGCATCCTGATAAACAAACAAAAAGGAAATTCTTTTTCAAATAGCACATAATTAAATTGTGAGGTGCATTGGCACAGGATGCAGTGCAGGCTATCAGTATAAATGGGCTCAGAGAAGATTAGATGAATCCATAGAGGATAGATCCACTGGTGGCTATTAAAAACGCTGGTATAAAATAAACTTCCATTTCAGGATGTCCCTTAAGTGCTGATTGCAGGAAGTTGGAAGGGTTTTCTAGGCAGTCTGTGTATGTTCTTCTGTTTTCTGTAGCATTCACTTTGGGCTAGTGCTGGAGCCAGCTTCTGGAATCATTGGGTCTTTGCTGGATCCATCAGGGACATTTCTGTATGTAAGAAAAAAAAATAGAAACAAGAGGGAAAAAAAAAAAGAGGCAGTGAAGAGAAAAATTGAAGAATTTAAATAATGAATTCTTCTTACTGTTACTGCTTTTCACACAGGTCTCTTTGAAAGGAAACCTCAATAAGTTTAAATAGCCAAAGATCATCTTTATTCTTTACTTTAATCAGAAGTGCTTCTGTGTATTTCCTGCTTACCAGCATGCTATCAAATTAATGCACAAGAGTATTCTACTCTTTGATGGTACTGCCACGTGGACTGCATCTTTAGCAGCCAATAAAATGGCCGCAAGACAGAGGCCAAGGAAATAGGAAGTTGATTATTTATAGTGTTTGCTAGACCCCTGTCTTAGCTTTGACCTTGAACAACTAATTTACAATCTCCTAAATAATTCCCATGCTTGACTGGGGAGTTAGCATGTGCAAGAGACCATTCCCGAATACAGTTTGAATGGAGTTCTGGAATATGTGACAAGACCATGCCAGCTGGCCTCATGGCCAGAGAACAGGCCTTCCCCATGCCTAATTTACTACATAGATGTTACAATACTGATTAGATGTGAATTCTTAGAGACTGGCCTGGAAGAGGTTTGCCACAAATGACTGTGGCCACCCAGAGATGGTCCAAGCTAGTCCAGTTAGTTATCTTCCAGGAGATAACATAACAAAGGAAAATCCATGGGGGCATTTCTCTGAGGTTATTAGTATCATGACAGTTCTCAGTGATGCATACCCTCTAGCTGACTGGGAATCCTTTGGTTAGGATCGAAGGGCACCTATAAGAAACGCTTTAATTGGATAGCAGACAGGCGGATTTTGAGTTACAGCAGATATCTTTTCTAGGTATCCAAGTATCTCTTGTCTAACAGAGGTGGTTTGGTTTTCTGTGATTGTGGAGTGTTATGGTACAAGTCCTCTATTCGTATTCGGGATTCATTTTTATGCTTGGTTATTATGTGATCAAATGAAGTTGCACCTGCTGTTTAATCCAGACGTTTTAGTGCCTCTGTTTTCTGTCATGCACTTGTCACAGTTAATATGCCAGGTGCTGCTTTAAAGCAGAAATAAAAGAACAGTTACAATAGGGAGCTTACCAGCTGAAAGAAAAGCACACAGAAAAAAAGATCAGTGGGAGGTCCAGGGAAGACCAATAACAAATTAAAATCCAATAAATGGAGAAGTTCAATATCGGTTGTAGTTGTAGTTCTGCCTTACTCTCATATAGAGATGGAAATTGCAGTTAATTGACTGTAAGTTTTGCTGATATGATCCTTTCAAAGTAAGTGAGCAGCTAACTCATCGAGACTTGTGCCTCTTCTGGGAATGGAAGGGTTATGGAAGAAGAATATTTTGGAGATGAAAACAGCATGCTGGTGTATTGAGGGCAGAATGAATGCGTAAGAAATGAGAGCCAACATAGAGGCATGTCTTGGTGCAAGACTTGGGAGGTGAAGAAAAGTAATTTAAACTAATACATCAGGCTTAGAGAGCAGACTGAAAGGTTAAAACTGAGATGATAAAATTTGATGGATAAGGCTGAAGGAAAGAAATGATAGCAGATGGCTTCTATGCAATGCCTGTCAAAATACTTAGAACATAGGAAAATGAAAGGGAATGGGATAGAAGAGACAATACTTTTGTTAGCTCACACAGAAATTTCACTTTCTTGACCCAAAACTCCAAGTAATATCCTACTGACCTACAGTCATGTACCAAGCACAGCTCAGGCACAATGAAAAATTGACCCCAAGAGATCAACTGCATCTCCTTTACCCACATCTAACATGAATGTAATTCTACGGTCTTCAGCAGTTTTATTTTGGACTTACATTGTACTTCAACCTATTCTCTAGATGCACACACAAAAAACCAACCACACAAACAAACAAAAAAACCAAACAGAAGAACCTGAGTCTACCTCTGTGCTTGATAACTCATCAGAAACACACTGCCCTTCGATGGCACTCAGTCATCCCCACCACACTCCCTTGCTCCTTCAGTCTATGTCAACAGGCACTTCCCCAGGCCATGTCTCTTCAGCAGGGTGAGGAAAAGCTGGAGCCAAGGCACATTCCTAACAGAGACAGCCTGTTCTGAGGACAAAAGCTGATCTCAGGCACTGACCCATTTCATTTCTCACTGTAGCTGTAGCAGCCTCAGGGTTGAATAAGCAGTCTGGATCTGTCAGGCTTCCAGCTCTGCCCTGTCGCCTGGTATTTTGAAGCTTAAGTCAAGAGCTGCAGCTGTGAAAGCTTCCTATCACAGTCTCAAGTGTTGTCTGCAGTGTTGCACTGGAATGCAAGACAAATCCATCAGGGTTTTCGTAAAGAAAAGGCGATATTAGATGTAAATGACAGTTTGTGCTCTCTTCTTTATGCAGATCACAGCATCATTTGACTATACATTCAGCTTTCACAGAAGCAAATGTCTCTGCATTTTTAAAGCCTATCATTTTTTGTCACTCCTGTGAGCTCTATTCAGAGTGAAAACATTTCCTACTATTTTTTCAGTTTCAGTTTCAGAGACAGTTTTTTGATGCAGATGGTGTACATGTAGAAGGGATTTTAGCTAGTAATTGTGTTCCTGGTCTGGGCTGTGTGCTCTTTACATCATCTGAAACTGTAAATTGTAAATCATTCTAATTTTGTAATCTCATCATTCTTTGCAATATATTGCCAGTCAAAATCCTCCATAATATGACTAACATTTTCTTATATATCCAGTGGTGTAAAACTTTCCATCAGCAGAGCCACCGTGAGCAATAGGCAAGCTGAAATAGTACTGATCTATGACATAGAAAGGGTGAATGAAATAAAATGAATGCATACATTTTATGACATGTGAATTTTAGCAGGAGAATTTTTTGATAACCTGCCTGGATTCACTGCCATGAGATGTGAAGGTTTCTGTGGTGCTCATGAGTAAAAGTTACTCTTTTCATTTCCATGGTCTATAATAAAAATAGTATTTCCTAGGAAAAACAGTAAGCTGAACAAAGACCATGTACGTCTGTTTTTGAAGGGATAATATGACTTTGAAGTACAGTTCAGCTCACACAAAGATTGTCTTTGTAATAGTGAAAGAGCCATTGAGGCTTTAATTTATGCTTCATAAGAGCAGAATACAGAAATTAAATCTCTTCAAGGGCTGAAGATACTGGCAGTAGCCTTTTGAGAAGATAGTCTAAACATCAAATTAGTCATAAAGTATAAAGAAGTATAAAGAATAAGAAGTCTTCATTTTAGAACTTACTTCCAGTTTAGGAAGTAAACTAATCACTGAGAGCTACTCAAATCCATCATGCAGATTCATAAATCTTAGTATTTCACAAGGGAATTCTAAGTTCCTTTGAGACATTCAAGACTGACCTTCTTCAAAAAAGAATACAACTTTTTTGCTGGATGGAAATTCTAACATTTTTATGTTCTCTACAGGTTTTATTAGAGAACAAGCTCACTGACATTAACAAATGTGCTAATAGAGGATAGCTATGAAAAGAGACAAATTAGGATTATAATTCTACTGGATAATTGAGGTGAAAAGAGAATAACTTAAATGTCTAAATTTACATAGAAATGTTATTGCTAAGGCATAATCTGAGTTATAGAAATAGTTGCATGGCCTTTCTCTTTCATTTTGTAAAGGAAATTTCCTCTCTCTCTTTTTTTTTTTTTCCTCAAACACATAAAACCCATAAATGCCTATTCTAGTTTATCCTATCCCTAAAATTTTAATCTAGACTTCTTAGAATCAGAGAATGACATAAGTAGGAGGGGAACTTAAAATCATCTAGTTCCAGCCTCCTGCTATGGGCAGGAGTGCCACCCACCAGCTCAAGTTGCCCAGGGCCCTATCCAACCTTGTCTTGAGCACCTCCAGGGATGGAGCACCCATAATTTCTCTGCACAACCTGTTCCACTGCCTCACCACACTCTGTCTAAATAATTTCTCCCTGACATCTAACCTCGACCTATCCCTATATGCCCATTTAAAATGTTGGTCTGCTTACTGTAGGCTTGAAACGTATTTCTGAGGATAATGCTGACATCTTACATGGGAGAAATAATATTTTGCATTTTATTTTCTTCAGAACATTCTGTAAATGTTTCTGAATGCATGTGTGTGATGTATGTTGGGAATGAATCCAAAACTATTCTTTTTCAAGAAATACAAAACTACTGTTTCAACGTGAAGCTTCTTTATTGTGAAGCTATAAGTGAAATCTAGTTATTTACATGAATTTAAAGAATCCTTCAGAATATTTTTAGTTTTAACTTTCATTTGCTTTGTTACCTCTGTGCAGCCAAATTAGAGGATATGCATATGAGTTATACAGTATAGCCAGATCACGTGAACAAAGTCTCCATGGAAACTGCCTAATTTGTGCTTTTATTTAATTAGCATTGTCCATTACCTCTCCAAATGAAGTTTAATTTGAATTCATATGCCAGTCATTTTAAAATTAGGTATGACTTTTTATCCATCACTTAGCAAGATCTTTAGTAGGCTGCATTTAGCCGAGTGAGTTTATTTAACAAATGAGTCTTTATAAACAAGATGTTTGACATATCAGCTTTTCTAACTTTCTTAACATTGTCAGGATTGTTTTCATTGCAATATCTATACATCCCATTGGTGTCTATTGTATATTCTTAACCTCAGGAACTGTCTAAACCAGGAATAATATTTTGAGTATCTGTATGAATGTATTCAATCATTTTCCTTGCTGTGACATAATCGGTAAGAAATCTCAGTACAAATAAAAGTGCACAACCAAGAAATATGCAAAATGCATTTAGAAATAAAACAAACAAAATGCTGTGCGTTATAAAGTGAACCACAAAAACTAATGTGTCTGATATGGGAACTGAGGTATGTTTTAGAAAGGTTAGAGTTGCTTCCAATTTGCTAGGTTGTTTGCCAGAAAGTTAGGAATCATCATCCTCAGTCGTGCACAACCAAAACAAGATCTGCAATACCTGATTTTGCCTTTCTCTGAAGAATTGCTGTTGAACACATAGCAATGGACTATGAAGTGCTCCATTCTTTCACTCTTTTGAAGTGTCTGTACTTGTAACACAGGCAGTTACAGTACAGTGGAAGGCTGCTTGTACTCAAATGGCTTTCATCTAGCTGAGATTCCAGAAAACATGAATAGTAGGGCAGAAGCATTAAAATCAAAGCTCCAAATTTCAGAAGTGAACTGGTGGTGAATTAAAGATAGAAAAAGCAGCCTGAGAATCATGAGTGCCATGACTGTCATCAGAGCTGGGAGGTACTAGTGCTACAGCTGGAGGACTGGCAGTCATCCTTCCTGAAAGAAATATATGTTTAAAAGACCAAACAAAAAACAAAAAAACCAAACCAACACCAAAAACCACCACCAAAAAAAAAAAAAAACAAAAAACACAGAAAGGCAAAAGAATTCAGTGACTATGCGAAGTTGAAAAGAGCAATGTAAGAGATGTTTAAAAGGTACTTATAAATATTATGACCCTGGTGATGTGAAAAAAGTCTGGCAATCATCTTTTTTTTTTTTTCTTTTTTTTTTTCTTGAAGTTTAAAAACCACTAGAACTAATGGCAATTAAAAAAAAAAAAAAAAAAGTAAATACTGCAGGTAACAGCACATGAACAGAGATACTGCATGGTAAGAGGTATCACTGGGATGTGAAAACCAGCAGAGAGTGTATGTCTGGGTATGCAGAAATATCAGCACTGTTAAATAGCTACTTTGTTTCTGTCTTTTCAGAAGACGAGGGTGGCGATCTGCTCAAGTCGAGCTTCAGTTTTCCAGGGACGCCAGAGGAGGAGATAGGTACAGATGTCATCTCTCAGATAACTTGCTCTGCTTGTGCACCCCGAGGCTGGGTGCAGCCATGGGGGCGGCAGGAGGCTGCTCTGCGGCACAGCCACCCCCTGCCACAAAGCCAACAGCGAGCACGGCACCACACGTGTTCATGAGAGTGGCCTCAAACCTCTCAGCCCAGCCCTTCCAGGGATTTCTCACCTGCTACATCAGGTTAGAGAATCTCAAGCAGAAAAACATCAGATCTGGGTAGCATCTGGCAGCCGACAATTCAAAAGAAAGCGTTCAAGGAAATTATCAGCTTCACCTTCTTCTGTCGTTTTCTTTTCATCTCTACCCTCCAGACAACATAATAATTACAGAGAGAGTTTTTAACGTCACCTCTTGAATTTAAAAAATAATAGCAGCAAAAAGAAATTTGAAAACCTGTAGAGCTCATGAATGAAATCGTGATGCATCCCAAAGCTATTAGTAAAACATCCCACTGGCTTCAGTGTGTCCATAAATACTCCATATGTTGTGAAAAACTGAGGTTTTGTTCCCAGAATTTCATTCAGATTGTTGCTGTTTTATGTGAAATCCACCAAAATTTTGCTTTATGTGCAATTATTTTATATGGTTATTTTTGGAATAGAAATATGGAAAGTGTTTTTTGTGTGTTTGGCAGTTAAAGCTCCCTTTATTCAAAATGAGCCCACATTTCAGAACACAGTGGTTTTTCTCTTGTTATGCATATGTTTGTATTTATACATTACAACAGTTTATTTTATATATTTTGATATTTTTGTATTTGAAAGCAGTGGTATAAGCCTTAATGCTGCATGTTAATAGGAAGATAAGTCATAGCTGCTATGTTAAGGGGAAAAAAATTGTTTGAACAAAGAGCAGGAAGTCAGGCAGGGAAAACCATTATGTTTAAATAAACCTTAGAACAGGATTTTCTGAAAAACTATGTTGCCATGACTCAGTTACATTCAAGTCAGGGTTTTCTGTAAACTTTAAGTGTAAAGATATTCCTATTGGTCTTGCTTGTCCACTTAATATTGAAAACTAAGAGAGAATTTTTTTTTTGAATTATGCTCCAAAGATTGGACTGAAGTATATGTTAAGGAAGACACTGGGGATCCTTTAGTTTAGTTCCTCAGTTTCTGCTCAAATTATAATTGTGTAAGAGGGAAGATGCAATTAAATGTGAGGTTCCATAGGAACCTATAAATGGGTGAATCCTATTGATAAATCATGGAAAGAAGGACATCTCTTGGTGTTAATGGATATTTATTTGTTTTTGCCCTGCTGTCCCATTTCACAGCACACAGGAAGGAGTTCAAATACCTTGGGTCAGAGTTCATTGCATGTAATAGGTAGAAAGTAAGTTCAGATGTAGGTGTCTTAACTAGACATCTGGATTTCCTTTAGAGTCAATGAGGAGTGATAGACTTTTCTAGGATGTAGGAAATTTGACGTATTTTAGAAATTTAACTTAGGATGTGATGAATTATGCCCCAGAAGTATGTCAAAACTGTTCTCCTTCATTTGGTTGAGAAAGAACTGAATAATTTTTAAAGTCAGAGCAAATGAAATATAAGTCAATAATATTAAATGTTAGGTGTCTACATGATTAAGGAGCTTCATATGAAATAGATTATCAATGATTAACACAAAGAGGTATGCTAAACTGATCAATCATCTAGCATCTTGTAGCAGAAATGCTAAATCGTGGCCTGAACCACTGATTGAGTATCTGATAGGAAGGCACGGCCAACACAGGGGAGCTCAGGAGCATGCAGTGTGCCTGAGTGAGGGGTGGAGCTGGGATCCAACCCTTCCCAGACCTCATTTCTCAGCACTGGTGAGGCCGCATCTCGAGTATTGTGTTCAGTTTTGGGCCCCTCACTACAGGAAAGATGTTGAGATCCTGGAGCGTGTTCAGAGAAGGGCAACAAAACTGGTGAGGGGTCTGGAGCACAAACCTTATGAGGAGCGGCGGAGGGAGCTGGGATTGTTTAGTCTGGAGATGAGGAGGCTCAGGGGAGACCTCATTGCACTGTACAACCTCCTGAAGGGAGGTTGTGGTGAAGAGGGATTTGGCCTCTTCTCCCAGGCAACGAGCAGGACACGGGGCAATGGCCGCAAGTTGTATCAGAGGAGGTTCAGGCTGGACATAAGGAAGAACTTCTTCTCTCAGAGAGTAGTCAGGCACTGGAATGGGCTGCCCAGGGAGGTGGTGGACTCACCGTCCCTGGCAGTGTTCAAGACGCGTCTGGATGACGTGCTGCGTGATATGGTTTAGTACTAGTGGTGGCAATGGTGATGAGGAGACGGTTGGACTGGATGATCTTATAGGTCGTTTCCAACTTAGTGATTCTTGTGATTCTTGTGATTCTTGTGATTTGAGGGGTGATGTAGATGTAAGGGGCTCTCCTGTTAGAGCTCTCTGTCTACCTGAGGCCTTTCAAGAGTAAGCAGTTATTTTCCTTCATTCCTCTGTGTGCAACTGCTGCATTTGGGCTTGTTCTCATTTGTTGCAGCCAAAGACTTTGCCAACCCACTGTTACTGCAGTACTTTCCATATCATTATGGCATTACATGTCCTGGTTATCAAGAAGGTGGGTGTGAATCAATACAAACGAGGAAAAGGAAAGAAAAAAAGCAACAATGAAGTCTTAACTGTTCCACAAAAAGAAGCTAAACTGCTGTAGAAAGCTTCCGCTCTTTCTGGCTGGAGGACAGAAAAATAATACTAAAATCAAGTAAAGATCTATCCTTGCTCCTCAGTTTTGAGCCCTTTTTGGAGCCCTCTGTAAGTACCAAAATTTCCTAGATAATGAATGGAAAATGGTGTATGCCTATAGCATTTCTAGAAGGAAATCCTTCTCTCCTCACTCAATTGTGAAACTTTAGATTTCAAAAAAAAAAAAAAAAAAAAAAGATGGTAGGAATTGTGAGGACTTTCACAAATGCTTTGGAATGTTAGCAAAGTTCTGTATAATAAACTAGCCGTGGTGTTGATGAACACTTTTGCAGACAGCTGGGACGTCGTTGTCTGTCTCTTTCTTGGTGCCGTTGCCTCAACATTTGAATTCAAGCCCATTATGAGAACATAAATTAGAACTCAAGATATGAGCTAGTAGAGAAATCTGAGTGTGGGTGGTTACTCTAGTCACTGAGCTATGGATCTGGTCCCTTTCTCTTTATCCCAGTGGCTGTCTAATTTCTTTGTATCAACATCCTCTATCTGAAGGGACTGCTTGAGGCACCCATTCCTCAAAAAAAAAAACATAAAAAGGGCTTTCCTTGAGAAGTACAGTAATTGTCCCAGGTCAAGGCAGGTGACAATATTAGTTACAGCAGCCCTAGCTGTAAGTTCATTATTTTAGGTTCTCATACCTGCTCACTGTCCCAAGGTGCTTCAAGTTACTATCTCACTGGTATTGAAAGATCTCTGGCTTTAGGCCCTTATTTGTAAAATGGATTTAATGTTTCCTACTGAGGTTTCTGGGCTTTGGTGGGAATTAATTCATGTTTGCATAGTATTTCACCAGAGAAAAAGTGCTGAATAATCACTAAATAATATTAATACAATGATCCCCTGCCTTAATTGGGAAAAGGTATCAAGGGATGGGGCTGATCTCAACTGTTACATTATTGATTCTGTAAAAGAGCTCATTAGTTAATGCAGGCAGAAGTGTGATGGATTCTTTTAAAAGAGCTTGCCCAAGCATTCATAGTCTTTTCTCAGGAAACATTTCGGAGCTTTCCCATTACCATTTCTTTAACAGAGATCAGGGTAAGCATTTGCGTGGCTACAAGTTTATACACGCACCAAAAATTCTGAGAGAAGCAATCTGATAAAGGTAGCGGGTCATAATAAAAGGAACAGATTTGACATGCATGGTCTCAAGCTGCTTACTCTGAGTCAGTGAGCATACAAACTGGATTTCTTCCAGTTCCAAGCTTTATTCCATCCAGTAGTTACACGATCTGAACAACAGTATGTAAAGAACTACTCTTCTGTACAAACTCAAAACATTCACAATTGTTCCTTTCAGGCATGTGCAGAGTAAAGCAACAATTCACTTTGGGTGTGTCAAAAACATATAGCACAAATTTATCAAGAAGCATATGGAAAATGAGACATGTTTAAATGGCATTCAGATAAAAGGGGAAAAAAAGCACTTGAATGTAGAAGATAGGATGAATTTTTCTTCAAATACAGATTTTAATAGATGCATGCAGCAAAGAGGGAAAAGAGATTATTGAAAAAATGTTTTGACTTTTTTTATGGGCAAGAAAGGCATTTATTTTACCATAGCTAAACACCTAGCAGCTCCCAATGTTTTACACAGAAAATTTGCATTAAGTTTCTTTTTGTTTCATTAAATTTCTGTTTTGTCTTCAAGAAGAGATAAGTTGGTGTTAAGAAAATGGTTAAAACTTGTATCAATGGCTTGCAATTGCTAATAATGCTCTTAATCTACCCCAAATGCAAAGTAAAATGCAAGGGAGTTTAAAGGCAGGTTAGAAGACTATTTTTGTTTCACAGTAGTTGCAGTCATACTTTTGATTAATTTGTGTGGTTCAAGTGCAAGACAGTAACTCATAGTTATTCAATTACTTTTGATTGCATGATCATGTCTTCATGACTTTATATGTTGAAAGGAAAAAAAAAGATAAAACCATTTATGAAGCAAACAAGCAAAAAAGAAAAGCCTGACTTTCCAGTATGTCTGTCTTTCCACCTAATTATCCAGCCTTCCTCAGTGCAGTCGGTGTCTGTTGTGTTTAAGTCTTTGTCGTACTTCTAAATAATTCCATTTCAGATCCTTACTTTTCCTGCGCCTAGAAGTTGTAGTGCACTGCAGAAATTCGTAGATGTGATAAAATTTGTCAGAAAACAAATTTTGAACTTTAAATACCTTATAGTTATGTTTGAAAGCTGATTTCTGTGAATCACTTTTTCTCGTAGAACAGAATCATATCCTATTTCCCGAGCATCATATAAAATCTTACTATTCTGCATTTTAACTGTAAGCTGTTGGCAACAAAAGCTCACAAACAACCTACAGACCAGAAGCTGTCTGTAAAAACTAAACATCTCATAATGTTGCGTAACTGCAAAAATCCCATTAGGCCCAAGGTCGATTCACAAACACAAAAAGATCTTTGTAAGGATGTAAGATTAATCAAATGGGTTATTTGCTATGAATTATTCATCCATTTCTACTACTGAATACAAAGGGGGTTGCACATTTGTTATTTTGTCAAAAAGGACAATATTTTTTATCTAAATGAGTCATGTATTCAGACAGGGCTGGCCAGATGAGGAGGCTGTAAAGTTCAGTAGCTGAGGAAATATATTTTTCCATACAGAAACTCATGCCTTTGTTAGACTACATCTGAAATACTAATTCCAGTATCTGCTCTGGAACGAGTGAAAGATCTTTCCAAGGAAAAGAGAGAGGACATGGAGAGAAGGTGAAACAGCTATAGTTATGTTTCACATTTTGGCTGTGGGATGTTAGAAAAAAGTTCCTCCTTTGCTCTTCTGCATGCCCTGGTGACTTCTGTAACATCTGGATGCATAGCTGATCCTTAGCATGTACTTACATATGGGCAGTGGAATGGCTTCAATGGAGATGAGAGACTGACTCATTTCAATGCCTTGTCATGCTTGCCTTCTCCACTACGGATCTTCATTGTCTTGTCTCCTTTTAAAAGGATCAAACATACAGCCTTTGATATATATTCCCCAATGGGCAGCTTCAATTATGTGAAAGTCACCCTGCTCTGCCTCCATGCTCATTACAGGCTGCTCAGACTCTGGAGGACAATTCAGACTGGCATAGCTGCAGTGGTATAGGTACTTCCAGCATGGATGTTCATGGCCATGGCAGTCTCACTGCACCAGCCACCAGTTCAGTCTGTCTTCATTCATAATGGGCTGTGACTGTTAGCAGGATCATCACTCCCAGGTGTTGCTAATGCAGTGCAGACTTTCAATAGTGAGTTCAGTTTTCACTTTTTACCACAGCTTTCTTCTGCAATTCCATTTCATCTTTGCATATTTCTACAAAGTCATTTTTCTCTTTGTAAGAGCATGATAAGATGCCCTGTGTCAGATTTGTCAGGGGTGTGTGGTTCTTACCCCACTACCTGTTCCCAGGAGTGGGGTTCATCTTTTGACGCAACATCTGGGTGCTAATGGTTGCAGGAAAAGACCGTGAATGTTTTCATCGCTTTTCACAGACCCCAGGTACAGCTCAGCCAGATAGAAAAAGAGACAGCACCCTTATTTGAAAAATTCCCAGTCTGTAGGTTATGGAAAGAGGGAGATTGTCTGCCTGTTACTATGGAAACATGTTTAAAAGGGAACATATCACCAGGCTGCTGTTTCTTCCTGCACCCCATAGGAAAATCAGGATGAGACCTCCTCCATCTCAGTTGGTGAAGCAGAGAAGAAAAGTTCACAATACAATGGCAAAACAGCAAGAGGCATTACTGAGGGGGTGCAGCAAAGAAGATAACGATGAACTCCTAAAAGTAAAAGAAATAATTGTTTTGGGTCAGGCCAAGGATGATTTTTAGTGAATCAAAAGGCTGCAAAGAAGTGATGCTGAAACAAGCGACAAAATCAAATCATTTTCTTCAGTTCTGATAATTTAAAGATTTTACTGAATGCTTTAAAAGAAAAATTAAAAGGTATTTTGAAGTAGAGAGGCATTTTAAATTGAACAGTCGTATGTTCTCTGGCAATAATCGATGCCTCCGAGAATTAATGCTTAGGTTACTTCTTTCTCAAAAGCAAACTCAACAAAGTAAGTCTTTAATGCATACCTATTTCTATGGAGTTACACATAATTCTGCATGGATATAGAAACATGAGTACTTGCAGTTTGCTTAGTATTACAGAGACTGGTAAATGTTCTCTATCGTGAATAGTCAGAAACAAAGTGCAAACTAAGAGGAATTTTGGAAACAATAAGAAAAAAAAAAATCAAGGAAGAAGCTCATAAATACCAACATTCTTTCTGATGTTTTTAATCTAATAATCAGTGAAAAATGTCTTACTAGAAAAGAAACGTCAGAGATTTGATAGTTCAGTTCAGCTGAATAGATAGCTCAGCTGGTTTGGATCCTTGGGATTAAATCTTGGTTCTACCAACATCCATGGCAGGATTCCAGCAGAGCCAGTTTCACCCCTCCGTTCCATTCTCTTCCCAAATGGGGACCCTTCTGGGCTTCTTGTACAATTATTCCATCCATTCCAGCATGAGTTGGGACTTCTGTGATACACGGTCTCAATTAGAGGGGATCCTATTCAAGTGACAAGATTCATAGGTAAATTAAACAAGAACTTTTCCTAGCAAATGTTTAGGATTAATTCCAGCTCTTGTGGAGTTAATGGTAGATCTATCATTGCTGTCAGTGGGACAAGGATTTTTCAATTTTGTGTGTAGATTCTTCTATATATCTTTGAGCTCTACTACCCAATTACTTTAGTTCTCTTTAATTGCTGAGGTAGAGGGAAACAATTGTTAGAGTATGATGAAGAAAATAGCTGCACTTTTGGTGATAGCAAGGGAATCTGATTGTCTCCTGTATTTGACCTGATAGCTACAATCAGCAACACTTTCTCCTTTGGGAGAAGACTCTATAAAGCCAGGTAGAAGAAGGATCAAAAGAAGTTTAATAGTGTTAGGCTGGCTTTTCTGGTCTGTATTTGGAATCATTATTACCAATTTTCTTAGAGTCGATTTTAAAATAATAGTCATATAATGAAGCCAGATTGACTACATGCTGCTGCATTTTTCCAGACTACAGGATAATGCACACATACTGGTTGGTTTAGGTCAATTAAGTTCTGATATTTTATATTTTAGTCAACAGTTTCACTAATCAGAGTCTGTGAGAAAATGTCAGTAATCATTTTGTGAACTTAATTCTGCCACAGTGCTGTTGTATGGATAGCAGTGATGTACTTTGAACCTGAAAAGCCCTGTGCAGAGCTGTTTGTTACATACATACTAGTGCTATGACATCATACACTTCAAAGCAATGGAAATTAATTTTGCATCACCCCAAGGGCTCCTTGCTTCCCCCCACTTTAACCCCTGGAGCTTCTTGCAATTCCTGCAGTGTCTCTCTGGGATTTCTGTCCTGTCCCTAGTCGTGTCCTGGGAGAAATACTGTGCCTCATTTACACCATACAAGTCAAGGTGCTCTTCCTTCCTGTAAGGTATGGGGATGGTGTCATTCTATGCTTTCTTGCTTTCCACATTTCTCCTTTTTCACATATGTTTTCTGTGCAGAAGTCTGTTTTAACCCTGCTTCAGCATGTCTCTGGTCACAGCCTTCTCCAGTGATCGGTACTTTTTCTCCATATCTAATACTAGACCAGGCTGCCCAGGGCCCCATCCAACCTGGCCTGGAGTATTCTGTATCTCAATTCTTTCACCTCCATCCTCAATTCTTCCACCTCCATCATATCAAAGACCCCTTTTTCACTCATGGCAGCATTACTGTATACACCTTCCCTATACACCCTTATTTATCTCAAAAATAAATCTTTTGTGATGTTAAATTGCCAATCTACTAATCTCTGTTTGAAAGATGGATGGAGCTGAAGTACGAGAATTGTTCTACTGAAAGATATAATTGGGTACCATCAAATATTTGTTCCACCTGCAGTTATCTGCGTCAGCGCTCAAAACTCCAAATGCACTAAATAAATGGCATCACTCCATATGCTCCTTACTTCTCCCTTTGGGTTTTCTGACTTTGCTCCAAATTAGTATGTTCTGGTCACTGATGCTGTTTTAGGAATAGAATTTGCATGTCCATTTTTATCTAACACAGGAGTTAGAAAAACATCTTATCCTTGGACATTATTCATCATGTGGTTCCACTGAATTAGTTTGGGCTGTCAAATCATTTTCCATTTTTTAGCATTAGACATGTGCTTCAGATCACCTACCTTTAGATATTTATGATGTCGTTTTCTGCATTGGAACCTGTCATCTGCAGCTTTCCTTGTAGTCAGCAGAGATAAATATGTATTTGAAGGATGGCACTCATCCAACATTTTTGAGACGTATACTTCAGACTGAGATGAATCATGCTGGTTTATCACATTCCAAAATAAATAGTCCATGCTATTCCTGAAATCATATCTGTTTTTTGGTTGGAAAAGTCTGACTTGCATTGTCTGAAACTACAATGGCGGCAGTTTTACTTTGGACTGATAACCTCCTTGATTTCTTTTAGGTCTACTGGTATAAGCACTGCCATGTGTGCCTATCATAAAGAGCACTCAAGATACTGAGTAGACAGGCATTTCTTTTTCAGGCTTGTGTCAGGTGCTTAAGTGTCAGAAAGAGACAGGAATTCAAATAGAGACCATGACTGTGTTTGTTTGATAGCCCAAGGCTATCTTGGGCTATCAAACAAACCGTGGGCATTCCAGTGCTTGGCTTTATGCCCTCAGAACTGCCTGCTTCTCTCCTTGAGCGCACAGAGAGATTGGCTGCATAGACGACCTTGTTGTGATAGCCCTGATAGAGCTGATTATCTATTTTTGAGGAAATGCTACCCCTCAAACTTCAATATTTCAAGTAAGAAGCCTGAGGTGTTAGATGGAAATTTGTAGATAGGTAGTGCTGTGGTGCAAATGCATCAAGTCAGTGTAACAGAAAATACAAGCCTTCTTCAAAAGCTGGAGGTTAAAATCAGGTAATCACCCAATCTCTCCATTTTAATGTAAGTTTTGTATAAAGTATTGTGTTACACAGGTTAGAAATCTCTTGAGATCAGAATAGCAGGGTAAGGTGCTTCAGATTTTCTTCCTTGCGCTTGACAGGTTAGTCAGTCTTCTCAATTTCTGAACATGTTTCTTTTCACGGTTAGAATAAAGCCAAGAGAAATGTCACAAGGTAATGAGGATACAGAACTGGTTACTGCAGTCCTTGGACAGACAAACCTCCAGCAAAAACATTTCATGTATGCATTTGTAATATCTAAGATATACTTAACTGATTAATTTACTTGCATTCATTACATTCAATATTTATATTAGCTATAGGCTAGGCTGCGAAGGTATTTTTTCTTAATACACTGAAGTACTAATTGATCTGCATGGTGCAGCTGTATGGTTTTCTATACCACATCTTTTCCAGAACTAGATTAGGTATTCCTTTTCACGTTGTGTTTTATTTGTTACACCATCCAAATGAGCTGCTTTTACTCCAGTGAAAATGGCAAAAATATTTCAGATGGGTAAGCAGCTTACGAAGAGGCTTAGAAGCTTAAAGCAATTTAAACTAATTTCGAAATAAAAAGAAGTATTTTGCAGAAAAATAAATCAAAAAAAGCAAAAAATAAGGCACCAATTAGTATTTCCAGGTATTAATTTTCTGCTCCTGAAGCTTTCTTTCAGTGCATAACAGATTAAAAGATTTATACAAAAAATAATTTGTGCAAAAATGCACTTGTTTTGAATGTCAGAGATTTCCAATGATTTTCCATTGATTCCCTTTAGCAAAGAACAGTGTTCCAGGAACTCAGAGATGCGCAACCTGGATTTTTTATTGTTTAAAGGTTTTTGACCCTTTTATCATAGCACATTCATATTCAGTCTAATTCATTTCAAACAATATTTTTGGTCATTGCACCTCGCTTTTTCCCCTTGATGCTGACTGACACAAGGAAGAAGCTTGAATGCTTTAAAAACTGTGACCAGGCCCTGAAGACAGGGAAATTAACATGTGCTTGGAATATGAGAGCAGCTGTTTTAGCATCAGAAAGTACAGAAGAATAACCAGGAAAAAAAAAAAAAAAAAGCAGAAAAGTACAGAGCGTACCAGAGAGAGAACTGCAGTAGATAGGAAAGGATGCAGGAGTCCTTGTGTCTGTCAAGGTTAAATGTTGACTTATATCAGTGCAGTAGGTTCTGGAAATACGAACTTTTAAAGAGACTTTGAGGATTGTTGAATCACCAGATTCTCCCTGATTTACCAGTCTGATTTACCAGTCTAGGTCCCACATAGTCTTTGTGTTGGCCAAATATCCACTGAAGACAGTAAAAGATTCCATTTAGCTTTGAAAGAAGCTAAAAAAGGAAGGCATTGCTGTACCCACCTGTATTGTCTTTCTGATTCCATTCATCTGTCCACATGGGGTTATATTTGCTTGTTCTTCTGTTTCTCATCAGTAATTTGCTTCTGACATTGGCACTTTCTCTAAGAGACTAGATATTAGTACTCTCAATTACTTTGATATTTTTAGACTATTACTGGATTAGCTATTTTTTTTATACAAAATTTTATGATCTTAACTTTCTCTTTAAACATTTCAGGAGGAAAAAAAACAAAAAACAAAAAACAACATGAATATCATGGTGTTTCAAGTTTTTGTAAATCAGCTGAGCTGTGGGCATTGACCATAGGCACATTTCTAGCCCCCTCCAAATGCTTCAAAAGCATGTTAACTTAATTGAATTTCAAGCTAGCACATTTTTCTTTGTATTTCTGGCAGGCTAAGAGCTAGCACATGGTCAATTACACTCTGGTCTGCTATCATACAGTAATTCGATCAGCAATAGCTCAACTGTTTCATTGAGCCCTGAAACAGACCTTCCAAAAATCTTGAATGAATAGTGCAAAGCAAGGGTGCCTTGACAAATATGTCTATAATAAGACAAAATTTCTGAAAATTTTGTGATAGCTTATAAGAAAAAGTAGTGGTGCCTTTGACATTGAACAGGTTCCCGAGCAGAATCCAAATTTAGAAGATACACATGTAAAGTAATTTGGAACTTTATTCAGTATCAGCTACTTCATCACTGACATCGATGACTCATCTATGACATCGATGCTCAAGTGCACCCTCAGCAAGATTTCCGGTGACAACAAACTGAATGGTGCAGTTGACACATTAGAAAGAAGGGATGCCATCCAGAGAGGTCAACAAACTTGAAAGGTGAGCCCATGTGAACCTAATGAGGTTCAACATAGCAAAATGCAAGGTTTTGCACTTGGGCTGGAGAAATCACCAATATGTATACAGACTAGGAGAAGAACTGCTTGAGAGCAGCCCTGCAGAGAAGGACCTGGGGGCTGAAAAACTTATCACAAGCCAGCAGTGTGTGGTTGCAGCTCAGAAAGCAAACAGTATCCTGGGCTCCATCAGAAGAGGGGTGGTCAGCAGGGACAGGCAGGTGATTGTACCCCTCTACTTTGTTCTCTTGAGACCCTATCTGGAGTACTGCGTCCAGGCCTGGAGCCCCCAGTACAGGAAAGATGTAGAGTTGCTGATGAGGGTCCAGAGGAAGGTCACAAAGATGATCAGGGTGCTGGAGCACCTCTCCTACAAAGACAGGCTGAGGGAGCTGGACTTGTTCAGCCTGGAGAAAAGAAGGCTGCAAGGAGACCTCATTGCAGTCCTACAGTATTTAAAAGGGGGTTATAAACAGGAGGGAAATCAACTTTTTACAAGGGTAGACAATGACAGGACAAAGGGGGAATGGTTTTAAGCTCAAAGAGGGAAGGTTTAGATGACTGGATGCCAGGGAAAGTTCTTTACAGAGAAAGTGGTGAGGTGCTGGAACAGGCTGCCCGGAGAGGTTGTGGGTGCTCCATCCCTGGAGGTGTTCAAGACTAGGTTGGATGGGGCCCTGGGCAGCCTGGTCTATACCAGATCTGGAGGTCGGTGGCCCTGCCTGTGGCAGGGGTTTAGAACTTATGATCCTTGGGGACCCTTCCAACTCAAACCATTCTATGATATTCTCCCTGGCAGATTAAAATGGGAAAATTACTTTTAGAAAATGCCCCTTTTTTATTTCAGTTTTTAATTACTTTGATTATGCTTATTAAATACCTATAGCAGTTTTTAGCTGCTGTGTTTAAAAAAAAAAAAAAAAAAAAAAAGAAAGCACCAGAAATTGCCTGAGGCATATACAATGACATAATTACATGTCTATAAAAGCAACATACAGAAAAATGTATTTTTTCTATAGTTAATTACACTGAGCTTGAATGATAGGAAGCCATGAAGAATCAAAAAGGTGCTGTTACATTGCCTACTGCAGGCCAGCAAATCAGGCTATCTCATATTATATATATATAAGGATATATCAGGATGAAAATGTTGAAGCTTTCTGAGCTGTGTCATATGGTGTACGAAGCCAAAAGAAATCACCAAGAACTGGCAGTTCTGTTCCACGGAACATGTTTAAATGAGATCCTTCTTGTTGGCTCTTTTTTTTCTTTTGCATTCTTTCTTTTTTTGTTATTCTCTTCAGGCTTTTTGGTGGTTTTTTTTTGTTTGTTTGTTTGTTTTGTTTTGAAATGCATTGGCAATTCGTAGTGCAGGAGTTACCTTCTTTCACAGATGTTCAAGATATTAATTAAAAGTCTTTGGGAGGCTTTTTGCTGTTGTGTCTCAGATTGATGGACAAGTTTCCTTCCACCTCCCTTTGACTCATACGACTATGAAATGAAAACTAGCAAATCCACGGCCCTTTTGGAAAACATTGCTTCTGTTCCACTTCCCTTTCCTGCAAAAAGAGAACAGTGAGAAGAGTGCCTTCTGTGTCTCATGAGATTGTAAGAACTAATGCAGTAATTTCTGCCAAGTGCTTTGGAACCCCTTTACAAGAAGCACAGTCTAAGTTCAACATGTGAACCGCTATTATTCCCTTGATAATGTTTGGTAATATGTTGGGTTAAGTACCATTAATTACAATGCTACTTACGTGGCTTAATCTCCATATACTGTTATAATTTACTGCTCTGTCTATATATAGCTGAACTTTTAATTGGATAATCAAAATTATTTTATTTCCTTCTTGTAACTTCATTTATGAGGGAAATTATAAGCTAAAGAGTACAACAGATTGAGTAATGAACAGTAATAAATTTTTATTTTAATGTGAAAAGCCAAAAAAAAAATTAAAAATAAAAGGTTATAATAACAAAATAGAAGCAGAAAAGGATATATACACACAAGTATCAGTTTCATGCCATGATAAAAACTAGAGGTAACTTTAGGACGCAAGACCATCTTTGATTTGATTTGATCTCTGGCAGTGCTGCACCCCAGATGAATATTTTATTGTCTATTAGTTTAATTCTACATTAATTTTAAAACATGATGTGGAGCTCTATTGAAGTTAAGATGTAATAAAATTAACTAAGCATCTACTACTATAGGAAATTTAGAGCATTGGGTTATAAGATTGCTGATGCTAAAGACTTGCAACAAGTTACTTTCTCTATTGAAGGTATTACAACATTTATTAATTGGAAAAAGGCAGATATTAATTGGTTTCAGGACAATATGCAGGTATTGAGTTTTCACCAGCAGTGGGAATACAATTTTGACATAGACGCCTCTCAAAGTGCTCTGCTTACTGTGATATCTCTAGGAGGCTGACGTTCAGTGTCAGGTTATGTTGCTATATGTAATAAGTGCGTATTGTCTGGCTTCCATTTTGGACCAGGCCTTCAGTTTCTTTGTATCAGGCACTTGTGCAAGTTGACTTAGAATTTTTAGAGCATATTTGCAGAAAGACTGTGCTAAATGGGTTGTAAGCGTAAACACTTATGTATCTATCTGATCCTGTGAAGAACTGTCATGAATCCTATATCTTTATCTGATTTTGAATTATTGTTTAAATAAGCTGAAATTGAAGAAGGCAACTGATTTTTTTGTTTGTTTGTAGCATTTGACAGCTGCAAGAAATTGCATGAAAGAAAAAAATATCAAAGGCTTGAGTATCAAAATCTTCACTTACAAGCTACGTTTATTGAGTAATCATGCTTGTTTAATAACCACAGCTTAAAGCACATGACCCATAGGAACAAATAATTGTGTATAATAACCTGTAGCTTCTACCTAACAATATTTGTTCTATCTGGAATTACGTAGAGTTTTAGAATAAATATTTAGTAATTTGGACATCAGAGGAAAAAATGGCCTAATAGAGAAGATAGTATGTATACGGAAGTAATGGTAACAGATCTGGACCAGTGATAACAGATGTTCCAATAGTATGAAATGCTTATTCGTAACACATTTAATGATACAAAAATTAAGCTTGATTTCAGCATGTTCATATTCTTCTTCTTTGCGCTTTTTCTTTGTGTTTATGAACAGTGAAATTGAGATCCTGAAGATGAGATTCATTTAAGAAAATGAAATTGAGTGTAATAAGAAAATGACTTTATCTTTAGATTGAGATATCCAACTGAGAAACCCCAGAAATAGAAACGAGACCCGTGTAGTTTAAATGACTAGCCACAAAGCGTGACATATGAATTCCAAATATCAAATAATAAACCGAACACTTGAATGTATCTGTTAAATGTATTTGAGAAAATTTGCATAATGAATAACTTCATAAAATTGTAGAGCTGCTGGCAGACAATTTTGCAAACAGGAAGGAAGCTGCATTTACCTCATAAATTGCTTGCAGTGAATAATGTTAATGTTTTAAAATGATGAATGAAATTTCCTGAACAATGGAACTTTCCATCCAGTTTATAGAGAAAAATAGTTTAGTTTTTCAGTATGCTTGGATTTTCCAGGTTAATCCTTTAATCAGGCAGATAACATGGGTTCTCTGTGTTTTCCTGACAGACCAGCAGTACTCATGGTCGCCTTCTCACCACTTCAATGAAGAAAGATATTCTCCTGCTTCGAGGAATATGAAAGGATTATCTGGCAGTCGCAACCAACCACAGTTATGTTCAGCTCATACTTGTGGCTTAGCATCCCCTGAAGATTGTGAACACACCCACGACCATATTCACCATGGGCAGGAACCAAGGCAATCGTATCTTCTCAGCCCCACGGAGAGTTGCCCGATGGACCACCATCGTTGCTCGCCACGCAGCTCCATTCATTCTGAATGCATGATGATGCCCATGGTAATGGGCGATCACATGTCAAGTAGCACTTTCCCCAGAATGCACTACAGCTCACATTACGACACAAGAGACGACTGCGCCATGTCTCACGGTAACCCTAAGATTAACCGCATTCCTGCAAACCTTTTGGACCAGTTTGAAAAACAACTTCCTCTTCACCGGGATGGGTTTCATACTTTACAGTACCAGAGGACCTCAACAGCTGCAGAACAACGCAGTGAGAGCCCAGGAAGAATACGCCATCTCGTTCATTCAGTCCAGAAACTTTTTACTAAATCTCATTCTCTGGAAGGATCATCCAAGGGCAATGTCAATGGAACAAAGGGAGACAGTCGAGGGGACGATCATCATCATGGGCACCATTCCAAGCATAGCAAAAGGAGTAAAAGTAAGGAGCGAAAACCAGAAACCAAGCATAAATCTGGAATGAGCAGTTGGTGGAGCTCTGATGACAATTTGGACAGTGATAGCACTTATCGAACCCCTAGTGTGGTAAATAGGCACCATGCAGATCATATATCCCATTGCTACCCTGAGGCGCTCCAGGGACATTTTGGGGATCTGTCATTGAAGACTTCCAAAAGTAACAATGACGTGAAATGTTCAGCTTGTGAAGGGCTAGCAATGACCCCTGATAGTAAATATATGAAAAGGAGTTCTTGGTCCACACTTACAGTAAGTCAGGCTAAAGAAGCTTATCGCAAATCATCACTGAACTTAGATAAGCCTCTGGTTCATCAGGAAATCAAACCTTCCTTGAGGCCATGCCATTACCTTCAGGTAAGAAGATTTTCTTAACATTTGTAATGGGAAAAGCAACACAGATGACGCATAGTTGTGAAAATGCAGAAGTCATGTGTATATCTCTCTGATGATCATCTGTGTCTCACCTAATGCAAATGTTCCATTACAGTGAGAAAACTCTTGCTTTATTCTTTTTCTGTAGGGAATAGACTAAATAAATAAATACAGGAGATGTGATATAAATTAGTTTAAGATCAGGAAATTTGTTGCAATCTTCAGAGTTCGTGCTGCACATCCCAATTAAAATCCATAGCTCAGACTGAAAAAGAGGCAGTTCTCCCAGCAGTCTGGAGCTAGAAATAATGTGTCAAGTACAACTGTAAATGAGTGATTTTAAAAGCAGGTGGTGTGGAATCCTATTTTTGTGTTAATTTATTCCTTTCGCCAGGTTGTTTAAGTAACAAGAGAATACATTTACTGGCATACTCAATTGCTTTGTCTTGATGATGATTACTCACAAAGTTCCTTTTAGTGACTGGGTCAATCAAAATCATATTGAGCTGAGCTTCTTTTGAAATCATACTATAAGCTATCCTTGTTAATAATTACAGGAATACCTTGAGAAGATAGGTGTTTCAGTCCTAGTACTCAGACTATTTGTGATGTTCCCCACTCTTGTTTTCTCTAGCAGCTCTCACTTTCTCCTAGATTTAAACTCTTAATGTGTTGCTTGCTGCCATTTGCTGCCTCAGAATCATGCAGATGTAACCATTTATGATGCTGCACAATGATCTGAATCCTGAATTGATAAGGGTTTAAAAAATAGTTCCAAAATATTTCTTTTTGGACATTTACACCACTTACATGGTGTAGGTACAGCAAAGTGCCATGAAAGTATGATTAGCACCTCAGGGCATACAGAGAACTGCAGTGGGAGCTGTGCAGAACGAGGGAGCAGCTGGGGGGGAACTTCTTTAGCTGTCATTGCCACTGGAAAAAACACATTATACAAATATTCCCCTTGGTAGATTTACCAAGTACAGCCTGCAAAGCCAAAGTTGTTCCGAGTATCTTCTTTTTAATTTCTTTTTAATGAACTTTCTCCAGAATTTAACTGGTTCTCACATTAACACGGGCAAATCTTCACTCCAGATTTATGTATTTAGAGATCTCCAGTTCCTATGGGCTCTGCAAAAGCCAACAGACACAGACTGCTGCCTACTTCTGTGAGGAACTCTCTTCCCTCTGAGCAATAGGGGACCAATCTTACTGAGTCACACTTGAAGGGACAGATCTTTTCAAATACGTATGCAGCCATCCAGGATCAATCTTCCTACTTAAAGAGGGAAAGTTTGTCATCGAAGAGAAAGGAAAATAAATAAGTTGCAACCCTCATAACATTTCAATGCAAATTGATTCCCATTAAGGCTGACAGCTGTGATATTGTTTCATATCCAAGTCCAGTTCTCATGCACGTAAAATGACCTGCGCTGCCCTGGAAGTTTTAAACCAGTTCAATGAGCCAGAACTGGAAGCGTATCTTGTACAGAGACCTCCACTTCTGTCTGTGTTATAAAACCAAGGATGTGGATCTTACATTATGAAGAAATGTAGATTTTGCTGGCTTTTTCCTTAGTGTGATATCCTTATATTCTTATTCTTATATTCTTATATTCTTATATCCTTATATTCCTTATTCCACTCATAGAACTCTACATCTTCTGCATCTTTGTTGGGTTTCTTGATTTCCTTTTCATCATGTTTCAAGTCAAACAATTATGTGATTTTATGTTTCCTTGTTTGTTTGGTTGGTTTTTTTATTATTTCACTCTTACAACACAATTTCTCCTTGCAGAAGCCACTATTTTTTACGTGAACCCTGCCCTTATTTCCATCCTTTATCAGCATCCTCAAGTGAATGTGAAACACAGAGCCCAAACATTAACTTCATTGCTACTAAGCTTTGGGTCAAGCCCAGTGGCAGGCCTAGGGAACAGGAAAATATTTTTTTTACTTTTTTTTTTTTCCAGAAGTCTTTGTTTTATGCTTTTGATGAATCAGGGATAACTGCTAGAAAGAAGTTTCATCCAGCAATTAGAAAGGTTCATCAACTGATAGGTCCATCCAATTTAAAATCTGGGAGATATGAATTTAGATTTTTGCTATACCAGAGACTTCCTCTATGATCTTTGGCTTTAAGCTTCTTTTAAAATGGGATACTAACCATTCTGTAATTCACAGAGATGTTATAGTGTCAATCTGTCTAGACTTAAAGGCTCAGTTACTACAATAAACAATTTATAGCTGTGTCCAAAGCAATAATACAAGGAATTATATGTCATGAATTTTCACTGTGAAATTTTCAATTAAAATATATGTTTGTAGAATCTGCATTCAGTGCGTTGATATCTTTCAGATTGATTGGCTTGCTTATTCACTAGCCCAAGATCAGCAAACAAATGAAGGGACCCCATTCTGTCAGTGTCCTAGCTAAATGCAAGGGTTTGAAACTTCTCTGTTAAAGGATGCTGCACTGTCACAATGTAATCATTAAGACCAGGGATATAAATCCCATCATTAGCTCTGCCGTGAACTTTCTCTCTGACCCAGGAAATGTAATTTGTTAATCAGCACAGATTTCAATGAATCTGTCTGCAAAACCAGGGAAGGATATTTAACTTTTCTTACAGCAGTGAAAGAAGCATCAGTAAATAATGACTGGATGAAAACAATCACCAGGTTGAGAAATTGAGGAAGGTAGAGAAAGGTCTCAGGATCCCTAGCCAGAAGAGTTTCCTACAGCGCTCCACAATATCTGGAAATGAGAATGTTCTAGGGATTATGAAGTTCATTGTGCAGCAGTGGTTTCCCTGAGGTACATAAGTGTGCAGTTAAGCATGAAGCCCCCAGGTATTTGTTAGATCCTTGTGTTTATAGAATTACAGCACATATCATTAAAAGATGTTTCTCCTTAGTGATGCCAACTGGATCTGAGTCATTTTTCTATCCAGTGGTCTTAGTTTTTCTTTCAATATCATCAATGAAATATTACTGCTTGTGTTTTACACTGGAGAATTTTGGCAAACATTGTCTTTAGCTGGAAGTGCACGGCGTTTTCTTAGACCTGTACTTGAAACCACCTTCTGTCTGTCTTGCTCTGAGCTTCCATTTTCTCTTCCATAGTAATTACTGAGTTGTAATTTCCTTAAAACCAAACCTTCAAAGGATTAACAAGGGAAATTGCTTTCTAAGAAGTGAGCTTCTATCGTATTCACAGGTGATTAAAAACAGGAGAAAAGAGGTGATAAAAGCATCTGTGTATTATATGCTTGAGTCATGTCCTAGACCAGAAAGGAGGCATTTCTTTAACCTGTTAAAGTTCCAAGCTAGCCTTTGGCTCTCTCGTAGGGCTTCTCACATTCCTGCTCTCCCACACACCTTGCAGCTGGAGGGTTCCTGCTCAGGCAGTGTTCAAGTCAGGGGTGGTTCGTATGATCATATATATGGTCATACTGTTCTCCATGCCACCTTGACCATTTACCTTATTTCAGCATGGCTGGAATTGCCCTAAAATGGCCAGTTTCAGAGAACAAAATTAGTAGGCATAAAGCTGTATGAAGTTGATTGTTGTTGTGATCTAAAACTTTTCATTACCAGACCAGATTTGTATCACTCCTGATACCATGCAGACTGGAGAAGGGAGCAGGGAGGAGTGGGAGTACCTTTGAGCTCCAGCTAGCTATTAAACCACCTTAGCTGTAAAGTGAACCCAGACCACTAGCTCGCACAGCAGTCAGTTCAAGAGCAGAGAGCAGTCATTTTGTAACTGAATACTGATAGCATTTATTAAAATCTTGTGAATGATTAGCAAGTTTTACTTATAGGCCTTCAATTTCAGTTTCTAATGCAGACAAACTGAGCTACAAATGCATTTTTGTGCACCAAACGTTTCTGTCATCTCTCTCCATAGGCAGAATAATCCATGGAGATCACACACATATTTTAAGTGTACTTTTGTGTAGCTTTAACTGTAGTGGCTGTTACTGCTCTCCATATCATTTTAATTTTAATGTAAAATATGTAAAGAAAAAAGATAAATGAATTTTGAGAGTTCTTTTATCTTCATTGGTTGGTTTTGCTAATTAGGTTCAACGCATGCATAGTGCAATGATGGATTAATTTTAACTTGACATGAGTGAGAAGCAAAGATTTTCAACAGGAAGAAAAAAAAAAGTGTATGAACTAGATAGCTGTACAAAACTTATGAATACAGAAGTGTGCCTCATAGTTTCCAGGGCTGAAATACCTGTGAGTGTTAGTTAAAGAAAACTGATTCCTACAGTAAAGCCAAAACACAGCCAAAAGCATAGCAGTTACCATCTCTGAAGTTCTGGAGCACGGAGCTGCCTGTTCCTGATTAATATTCCTCCCTCAGCCATTCAGCAGCCTGTGAAGCAGCAAGCAATCAAGGTAAACATACCACAAGGTACAGTGAATGAGTCAGCAGTGAAAAAGAAAATAGCATGTTGTTCTAAAAATGGCTTCAGCCCACTCCTGTCTTCCTACTGCATTTAAGAACGAGCGTCATCCATTACAGCACTGGCACTGCTAAGCTTGTGGGTAATAATGTCAGCTGTGTACTCCACAGAATGAAAGAGAAACTCAAGAGTTGGTCTCTTAAAAAAGAAAAAGGGAAAGAAAAAAAACACAGCGGTTTCAACAAGGCTCTTTGCTGGTTTAAACTATACTTGTATGGAGAAGAGTTTTGAGGACAAGCCAATGGAGTAATAGGCATTAAGCTCTCAGTTGCATTTTTCCACGAACTCGTCTGTGGACAAGGCATAGTCCCACAAACTCAATTGCTGCCCTGGAAAGGCACGTGCTGCACTGCATTCCTCCCCTGGTGTGCGAGGATGGGTTTGAACCCAAAGACATTTGTCAGCACTTCATTTTTGAAATGCTGAGAAATGAGATTGTGTCTGTTGGCCCAACATAACACCCATATATGAGCTACAAAAATGACATCCAGTATTCCACCAGCCAAAGCTAGCAGACTTTTGGTACTACTGTCTGAGCCAGTATCACCCATGCTGCCTTCACTACGATTTATGACCAAATTAACTGGGCTGTTTCCACAGCAGAAAAGGCTTGTGTGGATTGCAAGGCAGCCTGCATCTTCAGCCAGCATGGACATGTGCTGAGCTGTTTGCCTATCTACAGCCCAGTACAGTCCTACAGGGACATCTCATCTAACACAGTGCCTTCCCAAAGCAGGGATGGAGTGGGCTGCATTGCCCTCTCCCTAAGCAGGCAAAAAAAACAACCAATATCATTCTATCAATGATGCTGTAAAGCTCTGACTAAGCCGTTGTCTTAGACTACTGATGTCTTAAATTACCTTAGTAATCAGTGATATAACAGTGCACTTGCCTTCATGTCTGCGTACTAGGAAGCTCATACTGACTTCAATGGATTGCTGAAGCTTCTTTTTTCTGAACAGGAATAGAAAGATCTCAGAGTTAGTATTTGTTAGCAGAAAACAAAGCCCTTCTACTGCAGAAGCATCAAGGCTGGGAGCAGAAAAGGGAGGCCGTGATCCCACTGCCCTTTAATCAGGCAGAATTGTCCTCATTTAAAATGTTAGTACTATGTGCTGCCAAATTGTTTTTTGACATTAACCTCAGCAAAGCTGAAGGCTGACCTTTGCAGTTGTTACCCAAAGGTGTCGCTGGAGAAATTTCCAGTCAGAAGTTAATATTTTATACACCTGGGCCAGTCACATCTGTCAAATGAGAGTGCAAGCTTGGGGCCATGCTGACTGCACGCCCTCCTGTGCTACTGGCAGCTGCCTTGGGCACACCTGGCTCCTCTGCTGTACAGCCAGCATGTGTTTTCTTGCAAGAAGGTAATGGCCCAAAAATAGTGAAGCATTCATAAATATTATTTTGATTTTTTTTTTTCCACCTGGTGCTGTTCTTATAGCTGTGTTGGTTTTTTTTCAAGTGCAGTTGCATGTGTTTAAATGGCTGAAGGTGCATGTGGACAAGGTCCCTGCTAGGAGAAGTGATCTTTTTGAAAGTGTGCAGATAACTAAGCATCACCTAGTAGCTAGACAAAATGAAGTCACTCATTTCACTCTGTGCTCTAAATAATTGCAGTCATTTGGAGTTAACTGTACAAAACACTTCTTAGTTATAATGAGAAAAATGTATGAAAGGCATGTTTTATATAGTCTTTAAAATTATTTATGTTTTAAAGACATTTAAAGATGCTTTTTTTCCACTAGTTCTATTATAACCAATAGGAAAAAAAATAAAAACTATAATTTTCTGTTTAGATTTTAAAAATGCACTTTTTAATACAGATTTATAGGTCAGGCCTGAGGATGCTGCCTTTTAGGTTCTTCCTGCATGTCAACATTTGTAGTTACTCTGCAACGTCTGCAGTCTGATTTTGGAGATGCCATGTGTTTTAAGTATGTGGGGAGCACCTCTCTTTTCCTTTATGGACCTTTTTTTTCTCACTCTGTACTTCACTGACAATGAGTGATGTATGGATTTTGCCCACAGGTAATGATAATGCTCTGAACATGAGACAGCAGTATACCCAGGTGGCCAAGAAGGCCAATGGCATCCTGGCTTGCATCAGGAGCAGGGCAGTGATTGTCCACCTGTACTCAGCTCTGGTGAGGCTGCACCTCGAGTACTGTGTCCAGTTTTGGGCCCCTCACTGCAAGAAAGACATTGAGGCCCTGGAACGGGTTCAAAGAAGGGCAACAAAGCTGGTGAGGGGTCTGGAACACAGGGCTTATGAGGAGCAGCTGAAGGAGCTGGGAATGTTCAGTCTGAGAAGAGGAGGCTCAGGGGAGACCTCATTGCTCTCTGTAACTACCTGAAGGGAGGCTGTAGTGAACTGGGGGTCAGCTTGTTCTCTCGTGCAACTGGTGATAGGACTAGAGGGAATGGCTTCAAGCTGCACCAGGGGAGATTTAGGCTGGAAGTTAGAAAATGCTACTTCTCTGAATGGGTGGTCAGGCACTGGAATGGGCTGCTCAGGGAGGTGGTGGAGTCACCAATCCTGGAGGTGTTCAAGGAATGTTTAGACATTGTGTTGATGGATATGGTTTAGTGAGAACTATTGGTGATAGGTGGATGGTTGGACTGGATGATCTTGTAGGTCTTTTCCAACCTTAGTGTTTCTGTGATTCTGTGATAAGGTAACAAATCAACTCTGAATTTCCCTTTGTATCTACAGTGGTAAAGCTAAAGACATTTGCAGCAGGATCTGTAGGTGATTTTTACTGGTAGGTCATGCAGTATAGAGATACTGCATTGAGTGGACTGATTATACTTTCTTCTTCTGACTGGGGCTGGAAAAGGACACAGTAGGAACATGAACATCACACAGTGGTCGTCTTGTCTCCCACACCTTCACTGGTCATAAAAAATTATGCAAATATCAATGTTTGTGTCACCAACTCTAATGCATAAGTTTCCAAAGTAGCAGAAAATCAGACCTCTCTTTTCTCAGAGCCCCTTAGGTGCAATGAATGTACTGTATGGCTCCACCTGTACACCCTTCCAGGCCTCTTCTGCTTTAAGCAGTAGCTAAAAGGTAGCTTCCCAACGGGGGACTTCTGTTTCTCTCACTTCTACCTCACATTCATAGAGAAGATACAGCAGGAATCGTACAAATTAGGCATTACCATACATATAAGTTTTGCATTTGTACACATGTTTTTTACATGCATATCCATGTTGTTTGGACTTCTCAGTCCAGATAAAAGGAAAAGGCAGAATTTACCCAGGATAGAAGAAATATCCATGTGCAGTCCTGCATCTCTCAGGGGAGCTTAGCTTCCAGTCAGTTTTTCCTCAGCTCTGCTTAATGTCTGACAAAATTGAAACAACAAAATAGAAGACCTTTTAATTCTTCTTCCTGGCGCCTGTGATCTTTAAAGCACATGGAGAACAAATAATATGCCAGTCCATAATTCTACCATGCTGTAGTTTTGTATATTACTCAGCTGAAATGCTGTATCATTCTTTTACCTCCCAAATACTCACAACTGTTATTTACAATTTACTTTATTAATTGTCATAAATTCAACTCTGAGTTTTTTCCTTTTCTGTAATTTTTCTTCACTGTACTGTGCAGATAGCTGGCTCCATCTACTCTGCAGATATATTTCAATTAACTCAGTCTACTTTTCCCAAAAGCATCTATCAGCAAAATTTGTAGTTAGTTTCAGTTGCTGTAGTTCTATGGACCTTCTCTACTGCCTTGTTTGTAGGTGTATTCCTGACTCCCTTTCATCTGCAATGAATGATGAGCTGCAGTTCAGTGTAGGTCTTTCAGCAATGTGATGCTTAGTTTTATTGACTTGAGCAGAATTTGCATTGTAGTTCAATTAATTAAATTCAAGGAGAAAGGTGTAAACGAAAAGGCAGCAATGAGCTGGCCCAACAAGACAAGGAGAAAAAAAAACACCCTTGAGGTTGAGACTATGGTAAATTAACTGGCAGAAATGCTGCATTTTTTTTTCAGAAGCATGAGAAGTTCCAAGTTTCTGTCTTTGGTGCTTCTGTGGCTTGTGCATTATTGAAACACTTGCTCCCTTAGATTGCATCCATACTAACAAAATCACCATCAGCAACTCTGCTGATGACACCAAGTTATGTAGTGCAGTCCACACCCCAGAGGGATGGGATGCCATCCAGAGGTGGTGAGGCATTGGAGCAGGTTGCCCAGAGAGGTGGTGGATGCCCCATCTCTGGAAACACTCAAGGTCAGGCTAGATGGGGCTGTAAGCAACCTGCTGTAACTATAGGTGCTCTGAGCACCCTGATCTAGCTGCAGATATCCCTGTTCACTGAAGCAGGCTTGGACCAGATGACCTTTAAAACTTCCAACAATCTAACTACTATACTGAATAGTATTCGGAAAAGTTTCTTGGCACTACACCCTGATTCTCTATGCTGTTTTGTTATTTGGCTTCTCAGGCACTGTTTTGATCCCAGCCAGCTAGAATTTCCCTAAACGGCTCCTGGGTACAGATCAGGACATACTGCAGATCAGAGACTGTTCTCAGAAGACACACTGCTTTGGAGGCGCAGATTGCAAAGCCGTATGGATGTGGGGTGCTGCAGGCTGGTTTGGCCTCCACATAAGACAGTGAATCTTCACCATAAAGCAGTCATCATGCCATTTTTACCCTCTCTAGTACTGATGACTGTGCAGCACCTCACCAGTTCAGATAAAAAATTAATTATTCTTGTTAGGGTTATTTTCCAACCAACACTCTAAATCACTTTACAACTACTGGGTTTGCTAGAAAAGCTGAATATTGGTTAAGGAAAACCTGTTCAGTCTACACTGATGGTAGTATATTTTTCATCAGCTTAGGCTGGCCATGAAGCAGCATCCTGAGTCAATTACGAAAGGAAACACATAGTTGAGCAGAACCTAACGTGCTTGGTTGAATTCATACTGTTTTTATGTCTTGGATTAACAGGCTGTCCCTGTGTTCTCATTTAAGCACAACCAAAGCTCTCCCTTCAGTTCAATCTTATGTTGTATTTATGATATCAGTGAGCTCCAGGCTTAGCAAGGAAAAGTCAGAGTGAGGACAAACTCACTGCTGACATCTGACTGCACCTTGGTTCACTGTGCCAGCATGGTGCATATCCAGAAGATCCCAGAGGGAACCAGCAATGTATCATGGAATTTGTGGAGCATAATATTTGCAGCTAGCTGAATGGCAAGTCTGCTTTGTACAAGCGCAGTATGTCATGAGGTGGGCATTTGCCACACATTGCTCTGAGCAATATAAACAAAGCCAGTCTGTCCTCACAAGCATGAGCATGAGCAGTGCACAGATTAACCTAATGAGGTTCAACCAATCCAAGTGCCAGGTCTTGCACCTGGGTTGAGGCAACAGTATGCATACAAGCTGGGGGATGAAAGGATTGAGTGCAGCCTTTCCAAAAAAGGCCTGGGGGTTCTGGTGAATGACAAGCTGGATGTGAGCCAACAGTGTGCCGTCACAACCCAGAAAGCCAACTGTAGCCTGGGCTGCACATAAAGAAGCATGGCCAGCAGGGCAAGGGAGGTTATCCTGCACCTCTACTCTGTGCTGATGAGGCCTCATATGGAGAACTGCATCCAGATCTGGAGCCCTCAGTCCAGAGGGGGGGGCATAAAACTGATCCAAGGGATGGAACTCCTCTCCTGTGAGGACAGGCTGAAAGAGCTGAGGCTGTTCGGCCTGGAGAAGACTCCCAGGTGTCCTGATAGCAGCCTTTCAGTATTTTAATGGGAACTATGAGAAGTAAGGGGCTGGGCTCTTTACGAGGGTCTGTTGTGATAGAACAAGGGGAAATGATTTCAAGCTTAAAGACGGTAGAATTAGGTTGGACGTAAAGAAAACGTCTTTTACAGTGAGGGTGGTGAGGCACTGGAACAAGTTGCCCAGTGATGTGGTTGATGCTCCATCCCTGGAGACTTTCAAGGTGAAGCTGGATCAAGCCCTGGGAACCTATCTAGATGTGGTGTCCCTGTTAATTGCAGGGGAGTTGGGCTTGATGACCTTTGAACACTAAGGATTCAATGATTTAACCATCCTTGGGTTACAAATTACAGCATTGCTGCTGGAAAACCAATCAGGAAACCTATTGCTGGTTCACTTTGTTTGTTTGTTTGTTGTAAGTATTATTTTAATGAAAGGAACTCTGTTTTCTAGAAAGTAAAAAAGTGGTGAGCAAACAATCCCGATTACACTGGATGTAAATCTTCTCATCAAGGAGAGGAACTTTGAGTGGGATTGCCTGTGAAAAACTAAAATCAGGCAGTAAAGAACACTGGCACTGTTGTTTCTATTTGAAAACTTTCCAGCTGGAATATTATATTTATGTTTTGTGATGTGCATGAGTGTTGAGAGTCCATCGATTCTCAGATTCCTGATTTCAAGATTTGTTGTTTGCAAGCCATTGTAAAGCCTACATTGTTTAGTATCTATGTGATGTTCTTCATCTTCCTGTCATACTATGGTTATTCATATCAAAGTATAGGGAGAATTGCAGGTAAGACAAAGACAGCTTGCATTCTCAGATTAGGTTCTGCCTTGATCCTGATGTTGATTGACTTAGTGGAGAACGCTGAAAGAACTCTCTGTACTTTTGAGTTGTCAAGACATTCAGGGAATAGGGGGTGGCATGTGAAAATTAAAGCTAATTAAGAGGATTGGCATTGTTAGTGGTGAGGAGGAGTCCCTGACATATTTTGTAGAGATTTTTGAATGGCTTCATTGTATAGTTCATACTCATTGAAAAATGAATCAGCACATTTTAAAAAACAAAATGCAGGAAACATAGATTAAAATGTGTTCTGAGAATGGTGTTGAGACGCAAGCATAAGGTTAGCTACTGAGAAAACAAAGCTTTATTTTTAGATAATGTGCTCAACACCCTGTAAAAACCAGTAGTGTTTAGCATCCACAGCCAGTAGAATGTCATTAATTTCAGAAGAAAATTCTAGTAATTAGTCACTGTTCCTTCTTCTGTTAAGTTTTTAAAAACATAGAGCCAACTCCCAACTCTCATTATAATACCAAGAAAATTCCTACCATGCTAAGAACATTTCAATCTGCCTTGCAAGATTTTCATCTGTTTCACCTATTTACAGCTGTGCACAGAGATTGTTCTTCTAAGGCTTCTCAAAGAAGACTTCACTTGAGAAAAAAATCTACCTACATTTCAGATATTGTCCTTTTTTTTTTTTTTTTGGTCATCTTGACCAGACAGAGAAAGCATAAAATTACAATTACGTATCAATTACGTACTGTTTCCTATCTTACCCTTCTTTCTATCATCTGTAGTCTAATTTCATGCACAGACAGCTTCTAGTAAAATGTGAAATATATATTACTGAAATAAGATTTAGGTCAAAATGAATATTTCAGTGCATTTTACATCTGCATGCTAATTAAATTTCACAGGACTCCTCTGAGGTAGGTAATTCTCATTTTAACCTTTCAGTATGAGAAATAAGAAGAAGTGATAGTCAGCTTCCTCAGCTGAAGCCATATATTTAGAAGTGTTTCATTTTAGATAATAAAATGGTATGCCATATTTTAAGCAGATCAGCAATTCAGTGGTGGAACACCTTTAAAACTCTTGGCACTGGGACCAAATGCTACAGAAGTGCCTGTAACACCAGGGGCAGATCTATTTTGACAGGCCAGTGGCAGTTGCTGGTTTGACTTCTTTAGCAAAATCCTAAACTAAGATCATTGAATTAACAGTAGTCAGATTCCAGAAGAATGAATAATTAATTGATTCTTCCAGTTTTGACATCAGTGTTTTTTAAATGCAAGGTTGAGTATTTTGACTGCCAACACTAGTACCTGAATGGGAGCCTAGATTTCCCATCTATAGTTAGATATAAGGAAACATTTTTCTACCATAAGCATGATTAAACATGGGAACAAGTTGCCTGGAGAGATTTTGGAGTCTCCATTCTTAGCAAAACCCATCTGGACTGTGTGCTGTACCTGACACTGCCTTGACAAGGAGGCTGGATTGGAGACCTCTGAGGACCCTTCTAACATCAGCAATTCCATGATTCCAGAACTTTAGTGAATTCATTCTTGTTTTCTGCATAGATGTACTTCTGTTTACATATAGAGAATGTACGCAATTTGAGAATTGGGGAAGACCTACTGCAGAAGCCCAATTAGGGGTCTGAAGGCAAGCCTCCTTCAGCCCTGTTCTTCTGATCAATGTAATCTAAGCAAAAGTAAGACACACCGACACAAAGGACTTCAGAAAAAACAAAAGGGTGAAAGCTTTTCTTCTAGATCAGGGAAATGTAAAAAACTGTACTCTAGAACACTCAAATTCACACTGTTAAGATCTCTGTTCTGTTTCTACCTTGAGAGATTTGGGCTCCAAACCACATTTTCCCAGTTCCCCAGCTTAGAAGGCATTTCTAAGGCAGCTTAGAATTAGGGCATTTCTTTTTTTCTTCAAATTATCCACAATGTAATGCTAAAACTCTTGTGCATAAAGTTCATGTGAGCGTTTGGCTCAGGACTATAACTTAGGTTCCTTTTTACAAGGTAATTGCCTGGGTCATGATTGCTGCAACACACTTTCTTATACACAAAATCCTCTTCTACTGAACCTTTTCTAGTAATTCTGAGCATTTTACGGGAAGAAAAAAAGTTTGAATTTAATTTTCAGAAGATGGGTTCTAAACGGGAAACGACAAAAGGACCTTTCTGCTGCCTGTAACTGGATACAATGAACACTATAAAGAGGAAAGAGTTTAGATTTTTCTTCATACTCTGACTTCCGATTGACTAACTAAAGGGACCTTTTGATTCCTTTTGGACACTGTTATAAAGAAGCTAATTCTCCAAGACACTTTTTCTGGCAAATTCGGGCTCCTACCTAAGGTTCTGGAGTTCACTTCTAGGATCTGCTGCATAAAATGTAATAAGGTAAGTTTTAAGTACCAGATTCTGGACCTCAGTAACAAACCTGAGATAAACAGTGAATGAAAATCAGAATGATTAAATCCATTTTCTGTACATCCTTTTGCTCCTCGTAGCAACAATGTATTTAATTGGTGTAAGAAACTCATGATTTTCTGCAGTATTTATAATGAAATCAGCAGCCAGTGGCAAAAATAAAGGAAAAGATCTGGACCTTGTCAGCTCGTTGTTCTTACAAAAGGAAATTCACATGGTAATATGCAGTCTAACTCCTCTGTGGGTAAAAACTGCATACACAAGAATTCATGTTAACATCTAGAACAGAAGGAAGACTTTTTTTTTCAACGTTATAAATATCAGCACTCATTGCTATATGCAAGTAGATAATTAGGGTAATTATTCCCAATTAGCAGCTGCAAACCCTGCAGATGGGAATTTCAGGGGCTGGTAACCATTGTAAGAAAGTATTTCTGCATGCTGTAAGGCACTTTCATATTTCGGAAAATACACATATAATGACCCTCACATTTGCTGTAAAACATTGTTGTTAATACTTCAGTACAAAGAAAACTCTTTCCTGTACTATTTCCTGTACTATTATAGTACTACTTGTCTTTAAAGCTACGGTGCAGCCTGAGACTGCCTGGATTTTTCTGAATATTTAACCCATCAGTTAAAGTCATTAATGAACCAGTTCTGGCCAAACTGGGGCTCAGATTTTGCTTCTTTTCTTGCACTGTGAGGACAAATCAATGTCAATGGCCCTTAATTGTTTCTGAAGACAGCAGATGGACTCCAGATGTTTTCATAGGCTGGGTATGAAATCTGAGAGAACATGCAGTGAAACTTCCTTGCCAGGCTTCAGAACTCCTGTGCTTGTTGGATTCTGTTCCTTTGTATGGCACAACAGTAAAAAAAAAAAAAATGCATACCTATTTTAATTGTATGTAATGCTTCTATTTCAATAACAGGTTTGTGTGATAGTCAGCTGGTTATTATGGTTATAACGGGATTCATGGTGTGTGTGTGTGTGTGTGCAGCATCACAAGCACAAATAGAGTAGGGATTCTTCAGTTCTTTCTTTGGAATTCATTTAAGTTACGAACTCAGAAAGTATAAGAAACGTAATTAGCAATAACAGTAAGACGTGACTCTAATATTTGTTTTTTATAAAGCTTTTTAATGTGAAAAATCAGTCATTCCTCTCTTTTAAAATAAGCTTTCACTTTCAAGCACCACAACTAAGCCTGTATTTATTCCTTTATCCTTATCCTATCCTTATCTGTATACCTTGTTCATCTGGATGTCCATTAAAACCTTTTTCAGGATTTGGAACTTTTTTTTAGCTTTGCTGACGTATAAGTAATAGAGAGCTTTTAAAAGTGAGAGCCTGTTTATATGATATCCATTAATATTTCATAGTATCATTTTTTAATTCTGATTTTTACATTAAACTGTACTGCCAGCTGTGGATAATAATGCTTAAAAATATTTATACTGAATATATTAGGGGACTAACTCCTACAAGTACTACTACACGTAAATACCTCTTAATTTTCACAGAATCCCCAAAGTCTTTCCTCCAACATACTTATAGTGTTAGGTTTTAGAAAGGAAATGAAGAGGATGTATCACATTTAGAGGCTTCAAGTTTGGACAGAAATTTTCATGCTATTCATCCAACCACCATCCAAAGCTGAATAATAATTAAAGTTTCACAGAATCTTAGACTTAAGCTTTGTTTTTTTGTATGATCTAGCCATAATTCATTTAGATTCATGTTCCATCTTGTTACTTCATATAGGAATATAACTCGTAATTTATTTCTTTGATATTTGATAATGCCCTCTAACATTCTCTGCTCATTGTGGTCTGATTCATCTTTCTCACTGACCATATTATCAGTATCTCTTTCTCTCCTGTGCTTGTTTCTTTAATATCTCTATCTTTACTTGTTCACCCTCTTTTTTAAAATTTCATTTCCTCCCTAATCCCTTTTTGGGACTCAAAGCACTACTCCAGTTCACCTGTTGTGTGGCTGATTCATATATCTTGAAAGGCAGCGAAGATGACAGGGGATCATGTTAGTTCTTTAAATCTGAACTCCAATCCTGCAGAAATCAATGGGAACATTTACTGAGCTCCACAGTGAACTCTGTCTTTAGGTCTGAAAAATATTTGACTTGAAAGTCTTTATTTGGCATCTTGCTTTGCAGAAACTCCTTAATATATGTTTTACTTGAAGTTCTGATTTATAGTGTGTTGGGAAATAATGCCATTCTACTTTGTAATATATAGGAAGTCATTGTGCTTATAAAGGATTTGATGCTGCCAAGTGCATCAGCCCTGGTCCACCAAAGTGTTCTGCTGCATCTTTCTTTTTAACTGTAAATCATTATAATGGATTTCAGTGAGTCGCTTATATTATTTAAGTAAATCACAGACCTCTGGAGATTATTGAGTCCAACCCCCCTGCTAAAACAGGTTCCTCAAAGTAGGTTGCACAGGAAAGAGACTGTTTTGAAGGGTTTTGAACATCTCCAAAAAAGGAGCCTCCAATGAGCTTGTCCATTGCTCTGTGACCTTCAAAGTAAAGAAGTTATTCCTCATGTACTCATAGACCTTCTTCTGTTCCATACTGTACCAATTGTTCCTTGTCACTGATCTGGGTACTGCTGAGAAGAGTCCCATTCACTTACCTTTAGATATTTATAAGCATTGGTAAGATTCTCTCTCAGCATTGTCATCTCCAGGTAGAACAGTTCCAGATCTCTCAGCTTTTTCTCATATGAAAGATGCTTCAGACCCCTCATCATCTTTGTGGCACTCCACTGGACTCTCTCTAGAAGTTCCCTGTCTTTCTTGAACTGAGGAGCCCAGAACTGTTCACAGTATTCTAAATGTGGCCTCACCAGGGCAGAGTAGAGGGGGAGGATCACCTCCTTTGACCTGTTGGCCACGCTCTTTTCAATGCACCCCAGGATCCCGTTGGCCTTTTTGGCATCAAGGGCACACTGCTGGCTCATGGCCAACCTGTTGTCCATCAGGACACCCAGGTCCTTCTCTGCAGAGCTCCCTTCCAGCAGGTCAGCCCGTAACCTGTGAGCCCATAACCATGCTTGCTGAGCTTATATGCAAGTCTTTAAACAAGGCTGGTTTCACTGGAAATTGAAAATACTATTCCTATTCAGTTCTCTGACAGTTTGCAGTATAGACACATCTATATTCTGACCACTAGAATTACTTTTTGGAAAACCACCCCAACTGTATGAAAGCAACTCCAGCTTCTATGTATTATTAGTAACTTGCTGCATTCCTGATATGTTACAATCTCTATGAAGTATTTAGCAGTTGCTAAATTAAAAAACAAAAACAAAAATCCACATATGCTTTTTTTTTTCTTTTTCAGAAGTTTGTCCTTAATCAAAATAGTGCCCATTTATGCATAAATCGTGGCTTAGCTTAATTTAAAGACCTCAGTGAGTGAGTTTTCTGTCTTTGACATACGATCAGCTAACTGTTTATCAGCTGCCAATCTGCATGCAAACTTTTAAGAGGTCAAGATTTCCTGTAATTTACAGCATATGTACATGTAGACCTTGCAACAAAGCTCTCAAGCAATGACTTGATTGTTTCTGAGGTTCTAACATTTATAAAATTAAGATTTCCCATCCTGATATTGAAAGTAAGTTCCCAAATCATTTGTGACCCTTAGAAATTTTTTTCTAAGTGATTTTTTTTCTGAAGAAAAAAAAATCACGACTTTTCTGTATAAAATGGAAACTGGAAAGAAGTATTTAAGTATATGAAAACAATGCATGTTTTGCATTTGTGTTTGATGGTCTCTATTAGGTACCTCAGGATGAATGGGGAGGATACCCTGCCGGTGGGAAAGATGAAGAGATTCCTTGCAGAAGAATGAGAAGCGGGAGCTATATTAAGGCTATGGGAGATGAGGAAAGTGGAGACTCTGATACTAGCCCCAAGACATCACCAAAATTAGCAGTTCGACCCGAGTCATTATTAAAATCCATTGGACAAAGACCATTGGGAGATCATCAAAAGTAAGTTTTACTACACCATGTTATAACCCTTCCTGAAAATTTCCAGTTTTATCCAGAGTAGATTATTTTTCTTTGTGTCTCATTGATAGGGATCGTTCTTCGTAGGAAAAGATTATACTGTAGGTAAAGCTAACTTTGTCTTACTTAGTTTTAAATTAGCTACAGTTTCTCTTGATTAGCGGATGAAAAACTGCTGTCTTCCTCCATTTGTGTAATGAAGGTATTACTTAAGAAAGAGTTTACTGTATTTACTGAAGGAAATATATCCATCTTCATATGAGATCTTTAAAAATTTTTCTTTTTAGGAGGACAATTTTATAATTCTTCAGGATTTTTTGGTGGTTTTTTTTTTTTCTGAAATAGAAAATACACTATTCTGTAAGAGCTATAATAAGAAGCAAATGATTGTGATAAGTTTGGTACCTTAAATCTTCTCAGTACAGTGCTTTCTTTATGTGTCAGATATATTGTATAATACTCATTTAACACTTTGTAGATGCTTTGGTTTGACTGCTTTTTTGTTATTAATTGTTTTATTGTTGGTGTTTTGTTTTGCATTGTTCTGTGTTTTTTTTCTTCATTCATTGCATCTTTAATACAACCTATTAAATAACTAATGCAATTTTTAAAACTTTAGGAAAACATGCAGTTGTATGTTAATGTTTATATTCTCTTCAACCTTTCAATGTATCATTTTAAATAAACTGTAATTCTTCTTTAGAACACAACTGGAAAGTGGTAGCCACATTTGCAGTGTGCTTCTATTTATGTGGCTGAGTGTTTCTCACAGCTCAGAAAGTTGATCTTTTTGCCTGGAAGAAATACATAAAAAGAAGAAATGAAGAGTGAAACCTTTGATTGCTGTTTATTGTTCTCTTGATAATACCATGCACAGTATAGCATAATGACTCATCCTTTCATAAAATAAAATGAAACAAAACAGAAACCTTAGGCAAAAAAAAAAAAACTTTTGGCTTAATTAGATTGAATTATTTAGCTTGCAATCTAGAAGAAAAGCACCAGCTTCCTCTGCTACTGAAAGGAACAGTGGTTTTGTACAATTTCTTATGCAATTCTATAGCTTCTATTCAAATGCATACAGAACAGTGTACTATGAGATGCTGTAAGACTTCTGAGATACTGTGAAGTGAGACTGCTCTGATAAAATTCATTCAGAACAACTTATGGCATCACAAAGAATGCAAAAGGCCTGTGTTTAGGCAACTGAGCCAAATCTGAATGTGCATCTGAAGGATTTGCTAGCATAGCAGCTCCAATGGTAGGACCATTGGCTTTTTATCTAAATACTGCTGTCAGACCTGTACCTGGTTGATTTCCAAACATCAAAATGTAAGATCTTAAAGGTAGTGGTTGGAATCAACATTCAAATATATATATTTATATCCTTAGTTGTTGTGTCTGGGCTGGATTTTGAGGTTGAGGCACACTGGCTATAGTGACTGGTTTAGTCAGGGTTTCTCTAGGTCTCTGGGAAGCAAAGAGAGTGGTCATGCGTCAGGGGGTGAGTAGAGGTTGTTCAGGGTAAGGAGCCCATAATTTCTCAGCAATGGCAGAGGCTTATTTTGTGAATTCCTCTGTCCTGGGTTTTCTTGTAAATGACTGTGAAAGCTGTGGGTCCTGCAAAGGGTCAGAGTGATAAATAAGGGAGATCTAAATTCCAGAGTTTGCCAAAAGTGACCCTTCTGAAGGCAGTGGGCAAAGGGGAGGTAGTCAGCTTTCACACATTGACAAGCTGTATTTCTGCTAGTAAATTAAACAGTGCCAGAGCAGAGGTCTGAGCACTGAAATCTGACCACACGGGCTGACCTGGTTTTAGAGAGGTCTCCCTCGGGTTTGTCATTTGGGCCTATGAGCACTTCCTCAGACACTGCTGGGACTTGGTCTGGGTGGTAGTATGGGCCCAGGATCATTCCCAAAAGGCAGTTTGGATGCAGCCATCCTATTTTGATGGGTAAAAGAGTATAGCAATGGGGTTATGGCCAGGCAGTGCCAGTTGGCTTCAAGGCTAGAGAACAGGCGTGGTAATTGTTAATGTATTTGTACAGACATAGCAACTGAGTCTGAGGAGAGCAGGCAGGACTACACCAGTTAGATCCCAAAGTGTCAGGGAGCACCAGTGTCATCTGTTGACTAAAGGGGAAAGCCAAGTTTCTATCAGAGCTTAACTCTGCTTTCTTGACTCTGCCTTATCATGTGCTTGCCAACTATTGACAAAATAATCCTTATGCTGCTTTAAAAGTTGCTCCCCTTGTAAGAGAGATACTGCATTGTTATACAGGTTATCCTGTCAGATTTAACTTTCGTGAGGTGACAGGGACAAAGGATCTGCTAGATCAGTGGGTAATTTGTCAGTGAGTAGCTGGATTATGGGATCCAGCTGCAGATGAACTGGAGATGTAGGCATGCTGTCACGGATGAAGGTACATGGAAAACTGCTCAAAACATTGTTGATTAAAACCCCAGTGCAATGCAGATGCAGTGTAGTTAGGTTGACAGCAGTGCATGTTCCTGGCCCCCAAAGATTTAATGGCATAGAAACCATTAACTGCAGTAGGAAAAGGATAGTTTTTGTGATACTGTGAAGTACTACTCGGGATCTGCTGACAATTTGTCATAACGCTGCGCTAGAAATAACTGAGAATCTGATCTGTTGCTCATGTATCTTTTAAATCCTCATTTTTGCTTTAAACTGAGGGACAGTACCTTGAATCTGCCAGCCTGCCATGTTGAGTTTTTCCTGTGTGACCTTCAGACAGAAATGTCACAACTATCCTCATTCTTGAATGTCTGTCTTGCAAAAACCTGCAAATTCCAACAGCCCTTGACATTATGCAGTACTTTGGGCAAGCAGGCAGACAGAAAATTTCTTGTTTCACAGAAATATCGATGAAATAATGATCCAAAACCTGGGATTTCACCAAAAGCCATCTCCTCCCAGTTCTTCCCTGTCACTCTGTCAGTGCGGGTCCCTGTAAAGTCAGTCAGATTGCTATGAAGGGCATATCAAGGGGTGATGGTCATGGAGCCTTCCTCCCTCCTCCCACATGGTTCAGTAATCCTCCTTGCATGCTGAGTGCCCTTTGTACTGCTGATCTCACTGCTGAGCCAAAAGTGAAGGTTTTGAACAGCTTTCTTGCATGTATAGCTGGACTAAATAACGTGACTGGCATGTCTTATGAGAAATTACATAATTCAAGATGTCAGCTGCATTAGCTTGCTTTTTAGCTTGCTTATAGGATGGAGGGAGCTAATGCACAGAAATAAAATGGGGCTTTTAGTCTCAGTCCTTTGCTTGAATGGACAGGATAGCTCAGAACTGAAATCTGGAAGAGCACCAGTAAACCTGCAATATGAATACTGATAGTTTCATTGCTATAAAAACATGCTTTTGCTTCAATAGGAGGGTTTCATAAGAATGCACCTAGTTTTTTTATCACTATACTGAATAGGCTAAAATGGAAACTGGACAAGTTTTCACTTAACCTTAAACATAATGTTGCTGTGTGTGCATGTTTCTCCTCTGAGTTGTATCAGGCATCTTTGAAAGGAATTATTTCTTATTTAAATTCCATTTATATTTTGACCAAAGTAAGCCCCTGTTTTGTTGGTTCGTGTTGCTCAAAGATTGAGAAAATCAAACATTAAAAATTCATGAACACTGAAAATGCATATTTGTATCTGAGTAAATAATTTTATGTAACAACATAACAAGCAGGTAAACATAACTGATTTAATATGACCATTAACATTCTGAGATCATTTATTTTAAGTAGCTCTTGGAAAGAAGCATGTTTTAGTCCAAGTGGAAATGAAAAAGAAGTTGAGGGTCTGCCCTCCTCCTTTCCACACAGACGGTAGTTGCAGGGCTTGCACCCAAACAGTGCCGTCTGATCATCGCCACTATCAAACCATTGGCACAGCCAGCATCATCCCAGCCTGCCTGCAGCCCAGCACCAGGCTAGCTGCTAGGCAGCACCCAGGCATGTTGCATGGACTCACCCTGCTGGATGCAATCACCCTCAATGCAGGATAAGAAAGTTTAATCATGTGCATCAGTTGGCTGAAGGGTCAGATAACAGACCTGACTTATTTCTGATGTGGTCTAAGTGATTCAAATTTTGCTGGATTTTTCAAAAATTAAATGCATCCAGATATCTATAGACTACCCACTGAAGACAAATGCAGTTCAACTCTTACTTTGTGAATGCTGTTTCAAAAGAATTAGTAGCATGTCATGCTACTCACTTCTATAACTTCAAGTCAAAGGCCAATGTAATTTATTATTATTATTTCAAAATTGCATTTGAGTGAAATATAATACAATAAAGCTTGCTGTGCTGGAGACAGGACACATATCTGAATCTGCTTTCTTTGAACTTTTTGATTTCTTGAAATTGTTCCAGAAGTGCCATTTATTGTGAAAATTACTGAGAGTTACAAGGGAAACATGCTTTTTTTTTTTTTTCTTTTTTAGTATTTTTTACTTTGCTTTATGATAAGGCATAGAAAATCTTCTAGATGTCAGATTCAGTATCTTTTGAGCGTATATGTGTGTGTTGGAGGTGAAGCAAGCCTTTTCATTCAGTCCATTGTTTTTTACTTTGTGTGAAGCTACTGGGGATGGAGTTCAAATCATAGATCACAGAATTGCTCAGGCTGGAAAAGACTAAAAAAAGATCATCGAGTCCAACCACAACCTAACCATACTACCCAAACTCTAACAACCCTCTGCTAAATCATGTCCCTGAGCACCACATTCAAATGGTTTTTAAACACATCCAGGGATGGTGACTCAACCACCTCCCTAGAGAGTCTATTCCAGTGCTTAACAACCCTTTCTGTAAAGAAGTTTTTCCTGATATCCAACCTAAACTTACCCTGATGCGACTTGAGGCCATTTCCCCCATCCTGTCACCTGTCACCAGTGAGAAGAGACCAACCCTCCTGCTGTAAGCACCTTTCAGATATTGGAAGAGAGCAATAAGGTCTCCCCTCAGCCTCCCATTCCCCAGAATAAACAGCCCCAGTTCCTTCTGTCTCTCCTCATAGGGCATATTCCCAAGCCCTTCACAAACTTTGTTGCCCTTCTTTGGATCTGCTCCAGCACCTCAGTGTCCTTTCTGTGCTGAGATGCCCAAAACTGAACACAGTACTCGAGGTTGGGCCTCACCAGTGCTGAGTACAGGGCAGGATGACTTCCCTAGTCCTGCTCACCACACCATTCCTGATACAAGCCAGGATGCCATTGGCCTTCTTGGCCACCTGGGCACACTGCTGGCTCATAATCAGCCAGCTGTGTGTCAGTGCACCAAGATCCCTTTCCATCAGGCTGCTTTCTGGCCACTCCTCCCCAAGCCTGTAGGGTTGCCTGGGGTTGTTGTGACCAAAATGGAAGACCTGACACTTGGCCCTATTGAAACTCATACAGTCACTCCATCAACTCTGATGGAAGGCAGTTTGCAGAATATAGAATGTAGAAGGTGTATACTGTGCTGTCAGGTATTTTCATTTACAGTAACAGTGCAGAGGGCTGAACAAGTAATGGAATTGTTAGCTGAAACAAAGGGAATGTCAATCCTGAATAAGTTTCATGGAACCTTGGAAGAGAGACTGGCCCACATAATTTGTAACCTAGACAATATCATTATTCTGTATTTGTAGCAAAAGCAAAGTTGAGAGATGGAAGCATCAGAAAAGTTGTGATCTAGAAAGGAAAGCTAAAAATAAAACTCTGGGCTACATGATAGAAAAAAAATTATATGATTGAAGACAACGTTTTAGTCATTTGATGCTTCTCGTATACAGGAAAAGAGGACTTAATATACTGATTATGTAAATGAACAGGGTAGCGCCATAGAAGTAGCTTGCTCTGTTTTTTCAGTATCTCCTTTTTGAAGTGCTGTGAAAGACTGAAAGCTGTCTAACCATTTAGTCAAAAGGGATAACAATAGCACTCAGCCCAAAGCTAATGTGCTCCATTTGAAGATCATACTGGTATCACGCAAATGAATGATCGTGCTGTGCTAAAGATTTCCATTATGCTCTGACTCATGGGAAACTAGAAGCCACATGCATAAAGATAAAATAGATTAAGCTACAATGAAATAAAAACAGTGACAGCAATGTGTACTTCTGTTTCTTGATTCTCTAATGGCAGACGTTACAGTGGTAGCAGGTAGTCCAGATACATTACGTTAATGGGTGAGCAGACATCAAGGTATGTGAATAGGTGCTACAAGTACCTGTGTGGGTAGGTACTATACAAATGTTGTTTCAATGAGGAAGGAAATCTGCCATGGCAATAATTATTTGGTAGATTGCCATGGTAGAATAGCAATGCTCTTTTTTTTCTCTTGGCTAAGTTCTCCCTCTGTTCTCCTCTAAAGTGTTGCAGCCCCTTATTGAAGTGTTTCATGAAGTGCTTGTTTATTGTGAAATCTTGTTTATGGAGAAAAGCAGCATTGTTGGGTCTTATTAAACCCTACAGCACACTTGAAGAACACTGTGCATGTCTACATTTCAGCCACTTTCCTTTGAAGTCTGATTCCTCAATATAAAACTACTTTATTTAGCAGTTTTAGCTGATGTGCCTGAATTAGACCTGAAATTGTTGACCCACAAATGTTTTCTGGACTTAAAGTTACACCAGCTGCAATGATCTGTGTTAACAATAATTTTTCCCTGCCCTTACATTTTTTTAGATGGAGAGATTTCATCTCTTCCTGCTCATACTGATTTATGCTGATTTGAGTATCAGAAATATGACTCAAGGCATGTGCACATGTTCTGTTCTACAGACTCCATTTTGGCACTATTGTTCTTGCCAAAGAACAGATAAAGGAGGTTGAACCAGAACAAGATGTGATAGCACTCATCTGCCAGAGGGCTTGGCTCAGAAAGAAGCATGAAATACCAAAAGATCCTCTAAGAGAAAGGGAAATCTCCATTTAAAAATATAATCTTACCACCTATAATCATTTATGGTAACCATAGCACACTTACAACATGAGGAACTGAAAACAAAAGAAGAGAAATAGGGATGCTGCAAAGAACTTCACAGTTGAGAGTTCAAATGCAGCTAGAGAAATGTGTCATATTTCTATGATGTGGCAAACTACTGAGGCAAGCCTTTTTTGTTGTAATTTTTAAGAGTAAACTTCAATGTACTCTGAAATCTTATGTGTTTTAAAGTAGGAATGATTTAGTAGCTGTTCCTGAGGTACATTTTGAATAGAAGAGGTGGGGAAAGTCACTAGAAAACTAATCCTCACCTATTATATGCGTTTTATTTATATTTTTTTCTTCAATCTTCTGTTTTCCTTCAGTCTTTTTGTGTTTTTTCTTCTTGTGTTTTTCCTCAATCTTCTGACTCCAAAAAGCCTCATTACACACTTCATTAGCAGCTTTCTGAGGCCCTGTAGTGTACTAGCATCTACTCAGAGTCTCTGAGGGGTGAAATTGGAGATTTACTGAGGAGGGTTTGAGGCCTAATTACAAAGCCTTATCAACTAATAATGCAATCAGTGGGCCACTGGCACAGTGATAGTGTTCTCTGCTACAGTCAATAAGATCTGGGTTAGATTAGTCCACAGGGTTAAGAAGGAATGCTGATGAAGGGCAACCAGTCATCTGTCTACCTAGGAGGCATCTTTTATGGGGTCAGAAGAAGGTCCCTATCCTTTCTTCCTCAGCAGAATAATAGGAAATTCTCTTAAGCAGTGTAAGACTCCTTGTTCTCTTAGAAGTAGCAAAGCTGCCTTTCAGAAGTGTCTTTCTGAAATTCAGGAAGTAATTGAACCGGATCACTTGCCTTACTGTATTATATACAAGCTTTATGTTATAGGGCTGAAACCTATTACCCTGGTTTAGGGACAGAAAGGGAATTCTGAAGGTCTGAACAAAGTGCAGAGTCTTCACGGGAATAAATGAGGCTTTTGTCATAAAGATGCAATTATGTGATGGATTGTGGTGAATCCGTGGTCAGATTTAGGCCAGTCTTACAAGAGTGAACACTCAGACCCAAGAGAAAATTTATTTCAGTTTTGTTTTTGTTTGTTTGCATGATTTGGTTTTTGTATATTTTTTTTTAATAATTCCTGATTTCAGTGAATATGTTGCTTCTATATTTCATTTGAAAAACTGAACCAAGAGCAGCTTTTCTCATTTGTTTAGTTTTTAGCTTAAAAAAGAATGAAACTCTGAAGTATGTGTATAGAAACACTTCTGAACCTCAGGCAAGGACCTGAAAAATAAGGTGCTTTTTGTTAGCACAGATTGTATATATTTTCATTTCTTTCAGTTCTACTGCATGGTTTGCTTAGATTTTTTTTTTCTTCTCAGAAATTCCATAGTCTCATAATGTCATCAAACTCAGTATGAGAAACTCACTACTTTGTTTAATACCTGGTGGCTTCAGTGGACTTACATGCATGTTTAAATTAAGCTGCTGATCGTGGTACTGTAAACGCCTCTAAGTTTTTGCCATAACATCTGCCTGAGTTTCTTTGTTGCTGACCAGTTTGCTGTGTAATCTCTGGGATAAGCTCAGTATAGGATGCTGGGACAAGACTTTTACAATTAAGTATATGTGTGCATCTGTCACCTCTTACAAACAATAGCTTTTAGTTCAGATTTCCCACGTGAGACCCTTTTTATTATATCCACATTCTGCAAGTTTTGGAGAGTAGGCTTGTTTTGGAGAGTAGGCTAAGCAGAGAGGGACTACCATCAAACCATCAGACTGTTTAACTCTTCTAGATTATTTCCTCTTGTATTTTGGTTTGTATGGTTCTAAATCTGTAACTCCTTACTGGCAGGAAAGGTTCTCTCCTCCCAGTGATTAGTAAATATTTCATCAGGAGTGCAGCAGCAGTCTCCAACTCTTTCCTAACATGTTCTTGTAATAAATCAAATCATAGAATCCTAGAATAGCCTGGGTTGAAAAGGACTACAATGATCATGTAGTTCCAACCCCTCTGCTATGTTCAGGCTCATCAACCACCAGACCAGGCTGCCCAGAGCCACATCCAGCCTGGCCTTGAATGCCTCCAGGGATGGGGCATCCACAACCTCCTTGGGCAACCTGTTCCAGTGTGTCACCACCCTCTGTGTGAAAAACTTTCTCCTAACACCTAATCTTAACCTCCCCTGTCTCCTTGATATCTTTCAGACATCTTTAAGAAAGGCTATGTGTTGATGAAATGCGTAGGTCTCTTAAAAATTTATTTTGGCCCAAATACTAATGTCTGTCACTGATCAAAGAGAAACTCCAGTCTGACAAATATTAGAAAATTCTTCACTGCAAATAAATTCTCCAAATTTATGTGTACTTTCACTTTTTCAAAGAACTGGAATAACTGCATTATTCCAAAGGGAGAATCAGACTTAATGCCTATGCTCAGAGCTCTCCATTGCACTGTAGGCAGGCACATCTGTGCCCCTGTGCAGAACTCTATTGATTTCAGCAGGGATCCACAGAGACGCAGTGTGACTCGCAGCTGCTGTACAATGGTGCTGCCAGCTAAGCTTAATCATTAGATTCTGTTTGATGAGTTATTTCACGTACCTACTGAGACATAGTTAAGATAATACAGATAGAGGAATGAATATCCATCGAAATGCAAATCTCTCAATAAAATAGGTTTTGATAACTTACGCTACTTTGCTAATCCTAATGCACCTGCCTTTTAGGTGCCCGAGATGAAGTCTACAAATTTTATCTTTTTGTTCCAGAATGATACTTCTGAATTGCATGTGCTGATTTAAACAGAGGTGATTGTACCTGCCTTAATGTTCCCTTTCATTCTTAGATTTTCTGGCAAAAGCAAGCATGATCATGCAAATAAAAATGTGAGGGTTTCGAATATTACAATTCCAAAAGTTAATTTGATGGAAAACGGACTTTCTTTATATCCGATGCTCTCTTAATAAACTTGATAGGCCCTTCCAGAATCATAAGGTGATTTTGTTACTGCAACTTTTAAGGGCCTGTGAAGACATTAATTCACTTTTGATATCTCCTTGACCCAAGGTGCACTGGAAGGTGAACATTCTATGGGATGATCACTATCTTGAAAGTATGTGAGTAGATGGAGGAATAAACTTGACAGATTTATCACATTTGCTGTGTGGTTGGCATTATGTTCGTGTTTTTTTAAACAAAGCCTATTGGTTCTGTGACAAAGTATATGATATAAATTGCTCATTAGTAAATAATATTCAGGTAGATAAGCACAAGAAAAATGTGACCAAGAACCCTTTCTCAGGTTGCATATAATGTGTTTTTTTCCACTGTCAAGTACTGCTGCCAGCAATATGAATTTGCTGGTAGACATTAAGGGATTTGTTTGTTTTACATGGACTCTGGCATAGCTATAAACTCTAAGACCAAGTCAGTTAGTCAATCTGGAATTTCAGGGTGTCCTAAAAGGAAAACGATAATGTTTTATTATCATGCATATCAGATGCCTTTCCTGTCATGCATATCAGATATCTTTTAGCCAAATGGCCAAAAGACATCCCTTCTGCAGAACATCCAGTTGTTAAATGAGTCACTGCACAGTACTGAATGCTATAAGTCCAGTTTGCAGAAATGCTAGTCATATAGCAATGACACAGGCTTGTGGAAAAAAAGAGTCACATCAGCATCTGAGCTCAGTGATGACAAAGCGTTTACTCAGTGCTGCACAAAGTGACAAACCAAGTGAGTGGTGCAAAGACCACAGCTAGGGTGTAGTAAAGACCACAGCAAGAACACCACGAATCGGCCAGCAATTCATGCTGAAGTTGTTTGGCTGCTTCAGGCACAGTGCACAGGCATTTAAACTTTACAAAAGTTAGGTAGAACAGTGAAATTCTGGAAAAAGAACAAAGGAAGTTATTTAGTATAAAGTAACTTAAACAATTTTACTCCTCTTAAAAATGCTGTTAACAGAGGAAATAAATGGCTAAATAATAGATGGCTAAGGATGAGGAAATAAGATTCCTTCCCTTACTAATGCTTTACTGCAGTTATTGCATTAGCAATACTGCAGTTATTGCATTAGCTTACATGACTGTTCCATTTATTAAAGCATGTTCTAAATACCCTTTAGTTTTTCAAGTCTTGGTTACAACAGGATAAGTGGGTAAAAAAGATAAGGGGACCTAGATTTGCTCCTCCATCTAATCTAAATACTATCTAATGCTTTTTGTTCACAATAAGTAAACTTAAGTGTCTTCCTACATCTTTACTGTTTGGAGTCCTTTTAAAGATAGCTACAAGAAATGGATAAACAGAAGAAAATGTGTTTTCTGAAAGTCATAAATGTCTTTTTTTCCTTTTCTTTTTTCTTTTTCAGCATACCTTGTAGCTTTTAGGCCTAAAGTAACAGAGGTTACTGGCTTCTGTGATGATGTTTTGAAAGCTCTTGAACAGAACTGTGGGCTGGGAATTGAGAGGAGTCTAAGCAGCAGGAAGGAGTAGGATCTGGGTTGACCAAGAAGAGAGGAGAGCTGAATGTGTGTTTTTTTTGTATATGTGAATTCGGGGGCTGAAGGAAAATGCAGCTTTCAGATAGGAGCTGCAGGGCATATGAGGTCTGGATATAGAGACCTGAGACTTTTCAGGCTAGAGGTAAGCAAAAAAAGGGAGGATGTAATGCAAGACTTCTAGAAACTTCTAAGTACTCTTTTTTTGGACTGTTGTCTCTTCCCTTATTCTTCATCTACTTTTTTTTTTCTGTTTGAATATGCAGTCTAACTTCTTCCTCGTTCACTCTATGTCAGGGTTATATATATGAGATGTATTATCAGATATACTACCAGGTATACTATCCCACATGAGCATGCCATGCTATAGTTGACTGTTATAGTACAATATTTTGTCTTCCCTGAATACACTCACACAATCTGCCTGGTACTGAAAGTGCTGTTGCAAATTTGGCTATCTTCACTGGGACTCCTAACGCTTTCCTTTTAGAGTAGATGTTGTCAGGAGCTGCAGTGTCTGTTCGTAGGACTTCCTTATACCCAAAAGTTTGTTGAGGCTTTGAACCTTGCTTTCAGCTAAGAGACGTCTCAAAAAAGATTTCCCCCCTAGCTTCTGTGGACTTTCTCTGAATCCAGTGGTAAAGGGAAGGCAACCCTTGAGGGGAAAAAAAAAAACAAACAAAGAGGCTTTTAAAGAGGAATCCATAAGGACTTGTCTGTTTTGAAAAGCAAGTGGAAAGTGGGCTGACATATCAGTTTAATTTTTGCTTTTAGTCTCTTCCTTTCTTTCCATAGTACCAAACTTTGCAGTCACCTATTTAATGTTAATGTGTGCATTTGTTTTGTGGCCCTGGAGATGAACTATCAAACCATTTTATATGTCCATGCTTGTCTTCATCAGCAATTAGCTGATAATGCCATCTACTGCAGAGCATAAAAGAAAATCATTTTCTTATATGGAAGTTGATAGAGCTGTGGTATTTTGGAACATTTTGGTATTTTGGTCAAGAAATTTGTAGCTGAGTTTATAAACAGAGTGACTGCCATTAAAAAGCTAGCTTTTACCAATGTCACATATGATCTTATAGCATTATTGGTAATCATGAAAGTTTTTTGAGCAATGGGTAATGATATTTGAAAAAAATATATCTATGTAACTTGTGTTTAAAGCATTTATGTTTCTGGATCATGGTTATAACATGACCGCCAGTTTTACTATGCATTGAGACATTTATCCTAGAGGATTAACTTGAATGTATATCTTAAAAATGAAAATTAATCATTTCTTTTTAACAGAAAGGAGTTCAAAGTATTAACTGAAGAAATGTGAAATTGCTTTTACACTCTAATATATGTAACACTTCTTTTATTTTGTTAGAGCCCTATGAATAAATTGCTTTCCTCTGATAAATGAAAAATTATTTAACTACCATGTTATGTCCAAACTCATAGATCAAAACCCAGCTGCTTGGCAGTACCATGGCATATGGGGCTTATTCTTCTCACAAATTACTGTTGTAAACATTGTTGATTGTATTTAATGATAGTAATACTTCACAAGGAACCAGTACCTCCATAAAGAAATACTATTTTTCATCAAAATCACTTAGCGAAGGAACCAGTTATTAAGAGCCAGTTTAATTCATTTTTTAAAATAGCTGTTAAAATAATTATTTATTCACAATTTAATTATTTTGCCTCTTTCTTTATTTTGCCCTAGTTTTAACAAATACCTCAAATACTCCTTTCATTCATAAACTGCTTCTGAGCTCAGAATCCAAGATTTTATCATCTGATGACAAGCAGAAGGTCCAGATGTGACTTATCAAACTGTTCTGAAAAATACTACATTAACAATACTAGGCAGATTTAGTAAAGCATATAAAAAGAATCAAGATGATACAAAGCAGGTGACAACCATCAGCCTGATGCCTACAAAGGAAAAAAGGTGTTGTTACATCCAACAATTTAATGTGGGCAGGTAGGCTCTGTATCACTTTGCCTAATCTGTTATATTTGTCTTCACACCAATGGGAACAAAAAAGGTGATTACAGTTCCTGTTTTCATAATCTAAAATCAAATCAGAGCCTCTATCAGAGACTTACCATAATCTGCAAGTCATTTTGACAGTAATGATTTAATTAGCCAACGTTCAGATGCCTGCACCAGTGTCATACATTTTCATTTTGATTCAACAGATATAGCATAGCTTCTACACAGTTTACCTCTGTCTTGAAGTTAAGGAGATATTCTATGAAAGGCAGCAACCAAAATCAGGAAGTAAAAAACAGTATAGCTTCCAGGGAAATGTCTTAAGAGTTCAGAAAATAAAGCCTGCCTCGCATGAAAATTTAAGTAAATGACATTTCCTTTTTCTTTGAAGAAGAAGAAGCAGGCAGCCCATCGTAGAGAAGCAGATAGCTGCCCCAAGGAAGTAAAGCTGTCTGTGCTGAGCCTGAGATGACCAAGGCAGGAATAACACATGGAACAATTCAGAGTAGATCTTCCAAGTGTAAGGTCAGGAGGTCTGTAAATCCCATCTGTTCTCGCAGCTGGTGATGTGAAGGACATTGAGTCATCTTACATGTCTGACATCAAAGGAAATGGCCACACAGGGAGCCAGAACTCAACACTCCTTGCTGCTCTAGTCAAAGTCACGACAAAGGGCCTGAGATTCCTCCGAGTGTTCTTCGTGGATTGCTCAAATCTAGGCCTACTCCTCAAGGAAGTCTGATGAATCCATCCCTAAGCACTGGCCTATGGTCATGCTTGAAATTTCATAAACATAAGAAGCCAAGTCATGGTTTATACCTTACTTTGCACCTGGAGTGGAACCTGTGGCTTTATTTGCTGGAGCGGTCTGGTCCTTCCAAAGCAGAAACTTCCCCTTCCATGGGGAAATTCCCAACAGCCCTGGCACATATCACAGCTGCTGCTGCACTGAGTGACTCAAAGTGCATTGCCAGTACTGATAGATATTTCGCTGGCACAGATCCATTTTTCACAGAAACTGTGTTTTTGTTAAAGCTACCTTTAAGGAATTGTTAAAACTACCATTAAGCGCTGCCTATTTACTACATGAAAACCCAAATTTTCTGAAATATTCATAACTTTGTGCACTGCTGTTTAAGGAGAAGTGACATATGACTCCTAAAATATGGCTTTTTAGAGCTTCTGATGTCTCAGATAAACGTTGTTCATAACTTTCAATTTTTTTTAAATTCTGTATTCAAAGCAAAGTACAGTTCTTTTCTTCTACTTCCTTTACCTTCCCAGAATGATAGCTAATCAATGTATTTGATGTATAACATGAAGACTAACATAGCCTTGTAGCAAAAGCATTTGAAGGTACTCAGTATGGTGTTAGGGTCCCAGTCCACTAAACGGGGAGATGTGTTGCAAGAATAGCATTTCTGGAGCTTTACGCAGGTGCTCTGAATCCCTTACTAATCTTGCACTGAACAGAAGATATTTTGATCTTTGGTAAAAAGATAAAAGGTCTTTTGAAGCCTAGCACTTGATGAAGAACAGATAACAAATAACAGATTTTGTTATCTCTATGAGATGTTTTTTGTTACTTTGGTTTATGCTTTAGCTCTGTTTCTTGTTTCTGATGACCTATGCATTCTGTTTGAGTAAAGTTCAGTGTTAATAGTCGGGAGGATTGATGATGTTTAAATACAGCAAAGATACTTAAAATTTCAGGTAGCAGAACTGCAGACATTCTCTGCTTGTGTCAAAGCATTTACTACAGCAGATCTATGATGCTTTACAGAGAGAGATTTTTGACCCTGGGGAATGGATTTATGAATCATGTACAAAATACTGTCTTTAGTGTCCTAATTGATTCCATCTGTAGTTTTACATCCTTTCCTTTTTTCTTCCTCTTTCCTTTGTAGTCAGAGCTACCTTCAAACTGCAAGTGACGTGCCTGGGGGTCACAACCTGGATCCCTCTGCAAACTACAATTCCCCAAAGTTTCGCTCAAGGAATCAGAGCTATATGAGAGCAGTGAGCACGCTCAGTCAGGCCAGCTGTGTTAGTCAGGTGGGAAATTCTTGTTGTAACTTTTCTTTTAGGTTAATCACAGATGCAAGAGTTGCTGGTAGTGGATGGTTATAGTTGATTTTTGTTTGTTTGAAGTAATATCAGACTGAGGATATGGATTGTCAAAGTAATTTGGTTCTAAAGAATATTACCCTTGGTTGTAATTTCAACAAAAATATTCAGTACTAGAAGCAAAAGGACACAGTAACACACAACAACATTTTCCACTTATTTTTTTCAGAAAAAAAAACCAACAAATACTTATATTTTCAGTTTCAGTGCGCATTAAATACTTAAGAAGATGCAGACGACATAAAAGGCACACTCCTATAAAATTTATCCTCTGAAAATACCACTCTGATTTCAATAAATGTAGGTTGCCAGATTAAAATATTGATTAAAATAATTATGCTCCAAAGGAGCAGTGATTCATCTTTTAATTCAATCCCTTCATTCTTCTTGGGTCAAAGAAAAAGTCTCATCAATTATTCTACATACGGGAAAGGCGACATTTTTCCATTCTGCTGTTTTTAGATTTGTTATTTAGTACTAACTCATCATGAAGTGAGATCTGAATCAGGCCTGAACTGCAAACAGCCTTATAAAGTATGTGGATATTCTATTTAACAGAGTACTTTACATACAATTTCCAATGTTCCTCACGTTCTTTGGTTGTGACATTTCTTCCCCGTGATGCTTCATGAGAGTAGGACCCTGCCCTCCTCTCAGATACGTATTTTACTTTTCTTTGAGCATTTCATGGTGCACCTAAGGGTATAGTAGCTAATTATGTGCAATGCTTATGTTAAGAAAATATACATCTTTTAAAGCAATTTTTGAACTCATTCACATTCAATTTGTATTGCATGACTATTCAGGCCTGGATTCAGCTCATCTTACTTGAGGCTTTTAACTGAGGCAACAACTAGATCTTCCTCTGAACTTAATGGAGTGAAAGAGTTTCTTCCAGGACAGTGCACACCCTAAGTGGGCTGAGAGCCCTCTGGAAGTGCTTGTCATTCTCCAGACTGTACAGCACTGGGAGGTATTAGCTGCCTGACTAATGCCCTTCAGTCAAGTTCCTCAATTTATGTGAGATAAATCTAACTATAATCTCATATAGCACATACCGGCACTAGAAACTGTCAGTCAGTCATTCTCCAAACCCTTTTTCTTTTCATAGCTCCCTTGTGGAATCTGTCTCATCATTTTCATGCCTTTGTTTTCATTGCCCTGGTTTGCTTATTTTCTATGTTTATTAAACTCTATTTTTGAAAAAAAAAAAAACAAAAATGCATTCAAAGCAAAGGGCTGTTGTCTGTCACTAAGATAATGCTATGATATAGAACTACACTAATGTCTTCTGCCTTTTTGACCATCTCTGTGTATAGAGGTGTTCACTGAACTGTAACAACTAGCTGGTTTCAGTAGAGGTTCAAGTCTTTCATTCCAATACAATGCACATCACCTGGTAAGATGTCCTCAACAGATTTAATTTGCAGTTAGACAAATTAACCAAGTCATGCTTGATATGATTCTTTCTTTTCCAGTTTTCAATAACCCACATAATTTTTTGCCAAAAATGTACTTTCTAACTTGCTCTCTGTTTCCAGATTAGTAATAAAAGCATTTAGTAAGTACTACATGAAGTAAATGCATTAAAACAAAAGGTTTTGAACCTTTGCCTCCTTCTGTTCCTTTTCTATGACACCATCACCTTGTTGTCCCATCTACATAATAGCAGTTTGTATCATTTGTGATATTTCTAATGTCCTTTTTCATGAGATATTTTTTTCTTTTTTTTCTTTTTTTTTGTCACTTTTGACCAAGGATGCAGTCAAGTAAGATGCTGGATTCCATAGTTTACATTTGTAATTTAAGTTTAAAACTTTTAATTTTTCCAGTCAGTGACCTTAGCATGAAGGAAGTGTTTAGGACTTACTGAGTTTATGGACTACATTACCACAAATTTCCTGATGAATGATGTATGCAAAATATTTCAGTGTAAGATTTTTTTTCAATCTTTTAGAGATTGCATTAGACTACTTAACTTTATTAGAAACAAATTTTATGAAGGGTAATGTAATTCCTTTCAGAGAAGATTTAGTAGCCGAAATGTCTTACATGAAATTAAAATATCAGTTATTAATTATCATCAGAAGTTCTGTATGAAATTTCCATTTACTTAATCAAAATCCTAGAACATTTGAAACATTTGCACTCACTGTTTCCATAATGAATAATGTGCTAGGAACAGTAATAATGAAAAATGCACTTGTCACCCATACAGAAGAAGTAATATCAACTAGACGTGCTGTTAACTGACGCTACTAATTTTACCTTGTCTTAATACTGATTCTGACTTCTAGCACTCCCTTTTAAAAAATTATTTTCAGGAAGACACATCAGGAGGCATGTCTGTCTAGTGTTTAGCTTTTAATCTGGTTTTGATAAAAATTGGGAATTATTCACATACAGTTAGAGCCGGTCTGGACTGACTTTATAGAACTTGTTTAAAGGATCTATGTAGTGTTTAGACACTCATCTCCACAACTCAATACAATTTCTTACAAAGAGCTTCCCACCCCCAGGGCAGCCCTCCTAAAACCTATTAATCATGAAAGCTACCTAAAACTGTTCAATTTTGTATCACACCCAACCTACTGGGTCTTGCTGGCTTCTATCTATGCCCTGTGAGGATCTGGAGGGTGAGGTGGAGACCTTCCCAAGGTCCAGGCTGGTAGGTGGTGTCCGTGGCGCTTCTGGTGCACTCTGATATGGGTTCCTCCACAAGCATTATGATGGAACTGTCAGACTTAAAATTACGCTTCTAAAGGAAAGATAGCACTCACGGCTGCATCTCATTTTTACACAGTGGTCAAATGGCTAACCAGTAACTAAGAAATGAGAGTTTATTTTAGGGCCCTTCTCACGTGAGGCTGGTCCAAGCATTACTTTCTTATCTGGACACTTTCCACACTGTTTTGAAGAATAGATATTATTTCACATGCTTTGGGCACAAGTAGATGCAATATTTCTCTGAACTCACAGAACTTCAAGTATGAGATACATCCGTTCATAATGAGAGGAAGAAAATAACCTGTGCAGCAGGTCTACATGATGCATAACTTTGCTGATAAGTGCTCAGGCAATCCACCCTCACTTTTTGAGAACTAATATTAGTGTAGCTAATTTCTGTTCCCCAGTGCTGACAGAAACACAGAACTACAAGGGTTGGATGGGACCCCTAGAGATGATCTAGTCCAACTCCAATGAACATGGAATTCTGTCAGCTCATTGTGATCTTAGACTTGTTGGTTTCCATTGAAAACATATATTATAGTTTTTTGAATAGCCAGAAGATACTAAACATAAAATTAATTGTATGGCATGTGTGATGTGCTTACTATATACATATAAACAGCTGATGTAAGTTATAAAAAAATGTAAATGTGATCAGAAGGGATTACTAAATTTTAACTATTTGCTAAAACAGTTCTTCATCAATGTACAGGTGTCCATTTGAGATGTTGAGGCCGTGATGATCACAAAAAAGCAAGTCAAAAATCAAATGCATTGTTGTTGTTTATTCAGATGAGTGAAGCAGAGGTTAATGGGCAATTTGAATCGGTGTGTGAATCAGTGTTTAGTGAAGTTGAAGCTCAGGCAATGGATGCCCTTGACCTCCCTGGATGTTTCCGAACAAGAAGCCACAGTTACTTGCGTGCCATTCAGGCAGGCTATTCCCAAGATGATGAATGTATACCTGCGATGGCATCTTCCAACATCACCTCAACTATCAGGTCAACCACAGGTAAGCAAATCTACACTGTCCCTTCCACTCTCCTGCATGTAAAAATATTTAGTCTTTCGTAAAAGGATATTTGACACTGGAAATAACTTCCCTGTGTAGTGATGTCTGATACCAGCATTCTTTTTTTACAAAAGTTGTGCTATTGCAGCTTGGAATAAGCTCCTTCTGGGGAGGTTCCCGTGTGCATTATTCAGTGGAGATGAATTTCAGCACAGATTTAATTTGACCTCTATTTCATTTATTTTCCAAGTACAAATACAAAATTGTATGTACAAAAACATCATTTGTGTATTGTTATATAACAATAAATATAAGGGAGATCAATAAGGATCTTAATTTAGGTCCTTATAGTACCAAAAGAAAAGTAGTACCAAAAGAAAAATAGAAGCAAGATATTAAATACTTGGTCTAACTGACTTAGATGCAATTAACATTGCTTTAGAAAAAGGCATAACCAGATGTATCAATAGACTGAATTGTAAACATGATGTCTTCAGTAACCATTAGCATTTGTTGTTGTATTATTCATTTTTAGAATCTTTAATATTCTTGTTGAAACTTTCTTTTATCTTATTTGTTACTTAGCAAAAAGGATGGCTGTATTCATTTTAGAATATCAGTATTTAACACAGGTAGACAAATGTTTGCACAGAAAGAAGGAAAATTACTAAAAAATTTATAACAAATACTTATCATACATATTCTTTGCTAAGGGATTCCAAATTCACTTTTGTGCTTCCAAATAAGTTAGTGACAGTTCCTAAACATGATGCTGACCTTGCAACACACCATTAAATTGCAGTACAGGCTGCTCATCTGTGGAAGGTGAGAACATAGCTCAAAATGTGTCATGTAGAAATACTTTGGAAATTATTTGCTTGACACACGTTACATAACAGATTGTTAGGAGGAAGTAAACTAAGGTTGAATAACAGAAATCTGTATTCCAGAAGCAGTATAAAATGTTATTTTATCTTCAATATAGCATTTTAATTTCTGTATATAACTTTGCATAAAATCAGGAGCTGTGACTTACAGTGATACCTCTAGGGACGTTTCAGTCCCTTGTTTAATAGAAATGCTATCATGATACATGATATAAAAGGAGTCTTCACTGCTACCCCAGAGACTAATGTTTCATCTTTGTCTTACAGTGATATGTGATCATTTTATGAAGAAACCTTCTTTGACAAAGGGCAGAACTAAATACTTATTTTGATATCTGACTGTAGTTGCCGAGTCGGAATATTTTCAGAATTATTTTGGTTATCAAGATAATTGGTTTTTACCTGAGCTGTCTTGAATATATACGTCAGATAAGCCTAAAATTCTCAGCTGAAAAGAAATTATTCTCTCAGGAGTAACAAAGCTGAATAATAGAATATGTTTGGGAAAATAACTAGATTAGGCAATAAACATGTTTTCATCCTGGAGTTTTCATACTTATGAAAAATGTTTAGCATTGATTAGCAGTCTGCTGGCTAAATAATGAGGTATTGAAATCTATAACTTTCATTTCACTCATGGCTTTGTCTCATTTTGGGAATGACTTATCAGATGGATTTTCTTGCCCAAATATTTAATCTTTCTTATTTGTTGTGGTGAAGTGATATTGACATTGAGAAGAAAAAAGATCTCAAAAATAATGATGATTTGAGATGCATAGCCCTGCCAAAACTCTTTTGAAGCCTATGAACTGTATACAGTTCTGAGTGTGGTTCTGTATTCAAATTATTATTTCTGCGCCACTGTCCTCAGCTTTCATGGTGAATAAATATTTGAGTTACAAATATTTATCTGATCTAAAAGAAGAGTAAGGATTATGTGACTCACTTTAATTGCAATTTTCAGTTGCCAAATAAGTTCTTGTTTATAAAACCCTGGGGTAAACTCTTCCATATTTCTCTCTTCAGCCCTTGCCACATCAGAGGGAGATGCTTCATTTCCTATTATTACTGTAGTTCAAAAAATCTCTTATTTCTCCACTCCTCTCTGAAAATTGTAAAAAAAGCAGTTGCCTGAAATATGAAAATGGCATTAGCAGATATTTAATGTTTATACGAGCTTCATTCAAATAAATGTCAAAAAGGTCAAAGTTTCGCATCGGCTTTCAATTCCAATTCAGCTTTTGAATTCTTAGGAAAATTACATTGCATTAATTCCCTTTTAGCTTCTGATGTTACAGACTCTTCTTGGCAAAGAAACTAAAGCAATTCCTTAGCAAATTGACAGGCAGTGCAATTTAATTATTCCTTGAAATTTTAGTGATATAGGTCATGGCCGCCTCTTATCGATGTTGTAAAGCAATCAAATCGTAACACCCAGGCATAGCGAAAAATTAATTCATGTAACTAAAAATGTAAATCTAAAATAAAAATAATATTTGATCTATGAGCTCAATTATAAACCTATGGAATCTATATTTACAGCATGCATTTTCTGAAAATTCTCCTAGATGTTTGAACAGCTTCCAGAAGGTGGAATGGTTGCAGCTGTAATGAATATTATGTGGGGTGTTATTCGTGGGCTCTGTTAAGAACGTTTGCTAATAGATGGAAAAAGAATTACCAATAGCTCTTCTTAAGTGTGTACAACTTTCCAGAGAAAATCAGATGGCTCATTGGTAGAATCAAATGCTGAGTACGTAACTTTTCTGCAGACCCACATAGTTTAGTTGTGTATGGAACTCTAAATGAGAGTGTGACAAGGCATAGAGCACTCACTACCTACACCAGGTGTAAATGAACCAGACAAGTGACAGTGCAGTGGGGCAGCCAGTGCTGGAAGCATGCTGGAAGCTGGAAGCGGGCTCTGTGTGACCCCTGCAGAGGCTTATCATATTTCTTTGTGATTAGAGCATTTCTGTCCATCCTGTCTCATTTTGTAAAGAGATAATGAACTCGATAAAAAATACTTCATGTTAGAAGCCCCAAATGACAGTATCTTTTCAGTCTCTGAACTGAATCCAGTCACAGCTGTCATATGCACAGCTGAGAAAATACAGCTCCAGCTGCTGCTGCCTCCCACCTCATCCCTCCATCACAGACAACATCTAATTTCCTGAATGGGAGGCCATAAAGTGCAGGAGTCATCCTGACTACTACTGCCTTACATATTGCTCTTGCAAGACATGCTTCACTTTTCAGGAGTGCATGAAATCTGAATTGCTTTTCCAGATAGTACCAGCTCAGTTCCCTGCTGCATAGGTATATTTGGATGGTCATATGTCATTTTTAAGGCTCCTTACTGGTAATGCCTGACTGGTGCAGCAGAGTGCTGTGGGGAAGTGCACAAGTGACCTGTAGGACCATGGGATGTGGTTTAAGGGACATAGCATAGTGAGGAAATATTGGTGGTGGATAGTTGGACAGGATGATTGTGAAAATCTTTTCCATTCTTGGCGATTCTATGACCACAGCAGTATTGCCAGCTTGGTACATAAGTGAGTGTTAGCCATGTAGTCCTGTTGAGAATAAGAGCCTGCTAGCAGGAAGCAGTGCCACAGGGCACTTTATCCCACTTTAGCAGTACCCATCGCACTGAAAAGTAATTCACATAGCATTGTACAACTCTGGATTGTTGTAGGACATCATGGCTAACAAGGAGATGTGGAAAATCTTAACTACTCTCTCTTTCCACTTCATCTGAGAAGATCATCTCATTTTTGTTACATGACCTACATGCAGAGATAGTCCTGTAAATGACATACTCTGTATGTTATAGAATATTTCTGAATGTTTGCTCCATTTTTCCTGTTGATTTTGTTTGGTTTTGCCATGAATTCAGAAATACTGAGTTGGAAAAACACTGGAGCTACCAATTTGGATCTTCTGTAGTGAAACAGCACATGTTGAAATCCCAGTCACAGGAGCAATTTCAGAGAGTAAATTGGAATTCACACCTCTGGCCATTCAGATGGATGTCCTCAGCTCCAGACTGTGGAGGACATACTAAGTCTCTCCTGATAGAGGTTTTATATATAGTGTAAAGCACTTTCATCTTCATTCAGAGAGACGCTGCATCTCTAGCTCACTTCTCAGGAAGCCCATCTCCCAGGTGGGATATCTGCTCAGTGAGTATTGCTTTCATAGACAATGTGAGATGGCTTCAAAAGAAGACTCTATACATATTGTATATGCAGGAATTGAAGTGCTACAGTCAGTTAGGAAGTCTCACCCTAAGTGACCAGCACAATCCACTTCAATGATTTGCCTCATTTTTCACAAAAACGTAGCATTAAAAAAACCTTTCTGACTATTTGTATATGCACTCCCTCTCAACTAATTCGTGCTATTAAACCAAAGCTTTCTGAAGAGATGGCACTTTTGGGCATTTCACTGTTCTCAGCCACTAGGACTCTGCTTGGCAATGAGTAAATGTAAGAGAATTCCACATTTACTGAACTATTGAGCAGTAATTCCAAAACCCAATTAATTCAAACAAGGTCACATTGCATGAGGGAGTTTTCAATTACAACTCATAGCATTGCTCAGAATGCCTGAGGAATTGCAGGTTTCTTTTCTCCTGGCTTAAAGCTATTTTCAGCTTCCCATTTTTGAAATAAGAGACTTCGCAGGGTGAATTTTTATAGTGCATGTTTGATATTGAGCCACAAAATGCTCATTGTCATTGAAGTGATTGCATAGTCACGTACCTACAAGCATGAGGCATGAGAATGTGATAATTCGTTTAGAGGTTATATTGTTTCATAGCACTGTTGTTCCTATAGACCCCAAAAGGATGATTCTCTGGTTGCTATCTTAACACTAATGACAGTACTTATAGTTGTTTGGTTTTATTTCTCAAAGACATGAGGATACTGAATGCAGGCAAAAGCTGAATTTATGGAGCTACTATATATGGCGCTACTGCTGAGAGTCCAGCAAAGGGCTGGAATCTCTTTCCTGTGAGGAAAGGCTGAGAAAGCTGGGACTGTTCAGCCTGGAGTAGAAGAGGTTCAGGGGGGATCTTAAATGCGTTGATAAGTGTCTGAAGGTAGACTGTAAAGAGGATGCAGCCAGTCTCTTTTCAGTAGTGCCTGGTGACAGGACAAGAAACAGTGGACATACAAATTGAAACACAGGAGGCTCCATTTGACTGTCAGGAAAGACTTTTGTCTGAAAATAATCAATTGCTGGAGCAGGTTGCCCAGTAGACTGTGATGTCTCCCTTCCCAGGGATCTTCAAAAACTGCCTGGATGTAGTTCTGGGCATCCTGCTCTGGGAGTCTCTGCTTGAGCAGACATTGGGCCAGATGGATCCAAAGATCTTGGCCAACCTCAGCCAGCCTGGGATTCTGTGGCATACTACTTTTGACAGGGCAGTGATAACTTATTGCAGTGCTGCTGTAGACATCATACTCTATCCTCAATTGCACTCAATTCAGCTGCACTCTTCAGTTCCTACTAATAAATTCATGTGTTGTTGTTCTGTTTTGGTTTTTTTTTTAATTTTCTCAAGAATTAGATACTTCATTCAGGTGACTGCTTAGATCTTCTTAACCTACTGCACTGTCTGGGAGAACCTAGCCAAATGGGGAAAAACGTGCATGAGTTATCATGTCCACAATTTCTGCTTTCTCTATGTTGAGAACAGAAATAAATGCCAAGACTTAGGGATTGGAAAGGCATCCTTTGCTAAGTGATAGCTTGCATTGGTGTCCACAAAAGGTATATCTAAAACTACCCCAAACTGTAATTCCAAAAAAGATATAGAAGGCTGTTTTCTCAATTATAATCTGCTTGTTGACTTTAATTACTGTTGGGGCCCGATGGAATTATCTGGCACTCGAATTCTCTGCAGGAAATATACCATATATCTGTGGGAGCACTTGAGGATTCTGACTTAATGCTTTGATGCTGTGCCAACTTGTGCGCCTATACTGTGAGAATAAATCTTATACTAACAAAGAATGAGCCCAGTTGTACACTTGCATATGCACACATCATTTTCATTGCTCTGGGTGTATCTAGGAGAATAATTAGTCTTTAATTCTCTTAAATATATTGGAGTTCTGATGCTATGCTGGCACTGCTTTTAATAGCAGCACTACATTGTGAATGTGGCCTATGGAGCCACTGAGATGAGGGTGACACAAGGTCTTTGGTTTGAGAAGTTCAACAGCTTGCATGGCCAAGAAGCCACTGCAACTCTTCCTAACTATGGGATTTCCTGAGACTGGAGAAAGGCTGTGGCTAATCAGGGCTGTCTGGCCTCTTCAGGCTGATGGGGCATGAAAACAGTTAGAGAAGTGGCCAGCAGCTTTTTATAGTTCTTATTCTCCTTGGTACAGATCTGCAGAAGCAAAGATAAAAAATGAGGTCCCTGTCTGGCATTTATGGTTAGTTTAAAAAATGTGTAGTGACTGCTTTTCCCTTGCTCCTGCTGTTCTGCTATTGACATAATTCCTCCATAACCTATTAGATTTGCTAGACAGCTGGTTCTTCTTTTATTAAAAGGACACCCATGTCCCCTTTCTTGGCAGAATTTGGCTTCAAAGCTGTTCTATGGGATGAGTTTTAAAAGAGTTTTCTCAGCTTCATTTTCTGAATGAGATTACAAGAGGAGAAAAAAAAAAACACATAGGAGTAGAAAAGAAACAAAAAAATATCATGCAAGGAAGGTGATTCGCTTCTCAGATTTTTGAAGCCTTTCTGACATGATAGAAGCTAGCAGTGGCAGAGGTAAAGCTCAGCCCATCTATTTAGCTTGATACTGGCAGGAGGTTTTGTCCTGCGTGCTTCTGCAGCTGGGGGAAGCCTGCAGAATGGGTGAGCCTTCACCAGCTGAAATATTCATGCTGCTTCCTTTCACTTTCAGTAAAAGGAAAGGCAGGACCCTTCTCCTGGCAGCAATTCTCCTGCATACCTCAGTGAATGAAAAAAGACACCTCTAAAGAGTCTTCTCAGAAGCTTGACATATATCCACTCCTGAGTTTTAATAGATGCCTGTATGTCAGGAGCCATAATGTTGATGTGCACTGGAAATATACTGTTTTCTGTGCTGGCTGTAGAGAGGTCATTTTCAGTTCTGACAACTGAATTTTTACTAGCTGCATGTAATATTTCATCCATCAGAGGTTTTGGTCCATTAGTTAATTTAATTAAGCATAACTGTCTGGAATTTGACCAGACTGCTTGCTGACAGAATGGCCCTCAGCTTTGTTATGTTTTCAGTACAACACGGATGTGAACTCTGTTCTAGCTTCCTCACAGTACATACAGTCTTCCAAAAATCATAGTGCAGCCACCAGGGAATTCCTCTCCTGTGGGTCCTAGTGAAGATACAAGGACCTTTAAAGGCTGTGTGCAAAGTATAAGTAGAATCCCATTATGGCAGAGCAGGTCTTGTTCCCATAGGGTCCCACTTCTAGCATGTCCATTCACGAGTAATGCTATTTCCAAAAATGTATTTTCAGTCCCTTATAGAAGCAAGTTTGGTTACTTTCACTACTTTTCTGTCTCATGGTGAGGGTGTTCTGATTAATTCTCACTGTGAGGGATATTACTCCTAACTTGCAAAATTGCCTTTTCCAGGAAAATAGAATCCTAAGGGGCAGGTGCCACCCAAATTCAGACATTCATGATGGCAGAAGCCAAGCAAGTTATTTGCTATTTAAATAATGCTATATCTATATTTGAGTGGAGTGATACAGAATTAAAAGAGAAAAATTCTCCGGTAATCTCTGTTTTTACTTCCAACAAAATCTCTATTTTGTTCATATGAAAATCTACCCGGGATGCTTGCACACTTCTGTTAACCCTTCAGAAACTCCCATCTTCTATTTTGATCTCTCTGAAATGGAATTTGATCAAAGCTTGTATAGAATTCTCCATTTCTGTGCATGGAATTTTGTTCAGACTTGGATCTACCCTGGAAGAGTGATTTGTAAACTTGGTATTTGATAGCATTACTTAAGGATCACTGAAAATGAAGTCACTAAAACTGGTGACATTCCTAGAGCATAAGCACAGGAACTTGCCTTTGACCAGATAATTTAGCTGAATGTTGGAGGATTTGGCTCTAGATCAAGTAATTTAAATGTAGATGCATTAATGCAAATTAGTTGTCTGAGTTCCCATGGCAGTAAATTCAGTTTCATTTCAAAGATAATGGGTGGTGCCATTTGAGATACCCACATAGGACCTACGATAGAATTGCTTTTTCCTGGACAAGTAGCTACATGCTTGGCAGAAAGGCCTGGGACATCTAAAAAAGTATCAGATACCTATTTTTAGGTGAGTTTGACTAAGAAGGAATACAGTCAAAGTACCCCTACCTACACAGAGGTGTCTTACACTTACCTAATACCACTTACCAAAAAGCTCTGTACTTCTGGTACACTGTAAATGAAGTATTAAAGCATGTGGAAGGGGCAAAGTGTAGTGTCAGTATGTAGCCCGTTAAAACATATGCACTGGAAACTACAGTTTAGACAAACTCCAGAGCCCTCTCAGAAGCTCACTGTAGATCCTTAAAGGCAATTAGAGGACATCCAGAAAGGTCTGGGGAAGAGATTGAGTTTAAAGCGAGTAACCTATCACTTGGCTTTTAGAGTCTGTGAATGCAATATCAAGGGCGTATCAATGAGTCATCACTTTTTATATGCATTTCTTTTTTCTTATATTAAATACAAATGAACCTTTTGGGATTGTTCTGTGTCCAGAAAAAAAAAAAAAAAAAAAAAAAAAAAAAAAAAAAAAACCACGAATATTTCCACTCTTAGTCTCTTTCCCTCAATAAAAAAAAAACATAAAATTTCAGTTATAAAAATTCATCCCACCTAATACATATATCTAAAATGTAGCTGTCAAAGGCAGACGCATTAATGTCCTATTATAGTCAATGAAATGTGATTTATCCCCTTTAAGATTGGTATCTCTTATGAGATAAGTTGTCCTCTGGATGTTCCTATTTCTCCCTGTCGCCTATAAAAATAGTCTGCAATGATGGCATAGTATGGCTAGCTAACTTTCAGACACCTCAGGTAAAAGTAAGACCTATTTACATTGCCTCATTGGGTAAAACTAAAGATTAATCCTGATCCCATTGAAAACAAGAATAACTGACTTATGGAGAGCCACACTCTGGCTTGCAGAGTTGAGAGCTCAAAACCCAGCAACAGTATTTGCTGCACCTAAATACAGAATCAGCAGCCTGCAAGTAGCTTTATGAGTATTTTTTTCCATACTGGTCCCAGCTCCATCAGTAAATCGGGTAAAATGATTTCTTGATTTGACAGTTGCCTGTATTGTTGCCAGTCTCAAAAGTGAGCTGTGGGACTGTGTCCAGACTTGCAGATCTCTGTGGATTAAAATAATCATTTAAAGTCGTTCATTTATCCTTAATTACAATATGATGTAATGATTTAAATTCTTTAACGCAGGACCATTATCATAACACACTGTTGTAATTATTCTACAGTGCAACACTTCCTTAAGGTTATCTGAGCAAATTGTTTTTCTCGTATTACTCAGTTTGGAATTCCTTACTGAAAGCTAATGAAAGTAAGCACAGAGCTACTGTAAGAATGGGAATAAAATATACAACAAAATATACAACAAAACCAGCGATGAGCCTACCTAATACATCTGTGAGTGCATTTCAAGAGGCTGCTGGAAATTATTTGACTTGAGTGATAAGGGTTCATGGGAGGTCAAGTAAAGAGACTTTTTTAAAGTATAGAATGGCAGCAATATTGGTTTGATTCTGTCCTACTGAAAAACATTTACAAAATGTTTATTGCTTTCAATGTGAAACAGTAACCCAGTAACAGCAGCTTTTAGTTTTTGGAGCTCTTTTCTCTCATTGTGTCTCACTGTTTTCGTGAAGTGCCATGCAGTCGTATTTCTGAAAAGCCTTACATGCATTCTGTAAAGTAAATAGAGTACAGTTCAAGTGAATTTTTCCTTCCTGCAACTGAAAATCTGAGATTATGCTTTTTAATGCAACTTCAGTATTTTGGAAGCGCATAGGAACTGTTTAGAAGAGCAAAACAGCTGTCAGCACTTTGCCATCTACAGGATGCTGGTTAGGCTATAATTTCTCACTAATTAACTGATCTAAAATAGAACCCTTTGTAACTAGTCCATCAGCAATTCATGAGGTTTGTGTTGCCCACATCTCTTTTAACACTGGCAAAGCCTTACAGTTTCTGACCTTGATGTCTTGTTTGATTTGCATTTCTGTTTTGAAACTAACATTAATTACACTGTCAAAACAGATTTTATCGTTTATGTAACATGGGCTTCCTACAGACTTAAGTTTCCTCAATATGGAGATAATGACTTATGCACTGAATGGCTTGATTACAGTAATTCCTTTTATACTGTTCTCCGCCAAGTTCTAACTGGGAGATTGCAGATTGTTTTCAGACTCCAGCTTTTTCCAAATTTAGTGGTCACATTTCCACTTAATTGTTGCTTTCAAATAGATGTACAGAACTTAAGCCTAAAAGGATCTACTATAATTATTGAGTCTAACCTAATGTACACACAGAGTTATAGAGACATCTCATCCAGAAATTTTGCCCTACCCTGGTAAATTCTAATTAGGGTTTTGTGTCAATTTCATTTTTTTGCAATGCTGTATAGGTTCTATTTTGCAGAGACAAATACTGCTCAAAAACAGCATTTTGAATGAGATTCATATGATAGCAGTGTCTCCGTGACGTGTCATCTTGAAAAGCACATTAAAAAAAAAGTCATATCTTAGAAGCTCAAATCTTGCCTCATCAACAATACGTTATCATCAAGGACCAGATCCCAAGTTTGTGTGAATTGGTCTGATTTCACTGACTTCAGCACGGCTAAACAGCATGGTCTAGCTTAGTGTCTAAAACTGCAATCAATTCTATGGATTTAAATTCTATGGAAATACAGAGGGTTTGTTTTTAATACTTTCATGGAGCTTCAAAGTGACCTTGGGCCAAACTACTACTAGCTGCCATGCAGTAGCAAGGAGCAAGGAAATCAGACTTGGCCAGACCCTTGGTGTAGGCAAATTCCATGCAACCTTGCTTCAGCAGCTCACAGGGGAGCAGATGAGAAGAAGCTCCCACCTTTCCAATAAATGCAGGTACCAGAAGAGAAGAGACATTATGTCCCAGTGTGTAGCAGAAGCCTGCCAGCACGTTGATGGGTACAGAACAGTTGGCTGGAGTGTATCTCACCCAGTTAGGCATTTCAGAATTAGAGCCCTGATCTGAGCTGGTTGTCCTTTCTTCCATTATGACTGATTTAAAAAAAAAAAAAAAAAAAAAAAAAAAAAAAAAAGCTGGCATAGGGTGAGTCATTTCCTGGCTAAAAGTAATAGTAAAACATCTAGTAAGTAGCAAGTAGAATTGTTCCCAGAACAGAGATCAGGCAGCTAACTTGCTCTGTCTTTTAAATGGCTAATGTGAGCTGAGATGGATTCTACTATGAGGTTCTCAAATACTGACTGAGTCTTGAAGATAAGATAAAACCAATTGCTACTATAAAATCCCACTTAAAAAATTGACATAGGATAAATGCAGTGCTTTGCTTCCATGGACTATGACAACATGAGACCATCATTATTGAGACATGATAGCAAGAGACCATGGTAACTTAACATATGAATTTAGTGTCTGAAAAATATCCAGGTTTACCTAAACATAGTACACATAAAATGATCCATCAGGGATAAGAAGTTAGGTAGTTGGCACCTGGACAATGCTTTCAGTTTAGGCATGTATCTTAAATAAATTGCAGCCTATCATATAAACTGTGCTGATAAAACTCATCTGGGTGTAAGTAGTCTGTCCAAGAAAGTATCTCATAAAAATATTATTGTAGATATTTCAGCTGTTTCTCACTGTTTAATCTGAAAAAGCAAGAAACAGATTCTTTACAGGTATCCAAGTATAAAAATATTCTTTCTCCATTTGGAAGTGGAGATAGCTGGCTCCTATATTGACTAGGATTTATTGTGGAGGGCAGAACAGGAAAAGAGGACAAGTGGGAAGATTCAGTAACAACTAAAGTAACCATCTGATTTTGTTTGAGAGATATTAACCACAGAGTAGATTGAAATTATCAATTTATTTTAAAACAAAATTATCTCTTGAATTTCAAGCACAGTATGACATTGGTAAGTTTTAATGACTCTTTTTACAAAGCTTGAATCTCCTTACAGTTCAGAAAACTACTCTCATAACCTTGCAAATGGAGAGACTCTTGAACATGAAAAGCCCTCAGAAGTGGCAGGATCATTCACTAGCAAAGAGACAAGCAGAAGTGTGCATCTTCCCAGGGAGCAGCAAAGAGAAAAGCTGGAGGATTGTACAAGAATGGGATGTGTCTTCCTTAACTGCCCTATGCCTACATGCAGCCATTGTTTCAATTTAAGTGTTAAGTGACTGTCTGAGTACTACTTTGGAGGACTGGCATTTATGTTCAGAGAGCATTGCATGGTAATGGAGCAAAACATTTCTTTCTGTGTAGAGCCTGAGCACATCTCACTCTGATATTAAAAGATAAAGCAAGTCCAAATCAAAGATGTATATCTTATAAATGACCAGTGATGGCACATATCTGAAATAGCTGACTAATTTACATTAACCTTTGCCTTTTATTCCTGCTGATCACTTTTTCTTAAAATTAAGGAGCCAGAAGCTATACATGCCAAAACTAAGCATTTCTAAATCATCTCATTTTGAGTGAACTTTAAAGGAAGAAACCCCTTTCTAGCACTTCAGAGTTTAGATTTAAGAAAAGCCAGATATGCTATGTAAAAATTATACTGCCATGCTTGACACCACATTCTTTTAATTGTGTTTCTCATTGGAGACCAGTATATAGCAGGAGTTGACCGTAGTCACATATAAAGTCACACGTATGTTGAGTGCATCTCAACATCCTTTCTTTTCAGTTGGTACACGTGTTCTTAATCTTGACTTGCATGGATCAGTGGAAAAAACATCAAAGTGTTCATTCTCTTACTGAGAAATGAATTTGTTCTGTGGATAAGGGAACACCTTCTCTGAGAAGTCTTTTTTGATTTCTTAATGATCTTGAAATGTTCATCATTCTTGGAGAAGTAACTGTTACACAACCACAAGTATCTTTATATTTTAGGATTAGACCAGAGGTCTGTGAGGGCACGTAATGAAGAGACTTCAGGGCATTTTAAGAAAAGCCATGATAGCTGGGATTGTGAAAACCTTTTGCTAGAACAATGTTCAGAGTAGCCGAAAGGCTATCTGACAGCTGAGTAATCCTTTCGTACATGGTTAGATTTAGTTGCAGGCTTTCATTACAAGAAAGACTCTTTTTTTTTTTTTTTCTCTTCTGAAATGATTTCAGGGCTAGCATTCACCTTCTCTGTGTGAAGGAGGAGACCTAGCATCAGCTTGGGATTCCCCGTGGCATTCCCCTTGGAGAGGCCCAGGCTGCCTGCAGCAGTGTGCCCTGGGGAGCTCTGCCTCCAGGACAGCTCCATGCTCCCTGCAGAGCAATTATCCTCCTTCTGAATAAACCTTCTTACAAAACAGAAAATCCAGTTTACTCCTGCTGTGTGTCACAAGGGACAACTGTTCCTTGTAATTGATGGTGCTTTCATGTAAATTCATCATCCAGTTAACTTTCTGATCTCAGCCTAAATAATGTTATTTTGACTAAGTGCTTAGTGGTTATATTGATTTGTGACAACCCCTCAGGTGATTATATCTGGTAAATGGACCAACAGCGGTGATTTATTAAAAGTCTGCCTTTCAAAAGGTGTTCTGAATGTCACCTACAGCCACTGATATTTCATCAGACACGTCAAGTCTCTACTTCTGCCTTTTGTCTCAGAATCTCTACGGATAATCTGAAGTTATATCTGAACTGAATGATTTTAGTCATTTTATTTCTAATACAAGCTGTGTTTGCACTGAAATATGGACTGAGAAACTGACTTATTTCTATGGCTGTAGCAACACCAGCCTAACACAGGTTTAGTCAAATGCAGTGCAGATTCAGCAGGATACTCAACAGCAGGTGTATCAACTAAATGAAAACTTCAAGTTAGTTAAGAATTATCAGGAAATTGGTTTTCATCTTCATTTTTTTCTGGCCCTCTATTCTGTGCAACAGCACAGAACCATTTTCTTTTCTCTCCATTTGTCTAGCAGTGTACACGAAGGAAAATCCAGTGGAGCTGATTGCACCTCTTTATATTGAGGTCAAGCAAGTGCCTGAACAGTTAGTGCTTTGGTTCAAATGGGAGTCTCAAATATCCTTACAGTTAGAATTAGAAAAATGTTTTTGACCATTTTTGTTATTATTGTTGACAATTATTAGCTAACAGATGGAGACAGACTGTATCTTCTGATCTCCAAAAATAATTTTTCCTGCTTTATTAAACAAGGCAAAAAAATAAATTCTGCTTTCTATATTAAGACAGCCTTTGAATACAACAGGAAGGAAAATTCAATTTCTTTCTCATAACTCCTTCTGTGTTATGTTTAAATGTTAAAAAGATACGTTTTGTTCTGTCTACTCCTTTTATCTTTGCATTTCAGAGCAGCTGCAGATATTACAAATTGATTAACAGTGTAGCAGAATGGTGCTTTCCTTTTCCTGAGTCTCATTCCTTAGCACTGGTAAAATATCAGCAGGGCCCACCAAGCCTCCTTGGTGAAAATAGTGATAAAAAGTAACAAAATCAGCAATCTCAGGTCAGGTTCTGTGGGCCCCAGAAACAACAGATTATCCAGGATTGATATTTTGCAGGACTGATGTATGTCAAAATACAAAGCTCTGCTTAAGCTGACGTCCACAACTGAAATCAGTCTAAAGTCATAGAGAGGCATTCTGCCCTCCTGCTTCCCTATTCTCATGCTGAATTTCCTCCCGAGCTGTTGTGCTGGCCCTGACTCCCAGTTTGTCTTTCTGTGACTGGAGACAAGCATCCTTCTCCATCTTCATCATTCCACTTTGGTTTCCTGCCTCAGTTCCCCAGATGGACTTAGGCACTGCGCTCAGTGCTGGGGTGGACACTGTGGTGTTTGTAGGCTGGCAGACCAAAACATCAAGCAGGCTTCATGTGCTTACTTCCAAATAATAACCACCAAGGCCAATAAAATTTGCAAAGTTGCAAATCATGCAAAGCTGACAGGAGCTCCTCTCCCTCAGCATAAGAAAGGGATGAGTGATGGAAAGGAATTTCCTTCCTATTAGGAAAAGGTATCGTTCGTTTTTTTTTTTTTAATGTATAGTATATGGTGCTTATGACTGCCAGAAGCAGATCCAAAAAGACACTACAGGATAATGGAAACACTCACTGATGTAATAATTAATCATAAATTAAAAAAATAAAAATAAAAATGGAAAGTGACATAAAATTTCATGTTTCAGACCATTAGACAATTATTTATTAGAGGCATAAGAACAGGCATTACCAGTAACCTATGGAGTAGTAGACAACTTATCTCCTATAGCCCTCTCCTAATTTATTAGTTATTCCTTAAGCTAGTGACACATACCCAGTTTATCTAAGACCAGTCTTGATCACATTACTCATCTAAGTTATCTCATTTACTTCTATGGAATCACTTGAGTGATTGAAACAAATAGAATTTGGTGTTAAGATTTGCCTTGCAAATTCATGCCTCCATCCCCTTACCTGATTTTGTTAGTTTCCAATTAGTCCCAGATTTCTGTGACTCTGAAACTGTTGTTCCAGATATGAACTCGTTAACTGTGCAGAGATGGATTTTTTTATTCCCTTCTCAATATTTGATCTCAATGAAGAAATTAAAATTAGAAATTAATCAGATTTCTTTCTGCCATATTTAACAGCGAATATGTATGCAGTTTCTTCACAGATTTTCAGACTTTCAAATAGTTTTCTTTTTAAAAAATGTAAACAAAAGTTAAGTAGCTATGAAGGGTTGCCACACAATTTTAACATTTTTCACGTTGATGTTAATTAGACAAAAGAGAGATAAGCAGCAGGGATACATTTCCTTGTGATGTTTCAGTATCACATTCACCATATGTTTCATTATTCTGCTCTTCTTTTGGATGAAGACAGTTGGTAAAAAACCAGTAAACTAGTTATAACATTGACAATTTGTCTTATGCTATAGATAAAAATAAATTCTATTTCAGGATTTCCCTGAACCCATTTCATCCCTTTTTCTGTTTCTAACAGTTCAGCAAGCAGTTCAGCATTCTGAATACTTGCATCTACATTTGCAGGGGGAAGGGAGGGAACAGTATTACAGCAACTCACTTAGTGGAAACATTTCTTAGAGGCGTTGCTTATGCTCATAAGACACTGTTTTAATTTCTCAACTTTACAGCCTCTCCCTTCTTTCATGAACTTTCTGTATTCCCTAAAGTGGCTGGAAAAATATTGTTTTTTTCTTTCTTCTTAACTGCTGGTTACAAAACTGACAGGAGATAAGATTTGCGATAGGACAATAAAACTGCACTTCAAAAACACACACCATCCCTGAAACTGAAGAGCTTGCTCTCACTGGTAGAGCAATTTAGCTCAGAGCAAGACTCTCTTTAAATCTCTACCAGAATTGAGCTGCATCAGTAGTAATTCCATACGTGCTTCAAATGAAGATTTTCACTTCTTAGTTCTGCCTCACTCTCTTTTATTTATGACAACCATTTTATTTATTATTATCAAGAATCAAAATTTCAGAACATCTTTCTCTAGGCTCAGTTTTTCACATGCTTGCTTGGTGATTCAGGCTCAGCAGTCCCAGGTACTAGCAAATTCCTAAAGCTGCTTCTTCTCTCTAGAGAGCTGAAGTGTAGCCTCCTGTTCCAGCACAACTGGAAAGGTGCTGCTTCTGACTTCACTGCTCATCAGCTCATGTCTGTATAGCAGGAACATTTTTAGGATCCCTGTTGGACTCAATTAACCCAAATCCAAGGTTAACTAAGTAATCCTCGCAACATCCAGTGCCTTTAATGACACCTGAAAAAGGCAAACCTTTTTGTTAAATCATTCTTTATATTGATCTCTGTGTGTGTGCTACTTCAGCTTTTTTTATAGAGGGAAAGGTAATAATTTTCTTTCCTGTAATTATATGGGATGTGAACTGGGCTTGATTTTCCTGTGCAGGAATGTGGGGAAAAAAAGCATATTACAATGCAATTTTGTACCAGTCACTAATCTTATGAATTCTATGATTGTATGTGCTTTGCAGTAAAAATGCTTTTATCACAGAAATGCTTATACTAGTACAAACACAGTATAGTGGGCTTAGGCAATAAGATACCATAGGGCTTTGAGCAACCTGGTCTAGTGGGATGTGTCCTTGCCTATAGAAGGGGGGTTGGAACTAGATAGTCTTAAAGGACCCTTCCAACCCAAACCATTTTATGATTCTGTGATAAAATAACTATGTGATATTAATCACTATCTATCTCTATGAAATTTAAAAGATTTTGTAAGAAGGCAATATTGGCTGAATCCTGCATCCTGTATAGCTCCCTTGAATACGTTATGGGCCCTTCTACTTCAAGATAGGATCCACACGAAAGTGGTTTAGGACCTGCTCTGCTCATCACGCTAAAATTCTTAGTTCTGCTCATTTGCATCCAGTTCTCTCAGTGTTTCAGGCCAATTTTTATATCTGCATTTCCATATTCTCTGCATTTAAATCTATCCTTCTTCAATGTACATTCTAAGGATTTAAGGCTTGCTGCAGGATTGCAAATAGAATGTCACTGCTTTGGGTATTATTTATATTTATTTGTTGTACAAGTATCTGGTAGCTTTTCAGATATTATGAAAATGTTTACATGCTTGAATTTTCTTCAAATCTAGAATATTTTTAAAAGACAGGTTTCTTGTCCAACAAGCCAGTACTACTGGAAATACTTATAGATGAGTAAGTGTGGCACGAGGTAGAAGTTTCTGTTCTGTTCCACTGCCTTGCCATTACTTTCTTAATACATTGTATCAATAACGGGGACACAGTTCAGACTGGGAGTAGAAAAAAATCTCTTCCTTTATTTTTCTCATCAGTTTTATCCATTGGTGAGCCACCCCGACAGCACCATAGGTCCCTATCCAACCCAACCTTGAGGGTCAGACAGATACACACATCCTCACTCCCTTTCATCTTCTCTGTAATGGGATTCCCATTGCCACCTGGTTGAAATGAAATGTTGCTATGGATACATGTCTGACTAAACAGTGAGGTTTACCAGGAGCACTATGTTGCACTGTCTTCAGTAGAATAACCTTAGTGTTACAGTGAAAATGTTGTGAATTTTCCATCCGGTTAATCTTGATTTCTTCTCCCCCCATCCATCTCCCCTCTCCCCCCTTTTTTTTCCTTTTGTTCTTTCCATAGCTGTAACTTACACAAGTTACAAAAAAACCCCACCACCGGTACCCCCACGTACCACATCCAAGCCACTGATCTCAGTGACGGCCCAGAGCAGCACAGAGTCCACGCAGGATGCATACCATGACAGCCGGGCCCAGCGGATGTCCCCGTGGCCCCAGGATGGGCGAGGGATGTACAACTCCACAGACAGCTTGGACAGCAACAAGGCCATGAACCTCGCCTTGGAGACTGCAGCTGCCCAGCGCCACATGTCGGAGAGTGCCTCCATCCGAACCAGCGACAAGGCCATCCTGGTAACTAAGGCAGAGGAGTTCCTCAAGAGCCGGCGTTCCTCCATAGGGATTCAGGTAGCCTATCATTAATATCTGTTCGGTGATGAATTGCTTGCCTTCTTCCTCTAAGTAGCATAGAATGAGTCATTCAGCTTCACCGGCTCTAATAATCTAACAAACAACCCCTGGCTGCTCGGCATTAATTGTAATTCACATCATGACGAAGTGGCTGTGCAGGGAAGTCTTCAGCTGATATGCTGTACCTGGAAGAAAATGAATGAATAAATCTCTAGGGAGGTTACCTGTCATTAGCACTTGATATGAAAATTTTACTGCAGAGCTACAGGTGAACAGCATGTTCATCTCCTTCCCTCCATGAATTCAGTCCTTTTTATAGAATTATGTTCGTTTTAAAATGCTTCACTGTATTTTTTCCATTATCTTTCACTTTTGACCTTGGAAAATGTGTGATGCTGCTGGAACCTAATTCTACCTACCACTCTCCTTTTAGTAATAGGTGTTCTGCTGGGGAGAGGGTACCAAGTAAAAAAAAAAAAGAAACTTACTGATATATTTACATCATAGGCCTGGGTGCCCTGTGAGGAACTCACATCAGTAAGGACAGCCTCAGAGTTTTCCTCTGTTTGTCCACCATGTAATCATACCTTGCAAAATGTCTAGCAGGAAAGTTCACAAGATATTGTGTCCAGTGAATGAAATGTTTCCCAGTGCAGATTTTGCCTGGTCTTTCTTCTATTAAATGGAGAGCACTGGATACATCATAGTGGCAATTTATTAAAACACCTAGGGATTATCAATTAGTAATAAAAAACAGAAAGTTGAAGTTGACAAAAAATAAGTTGAGACACAGAAGTGGATGGAATTTTGGGTTCTACTCTGCTCTTAATTTTAAGTGTGCGAACATCCCCTTTTAAATCATTGGATCCACTTTTGCCTTAAGACTCTCTACTTTTGTGAGATCAACTGTAGCAGAAATGCCATGTGTTTTGGCACAGTTACAGATATTGCCTAGATCTGGAGAGGGTGATAGTCCATGTAATTAAGCCCAGTGAGTGACTATTCATCTACGAAGAAGTCTATAAGAAATAATTATTATTTTCTTAAAATGTAGGGATTCCATTTCCACTGATTTCATGATGAAATCAGAGAAAAATATTTGGCTTAAGCAATCCATAGCTACTGGTTGAACTTTAATATCACAGTACAGTATAATGTCACTGCTCCAGAACATATTAGACAGACAGGAATACCTAGGCTTTGTCAGCAAGCTGCTTGCCCATTTCTCAACATAAAAGCATTTGCTTTCATGCAGAATTCAATTTAAAAGCAATGGTAAAATATGCAGATGACTAATTTTAAAATGTTTTACAAAGTAATTAGTGTGTACTAAATTGTTTGGAGAAGGGGCTTAGAAGATAATGGCGAAAAGATGAAAAGAGCAGCAAGTCCTTTTTAGTAACTTTTACCCCCTGACCTGAAGCTTACTCTTCAGAAGGGAATTGTGTCTAGTGTTCTTCTTATCTCTTCTTTACAGCAGCTGTGTGCAGCAGCGATACTTAACAATATTGTGCCTTGCTTCAGTCATTCCTGGTATTTCAACAATTAATTCTAGAACTTTGATCATATCCCTTCATCCTGTTTCTCATCCTATTTCTTACTGCAGGTGATGACCAATAATTTTCACCCAGCTCCAGCTCTCTTTTTTTTTTTTTTTTTGGTGTGTTTAATAATAAGTGCATGTAGTCTGCAAAAAACATTTGCGCAATAATCTACATGCAGGCAGCAGATCTTCTGTATCAGTTGTCATCTGAGGCCTGGCCCATAATTCTGATCTTCAGATATGCACACCAAAATAGTCAAGCATCTTAGAAGGATGAGCTGTTATCTTGTGAGAAGTACAGATTGTTTGGTTGCTGCATTAGATAAGGTTAAAATTGTGACGTTAGTCTTAACACAGCATCCCAGTAGTATATTTTAGTTTAAGGTTGCTTGGTTTTTTTGTTTTGTTTTGTTTTTTGGGGTTTTTTTGTTTTTTTTGCAGTAAGTTTCAAACTTCACATTGGTGTGAAATATACTTTTCTTCAGCATTTCTAAGCAGAAAATGCATTTTGTCATATTATTGTCACGTAGTGTGAACAGAATAAAAACAGGGGGTAGTGTACCTGCATTGCAAACTACATAAATAGTAATTTATGTCCCCAAAATACAGCTAAACTATTTCTTCTAGACTTCTGCATCAAAGCACCTCAGAAAAGGATGTTTTTTATTTGCATATTTCCTTGATTGACTAAATGACTTGTTTTCTCATTATCATGCCATGCCAGGGTAATGCATTTGATTTGCATTTATTTGCATTAATTATTTTGCTATCAGGGTGGTTAATTTGTGGACTTTTTTTGATGTTTCATTCCTTTAACACATTAATGTTAGAATGCTTGCCAATGGAACTTCACACAGTAAAAGCGAGGCATAAAGAATGACCAGTGCTGCACGTGGCATTGCTGCAGACTCAGCCTAGGGCTGCTGTGTCCTTGGGATATGTGGTCTGCCTAGTGTGCGTGTCATGAACAGAAGTCCTTTCATAAAGTCTTGGTGTACTATACAGGTGCCAAAGGATTGGAATGTACGAGCTCAGAGAGCCCAACTCACTAGGAAAGCATTGGACTTACTGTAAATTGACAGTAGCATCCAATTTTCAAGGACAAAGAACAACACAGCCATTGTAACCTGTCTCATGGGATGCTAGCCCTATCCCAGATTAGAATTTTGCACAACAAAAAGTTTCAGAAACAGAGCTGTTTCAAAAAGCTGTTGGTTTGGATTTTTTTTATTATTTTTTTAGCTACCATATTTAAATAAATTGAATATTCTCAGATATATCGGCTGGAATTTGAGATAAACTGCCAATCCTCAAATTGAAGTGAATTGCAAATTACTGATACTGGAATTAAAAGTATAATTGACATTCTGAAAAATATATACACAATAAAGAATTAAACTCTAGTAATAGTAGTAACTGTAATCTTCATACCTGTCTTCTGTCATGACAGCTGAAGTCTTCTCAAAGTATTTGAATTAAAATGCAGGGTAGAGATTGCCCAGAGTAACCAGTAAGTCAAGAGCAAGGTTATTACCAATGCATACTTTTAGGGATTATTCTTCATACTTTAGCATACCCTTGTATTTATGCTAATGATTCATATTCAAAAAATGCTCTAGCTATAGACCATTTCAAATCAAAAGCATTAGGGTTGTACAAGGGCTGCTCCAAAAGTAATGCCTCCAGTCGGCATCAGAGGTGGATGTTGGTGTTATAGCAGTAGGGGATGAACCTTCCCACCAATATTCCATCGCATTTTGTTGCCATGTTACAGGCAGCAGCAGAGGAGCAGTCTGGCAAAATGGCATCTAACGAGAAAGTGCATACAAAGTGTGAGATTGAAGTCAGATGCCTGTGCAGATTTTAATGAGAATGTCATACAGGCTTTGCTTCAGTGCTGAAGAAAAAGCATAAAATGCATAACTAATGGTGGTGACAATGTTGCAGAATAGCGCTTTGTAGCTGAGAATCTGCTCTATCAAATAGTGTAATTCTGTTCTTGATATCTGTTGTAGTTTCAGTGGAAATAAATAGGAGGCATTGCTTTCAGAGCCACCTAAGTAAAATACATGAGAAAACATCAGGAAATTACTTTCTATTTCAAATATTTCAAAATATGCCTTCCTTTGTTTCTTCTCTACTTAAGAGATGTCAGGACTTCTCCAAATAATCAGAAACCATGCAAGTAGACAATGTGAGAATAAATCTTGCGGAGACAAGTTCAGCCTGGTCGAGTGTTGGTGATCCTGCACGTAGCAGGGGGGGGTTGAAACTAGATGATCATTGTGGTCCTTTTCAACCCAGGCCATTCTATGATTCTATGATTCTATGATTCTATGATTCTATGATATTTGTGGAAATGAACTCTAATGGTAGAGAATGGACTCTGTTATCTTCATTTATTATCAGAGATCACTCTTCAAAGTATCTAGGGTTATGGGTGTTGTTTTTTTCCCCTCAATTTTCTTTATTAACAAGTTCTTATAAATAAAAAGCTTTATTCTGTAGAATTAGTGCAACAATTAGCCATCTAATTTTTTGTGTGTCATAAGGTGATCTAATAAATATTAGATAATTTTATATATGAATATAAATTTGTATATAGATAAATAAATAATGTCATTACCATCTTCTATTAATATCTTTGTTTAAGAAGTACTAAAGCCCCAAACTAAAATTTCCCCATAAGGCATAGCATTCTACATGTACTTGGCACTTTTACAGAGATGAGCATCTACGTTTTCTTTGTACTGTGTTTAGGTTATAAAATTCTTGCTAGCGCTCTCCTGCCGTGTACACATATTAATCAAAAGAAATATTCCCATTATTTCACCGGTCTTTGAATCATAAATGATCCAAAGTTTTAGAGGTTATCCTAAGATTGTTGAGATCTTCTTAAAATACTTGCCAGACTTTTGTGGAAGATAAGTGTGTGAAGTCCTGGGCTTGCAGAAAGTAATGAAAGTTTAGGTAGCGCATCCATGATAAGAGGCCATAACTTGACATTTGAAGTTGAAGACTTCGGTTTTAAGTTTAAAGACCCATGTATATATATGAGTCAGAATTCAGAGGCTTATTCCATTAGTGGATTTCCCAGCCAGTCATTGCATTTTAACATCCTCATTTGTTAAAAAGCTTAGCAGTTCAAGTTGTAGTTAAAAGAACAGCTATGGTTATTTTAAAGTTATCTTTATGTTTACTCTTTTCACAGATTAGTGTTGCTCGTTTTTTTTAACTGCCACTTAACACAATGAGACATTCTAAGTGGGGAAGGTTCAGAACGCTTCCAGAACATTTGTTGGTTCAGAACAATTTGCCACAAAGTATTAAATGCACCAAAAAAGTTATGAGTAATCACTGTTGTGTGCGTTACTCTGATGTTACTATCTCATCTTGGCTTGACACAAATCCCATTTCTAAACTCTGGCATGCATTTTTAGCACAAAGTGCTTTCTTAAAAGAGCTGTAGAAGTTTTCAGCCTGTTGTACAATATTATTGTGTAGCTAGCACTTAACTGTTTTGTGCAAGGTATTTGACTTGCCCAGATGTTCTTCTGGGAAATACTGGAACAGCAGAATGGGTCTTTGTAGTCAGACAGAAAATCGCATAAGTATGTAAACACAGGTATATTTTGGTGTATTTCTGAAAATTTATTTTTAAAAGTATATGCTTCTTTCTGATGAAAGTGCTCCCTCAGTTAATGGAAGCAGCAGTTGTTAGTAGTGCAGTTTATTTTAAGCATTTTTTTGCATACAAATGAGATCTTTTTACCGAATCGATTTTCTGCATTCACAACTGGGTTTACTTGATCTATTATCAAATGTAGTATTTTCTTCCTCTTTTCACTCATTATCACTGAGAAGCCTATGCAAGACTGAGAAGAATTATTATCGTCATTCCTGTGCATCATCAGAGAGATTGTTTATTAAATTCTAATTATAGAACATGTAGACTACGGCAGTAAAAACCCATTGTTTTCCCAATGCAACCCAAATTGCATGGGGAGAGATAATGTGGCCTGAAGGACTCTTATTACTGATGCTTATGAGAGAGAATCAGAAAATACCGGGTTAAAATCTCTTTTCTTAATTATTGAATATATTAACTTTGAACTTTCCTCAGAGATGGTATGTATTAAAGCTTAAGATGTGATTTTTAGAAGACTGGAATGTCATGTTGAAGTCCTTATGTTCGAGAGCAGAGTAATACTTTAATAAAAAAAAGTAAGAATTGCTCTTAAGAAGGTAAAAATTATCAGCTAGGAAAGCTTACCAAATGCTTGCAGGAATAATTTAGTCAGTGAGACATCCTTGCATAGAATGAGTGCCTATAAACAAACCAAGATTGATTGTAACAAACAACTTATTTGCAACACTAATTTGCATTTATTCGAGTAATTCTGTGTAAGTATAATTTGCTCGTGGATCATTTTTTACTAAGTCAGTGCCAGTATCCAGCAATAAACTTTCACGTTTTGAGCTGGATTAGTCAGTGACTGATCATAGAGGTTTCATATTATTGTCTATTCCCTGTTTTGGTGGCAAAAACAGTGGAGAGCTTTGTTACCTTTGGGAAAGATAATTAATAACAAAGTTATCCTAAATACTCTAATACATCTACTGTAAATGTCATACTTTTAGCCCATAAACCATTTTTCAGATAATAAAGGGCCGTATTTCTAAGGAGATGTTAATTCTTTGTTTTCAAGGAGAGGAAAGATAACTTGATAGGTAAGAGCTACTCTCATTCTTCTGCTTTTGGTCCCTTTCTAGTGATTTCTTTTATTTCCATTTCTTGGTGAGATTCCCTCGTGATCAGACAGGCAAATCTTTTGTCACATTTTGCTGAGATTGTAGCTCAGTTTTCAAATACTAAGGCTTTTAGAGTCAATGTGAGTATTAAAATTATAACGAATTGTAGATAAGAACAGATCTAGTAAAATATTTTTAAGCTTCTGGAGCCATACAATAAAACCAAACATAAGACTTTTCCTCCTCTGCTCACTTGAATCTAACCTGATTGTTACAATATTTGCAGTCCTAGATTGCACAAAAAGATAATATTTGGCATTCTCTTGCTGTTACAAAGAGCAGTAAGGACAAGAAAGCATTAAAATATGAAAGCAATTGTCAGGTCATTTAGTCAGTCACTTTTGGCAAGCTGTAGGTAAAGATAATTTGGCACAAGTTTATATTTAGAAGTACCTAATAATGCCCTTGATTTCTGGGCCATCATTTTCCTGATGATTTTGTTTCGACTAAATTTTTAGAGTAGATTACACTTCCATTGTGTTTCTAATTCTAAGTGTCAATTACATCTTTGGCGGATTATTCAGAATATACTTCTTCTGTGATTCTGTGATTCTGTGATTCTGTGATTCAGAATATACTTCTAGGTGAAATACCAGTAAGAAAGCACTTGAAAACAGGCAAATGAAAAGAGCTGCTCCCAGATACGTTACATCAACAGAAAGACAGTAGCCCGTCCAAAATATAAAAGTGAAATTAGCCTCCATACCTCAGAAGCAGAGCTCAAAGGAAGACATGCTGTCTGTTATTAAACCTAACAACATAGCTGGCAAAAGCAGATATGCTTTTGATATGCAAAACCGAAGAAAAGTGTGTGTTGCCAGTTTTCCCACTTCTTTCCAACAATATCAAATGACCAAATTGATCTTCTCAACAGGAACCTGTTCTTGTTTATGGAATCCAGCGTGGTCATAACTGTCCCAAAGCAGGCACGGTGACAGTACTGGATATGGCTGGGATAGAGATACCTTTCCCCACAGCAGCCCATATACTGCTGTGCAATGCACTTATTGTTAGGACAGCTTTGATATACCACTTCTGTTTTGCTCATTTCTGGGCACTGCTGGCACAGCACCCTGAAAGCCAGGAGGCTGGGGATGGGTGAGATGGGGAGGGGACATTGCCAGGGCAGCTGACCTGAACCATTCCATCCTGTACAATGTTACGTTTAGCAATAATATCTGAAAAAGGAAAAGGAGAAAGGGGGGCTTTCATTATGAAAATATCTTTCCTCCTTTATATGCTGTGAGACTTGCCAGTCATGATCAAGTACTGTGACTCTCCTTAAGACTGCCATTAGACTTTGTTGGAAGTAGTGCCATTTGAAGTTGTGCAAAAAAGACCCAGTCTCTTCTCCAGTCTTTTCCTAACTGTTCACATTTGATATCTGGTTTCACCTTCCAAATTGCTAGGTGCTTTCTGTGTTTAATAATAAAAATTACATATTCTTCTGTCCTACTTTCCTCTCTGAGGGATGGGGGAATGCCTGGGTGTGTCTCATTCTTGTCCCCACACAATTCACCTCATTTTCTGATTAGCATTCTCTATGAAGAAGATAAATTATACCCAGCTTAACTCAAAATCCTGAAAGAGCTAGGTGAGTCCCTAGCCTTGATTTCTTCTTGAATTTATTTGAGACTCTCTTGGGGCTTTTTACACTATAAATAAGAATATATTTTCTGATAGCTATCCCTTGATCAAAGAAAATGGACTGTATGGCTGTTCTGCCTGTAGCAGTGTTCTTTCAGAAGCTGATAACCCTCCAAGCACAGCTCAAACTTCTCACCCACATGGTGGCCAAACCCACCTTGACTAGCAAACTAACTTGCTTGTTTTGTGTTTTCTGTGTTTGTTTTTTTCCTAAACCACCTACCTCTGTAGTTGAGGCTGTTTTTCTCTGCTGATGATGAGAGGAATCTTTCTTTTTATACAGACAACACCAAATCTTGGAGATTGCTACCAAATCTCTGATACGTTAAAAAGAACAGTTGTCTCAGTGCGCTGCCTGTCCAAGTGAATGCAGCTAGCTTCCATGCAATTCCTGAGGTGGGAACAGTGCGAATTCATGCAGAATAGATGGAATTGCTGGGAAATGTTTTTTTCCCATAATAGTTACTCCACTGGTAACCAGAGCTTTCTGCAAGCCTATGTGTGATGCTACACTGAACAGTTCTAGCTTTGCTAAAGGGTTTCTGCATTTCATAAAAATTACCAATACCTATACCCAGGTAAATACAAATTTACACTGATTACTGGCTGGAACTCCCTTCAACGTGAATGTACATGGAACTGCCGCTTGAAAATCTAATGAGATGTTACCAGCAGCTGGCTTCTTCCAGATATAGAGTCCATATGTACATTCACCCACCTTCCACATTTTCTCTGCATCCTTCCAAAATGCTGCTGGGATGGGACCATGCAGCTGAGACAGCTGCAAGGGCCATTGGGCTCCTCCCAGAGGAAAAACTATCTCATTTTCATCATCAGATATACTCTTTGACTGCACCCATGGATTGTGCATGTTGAAAAAACTGCTTGCTGATAATATTTTTTAATTTAACTGTGAATATTTAATTCAAAAGAGAATTCATTCTGTACTAGCTGCTTCCTAGTTCTCCTTTCATCCAAGAATACAATCTGCATACTGCGTCACTCACTGTGTCTGTGTCAGAGACCTGGAGGTGGTGTGGTGGTGGGGAATGTTGTATAAAATCCCACAGAAACTTGCAATAGCAATGTGGTCTCATTCATGAAGAAAGCTGCACTGTGAATGTATTTCAGAGAGTGTATTTCAGATGGGAATACCATAAAAGTGCATAAATTGCTAGCTTGATACAGCATTTTTGGAACCATGTTATTAAAAAAGGTTAGATAGGGCATTCTGCTGTATCCTTCATGTCATTTAAATGGCTTTATATTTGTCAATGCAGCTATCAATAAAATTTCATTGCAGCATTTCTTTTTATCACTTGCAGGTTTATGGGGCTACTTGAGTTTTTATTTTATTTTGTAAATCATTAACTATAATGAGAGACTGTTTTACTATAATATAAAAAGGTACCATCCTCTGGATTCTTCATTCTGAGAACAGCTCTACCAGGCCAAACCTACTCCCTGCTTCCATTGACCTGAGTAATTGCATCTGCTTAGGTTTGAAATAAAGCATTGTATAGCAAAACAGAAGTAATTGTGCAGAGATTTATAAAACACAGCACCAAAGCAATGGTACCAGGCTGAACACTCATTTATTTCATAGAATCACAGAATCAGAAGAGACTTTTGAAAGCCATCCAGTCCAACCCATCTGCAAAGAACAAGGACACTACAGCCAGATCAGGTGCTTACAGCCCCATCGAGGCTGACCTTGTGTGTCTCCAGGGATGGGGCATCCACTACCCCTCTGGGCAGTCTTCTCCAGTGCCTCACCACCTTCATTGTTAAGAACTTTAACCTTATATCCAATCTAATGTCCCTTCCTTTAGTTTGAAATAATTTCCCCTTGTCCTATCAAATTTTACCTCATTTATTTATTGTTGGATATTTCTTAGCAGTAAGAGAGGGAAGTGAATTTATTTTAAGTAAGGGCGGGTATTGTTGGCTTTTTGGTGCTCACTTTGCAGATGTATCTTTTCTCTTGAATTAGGTGGAAACAGCAACCGATTCAGATACTGAGAGCAGAGGCCTGCGGGAATACCACTCAGTTGGAATACAAGTGGAAGATGAAAAACGGTAATTCAAGTGCATACAAAAATCTGTAATCTTTCATAAAAGCACATTTGTAAACAGTGTTAATAACAAACATCTGGCAAATGCTGCCTCTAAATAATTCAGAAAGCCAAATTTCTTATTTGCATGCTGGTCATTTGGCAAAATTTGTAGAGAATATGCAACGCTTGTTTAATATTGTGTTCATTTCACTGTTTTAAATTGTAGTGAAGGAAGTGAAAGTTTTAAATTGAAGTGGTGGATTAATACCCTTTCGTATTTTCAGAAAAAAATACAAAGAGATGTATATTGGGATCTTGTGCTGATTTAGGCTTTCTCAGTCCTTCTAACAATGGTTAGGATGTATCGTAAACTGGGATCAGATTTCCACTTGTTCAATCCTGATCTGGTTCTGTAGCACTATCAACCAATGTAGCAGCCCACCGGGTTATCCCTGGCAGGCACTGCTTGTTAAGCACCAGCCTGGGACCATTATCTCATTTCACGGCAGCTGTCAGATAGCATTTGACTGCTAATTGCCTTTTACCATCATTGACTAGAAGTAATTTGAAACAACAGGTCTAGATGTGAAAAGATTTCACGAATAATCTTTCTTTGTCTAACTTTTTAAAATAAATCTTTTCTCAAATGTTTTTTGTGGCATAGCGCAATAAAAAAAATTAACATTTAATGGTCGTCCTATGAGGTAAGTAAAAAAAACAAAACAACTCTTAAACCTTCAGTTAATATTTTTCTTTTTTTAAAGAATTCTCAAAAGCCCTAATTTAGCAGATTTTATCAAATTATGATCATTAATATTTGAGTGTTTTTATACATTTATTTAACAGTCTTCCACCAGGAGATGCAACCCTGCAGTTCTGCTAGTTATTTCCAGTTCATTTAGTAATGATACATGGTATTTTGTAGAATGAGAATAACGCGGTATGAGAATAAACCAATATTTGCTTCCAGAGATAATTTAAATGAATTTCTTTTGTATCTTTGCTGAGATCAATGATGGCACAATGCGTTCTGTTTTTCCTCTATATTGTTAACCTCTCTTATTTTAGTGAGATGTGCACAGAGAAAAAAATATTTAGCATAAAGGGGAAGGATAGAAGTAGAAGCCATTATTCTGCACCCCTATATCATCATATATTCATTTGTGTTATTTAACCTCTTTTCTTTCTTCCCGCTTCGTCAAGACATGGACGATTTAAGCGCTCAAACAGTGTGACAGCAGCTGTCCAGGCTGACCTGGAGCTGGAGGGCTTCCCAGGACACATCACCATGGAGGACAAGGGACTTCAGTTTGGCTCATCCTTCCAGCAGCACTCGGAGCCCAGCACCCCCACCCAATACAGCGCAGTGAGAACTGTACGGACGCAGGGACTGTTCAGTTACAGAGAAGATTACAGGACCCCAGTTGACACCTCAAACCTTCCACCACCAGAGCCCTGGCTGGAGCCAGCCATTGAGACAGTAGAGACTGGTCGGATGTCTCCTTGTCGACGGGACGGTTCTTGGTTCATGAAGTTGCTACATACTGAAACTAAGAGAATGGAGGGATGGTGTAAGGAAATGGAAAGAGAGGCAGAAGAAAACGATCTTTCTGAGGAAAGTAAGAACATTTTGCTATCTTTTCTATTACCATATATTGATGGTGTGTGGTTTTTCCCTCCTCTTTTTGCAGTACCAAAGACGTTCTACAGAACCATTAGATGTAGGCAGCCTTGCTGCTGATTGTGCAAGCTGGTTTTGTCAGGCTGGGGCTTTAGGGTTGTAGCTGAGGAGACAACTGCACACGATCAAAGCCTGATATGGCTTAAGTGGGACAAGATCTCCTTCCTTAGCTTCAGCTCTGGGTCATTCTTCCCACTCACTTCTGCATTTCCAGTGCTTGAATCTTTGCCAGAACACAGAAGTTTATCTTGTGTTAACCTTTTTGTTGTTGTTCCATTTTTCTGAATCCTGAGAATCCTGAGAATCTGCCTTTTCTTTTGAAGCCATTTTAAACACATTTTAATTCCTTTATAGGACCTGAGCAAAATGCATATAAAGGAACAGTTAGAATAAGAGAGAGGAGTATGCAGGAGCAATAGCTAAAGCACTTCTACAGTCTCAGATAGTTCAGTAGCATTTTCTTATTATAATTTTGTCAAGAATCATTATTTCTCTCACTTCTTGTGGACACCTTGAATGAAGTGATGGGAAAAAATGAAAAATAATGTAGACTATTTTGGAACAAGATCCAAGCCAGCACTAATGATGGTAATATATCAAAGTGGTCCTAGCACTCAGTAGCCAGCTCCCCGTCATTCCCTCTGAGGTCAATTATCCTTGTTCTCCGGTCTTAGTTTTATAAATATTTCAATCCCTGCCAATCTGAATTATTGTCTCAGCTCAGCTTTTCTCAAATCACAAATTAGTTCATACACAATTTTCTTAGTAGCATCTTTTCCTACACTCACAAATCTCACGCATAATCTCTGAATATACTTTCCTGATTGTCTTTTTTCCCCCTCAGTGAGCTCTTGCTTATGATCTGCCCCCAAGACTTGGGCCAGACCTGCATGGTCACTAAAAGGCCAATTTCTATTTCTTTCACTGACCTTTTAAAAGGACAGAACACCTGCATTTTTATGGCATCATTTTCATTTGCAGTCATATTTCTGCACTGCTTTTTGTGCAAATCTGCCATATAACAGCATAGCTTTTAGTGTGGCAGAGATCATAAGGTTGTCTTCTTCTTTAAGCATCCAGTTTTTTCTTGAGTTTAGATTTTTGTCATCATTTTCACGATGGCAGATATGAGCTGAGAATTTTCTTTGCATTGATAATGTGAAGACTTTAATATCCTCTAAGGTGCTGTTTAAGTACTAACAATAAAATATTTTGCTTTGCTTAGCACGTGTTAGGATTTCTAAAACTACTTTCATTGCAGTTATTTTTTAATGCTTAGTTTTACCATATACATATTTTTGTCCTATCCCCTAAATCTTTGTACTGCTAAATGCTCTGCCACCAATAAGCGTCCCAAAGCACTAGCTTTTGACGTTGGGAACATCAGTGCTTGCTATCAGAAGCAGAAGTTTGAAGAGCAAGACTTCAATTTCCTTGAAAAAAGTAAGATTATTAGGAGACAAAGGGGAGAATTACAGTTAACCCACCTCTTTCCCAGGAGGCCAGCCAGCTGTTTTCAGGCACTTCTGCTACCTCCTTTCTTTCCAAGCTCTTCTCCTTCCTCATGTGCAGCAAACAACAAATCTGCAATCACATGAAGTGAGCAGTGGAAATACTCTTACAGACAGAGGTAGGGAGCTAGTGGAGCTCTCTCAAATATGTAGCTGTCTGTGTATTATGTCAGGAAAAGCTGGAGGAGCTGATTTTAGCTGACTACCAATTCCCAGGTCCAGACCCACACTCCCTCCACGTGATGCTATCTGTGCTCTTGCACTCCAGAAATACCCTAAAATACCTTGCAACAGTTAGGAAGATTATTTTTTTCAGGAAATAATTCAGGACATAAAGGGTGGGCGATGAAGACAAATTGAGCCTCAGTAATTTTTAATTAATATTTGTAGTTATTGAGACTCTATCCTTTTAACCTAGAATTAGGACTTAATGTTTCCTTACTTGCAGAGTGACTGTAAGAGAAAAAGAAAGGGCAGTTCCTTGATACAGAAATACTGAAATGGACTCTTGCAATTCCCATTTTAACCTAACCAAGACAATTTAATTACCCATGTTTGGGGGAACACTCTCACCTTCCTTACAGATTAAAGAAATTACTGCAGAAGAGGTCTGTGTAGCATAAGTGAAGTCAGATGCTTATCTTCAGCTGGATGTGAAACATGACAGACTCCTTTTCCATCATATGTACTCATTTCAAGAGATCTTTCTCAAATCATTTCCAAATCTTTGGAATAGTATCCCCTCATTTCATATAACTAACATAAACTAAATGGAGATTATCAAATAATTATTTTCAAGGAGGGAATGAGCTTCACAGCATTTTAAAGTCTTTGCATGAATAACTGTTTTGCTGTTGAGCCTCTGACACATCTTATATATTCAGTTTGAGCTATGAAAGTTGGAAGGTATGTATCCACAAGAACTAAAGTTTAATGATATCCCCAGCATGAAACGTATCTTGACTTATTCAAGCATTTCACAGTTCTCTGAAGAAAATGCTCACAGATGTGGGAGCCAGAAGCAACTAAATATGTTTTTCCATCTTCCAGCAGCTACTATTCCCATAACACTTGACAGCAAAGTTTGCACATTCAAACTGTCACTGTTAATGCTGAATTGTTCTTTTTGTTGGCCAGGGTATACTAATTGTACCTGAAGAAGAAAGGTAGCCTTGCATCTCCTATGAGAAGGCTGTCTTTATGCTACCACTTCAATTTTGTTTTAATCAAGGGAAGAGTTAAAATCGAACTGTATTTTAGAAAACAATTTCATTTTCTGTGTTAGCACAATAGCCCTGAGATCACAGAAAGCTGTCTGATTGCTCTATTGATTTTTTTCTTTCACTGTAGCTTTTCTCCCATAATGTTGTTCTAAGATCTTCACTCATCAGGTCTAGGAAAGGGAGAAGATAATCACTGCAACAAAAATAATCTAACCTCTCACGCTTTCTTTCTGCAGACATTATTTTTTTGTTTGGTCAGTTGCCATGAATCACATCTCAGAGTTTCTGTGAAGTTCATTTATTGTCTGTGTGAGCAGTTATTTGTGTTCTCAACCTTTATGAGAATACATACATATATATATATAAAATATATACATGGCTGGAAGTGTTCCCAGGGTAAGCATGTGATCATTTGCACCGGCAGGGTGTCTTCCAGCAAAAATATGTGTTTCTCTGGGGTGCTGACTGGAGTTGCAGTTTTACACCCTGAAAATTGTATTTGGCTACTGCTGGTGTGTAGGTGATGACAAGAAAAACACTCCCAGTTGTCACAGCGCTGTTGAAGATGCAGAGGGCCAGGACTGTGCAGCCTGAGCCCAGATTTCCTGAGCTGCGTGATGGGAGCAGAGGACTTTGCACAGGAAGGCAGAAAGCCCATGAGCCCATATGGGGGTTGTGGAATCAGGTGTGATGTGACACAGGGAAGCAGAGGGCAACTGGGCTCCCAAGTGCCAAATATTTGTCTAGTGAAATATTACAGTGCTGTGTCAAATGGAGTACCCCCCAGACTTTATTCCCATGTCAAGATCCTAAGATAACACAGTGTAAAAATTTCTCCTTTGTTAGAACAGAGCCTTTAAGTCTGGTATTAATCACGCTGGCAGACAGTCTTTTTCTGACATCTTCTGCATCACTGTTAGAAGCTTTGCTGACACAGCTGTGCCCTGTTGAAGGGATCTCTGGTGTATCAGGCATTAGAGAGAGCTCAAAATATCACCTTTCTCACCCCTTAACCCTTCATTCCAGGGATGCTGAATTTTTCCTTTCTAATCCTCCAACTGATATTTCCAAAATTCTGCAAGGGCTTTAGTAACACAGAAGAGTTGTAACAAAAACAGTAATTGGAGAAAAGAAACCTCACAATCAATTTACTTCAGTGCATCCTTCAGTTAATCCCCCATAAAAGTTTTCTTTAGGTGTTTGACCAAATATAGATTATTCTTCAACCAAAGATAAATTAATGACATAAATTCCTAATGCTTCTCACAACTCTACCCTTCAGGAGCTATTGAAATTGACATTTGGAGTGTTGGAAATGACTACAGAAAGTCTTAATTTCCCTGAAATGGTAGTTAAAGTCAATAAAGGAGAGTCCCATAGTAAGGAATCCAAGAATTCCTCCTAGCATATATATTGTGCTCTAGTTTTCCCCATTTTGGTAAAAAAGTGAACATGCACAGTCTCACGGCTCACAAGGATTCCACTGCCCTTCCTCCTCTCTGTAACAATGCTGATTGATAGCTGTGCTGTCCTAAAATATCATCTCACTGTAAACATAGCCTGTCTGTTATGTTGTTAGTGGAAAAGACATATGTTTAGGATTGATTTAGATTTAGGTTTAGATAAGTATAGATTTACAGATTGAACAAACATTCTGGTTTACATGTTCTGCTTTGAATTAGGGTGACCTAAATGACAGTTTAAATACATTTCCAGGTATATTTCCTCAGAGTGTGTATGGGACACACACAGCTTAGAGAAAAAAAAAAATGAAAGCTAGGAAATGAAATGAAAATGTAAAACTAAAAGCACATCATTTAAGTAGCACGAATGAATGCCAGAAGCAGGTTGTCAGTAGTTTCCCAATGCTTGTGGCGCAACTGAGCAAAGCTTTTAACCTATCAAAAATAGAGTTATAATATCACACTGTGATCTTGATTTCGTCAACATAGGTCTAACTTTTCTCCCCCTGCATTTGTGATGTGAAACAGCATTCAATTTTAAGTTCTTGCAGTATTCCTCAAACAATGCAACATGTATAAAACAATATTACTTGTAACACTTCTTGTAATCTGCATATTGCTGGAAACAATATGCCTTTGTGTGAATTGTCCACGCTGTTTATAGTGAACTTGCGCAGTCTTTATCAAGAGTATAAATCCTGAATATGTATCTTCTGCAGTCACTGTCAGGGTTTTGTATGTCTTTGGAATGAAAGCCGTACGTTCAGGACCACACAACAAAAACAGAATGTTTCGTATGCATCAGGAAGAAGAATTAAGGTTATGTTACTCTTTTCTGAATTTCAAGTAAATATACCAGTATCTTAATGGTGGGGAGGTATATGAATTATATTGAAATTATGTATGTTTATGTTTGGTGATTGATTTTATCGTCACTTATTTACAAGCAGAATCTTCCAAGCATCACCAAACATCTCAGTCTCTCCAGTCTGTAACATTCATCATTCTTTCATGGAGATAATCAATCTGCACTCATCAGAATAATTCCCCAATGCATGAAATTAATGACAAGGCTTTGGCTGTCTATTAATATTGTGCTAAAGATTATGAATTGAAGTGTTTTAATACTTTAATTTAATTACAGCAAAGCAGAGTAGCATGAATATGAGAGATTCTAACTTCTATGTTTTATTAAGTCTCATTTACTTATTGAAATGGAAATAGAGTTAGATCTTCAGTAAATGGCAGGCCTGTAATACATGTGTATTCACCACTATTAGAGCCTTTTTGAAAGGCTGCTCACCAGTGCAGGCTCCTTCATAGCAAACGTTATTCCTGGCAGCAGGGCCTTAGTTCTGCAAGTTAGTTAAACTCATTGTCTGTAGAGTAGCTCTGGCAGTCCTCTCCTCAAGCACAGTGGGGATCTGTGCTTCTGGAGAGATGGGCATCAGACAGACTAAGGTTGTTTCCTAAGAGTCTGCAGAATCATAGAATGGCCAGGGTTAGAAGGGACCTCAAGAATCATGAATCTCCAACACCCCGCCACATGCAGGGCCACCAACCTCCCCATTTAATGCTAGACCAGGCTGCCCAGGGCCCCATCCAACCTGGCCTTGAACACCTCCAGGGATAGGGCATCTACTGCTTCTCTGGGCAGCCTGTTCCAGTGCCTCACCATTCTTTTGGCAAAGAACTTCCCCTGATATCCAACCTAAATCTTCCCTCCTTCAAGTTAAGACCATTTCCCCTTGTTCTGTCATTATCTACTCTTGTATGGCATATGGTTTGACTTGGTGACACATGCAGATGGCCTGGAAGCACAATGTCTGACATCTGAAATGGAGGTTGTCACACAAAACATTGAACAGACAGTGCCTAAGTCTTTTCTGGCCTGCCTGGGCTTTAAATCACAGGTGCCTGTTAATGTGGTCCTTCATGATCATGAAGGTCAGATAAATGTTTATTTAATTTGGGGTTTGGAATAACGGTGAGATTCACTTGGATATATCAGGCAGATCTAGATTCTGTCAAGTTTCTATGGTAGGGCCAAAACCAATGTTTTTTTTATCACGCTTTGTACTTGAGCTGTGAGCTACAAATTCAATGGAGGAAGCTAAAACTGAGCTGTATTCCCTGCGAGACAAGCGTTACATCCCTCAGCCTACAGAATCGTTCTGTGGGTAGCTGAATAGAGTATGGAGTGTTTGGCAAGGCAGTGCCAGGGACCTGCTATGGCAAAATTCCTCATCTCGGGAAAGAAGGGATCCTGACCCCCCACCCTGATAGTTTGTCCTATGTCCCGTACTACAGAACATCCAGGGACAAGGAAGACAAAGCCTGGGTGATACATCTTTGCCTTTGTTAAAAGTTCTGACAGACAATGAAAGCAATTTGTTTCAGATCAAAGGAAACAGTTCTTCTTTATTTAGATTTCTATGTGTTTGCACAGGTTTTAAACACCCAGAACATTGCTTTTCCTAAGCCAATAACTCCACAGAGGAAAGTGAGGAGTTTGGTGATTAAAAACCCCAAACCAATTAAAATGTTTTATTTCATTTGGCCAACTGAACATAAATAAATCCCCAGTGAATTACTCATGCAGCCCTGAAACACTTAACCCCTTCAGAAATGGGTAGCACAAGGGACAGATGAATTATGCATATTGCTGTTTAATTTAGTATTGTGGTACAGCTGTAAACAGAAAGCAAAATAGAGTTTGAGAGCCACAGCTCTACAAATTTATCTATGCTTTTAAGGTTATGAAATATGTATGCATTTACAGAAAATGAGCTTTAAGCTTTCAGATTCTCTCAGCAAGCATTGAATAGTTTCTATATTAAATGTTGCAGTTCAGTTCTGCTGTGCTATTGTAGTTTCATTCAACCCTAGGCATCTCATTAATCATCAAGTTGGTTCCCTGAAATGATGAGGATGTTCAACATAAAACTGAGATGGGGAGGTTTAGGTTAGATATTAGGAGGAAGTTTTTCACACAGAGGGTGGTGACGCACTGTAACAGGTTGCTCAAGGAGGCTGTGGATGCCCCATCCCTGGAGGCATTCGAGGCCAGGCTGGATGTGGCTCTGGGCAGCCTGGTCTGGTGATTGGCAACTCTGCACAGGGATTGAAACTAGATGATATTTGAGGTCCTTTTCAACTCAGCCATTCTGTGATTCTACCATTCTATGATAAAAGATGTACGAGCATTTACTATATCACCCCTACACCTACCTTTCTATATCTTTCCCCTAAATATTATATAAAGATCTGGATGTTTTATGGAAATCTTAATCTTTCTCTGAGACCTCAGTTTATTGTGCTTTTTAAAATGTTGCTTTTGCAGCATAAGGAAGTGCAATTTGGTGAGGAAAGCATACTGCTACCAACTGAAGTATGGTATTTATCCCACAAAAATGTGGAAGTCCAAGAAGAGCTGGTTTTCTCAGATAATCCAGTTCCCTCAGGCACTCTAGTCAATAGAAATAGGCATCTTTAGGAAGAGGTCCGTCTCATCTAAAAATAAGTACCTAACATGAGCAAGCTAATGAGCTACTTCCTTTCATAAAGCATAAAGCAGAGAAATTTTTAATTAGACAGCTGATTCTTAGAAGCAAAGTCAAATAAAATGAATTTGATCACTTCCCTCAGTGCTTCTGCACACTGTAAATGGCCAGTACACTGATAGTACGGAAAGTCCAACAAACCATGAGGGTTTCAACAATTTAACAAAGTCCTGGAGCACGAGCTTTTGTCCTCCCCTTGTCTGAAGCTCCCATGCTTTGGTCTTCATGTATTTTCCAACCTTCAACACGTAATGTCCCCTACCACAGAATGTCTTAGACACACAATTCCTCTAAAGATCTCATCCTTATGGTATGGTCTACATTATATTTTAACACGTTAACCTTGCTCCGCAGTACAGACAGATTAAAGAGGCTTCATCCAAGGATCATCCACAGTGATAGAAGCCATTTTTGATTGCAGAATCAGAAGACGTAACCTAAAGTACATTTAAAGCTCCCTTTGACATCAGAGGAAACAGGCACCCACCTGCTTACTGAGGCAAGAGTATTTCAACAGCTCTCAATTTACGAAAGCAAGTCTAGCTCCAGCTTCCATTGGGCTTTTATTCTGTGTCTGTAATGCATTTAGAAAATGTCTTCATGGGTTCATATAAATAAAGGATTACTTGTGTTCTTAACAGAATATTATGCAAAGGCAGTAAGGTTAGTTTAAGCATCTAAGTAAGGAAAATTTCTATATTAACTCATTAATCATACAATGACAATAAAATGACAATACTGAAGGAACAAAATAAGTGATGTTCCTGGCTATGTCTGTAATGTTACTTTTGTTAATTGTGCCTGGTGGTACATAAGAGATAAATCTAGAAAAGCTGGTAGACTGTTAAATTTGGTGTTGACTTACTAGTCTCAGCATCAGTAGTCCTGCTGAATTATTTGCAGTTAAGTGCTTTGTCAGGTCAGAATTATTGCATTTTCTAATAAATGAATAAATCAATGAAAATCAGGGTGATAATGCTTATCACTGAGCTTTTTTAAAAAAAAAAATTATTTACATTGGAATTCAAGATTATTCTCAAAACCTTATGTCCATGTGCCTACTTCAGGAAGCTCTGTGCATTCCTTTCGTTTTTCTTTTCTACTTTCTTAAGCAAACACAGGCTTGGTAGTTCTATGTGACTAATACATCATTTACTATTTTCAAAAGGAAAGATGCCATGGAGCTTCTCTATATCCCTATCTCTTAAAAAATATTTTATGTGGATAATCAGAAGGGGCAAAATATTTATTTCCATTACAAACTAAGCTGTAATTCCAGTTACATTTTCTTTGAGATGGCATTCCTTTTGCTGCCAAAACATCTATTGATAATAACCTCTCTGTGTGCTTAGTCCTAGGCAAGATCCGAAGTGCTGTTGGAAGTGCTCAGCTCCTCATGTCTCAGAAATTCCAGCAGTTTTATTGGCTCTGTCAGCAAAATCTGGTAAGTCGCCATCTCTGGCCATTCTTGAAGAGTTTATGACTACTCATACCTAATATTACACAGAATTTAACTGTAAATTGTAGAACTTAATGCTTTTAATTCAAAGGCAAAAACAACAGAAAATGTAGAGTACATACATGGTAACATTCTCATTTTCATGTCTCACATTTGTCTCGCTGTTCCTCTTTTATTTTTTTTTTTAATTTAATCTCTAAGTATTGTGTTAGTACATCTTTTACCAAAGCAAATGTAATTTCAGTAATTTTAGACTATCTGCATTTTGTCTTTTCTTTTTTTGCTGTCCTTATTAAAGAGAAAAAAGGATGAGAAGGGAACAAATGCAAGTTTTCTTAGACATAATATTGTGGCTTATTTTTGTAGTACCCTAAAATAGTAACTGTATTTCTGGTGAGAAAAGACGTTTTTCAAATTACAGTAAGCAGAGAATAGTAGCAGACACAATGCAGCTCTCTACCTACCTGAAAATGGGACTGATCTTGGAAATGAGAACATACAGAGTGTTCATAAAATTGGGTTTCATAATTTGCATTGCCAATTATATATAAGATGTCCTAGGGCGAAAGGAGCAGATGCAGTATATTACTTGTAGGAGTTACTGCTATTGTTCTGGAAGTTCATTAGACACTAATTTGATTCGAAATGTTATCTTCGTTAATATGACAGCAGCCATCAGTGATATAAACGCTGTGGCAAGATGATACTAAGAAATAGAAGAACACAATGCTTCTAGCTAAGTCTGATGGTAGAACACCAACAATCTCTGGCTCACTTGAAAATCAAGTGTAACTTTTGACTGTCCCTGTCTCGTATATTAAAAGCTCTGAATTTTGCTGCATGCATTACAGCAGATGCAAGCTGTTTGTCTGATTAGACACATTTCCTCATTTGCTAGTATTTACTTCACAGGTTTTTAAGGCAAAAGTAATTCTGCAGAGACTTATGTGCTATTTTCCATTCATAACATTTCATATCTAGAATTCCTGAAACGGTAATCAAATACTGAGAGAGTCTTGCCAACCATGTCCTATCTTCTGATAGAAAAGGGTAAGATATATGGTCCTCATTAGGAAAAAATCCAATTATCCACTTCAAAGAGTCTGTCAAAACAAGAACTTTAATAGCTTTTACAGAATGACAGAGGAAATATGCAAAGTCAGGCAAGCAGGAGATGACCAAGTTTGTAATATCAAGTGTATCGTATGTGCTACTGTTTCTGCATTTGTTTGATAGTGAAAGAAGGAAATCTTCCTTAAAATCTAAAAGTGTCATACGGTAAATTTCAGACTTCCCTCTGTTTCCTGACTGATTAAGCTATGCAAAATCAGATTTAGAGAACCCAACCCGCTCTCCACTTCACTTTTCCTTCAAGTGGGCCCGGGAACTGTGCTTGAGAGCATTACTGTAATAACAAGAGCAGCTCCTGCTCTGCACAGCTGATGGCTGTTTGGAAGCTTTAGCATGTCATTCCTGCAAAAGCAATAGGAGGAATCCATAGCTTTGAGACAGCTTTATCAAAAAAAAAAAAAAAAAAAAAAAAAGAAAGGCAAGATTTTATTTCTCTCCTTCTTATATGGATAATAAACCTTTGAACTCCATACCAGCAGCTTTGCTCCGTTTTGGAGATTTGCGCTCTGAATATTTTTCACCAATCGCTTAAATCACCAATGGGCTTTGCAGAAAGGAACAAATGCAGAACTGGACTTTTAGCTCATTCATGTTTTGAGCTTTTCTTCTTATGAGTAGTAGTAGTGTTTGTTCTTAAATAGTCGCTTAGCCCACATCTACAGCAGACATTCCATATTCTCTGGCAGCAGCATCTTGGTCCTCCATGGGAATGCTCGCAGATAACAGCTACTGCAGTACATCTGGCACTTACAAGGCTCCAACACATTGGTTTCTTTAACATTATTCAACAACAGTAACCGTAAATGTAGGACAGAGAACAGCAGCTACTTTTGCCAATTCAAAAATGCAGCAGTCTTAGGAAGAGGAACACGCTTACATTGAAATTTCTCCATGGCTTATGGATTGTTCTAAAGAATCTGAATGGTTTCAAGGATCACATTTGATGATGCTGTTGGTTAAGATGTCTCATTCAGGATAAATTCATAAAACCAACCGGCTTCAATGATTTTTTTATATAAGAATTGAGCTCCTATCTCTTACAGTATACAGTTCTTACTAAAAAAAGCATCCCTGATTAGTGACTACTTCCTGGTGAATTATTCACATTATCTTTTATAAGATGATGTTTTTCTTTGAAGTGTCCTCCTCCATACTCCAGTCAGCAGACATTATGCTCAGCTCTTGAGATCATCACTAAGTATGTCATGGTTGCAGGCAAAACCAGAGCAACACAAGCATCGGCTGAATACTTTTTGCTTGCTTTAGGCTTCCTTTTGAAAGAGAGCTGCAAAGCCGAATTCCAAACACAATAAAAACAAAGAAGCCACTTCTGAAAAAAAAAAAAAGGGAAAAAAAAAAAAAGCAGCTTTAAGCCAATCTTCTCAAAACTCAGTTAACTGTAGTAGCAATAATTTTTACTAGCACTCATCCGTGAGCTGTGGATCCATAAGCTATAGCAGCAGGAGGCAGCCCTCTTGTGTCCATATGATGCACCGCATGCTCCTCTCCCAGCCGCGCTGGAAGCTGTGCTCTTGTGCAGCAGGGATGAGTGGAGCACAAAGGTACAGAAGAGCAATTACCCTCAATTCAGAAGTCAATGGCATTTCCGCGAGTGGCATCACTTTCTGGCTGTGCAGAGGAAACTGAGGAGAGAGACTGAGGAGACCAGACTGGAGAGAACAGATTGCAATGTAATATATGTTGCTGACAGATTTCACACTAGTCAGTTCTTGAAGCCTGTAATATTGACCTCTCTAGAGTAATTAATATCACTGACACATGTTGTCAGTGCTTTTAAAGTAAATAGGGATCAACCCAATATGGTCATTTTCAGTGAATAGTAATCTAAAGTTGCATCGTGTTTTCCAGAAATCTCTTAAAATCTGCGTAGTAACTACTAGTCCTCAAATTCCCCATTAAACAAAAGCTTTCTAGCAAAGATTTCTGCATGGCTCTAGTTTAGGACTAGTTCTCTCTAATGTTCTTATCAATGATTTGGATACAGGACTTGAAGTTATACTATGTTTGCAGACAATACTAAATTGTCAGGAACTGATGATTCCCTTAAGAGTAGAGAGGCCTTGCAGAGAGAGAGATCTTAACAGTCTTGACAAATTGGAGAGCTGGACAATCACCAGATGCATGAGGCTTCACAATAGTAAGTGTCTGATTCTACAGCTGGGATGGGGCAACCCTGGCTATATGTATGCACTGGAGGATGAGTTCTTTACCAAGAGAGTGGTGAGGTACTGGAACAGGCTGCCCAGAGAACCAGTGGATGCCCCGTCCCTGGAGGTGTTCAAGGCCAGGTTGGATGGGGCCCTGGGCAGCCTGGTCTAGTATTAAATGGGGAGGTTGGTGGTCCTGCATGGCAGGGGGGTTGGAGCTTCATGATCCTTGAGGTCCCTTCCAACCCTGGCCATTCTATGATTCTGTGATTCTGTGATGAGAGGCTGGAGAGCAGCCTGATGGAATCTGGGGATTCTGGACAATGGCAAGTTGAATCTCAGTCAGCAGTGTTCCCTGGCAGACCAAAGGGCCAACCATACCCTGGGGTGCCCCAGGCCCAGCACAGCAGTTAGTTGAGGGGTTGTCACTGTCTGTTCCGCACTATGTGGCCTCACCTCAAGCACTGAGTGCAGGTTTGGGTACCACAATAAGTGAAGGACATAAAAATATTAGAGAGCATCCAAAGGAGGCCTGTGAAAATGGGAAAGGGTCAGGAGGGCAAGGTGTCATACCCAGCTCCAGCCACTCAGCTCCCACAGAGAGGAAATCCAAATTTAAATAGCAGTCCCTACTGTAAGACCCCTAGGAACATGAAAATCAAGGGAGAAGCGGAAAATAAATGCTGATTTATCTCTTTCCCAGGTTTTAGGTAACTATGTGAGGCTATGCTCATTACATAGAATGCCTTCATCCTTTAGATGCTGAGCATGTGGGGTACAGAGCCTTGCTCAGTCGATAACACCACTGTTTATTTATTAAATTAGCCATTTTAACTTTGTCCTGGGAAGGAGATTATGAGCGTCTTTGGGTTGATTTCAACTGCGTTACTCTCAGTTCCATTGTGTAGACCTACAAGGGCTGTTCCAAATATAATGCCTCCTGATTTATTACATTGGCATGTGATGTCAGAGGCATATAAGTTTCCACCAATATTCCATTACATTTTGTTGTCATGTGACAAATGGCAGCAGAGGGGCAGTCTGACAAGACGATGTCTGACATGAAAGTGCGTAGAAAGCAAAGTTGTGTCACTGAATTTCCCTGTGCAGAAAGAATTGCACCCATTGACATTCATCAATGCTTTTTGAACATTTATGGAGACCAAAAAGTAAATGTGAGCGCAGTGAAGTGGTGGTGGTGCATTTCAGCAGTGGAGAGTGGATAACAGTGACTGTGGATAACCTCCACTGGTGCAGATTGTTACGAGTGTGCAACATGAAGGCTCTTGTTCATTGCTAGTGAAAGTGGTGATGACTATGTTGAAAAATAGTGTTTTGTAGGTGAGAATTTGCTCTATCTAACAGTATTACTGTGTTTTTTATAACTGTTGTAGTTTCCATGGAAATAAATATGAGGTCTTACTTTCAGAGTGACCTACATACTTCTCTGATAGACATTTGCCCATCATCTTCACAGAGATGTTTGCCAATTAAACCCTACTTCACTGAAGTGACAAACATGTCCTCTTGAACAAGCATCAGGGCTCAAGATATGGGGTACAGAGTCTGTATACTATTTTTTAGGTAATTTTTTATCCAACATTGACATTCAGCTAATAACTACCTAACCTTGGTAAATGGGAATAGTATCTGCCCAGTTACTGAGCATGATTCTACCCCATGGGAAACAAAATTCTAATAAACATCCCCATCCAGATTTTCTACCTTACATGTCCATTTGAAAACCCAGGAAAACATAATCAAATCCAGCATAAGTTGACAATTGTCTTGCGGTGTTGTTTGGTTGTTTCACTCACTGTCTGTAATTTTTAACAAAACTTCAGTATACCTAGAATATAAGCCACATCCCTATTCCATTTAATAATCAGCAGACAGAGTCTGTCAGCATGCTACATTTTAGAAATGAAGGTCAGCACAGCAGATGGTGTTGAGGGGCTTCCCATGATTCTCAGATCCAGAAAGGCCAGTGCAGGAAATCTCACTTATTTGTACCCAGGTTGTATGGGAGGCACAGCTTTTCAGTCACAGCTCACAGCTGCAGAGCACATGTAGCCTTTGCCCTGAGCAGCAGTGCAGCAAAATGAACTGGGGCAGTTCCCTTCCTACCTCAAGTAACTTTGTTTAAAGCCTCCTGCTCTATTCATATTCTCTCTTTTGTGCATGACAGGACCCCAGTGCCATGCCAAGACCAACTTCCCAGGACCTGGCAGGTTTCTGGGACTTATTGCAGCTCTCAATTGAAGATGTCAGCATGAAGTTTGATGAACTGCACCAGTTGAAACTCAATGAATGGAAAATAATAGAATCACCTGAAAGGAAGGTAAGCAGACCATGGGCAATACCATTTCCCTCCCATTTACAGTACTGTAGCTTCCATGTTTTAAATTCAGTAGGGAAATGTGGTAGATTTCTAAGCCAAAGAAGGAAAACAGCTGACTGTGGCCCAACTTGTACATGGAAACCCTCATCACTCATAACAGTGTGGTTGTTTAGTTTTTGTTTTTTTCTTTTAACAATGTTGAGCTGAATTGTGTTAACAAAGAAAATGGATTTTGCAAAATCTTGTCTCTCTGCTACATAAAACTTCTCTTGAATTTATCTGGCTTCATATTAAAAAAAAAAAAAAAAAAAAAACAAGAACTGAAACATGTTCTGACTAATTTAGATTGAGAACAGTAGCCCAAGAATTCAATCAAGATGGACTGCAGCATGTTGTTCCTTCTGGGCCAGCTCAAACCTGAGCTACAGCAATCAATCCTGCTTGCATATAATTAATTGATGCTGGTACAAGTGGCAGAACATGGTGTTGGTCAAGCTAAAGTTTGGCCTATGGAAATTCTGGGGGGAAAAGAGTGCTTTTGGCCAGCTGCCCGCATTTCTCAGTTTCAATCCCACTGCCTGGGAGATACCCCTGGCCACTAGGCTTCCAAAGCATGTGGCACCATGCCTACAAGCACTTGATTCCCAAACTGCCTTTCCCCTTCCTAGAGCTCTTTCCTATACCCGAATTATCCCACTACCCTTGCTGATTATTTTATCAGTCAGATGACGGCAGCATTTGGTTTGAGTCAGTACTGTTGGCCTCAGGTGAATTCTTGCTTGGTTTGGGAGGAATTAGGAGGCATTTTGACAACTCTTTCATTTCTTCATGCTCCTCTTGGATTTTAATTTTCAGCCAACTGGTTGGTGGATGGTGAGTTTGCAACTCTTGCTTACTAGTGACAACTGGAAGTAAGAAATTATTATAGTGACAGCAACAGTGATGTTCCTAAGAGGAAAATAAGTAAAAGTGAAAAAATAATAAGATGGGACAGCAGGAATAGAGCCCTTATGTTCCTGTCTAAAAACAGGAAAAAGAGAAAATAAAGACTGGGAGAGCTGTCTATCATGAAGAATAGCAACTTAGGCTGATGCACTGTTTTGCTGAGTTGGGAACGCTGAAATATATTCTTAAATAAATTTAACTCTAGTCTTTGCTAATGCATTTTGGTAGTAGACTCAGAATTTTCAGAATTAAAAAAAAAAAAAAAGAAAGAAAGAAAAAAAAAAGATGATTCTGCAGTTCACCTTTTTATATTTGTTTGAATCCTGCTGTGCCTCAAATTAACTGTGTTCTCCATAAGGAACAGCCCATACTTTGGACTATTACAATTACTGTAAGAAGTGATCCAGCAGAAAGATTATTATAATAATCACACTATACATACGAAATTGTGGACTCTCCATCTTTGGAGATATTTGGCCAATATTAAACACGATGTTGAAAAACCTGTTATAACATCAACCTTGGATCTAATTTCAAGTGGCTTTTGAAGGAATGTTATAATGAATTGCCTCCAGAGGTCCCTTCCAACCTAAACTTTTATATGATTCTGTGCTTCTACAATATCTTTTCAAGGCCCTTATATGATATTCCACAGTCTATAAATGGAGTACAATATCAATTTCATATCTCAAAATAGTTCTTGATATAAAACCTGTATAAGCCATTGGCAGCTACTTTGGTAGCACATCTATTGACTCTTGCTTTGTAGTTTGCCAATTCTTCAGCATAATTTTCTTTAAAACGGTCCAGGCTGGCAAGGAGAACAATTAACTTATGTTCTCTCTCTGGCTGGTGCTTGCATGCTTCCATTTAGTAATCCATAGAGGAGACTAAACTAATAGATATGTATACACAGCTGCTATTTCGTATCCAGCTGAGGCTAAACTCAGTATGATTAATTTAATTAAAAATTACGTCCTGCTAATCTTAGACAGTCTTTTCACTTGATCAGACCACACAGATGCGCTGAATTCTTATTGGAGAGCCAGTGTGTGTTTCTGTTTATAATGAGTGTAATAATGTGTCAGAGAAAACTGAGCAAATTCACGTGAAAGTGAGGTACGTAGACTGCATGTGTAGGATATCTGCAAGGCCAGTGAAAGGAAGCGTAGTCTGTTTTAAGGCACAGGACTACAGAATTTGTGCTGAAATAACAGGTTTTTATCAGTGTTTCTGGAATGGATAGCCATTCACGCAATCCATTAATCACCTGATTTTAGAGCAGAAACCGAGCATGCTTGATGTATGTAATGAGTATTTGGCACTGTATGTCTTCGATTTGCATGTTCTGCTGATGGTATCTTCCGCACGCCATTTACCTTCTATTTTAATACCCTATTTTAGGAAGAAAGAAAGGTTCCTCCTCCTGTACCAAAGAAGCCCCCAAAAGGAAAATTCCCCATCACAAGAGAAAAATCTCTGGACCTACCTGACAGGCAGCGACAAGAAGCCAGAAGGCGGCTCATGGCTGCTAAGAGGGCGGCCTCTTTCCGGCAGAATTCAGCCACAGAGCGTGCAGACAGCATTGAGATATACATCCCAGAGGCTCAAACCCGGCTTTAAAGACAGAATGCTGCAGAGTTCCTTTTTTAGACAAAATGCTTGTACAGTTTGTCACTTACCTGGTAATTTTTGTCTCATTCTCTCCATAAATATGCCCTTGCTGTTGTGTTCTTTGTGCCATAAGCACAGTGGAATGCTTTTGATTTCCTCAGAATTTGCTGAGCTCACCGCAAGAACGACTTCTTTTGTATTTATTGTCTGACTTACAATCAGCTACAATGGATAGGGCTTGTTGAGACCTGACTTATCCAGTATATTCTCAGAGGACAACAAGAAACACCTCTTGAGATGGAACCCAGCTTACTTTTTTGTTATTTATATTTTTATAAAATGTGTGATAATTAGGGATAAGAATAACAAACTATCAATGGGTGCATCTCACCATTCACTAGAGGCATTAGCTAATCCAAGTAGAAGGTGCTACAAACGTAAAGAGCAGGAAAGAAAGAACCCATTTATCTCTCTGACCTCCAGTTTCTTTTCCCAGAACCCAGCTAAAATATTTACTCATGTGCTCTGCCACTCTTCTCATCTTTGTTACCGCAGAATAATATTAGGCCTCTCATGTCATATCACGTTTCTGGAGATGAACAGGGATATCCAGCCACTAAAACTCCAAAGTTCATCAGAAACCAAGAAGCATACAAGTCTGGTGGTGTTGGGAATGCCCACTGAGAAACGTTTGCTGTTAGCAGTATAACGACACTCTGAAACCTAAGCAAAATTATAATGCAAGAGGACTTGAGTGATGGGTGAAAGGAAAATGGAAGCCTTAAAAAGTTAGATCTTCTGTAGCAAGATGTGTAAAGAAAAAGTTATACTTACTCCTTTGGAACACTCATCGCATTTTTAACAGTTCTTTTATGTGTTAACGTTCATTTAATGATCCTCCCTTTTATTTCAAGAGCTGCGCTACATGTAATACTTCAAACTCTCAAAATGTTCTATCAATTGAGTTTCCAGGGTATCCTTGAGAAAAAAAAAATCTTGCTTGTTTAAAATGCCAGTTGTGATGTTGTAAACAGTTTAAGAAATATGAATGTGAGTGGTGAGTAAATCTAAGTTTAAATGGTTATGTTAAGGTAAAGGTGAACTGTGGTTTACAGTTGTATTTTTTTTAGAACTATTTTTCTATGCAGTATCAGTTACAGCAAGAAAAAGCTTCTTGCTTGCTTCACATGTAACAAACATGATTCAAGAGATAATTGATTTCCAGCCGTGGAATATAAGGAAAATAATATATTTTCAAGCCTCTCACTATTATGAGAGAGGTGGTGACTACCACAATCCAGAGGCTTTGGTTTAAAATAAACTAAGATAGAAATGTTCCACTTCACCTACCTTCCAGAGCCACCCAAGCAACCCAGCACTTAGAAGTCTTCAGGTGAAGACGCAATAAGATATGTAACCCAGAGACTCCGACTGCAAGGTTTGAAAGCTCCTCTGTACTACTTTAGGTCAAAACAGCGTTAACACACCGAGACAGACAGCCGCATCTACATTTCCTGTTTACCTGCTTTAACAAATGCAATGTATTTAATGTATTTAGCCATAGGCAGAACAGCTATTAAATTATACTCTAGCACTTTGGTTCTTCACCTGATGAGCACTTTAAATCCACGTCCCACACACCCTGCAGCCTGACAGATGACTGAAAACGTGAATTATCATAGGTTATGCAGATCTGACATTGCTTCTAATCTGTTTTGCTTTGGTTCTATTTATTTCTTTTCCTTTTCCTTCATTGTTTTCCTACAGTGTGTAGTATGAAGCATGAGTTCTGTCTTTGGAGCACACCTGATAAAGTGTGTTGAGCTTCAAGATGGGAATCTTTAGAGATGAGGTTTTGAGATGTTTCTGTGAGGAGAAAGCCCTGTAAATCGAGCCTGATATCTGGTATATACTTTACCAAATAGCCTTAAACTATGTTTGGAAGCAAAAACCAAGACGAATGTATATCCCTCAAAAATGAAAAAAAAGAAAAAAAAAAAAGAAAAAAATCCCTGAAATATTCTTCTATAGATAAAAGCATTATCTTTCCCATCCTTCATGTTTTCAAGGCATTTTCTATTAAGGAAAGAGCTGAATTCTGGGTAGGGTACAATATTGATGCTAATTCCTATATTTGTTTCACTATTTTAAATACAAATGTACTTGCAGACATTGGCATCTTTAGTGTTGAAAACTAATATATTATTTAATGTGGAGCTGCTGATTAGAAATATCCACAGAAAACTAGAGCCTTTCCTAGATTAAGGAAATTTAAAATAGGCAGACACACACACACATATAAATCTATAGCTGCTGTATACATATATGGCAGTTGATAACGTTTTCTCTGATTTCCCTTTTGCTTCACACATGACTTGCTTGAAAACCCCCACCTGCAGGGACAGGTCATGCTGTGCTATTAAGACAAGTTAAATCTGATCCTGCTGGTAACTAGACCTTATGGAGACATATGGTGAAAAAAAACCACAAAGATTATAGATTTATTTAGATCCCAGTTGACTTAATGCTGACTTGGAGCAGTCCATATAAGTTTTTAATTGAGAATCATATTTTGGTGATTTTTATATGTTACGATGATATTGGATGTTCTCGGGCAAAAATAGGCCTGCAGAAATGATGCCAACCCTGTATTTTACCATATTTCCCATGCCATTACTTATATGTTCAATATAAGTTTTGGATATGTGTGATTTCTTTTTGTTCCACCTTTGTTCTAAAAAAGAAGAAAGAAAAAAAAAGGAATCAAAATTAAATTAGATGCAAATTAGATGCTTACTGAAAGATTTGATAATATGTTATCTGTGCATGTTATATTTCAAAGTGCAATATATTAAATTCTTCTACAGGTAACATTCTATCATTACAGGCAGATAAGCCATTTCTATCTACATATTGTACATCCGGTTCATTTAGAAAAATAACATTATGCTTATCATACTTGTGTTGCAGATAAATCAAATTGCTTTGGTCGCCAATGTGAGAAACACAGCACATGGTACCTTAACATGATCTTAACAGATCAACTGTGATCTGACTCCCTGGCATCAAAATAAGATTCAGTTACAAAACCAGCATAGGAGGAACATAAACTAAACACTAAGAGAGAAAGTAGAATACTTTCTGCTAGTGGGCATCATGGAGTGCATACACACAGAACAGCTGGAAATAGCATTTAATTGAACACTAATTGGACTAATACTTATTTTCACTGATTAAAATTATAGAAAGTCTCCATTCATTTCTTCATTGCCTGTAAAACACAAGTATAATAAACAGAATTGTGAAGATTTAAATAAAGAAAAACCTGACTGGTGAAATTGTTGGTATCTGCCATACTTATTTTTGCTTTGTACATTTTTTTTCAGATTTGAAATTCTTTGTAAATTGGTGAAGTAAATTATGGAGTGTTTTATTATTTCTTGTTGACCTGATCGGAATGGCCTTTAGCAGTGTGCAAAGACTAATCATGTTGTATAGTTTAATACCAAAAAATTACATTTTAATTTATGCTTATACCTTGTCACTATGTTAGACTTGAGATAACCAGGAAGGAATTAAAGCGTGCATAGGAAGCTGTGTGGATTTCCTGTCTATATAGTACATTTCATATAATAGAAATTATTTGTTTTAAAATAAGCTTATGTTTCCTGCTGTATCAGTAAATTAATAACGTAGTTTCTACTCCTTTGGCACTGAGTCTAGAATAAAGCGAGGGAAATCGGGGCCATTTGGTGGTTTTGCAAGGAGAATACTTTCTCCCTAAGTGTTTGTGTGCCATAAGTGACCTGCGGTCTCTGCAGGCCCTGCTGCGATCCATGGGGTGAATCCCCCCAGATCCGCCCGTCTCAGCCATTGCATCCAGTCCCTGGAGCTCGCCCAGGCCAGTCTGTGGGTTTGGTGTCCCCACTGGCATTATGGCACCAAAGCTGGGGACGCATCAGATGCCAACCCAACAGGGGATGGTTCGTGCATGATCACAGAAGGTCTGAGTTTGGGCTGGTAGCTCCAGGTGCCCAGGAGTGTGTGCTGAAAAGCTGTGACATCCCTTGGAGCAGGAGCTTTTGTATGAGGCAGTGTTGGAATGAAGTATGAGGCGGTGTTACTCCCACTGCTATTCCCAGAGCAATTACCTTGTGGTGATGGCACTGGTGAGCTACATTCCAGATGAGGAGTATCAGTAAAGCCTTCAATGTTCAGAGAGGTGCTTCCTGGTGGCCAGCAGGTTGATACTTACATTTACACAGTGCCTTTCATCCAGAAGGATCTCCAAGCACTTTATTAGAGGACATGCAAACTCCAGGCTGGGCTCCCTGCAGGCAGTTCCCCTTCCCACAGCTGGATGCTGGCCTGGAGAGCTGAGGGCATGAGAGCCCTCCTGCCTGTCCCCATGCTGCCAGAGAGTTTCCTTCCACACCACCCTCCTAGCAGCTAGAGACTCTCCTGGTCCACACCTGTGCCAAATAGGTAGTGAGACTCGATGAACCAGGAGGAAAACCTGAGCAAAGCAGAGGAGAGGAGAGAGCGATGCTGATCTTGTAGGCAGGGACAAAATTTAATCAAGTCGTGTTTCCGGAACAACCTTTGCCTTTTCTGTTTATGATGGCGTGAGGTCATGGTGATGAAGGAGCTCCACCAGGAGGGTGCATCTATCAACAGGTGCAGGAGCTGAGCCCTTCCTCCGAGATCTTAGTAAGCCCCTCCTTCACAAGTGCGTTCCTCCACAGCTTTTTTGGCCAGAGAGATGGGCCTGGGGCATGCAGTGCAAAAGCAGCCTTTGTGTATTCCACAACTTCCAAGTGCCCAGTTCTCTCCCCTTCTTCCCTCTAGCCAAGCTTAACATGGAGCACAAGAAGGAATTAGGCATAAGATTATGCTTTGGTTTGGGCAATTGCTCTGAAGCAGTGCTCAGCTCTAACGCTAAGCGTCCTTTGTACAACAGAGCAATGGTGACATCTCTTAGAACTGTGAGGAGGGGCAGATTAGAGGCAGCTCTTTCACACTGCAGAGAACTGAAGTATATATACATATATATAGATATAAAAAATAATTTTTCAGTGTTCCAGTTCCCAGATAGTTGGACCCAGGAACCACGGTCAATAATCACATTCTTGCAGACCGTGTCTCATCCTTGCAGCTTGGCTACGGCACTGCCAGTGTGCCACGTCCCGTGGCCCATCTGCACCATGTTCACCTTCAGGGAACATCTTTTGGGAACAGCTGTTTTATGGCATACTCATATGCATACACAGGCTCCTGGCAAGAATTCAGCCCTCTGTATAAACAGAAATTGCTTAATTTTTCTTTGTAATGCAGCTACCTCTGTGGTGTAATGCTGCAGCTGTTTAACTACATAATAGGCTGTTCAGGACAGCAACCATAAAACTGAAATTGAAATGGAAACTTGCCCAAAAAAGAATTTGGACAGAATATTAAGGTTGGTTCAACTCCCCTTAACAAAATAAAATTCTAATAGCTGCAAGAGGCCGTGACATTCATTATATATAAACCATATTCCAGATTCCTTCTTATTAAGCGTATATTGCATTTCATAAATTATGATCGCAGTAAAAGACTGCTTGTTCGTGGGCCCACCTTTCCACACGTGGATGTTCCTACCATTAGCATTCATTGATGAAACAGAATGGGGCTTCTGAAGTCAGATCATAGATAATGTTAATTGGTGTGTCTACAGAGTTTGCACCTGAACTGAGCAAACCCAGAACAGTTCTGCTGGCAATTTAATTGTATGAATGTATGGCCATTACTCACCAACACAGCCTGTTAGCGAGGACTTTACTTCTCTTTTCCTTATTCTTCTCTCATTCAGCACAGTGTTCTCCATTATTAAAGCTAACCTATTAAACTTGTTTCCTTGTGAGACGAATCATTGCAGAGCTTTGGTCTGCATTCTGATCTCAGTTGCATTAGAACGTTAAAGAATCTAACACAATGAAATTGGAGGGAAACGTCAGATAGGTCCACTATAATGCAGGTCAACACGTGACTTGGCAAGCCCTGCTGAGGTAGGAAGGACTTACTGTGAGAGTTGGCTACTGCATAATGGTTCTGTAGGATGTCGAGCTTCCCTTCACGTTGGTCACAGTAAAGCAGAGGTCTTGGTAGAAGGTTCAGGTCTCTGACTGTAGGCTTCACAAAGAAATATCAGCATTATTTATAATTACCGGTGGAATCCACATGTTCATATCCATGCTTTGATTTACCCTGTGGAGGTTCAAGAGTATGGCCAACTCATTTTGAAAGGGCTCCACAAGTATATGTGTTCTTTAGACCCCCCTAGATGTTAATTTAATTTAACAATATTTCCCTTTGAGGAAGCCTGGCTTACACTGCTCTAGAACTGTTCTTTCCTGAAGAAAAGCCACTATGAGCGTGCAGGATTTTCTGCACAGAGACAAATCTCATTCATTTACCATTCGACATGCCAAAATAAACAAATGCGTGGCCTAAGGACTAAATTAAATGCCTCCTATAGATTTCAAGGAATGTTAGAACCAGGAAACTAGCTGTTTAGTTATCATTAAAAGTATATATAAATATATATAAATAAGTATATACATAAGAAATCATATCAACAATGAGGATGAACTGAGTGCCAAATATTCACCATCTGTATAAAGCTACACTTCACTAGAATTAAACTATTTTATGTAATTCTCTTTCTCATGCTTTTATGGTTCTTTTGATAAATTCTATTTAGTAGCATGCAGGATACCTAAATTGAATGTACAGTATGTTGTTTCATTGCTACAATAATTTCTCGCTTCTCAGTAATATCTTCTTTATCAGAATGTTATTTGTTATTTTGGAGACATATTTGAGAATTGTTTTATTATTGAGTTATTCTTTTTTCATGGTTCTTTACTCACCTCCAGCTGATTGTAAGAAAATGTGCTTCACTGTTTTGCCCCATGGCTCTTTTATGAAGCTGCCTCTTCAATTGGTTTATGTATTCTTTATGTTCATCTCCTGTAAATAATTCTGCAATTAAATTTTTTGAGAAAAATAGAGTACACTCTTTATTATGTTTAAAATTTTGCATTAGTTAAAATATGCCATTTCCAATCAGACGATCTGTAGAACGCACTAAGTTAGTTAGCCATGTAGACTTTTGAGTATCTGCAAATTCTTTCTTAATAAGGTATTTTTGATTGGGCTTCATCTGAGATAGAAGGAAGGCACCTCAAGTCTGAAAGAATTTGGCAAAGAATGAGTCAGCAATGCAACACTACTGTTATGTTTTGATGAATATTTATTCTTAATATAGGCAGAGAACATCACGCACTTGTTTTCAGTCGGACCATCGCGTGTCCTTAACAGAAAGAATAATAGTCTCTTTTGTGTCTAAAAAGCACTTGTTCTTAGGCAGAAGTAACGAGAAGACTTTGCTTTGGAAAGATGAATCCTGGAGGGTCTGTGAATGTGTTTTACTGTTGTATAGCCAAAAGGAGCTTTTAGTCCACTTTTTGCTTTTTGGCTCCCTCAAGGGCGAACAACAGTCCTCTGGAGCATGGCTTGAGCATCTCGGCAGAAAATTTGACTAATACTTTGCTTTGTCCACATTTCTTGATATGACTGATGCGACAGTAGGCAATAAGTGAAAATGTGTGGAGTCTCTGAGTCTAAATAAAAGAGGCACAAGAAATACCATGTCAAAGTGCTTACTTCCTTGAATCACTGGATTTTTATTGCTCATTTATTTTCTATATTATAACACTTAGAACCCCTAGCTATGGACCATTACAATATTATATACTTGCAAAATAAAAAGATTTCCCTTGGCAGAAAGAGTTTAAAACCTAGCCATTGGGCAAGCAACAGCAGATGGAGAGACATAGGAGAGAAATTGAGAGAAACGGTGAGATGCTATTCATTAAAATGAGGAGCGGTGGTTGCAGCATTCCAACAGCCTATCAGTTGTCAATTGTTTCATAGTTTTCAGGATAATGAAAAAAAAAAGAGGATAATGAAGTGAGTTGGAAGGTACCCTCGGGGATGAATTCCCCAGATGGAAGCGAGTCCAAGAAAGATGTTTGTTTCAAAATTTAACATGTAGATGATGAATTTTGGCATGAGTCAACTGGAGGTAGGAGCTGACATCTCAGTAGTTAATAAGTGATGCTGGGTACGCCATGGATGAGTGGCATGTGAGGAAACTGTGAAAAGTTTTGGCAGGAAGGACCAATAAAGTTAAAGATTTGGTACTCTGCTGGCTCATTACTTGTATAAAAGAATTTTCATTATTAATACCTGTTGTGGAAGGCTCAAAATTTTCCTCCTGTATGTCAGCAATTCTAACGAAAATGACACGTAAAGAGAGTGGTCATTAGATCAGCTTAGCTCTTCTTTTTATCTGTCTCTTAGCAGTGGATATTGTGACCTAGAACGTCACTCATTGCAGTCCTGTAGTGATATTTTACAACTAAGAAAGTCTTTGATCACTTCTAGCTGAAATTCCAGTGATGATTTAGCTTGTCCTATCCTTAGCGAGTTCCCTAAAATAGGATGATCCTTTCTGCAGTCTGGAGAGGATCTCATGACAAGAAAACTGTTTCTTCTACAATGATATTAAGATGGTTCTGTGTCAGCCTTAGTATCACAAGCATTCCCATCTAAATGAGAACAATCATTGCTGATGAACTAGTAAGATCAGTAAAGCTAGAGCAAAGATGTGGTATATTTTATTTCAGTTGCTGAACCAAATAATCAGGTGCAGAATACATGCTCTGGAATTAGCATATTTATTCCAGCTGAACTGCATTGACACTGGCAGTGGGTTTGTGAAAGGCTGTTATTGTTTTAATCGTAGCAGCACAGCTGAAGTGTGAAAATTTTGAAATGTAGACAAGTGCCATACATAACCTATTGCAGCTCTAACAAAATCCCTAGACACATTCTGCAGTGAATTTTTAAACAAACAGCTTACAAGTAGCTGAAGGATAATGCTGTGATAAAAAATAGGCAACGCTGATTTGCCAACATCCAGTCAAAACAACCAATTAATTTTTTTCTTTGTCAGGATGAATGGCCAAATGGATTAGGAAAAAGTAGGTTGTGATAGAGCTTCACTTCATGAAGATTTTTGATACAGATTTAGTGTAGCATTTTAATATAAAGCCAGGAAAAATATCTAAATAAGCTTGTAAAATCTGATGCAGCTGATTTATATATATATATATATATATATACATGTATGTATGTATATACATATATATACATCCTTCATGCATTTTAAAATCAGACAGGCTTTGGAAGTGGAAACAAAATCAAGAATCCTAATCAAATCCAATACAATCTCAGAGCTAGTCAGTGATTTTACTGACTAATTTGGTAAGTGACTTAAACATATAACATTGTTTGATGAAGATACTGACCTGGGAGAGGTTACAGTTGATGTAGAGGACATGATCAATCTTCAAGGTGATCTCCAAAAAATTGATAACTTTTTAAAATCTCTGTTCTGAGAAAGTTGTGATCAAGTTCAGAGGTGACAATATATGGTTTAGAAGAAGCACAAAGAAGATGTGCCATGGAATATCACAAGCAAAATAAGAGTTATTATGATGCTAAATCTATGTGAGCTAAATCTTATGCTCTTAAGGGGAAATCTAATAGTGCATGTATTTGCATATCATTAAATTAGTGTGGCTTAACAAATTACCGAGCTGTAATCATCCTCACACACAGTCTTAAATTGTGGCACACTCCTTATTGGACTTGACACTACAGACCAAGTGAAAACAAAGTACCCACAGAAGGAATAATTCTTCAGTCATAAAGATCAAAGCTGGGTAGCCAAGGCATGGTTCTTCCTCCTCCATCTGGGCTGCTCAGTTATGAACTCCATGGCCACTGTATTTTGCTGAATGTCTGGTGTCTAAGGACTTCTCACAGGCTGATCCCTTTAGGACTCTGGCAAAAACTCTACCTGTCCCTGTCCCAGGCTTGGAGCACAGTAGGGCTGGGTAGAGGGCAGGATGTGTTCTGTGTGCCCACATGTAGAAACCAGACAGGCAGTGGCAGGATGCAGACTCAGTCTCAGTGCCTTCAGCTTAGCCACTTCCACGCAACTGCCCTCTGAGGACTGAAATATCGGAAATTATCAACTGAATCTCTGGCAAATGTATGCAAAATGTGAACTAGTGAGATAGGCAGAAGTACATCAGAACATCTAAAAGTGATAATAAACAGCTGAGCCATCAGTCATGCCGCTGAGAAAGGGCCAAGCTGGGCTCTGGGGATGGGGGCACGTCCTCTGTGTGCTACAGAGACGGAAGTGGGGTGAGCAGCCAGGCTGATGCCACTGCCAGAACTGAGATCACACCGCTGCCAGGTTCTGGGGCAGCCCCAGCACAGAGGGTCACACTGCTCCTCTCACTGGGCAGTGTGAGGCTACCAGGTCATAAAGGCATGAGCACAGCAGCTCTTGAATAGAAGATCTTAATGCAAAATAAAGGAATTATAGGAAAATGGTGATGGTGACTGACACAGTAATGCTCTTTCCTCGGTGCTAAGTTCATCTTCCTTTTTTGTTGTTGTTGTTCTATTTAAGGTTGTTTTAATTATGGGAAAAATCCAAAGAAGGTTTCTGTTTCCCACGAGGATTAACATCACCACTCGATGCTGAAGGGAAGCTCAGATCCTGATCGAGCTAGGAACTAATGAACTTGCTCAGCCAAAATGCCATAAGAAGTCCTTCTGGCTGTTGTGTGGTTGCTGCATTCTCCCTAGCCTTGCATCAACTCCTCCGCATATGCCTGAGCAATTCAGACAACATAGGCTAATTCAGGGAGTCTCATTTTTCTCTGTCTGGTGGAAGAAGGACTGTTTGCTATGAAATCTCACCCTGCTCCCTGCAGAATTTGGAAATGAAATGTTTGATGAGGATGGGACTCATGTCAGTGGTATGGAAAATAATGACATATTAATTTAAATGCAGATCCTGGAGGAGTATGTGATAATAGACTGCTTCAAACACATTTAAAAAGGAAATTGGCTTTGGTAAAAATCAAGGATTCTAAATATTAAAAAGTGACATAAAACCAATCATAACAGAAATGATAAATCAGTTTTGCCAGATAGGAAATAAATCAGGAGTGAATAGTGAGGGACGCGGATGAGTGTTATGCTTTGGGATTTGAATATATCAAAATAAATTTTGTAAAATATTTATACATTTATGAAGCACTGACAACATCTTAGGAAAAAATGGCATTTCGAATTTTATGAATGTTTATATTTATATATTTGTATGAGGCTATGTGGCTTTGTATGTATGTATGTATATATACATATATTTGTATGTATATATATATATAGTATAAATTTATCCATACAGAAATAAAAGTAGATGAACTGTAAATCTTACATTTATATATATATATATATATATTTCTTAAAATGACAAAATTGTATATTTGGTGTGGTCTGTGTGTCAGCTATCTGTATATGGGAAACTAGCCATTTGGTTGTCTAACTTATAGGAAGAGGAAGATGAAAAGAAGGTTGGGAAGGATATGGCTGAGAAAAGGGAAACCCTATAAAGCAAAGCAAACGTTATATTCTTTATTCTTTGCTTTATGGGAACATGCATTTAATTTCACTGACATGAAACAAGATCTTCCCATAATTCTGCTTCATGGTGATAAAGCACTTCAGGGTTAATTCACATGACGTATCTATCTCTACAGACAGATCTCAAGTCAATAAAAAATATACATCTGCATATTGCACCAGAGGTTTGTGCATGAGATGAGCTAATATTATGTGCCCACTGCCATCTTCCAGCCTCAGTTAGAACAGGTAGATGTACAATTTTGAGACAAACTGCTGTGTAATCAATGCACGATCTTGTATTCCTGCTCCAGGCTCTCTCCCGTCCCAAGAGAGTCTTTCCAAAATACATTTTATAACTTGACTTATTAAATGTGACATGGAATAAAATTTTGCAAGAACCTTCTCATTGGTAACAACGAGGAAAGCTGCAATTGTTCATTGGATTTTGCTCTCTGAATGTACTAAGCTAAAGAAGAAAAAAAAAAACCAAAAATGCTTACTTTGAATTAAGAGTTTTGGAAGGGGTTGGAGTGACATGAGAAGATGTGGCATGGGCAAGGGAACTGTAGTGCCAGACAGCGATGATTCATGGGACCCTACCAGTCTCTTCAAAGAGATAAGACTTCCTGCAACAAGTAGGAAGACTCTGGGACAGACTTACCTTATATGACATGAGTTTCACTTCCCGGGCTGCATTAAAAGAGGAGTGGCCAGCAGGGAGAGGGAGGTGATTGTTCCCCTCTACTTGGCTCTTGTGAGGCCCCATCTGGAGTACTGCGTCCAGGCCTGGGGCCCCTAGCACAAGAAAGATGCAGAGCTCTTGGAGCGCTTTTCCTATGGGAAAGGTTGAAGAAACTGGGATTCTTTAGGTTGGAGAAGAGAAGGATCCAGGGAGACCTCATTGTGGCCATCCAACACTTGAGGGGAGTGTGTATAAACAGGCGGGGGAACAGCTATTTACGTAGGTGGATAATAAGGACTAGGGGGAATGGGGACAATGGGAAACTGAGACAGGGGAGGTTTAGGTTAGATGTTAGGAGGTTTTTCACATAGAGGGTGGTGACACACTAGAACAAGTTGCCCAAGGAGGCTGTGGATGCCCCATCCCTGGAGGCATTCAAGGCCAGGCTGGATGTGGCTCTGGGCAGCCTGGTCTGGTGGTTGGCAACCCTGCACTTAGCAGGGGGTTGGAAGTGGATGAGCATTGTGGTCCTTTTCAACCCAGGCCACTCTATGATTCTATGATGATTCAGTGACATTTACATTGTGAAACCCAACCAACTTTGTCCCTTTCTTTCTTTCTGGGACCAAAAGTGTTTCTTCTGGAAAGTGAGTAGAATAGCTGACCTATGAACTGCTTGATAGTTGTCTTTGTTATCACAGATGAAGTAAACATCTTCTGTGATGATGCGTTTTGCAGCATTGTGTCAGGTGGCACACAGGGACTTGACTTTTTTAAGGGAAGATTCGGTGCTTCTGTTCAAGTTTTTCAGCTGACAAGAAAGGCCAGGTGAGGTCAGGGACAGGATGAGTGATTACTCTGAGTCAACTTATGCAAGGATGTCATTTGCGGGGTAAAATATATGGGGAAAATAACTTCTGGAGAAGTAGGTGGGACATGACACAAATGGATACCAGGTAACAATAGCTGCTTTTCAGTCACAAGTTGATTTCCAAAAGCTAAAAATGAACAACTGATATAACCAAAATAGGATCTAATTTGCAATAGTTCTTTTCCTTGCTTTAACTGGCACTTCTCCAGGGAAATCTGGATTTCAGGAAGCACTGGAGGAGCTGACAGTTTTTTCAACCCATCACACCATAGAATCATAGAATGGCTTGGATTGAAAGGGATCACAAGGATTATCAAGTTCTAACCCCCCTGCAACAGGCAGGATTGCCAGCCACTAAATCAGGTGCTAGATCAGATTGCCCAGAGCCCCATCCAACCTGGCCTTAAACACCTCCAGAGACAGGGCAGTCACAACCTCTCTGGGCAATCTATTCAGGCACCTCCCCATTCTCTCAGTAAAAAACTTTCCCCTGACATCTAATCTAAATCTCCCTTCCTTTAGCTTAAAACCATTCCCCATTGTCCCATCGCTATCTATCTGTAAAAAGTTGATTTCTCTCACATTTATAAACTCCCTTTAAACTGGAAGGCTGCAACGAGGTCTCCTTGCAGCCTTCTCTTCTCCAGGCTGAACAAGCCCAGTTCCCTCAACCTGTCTTCATAGGAAAGGTGCTCCAGCCCTTGGATCATCTTTGTGGCTCTCCTCTGGACCCTCTCCAGAAACTCCACATCTTTCCTGTGTTGGGCGCCCCAAACTTGGATGCAGTATTCCAGCTGGGACTTCACTCCTTTTGTCCCAAGCAAACAGATGCAAGCAGGGTCCTGGGGGTTCCTTCATGTGCAGCTGCAGTTAAAAGAAAAACCTAATCCTAATCCTTGTCTTGTTTCAGTTTACCTTTGGAACCTCACTATTTCTTACGCTTAGCTGAATGAAAGACACCTTTAATATAAACCAGAAGTTCTCCCAGACACGGTATAACAAAGGCATAGTCAAGAAAGAAACGCAAAAACAGGCAGATTGAAGGATACTTTTAAATACTGTACAGAGGAACAGCAGAGGCACTTGAAGTTCTTTTTGGTAACATTAAACAGGAAAAAAGAAGGGGCAGTCTTATTCTACTCCTCTGGAAAACTTGCAGAACGAGGGGAATACATCACACCTCTTCCTGGTGCCTACCAGAATGCTGCAGCCCCCCTTGCTGCTGGGCACTGCTGGTGGCAATGCTACCCAGACACACTCCAGTATAGCAGAAGTTTATACTGCCACCCATTACTGCTGCCAAGCACCTTCCCCCTCAGCTGCTCAGCAGACCTCATTCTCAGCAACGTTTGCCTTCCTGGAGCCACCCTTCTTGCACAATGATCTGTCCAGGAATCGCAGGGACCCTGAAGTATGCTGTTGTGAGTTCAGGTAGAAACGGTTTTCAAAAGCTAAGAAGCCATTCTCTGGAGCCATCATATCTATTTTCTGCACTGCTTCTTCTCAGCCAGAAATACTTCAGCCCCAGCTCTGTCCTTTTGCCACAGGCAGATGTTGTCAGCATGTTGCAGTAGTTCTGAAAAGAAAAATTCAGAACTCTGTAATATCTGAGGCTGAGAATCCATTGCCTGACAAGAAAATACATTTCAATGCATGATTGGAAGCAACAGCACCTGCAGGGCAGGTGTACAGACAGCCTGACTACTGGAAAGTAAGGCTAGAAGCAAAAAAATTGGCACTATGTTGGTGCATCTGGACCATCACTGCATGGTGCTGTGATAAAGTAGTCTGTGATTTTCTACAGACAGAGCCTGCAAAAAAAGCATCAGGACAATCCAGCCGCAGTTGGTGCAGTACAGAGCGTTTTCTTGAATGATGTTGATTTGACTGTTTTCCAGAGATTTTGAGGGATTTCAGGCTGTCATATAGTTTTGCAAATACTTCCTTGTACTATGCCTGTGCCATTGAAAGAACTTCAATTTTAATTCAATTTTCATCCTTCAGCTTCATCTGCTTGCTATAACAGCTATGCACAACAGACATGCATAGGCATAAGAGTTTCTGCAAGTGACACTAAGAAAAATAATGATAGTCATTTCACCACTGCTACACTGATGAGGAACCCCGCTGCATATCCGGCTCAACTTAATGCCATTACCTCTTTTTCTATCGCTGGCTATCAGGGAGAAGAGACCGACCTCTGCCTGGTGACAACTTCTCTCATCCAATGACAATCTAATACAACTCCTCATTAGACTAAAAGGGCAGACTAGAAGGCAGGACAAGCAAGCTTAGCATCCTCCCTACATTTTCCCACTTCCAGTGTTGTCACATCATACGTGAGTGTGAGGATCTGCAAATAACCACAAGGATTTATAATGTAGCACGAAATAAAATTAAACAAGGTTCCTGTCTAAGAATGGAGGAGCGTCAGAAATTTAATTAATGGCCAGTAAACACATTGAAAATTACCAGACAAGTGCAAAGACACAAATAAATAAAAACATAAACAATGCTGAAACACAGAATGTGTTTTTTTATTTCATTTATTTGTTGGGTTGATTTTTTTTTTCATTCAGATTACAAAGAAATACCCCCCTCAGAGTTCTAAGTTACATACAACTCTTGCCACTGCTTGTTAAAAAAATAAAAAATAAAAAAAATAAATTAACAGATCAAAACCACCACAAAATATCACAGAAGTAATTTAATCTCAGTAATGCATAATAAGTCACAGTATGCCAGCGAGCGTCAGCAGTATACGCTTCAAACGTAATGGAGTCTCAGGTACACTAGATCTTGTAAAAGTCTATGGTCATTAAGACCGCCATGGATAACAAATTACCATTTGTTTGACTGCAAGAGGATTTGTGGCTTAAGCATCCTTTCTGAATACTGGGAAAAGAAATGATAACGTGGGAAGAAAATAGTAAACTTTGGCAATGAAAATCCATAGTAAAAGCAAGATAAATCATTACGAGATAAAGATGGACATGAGAAAGTATCTTGCCCAGAGAGGTGGTGGATGGGCCATCCCTGCAGACACCCAAGGTCAGGCTGGGCAGGACTGTGAGCACCTGATCTAGCTGTAGGTGTCCCTGTTCATTGCAGGGGGTTGGACTGGATGGCCTTTCAGTGTCCCTCAAATTATTCTGTAATTCTATGATTTCGTAAATTTGGGGTTGGGAAAATTTCCTGTCCTTTTTTCTGAAATATTATATGCTATGTCTATCATCATAGAGAAAAGACATGGAGCACTTCCAGTTTTACTGTAATGGACTATAATTGGATGTTCAGAGCACTAATAAAGGATGATTTAGTAGAGTCTAATGCTACATGGCAGAGGACACCTGGAGTTGGAAAGTCAAAATGAAGCAAGCAAGGTATTAGGTGACACCTAGCTGTGAGCAGACAGTACAGTGTGTAGAGTTTGCCTTCCATGCAATCCTGACAGCAGTTTCCTGCTGGAAACAGGCTTCTCTTGCCTTGCCTTGGATTAAGGTATGTAAGTATAAATATTGCTACTGCTTTTTATGGATTAATGCTTCTGCAAAAGAAAGAAAAGAAATCATTGAGAAACCAAAAATAAAATAGTCATTTCACAGTGAAATGTCCAGTTCATAACTAATTTCTTCCTACAATTGCCCAGTTTTGTAAATCATCTCAGCATGAACACATCAGAATACTCTGAATGAATGAAAAGAATGATGAAAAGAAGCATTTTAAAATAAGTATCTACATATAAAACAGCTAGGAAATGGTCTGTAACTAGACATAAAAAACACCCTTGTCTGATATAGCTGATAAACTATCTATAGGCTCATCTACATTTTTTAAAAGATGCTGCCAAATTTAGAGTCATACCAGTTATACTTGAGAAAATGTCTCACACCCCCAAACTGAAAAAAAAACCCTGAAAATTAAAAAAACAATGTGTCCTATGATCACAGTATATTGGTATTTTGCCAAGACAGGAATACTGAGAATTAATAGGCTTCTTAATCTAGGTGGGAAAATTGCTACCAGCAACACAAAAAGAGAAGCTAGACTGCTTCGAACTGCAGGAAAGGCATACATTTAAGGCTGAGATTAGTCACTGGAACAAGCCGCTAATAAAAGCAGCACATTCTTCATTTCTTTCGGTCTTCAAAAGCACAATAAATGACTTTCTGGAATAAGCATTAGTCAAACTCTAGTGATGAAGCCTGATAAAGGAACGGCTGTATGAATGTTAACGGCTTGTGATGTGCAGGAGGTTAGATTACATGCTCTAGCGATATCATCTGTCCTTAAATGCTCTGAGTAAACACATCATTGTACTAGTTTCCAGCATCATGATAAGAATTCAAGAAATCCATTTCTTTCTTCTTCTCCATTTCATGTGTTTTTCTTCAGAAAATAGGGAGACAATTACCATGTGTGCCTCCATGATTACTCTGCAATTTTATATGCTCCTAAAACTTGATAAGAAACAGAAATTATTTTATTACCCCTAGACAGCGACATGGCATTAAGACAAACAAGAGCTGGGGTCATTACATTTATCACAGCAAAAACCAAAACAATAACCATGGCACATACTGCAGACTCAGGCAAGTGGGATAAATGGCAGGATTTGGGGGTGTAACAGAAAAGCTAAGTCACAGCTTGAAACAGTGATTGAGCACCTGGTGGGAAGGCAGGGCCAACCCAGGCGAGCTCAGGTGTATGCAATGCAGCTAAGTGACCGGAAGGCATAAGGCAGGATCCACTCCTTCCTAGACCTCATTTAATGGTTTGGCAGTGAAAAGGGTGTCTTGCTGGAGATTCCTGCTTATCTGAGGTATTCTAAGGGTAAGATTTTTTTGTTTTGTTTTTTTCCCCTTTGCATCTATGGTTGCTGTATTTAGGCTTACCCACACTTATTGTATCCTAGGACTTTGCTACCCCTAAGCTGCTATTATTGCTGTGCTTTCCATCACATTATAGTGTTACAGGGGGACTCCTTGTGAGTGTTGGATCTCCTTTTGTTTCTACCAACAAATGAAATACTACAGATGTTTAAGTGACTCTTAGCTTAAATTCATATGTTTTTAATTGAATCAGTAAGGGAATTTAAATTCAGTGAGCATACGTCATGCGTGGTCCCAAGCCAGTCTTCTGCTGCTACATTTGCCCAAGTGGTACTGCTGGACCTGTTAGATAATATGACCCACACACAGCTTACAGGCCTGTTCAGTTCCTGGCACCGAGCTGAGTTTATATTGGAAAATAGACTTATTAGCAGAGATATGTCAGAGAGGTGTTGAAGTGATGCAAGGAACTAAATGATCAAAAAGTGCTGCTGCTGTCACTCAGTACAGAGATTCTTCCTGCACGGTGTCCTTTTCAGACAGGCTGTCAGTTTAGACACAGAATTGCTTGATTTGGGAGGAACCCTTAAAGCTTTTCTAGTCCAGCTCCCCTGCAATGAACAGGAACACCTACAGCTAGATTAGGTGCTCAGAGCCCCATCCAGCCTGACCTTGAGTGTCTCCAGGGTTGGAGCATCCACCATCTCTCTCTGAGCAGCCTGCTCCAGTGCTTCACTGCTCTTATTGTAACAAATACTTATATCCAATCTGCATGCACATGCTCAGCACATCGCTGTGTAGTCCAGATCTTAGCCTAGCAGCACTGCTGTTCAATCACTACGAAAACTTTCTCTGTATCCCTGGTAGTGTGGTTCGGCTGCCCTGGGGGCACTGGGGCTGCCCTGCTGTGCTGGAGCACCAGCAGAGAGCAGGGCACTGCAGCAGCAGCTGTAGGTGGGCTTGAGGGAAGGGCTATGCAGGAGGAGGGTGGAGAGGGAGACAGCAGCTGCAAATAGGATGGTGTGGAGCTTTGACTTGGGCACCGAAAGGCTGGCCTGCAGTGCTGTGAAAGCCAGCAGAGAAACAGCTTCCGCATGTGCCGGAGCCCGGGGCTCCCGCGCCAGGGGGCAGCAGAGGAGCGGCGGCGGCACTGAGAGCTCCGGCAGCGCCGCACCAAAACCAGCCCGGGAAAGGCTGCGGTTTTGGCCTTTCCTCAAGATCATTATATCTTTGAGAGATACAGCCAGAAGTGTCCTGTACATAAAATGCTTGGAAAATACCACCCAAACTCCTGAATAATGAGTTTCTGAGCACTGCAAATCGGGAGAGTTTTACTTTCAAATTTTTGGCTTTCTTAAGGTAGCTGCAGCACTTCTGCTATGAAGTTTTGAAAGGTGTTATTATGATTATTTTTTTTTTTATAGAGAGCTTGCTCCTCTCCTGTTCTTTACCTCATTTATCACAATGATAAACGATGCACAAGGATGTAACTTAACATGATAGTGGATAAGGATAGTAGGGCAACAATTCAATTCTCATCATTGTATTTCTTACTGGTTATTTTTTACATAGGGTGTAAAACTGTCTACTCTGGAAATACAGTAAGAAATTGCAGGGTTCCATGCAGGGATTTAATCAACCTCTTTTATGTAATAAGGTTGCACTACACTTCTGTAATTCTGCATTCAACAAAATACAGTGCTTGTCTCCCATGCCCATCCAGGGCCCCACAGACCCTGTCCCATTTACCAGGTGTGCTCCATAACCAAGCAGCAGGCAATGCTGCATCCTTCACACCTGCAGACCACTCAGTCCCACCCTCCTGCTTCAAGCATGGCTGCCTCCTACAGATCAGGCTGCCTGGGGCCCAACCAGCCTAGCTTTGAACACCTCCAGGAATGGGACACAGTTGCAATGCCTGAACTCAACATAAAAGAGCAGATTATTACTTGCTTACTTGTTAAAGTTGAGGAAGAGACTTCAGACTTCTACTCCCTGACCTATTCCTGTGACTTCCACCTCATGCCTCCGGTGGGCCATGTCTGAAGGGCTCTGGCCATACAGCTTCTGCACATGGCTGGTGAATCGCCTGCGGCAGGTCCTTGGCTGGGCCCAGCTGCTCAGGAAAAGCATGCTCAAAATGCGGCCACGATCTGTGGCGAGAACTGTGTAATAAACCTGTGTCCTTGTAGCCAGCCTGGTAGGACCTTCCCTGGAGACCACAGTAATTCCCCAGCAGTGGTACCTCCAGGAGTGGTTGCTGCTCACTGCTAACCATGATTTGTTAAAGCTTTAGAGGAATACCAGATACATCTAGGGATGAATTTGGTTTGGGAATTTAAGATGAATTGGATCTAGTTTGCTGAAGTCATTTTTGTGAGTAATCTATTTTAATTAAAGAAAGCAAACAAAAAATGTGGAAAACAAATGTTAACTGGAGTTGTTTCCTTTCCAATGGAGCCTGAATTCCAAAGCTTCAGCAAAGTCTGCTTCCATATGGTGCCTCAGAGCATGCAAACACATCAGTATGGGAAGATGAAACCTTCCGACATTACAAAGCCAGTTGGTCAGAAGACATGCTGACTGATTGCTGATGCTGGGCACTGATGCTTTGATAGGCACAAGTGCTTGGACTGCAAAGGCACCTGTGTGCACTGATGCCATGTCTGTGTCAGAATTGTACCAAAGCGTGGTTGTTCAGGAAGATGGGCTGACAGAGCCTGATGGCAAACATAGTAAGCCCTTGTTGATTGACTGTCTCAGGGCTGGTGAAAACACATGAGAGAAAAGCACATCAACCATGATTTCTCTTCTCTGGGTTTGCAGTGCTGAGAGGAGATGTGGGGTTTAAGGTAGGTTGTCTCCACAAATGCTACTGCACTCAAGTAATGGCCTGGTTTCCTATGCAAAGTGATGTGCCCACTATTTGGTGATATGTGCTGTGCCTTTCTGTTGATACCACGTTTATTTTGTATCAGCAGAATAAACTTCTTGGACTGCTTTCTCAGGGACACGAGGAACTATCAGCCTGAAAACCTAGGTAGAAATAACACGGAGTACTCAGCTGCCATGGCAGTGAGACACCAAGGAAGATCTGGATTCCTGGACTGTCTTCAAAGCCCCACCGGCACTGCCTTGCCTTCAGTCTTGTACAGCTCAGCATGCAATTGCCAAGGACCCTGTTTGCTCCCAGAAGCATACTTGATTTTTATAGAGATGCACGTATCCTTGACCTCCAACTAGCATTTCTTGCTGCCCTACATGATGTTGACTTATGCTGATTGCAACAGTACCCTTATATTGAGTCTCTATGTTTCCAACAGCCAAGCCATCAGGAGAAGTATGATCCTAGATGACAGCAACCAAAGCTCTGATGGCTTTTTGGGTCCCAGATCACAATGAGAAACGTTCCCTAGAGAAGACTATTTCTCTGCATTAACTAAAGAGGAAAGACTTATCAGACAGACACCTTGAATGCCCTTGTAACTGCCTTTTTTTCCTAAGAACCAGCTCCTTCCTGCAGACCTCTGTAATTATACTTTTCTCCTTCACTCACTGACTTTATAAAGACCAAGCCAAATCGTGAGCGTTTGTGACACTTTTCCCTCCAATTTCTCTTTCCTAATCAAAGCAAATAACCCGACTGCATTTTGTTCTGTTTTATTCATAAGATGCCTGAGGCATGCATTCAAAAGGGATAAATCCCAAACACACCAACTTGTTTTTCTATGTGTAGAGTGTACACCTACAGCCTACCTTTAGAAAAATTTCATAATGTCATTTGGTAAATGCATGTATATGGGACAAATTGCAACAGTTAAAAAGAACTGAAATATTTTTTCATTTACCTGGTGCAAACCATGCCTTTTTATGAAAGCAACCCTCTCAAGCACCATCAATGCTTAGTTTAGAATATACTTATGCACATACAGTAAAAGAAAAAGCTGAGAGAGACTAGGGAAACCTATGGTAGAAAAACAAGTGGATGGCAATGCTCTCATAGAATTCAAGTGGACTTAAATCCTTCAGAAATAAGTGCTTTGTAATATTGTTTTATTTTGCATGTTTATTAAATCACAACAAAGAAACTGAAAAGCAGAACTTCTTTTACTGACGCATCAGTAAACATAATGTAAATTTTAGCTATAGTATGAAAATTAGATTGAGTACTATGACGTTCAAGCGCAATACTGACAAGGGTGTGAAAATCATTTTGCACTTGGTTTCTACCTGCTACCAGATTTAGTACAGACAAACAAGATTCACACAGAAAGTCCTCCCATATTCAGAAATAATATTCTTCCTTTTGCTTTTCCTAACATTTTCTAGAAAGGTTCCTCACCAACAGAAACCTTAAATACAACAAATTCCTGCAATGAGGTAGTCCACTATAGAGTTCACATATTTTAAGTTGATAATTGATTTTTATACTCCAAATGAATTTATTGCTCTTTTTTTTTTTTTTTTTTGCTCCAGTATCAGCTTTATCCCCTGTCATTTCCCCCCTTTTTTCCTCTGCAGAGGCTTTAATGGACTGAACAGGGATGTTCATTTTAAACATTAAGCATTTGCCTGAGTGTCTGATGACTCTGCCACCTTATCTTGGTTGGCTCTTTGTCCTCTTAGCTGCAGTCTCTTCAAATATTGACAGTACTCTTCATACACAGAAATATTCACGTTTAAAATATTCCCTATGAAAAATGTCCCTGCATTTTACAGAGCTTGTTTTCTGTCCTCTACTTTAGGCAGATGTGAAAAGTGCAGTGTAAATCTTCACAGCCCTCATTGTCCTCAGATGGTGCTTAATGATTGTATTGCACGGCAGCTCATAAAACTGAGCACGTATGTTCTTATGAACTTGTATGGGCTCACTTTCATATTTCTTTCCAGATTTAGTAATTTCTGCTGAATTAGCTCCTGTTCTCCTTCGACATCTTACTGAACATCTTGAAAGAGGTGTCAACAGACAAGGTGTCAAGTCATTTGTTCCCTCAGGGTTGTCAGCCCCAGAAGAAACATCACTCAGCTGTTGAGATATGTTAAATAAGAAATACAAGTGAGGCCTCACTTTTAGACTATCTTAAATTTTGTTCTTTATGTGAAGAAGGAGCTCTTTTAAGCATTAATTGTAGGATATTGAAGATTTAGTTTCAAAGATTCCCTTCAGACCGCCACAAGATGTTATCCTGTAAGAACAAAAACAAACATTTTTCCAGCAGAGCTGACATAGCCTTGTTCTAAGGAGCAAATCTCTAAGCCACACTTTCTCATTCTTCCAAAGCAGTCTTTAACAACTTGACCTGTGAAGAGTAACACAGGAAAATTTAGGCGGGTCTAAAGAAGGACTCTGGCATGGAGATGCTGGGAGAGGAGCACTGAGGAGCATTCATAGGGCTTTGGATAAAGACAAAGGTTGGCAGTTTGGCAGCTTCAAAAGTAAAACAGGACACAAGGAAGGGAAGCAATACAGGCTGGGGGAATGTTTTGGCAACAAAAGAAGATGATGAGTACGGCAGAGGTGAACAACAAAATGAGGTGAGAGGGATTTGAGAAAAGGGTACTGCAAAATGAAACAAGAGGTTGGACGTGACAGGAATATTTACTCGACAAGCCTGATGACACTGATCATTGTCAATGCCCTCCCTAGAAGACACAGGCACAACCCCAATGCTTTCTTCCTGGACAAGCAGTTACTAATAGGGAGCCGGTGCACATTAATACATGTTTGCAGGAGGAGGTTAGCTGTCCTTCTTGTTGAGTAATCACTGCTCAGCAACAGCTAAAACAGTTTTATTGCAGGATTAATGTTTTCTGTTGACTGGCTGCTGCACTGTAGATAGCTAAGTGTCTGCAGGAGTCCAATGGTAGCATAAGAGCCCAGTGATCACCTGTTTTCACCAGTTTTTAAAATAATCTTACTGAAAATTTAGTTGTGATTCCTACTGTCCGTAGTCATCTGGGTAAGATTCATACCAAACTTGGAACATCATTCTGTTTTCCATTTTTTCTGCCCTCCCCAGATGATCATATCACATCCCAGCTCATTTGGTATGAATCTGGCACATCACATCATACTTGTTTATTTGCTTCCTTTGGTTTCATTTGTCTAATATCTGTCTTTGAGCTGCTTTCCTGAAAACAAAGGAGTTATAGATAATATTGCCTTAAGAGAGAAAGTTTTTTAAACGTAAAGTCTTCTTCTTAATGAAATAGGTATGCTACGTTTTCTTGTCTAAAGGATGGTATTTGTAATTCAATTTAGTGACTTAATTTAAGAATGTGTCAGATATAAAGACACTTCTACCTAAAACATATCTTCAAGAGCCTATCTGGGTATAGATAAGTAAGAACATATGTATATTGTGTCAGACCAAAGGTCCCTCAATTATGGTTTAAGTTCACTATCCTGTCTTCAGAAAATAGACTGACAAAACTCACTCAGCTACATCTTCTCAGTTAAAAAAATGCACTCAGGTGAAGAGGCTTACCACCTATTAATGTGTCCAACTGGAATGCAAATTTGACACATGAGCAGGCATGCAGTGAATTAATGAGATCAGCATCTTGATCACGTAGGGAATGTCTGCAAGCTGTCTTAGTCAAGCTGTTCCAGAAGAAAGATCATGTAGCCATATATACCACTATGGTAGTGTTCAGAAGATAGAAATGTGGAAAGAAAGTTGGAGGTCATTCTTGCAATCCTTGTGGGCAAAGAGCAGATCAGCAAAGAAAAATAGCATTTTCTCATTATATGCCTATACATTGCTGGTGAAGTGATACTAGAATACTGTGTTGAAAGGAATATTTAAAACAAATCTGAAGGAAAACTACAAAACTTATTACAGATTGCTTAATCATCCTAAAAGCTTGATCTATGTAAATGTTCAAAGATTAAAGGCCCCTTGATCACAATTTATAAATGCCAAATCTAGCTGTTGAAGCTATAATGAAATTCAATGTCTAGGAGATGAAGCTAAACTAATTCAGACCATAAATAATGCTCTCATTAGTTATCTGTGTGCATATTAACTGCTGAAATAATCTATCAAAGATTGTCCATCGTTAAAAAGAATTCAATTAATATTGAATTTTTATTTGATAGACATGCTTTAATTCAACAACATCTACTGGGCTTGAAGCAAAGTAATTCATGGATGTCCAGTGATGTATGTTACAGAAAAGGCTGGAGTAAATAATTGTAAAGCCAATATTAATCAGTGAGTTCTTTAATTTATCCATCACAAATAACAACCTCATAGCTTGGTTATATGCTGTAAGGTTTATGTCTTGATTTGTTTAGCCTAATCACAATATTAAGATATCCTTTGCTGAAGATATCTCCTTTCTCCTGCAGCCAGCAACAATCATAAAACTGACCAATAGAACATATCCTGCCCACTAAATCAAATTGCCACCTCGTCAACAAGCCTTTGCGGAGATCACTCCGGGATCAGGTAAGGACACTTTCAACAGCACTTTTGTCCAAAATTATTTCAGAGAGGTGACATTATTTGGAACTGTAACTATATCCTACTAAGAGACGTCCTGTGACATTTTGATTAGTTGTGCATCTTTTAAAATGCGTTGCAGCACAGCCTAAGAACAACATGCTCATCTGTCAAGATAATATATCTGAGCGTGCCTCTGTTAAGCTCACAGTCAGCCATTTCTGAAGCCTAATTGTTACTCCGTCAGTTTTTGGTCGAATGTGATTCACTTAACCCTTCTGTGTCTGTGTCAAATGACAATAATAATCTGCTTTCAGAGGACTTGGGAGCATTAGGTAGCACTTTGCAGTGCTCTGTAATCTGAAGTTCTGTGACTGGTTCCCCATCTCAGCATTTCACACAGAACAGCTCAGTGGCTTGTCTTTCACTTGTATCATTGATGACTGACCTAGATGATGTGTGTCAAGAACCATCTAAGCCAACTTGGCCTTAATCTGAGAAAGAGACATTTCTTGGCAGTAAAGATATATCCTGTTCTTATACACCAAATGAAAAACTGAACCTCTGGGAACTGGACACAAGTACTGGTGTGGCTCACCACAAATATCATCATTCCATAATGTTTTTATAAACTACTCTCAGCAGTAAAAATTCACACATCTTCATTATAGTTTGCCATTTCTCTGTCATTACTTGTTTGCTAGCAGTTACTATCTTCACACTGGGCACATAGAAGTAAAAATAACTGCATTTTTAAGGAGAAAATTGTTTCAGATATTGCTAGTTTTAACCAAATAATACCAAATGCAAAGTGCTTTTGGTGCAAGGTGTCCTTTCCTTCTGTCATTTATAGGCGTGTCACAAAATGGGCTTTACTTATGGTCTACAGCATACAGGTTAGCTCAAGGATTTCTGTGTCATAAAGCACTTACATTCATCTTTTCTACAATTAAGGGTTGATGTTTTATGATTTTTTTGCAGATGAAGTTGTCCGAATTTTTTAATGATGACTTCTTATTTGCCCACAGAGCACTCTGAAAGCTCTTTTCTTCATCAAATCCAACATTCTTCTAAAGACACCGGTCTTGATCCTTCTGTAACTTCTACTATGCAGCAGCACCGCTCTAATTAGTACTTGGACTTATTCCTGACTGTTACTCCAGATGATGTTGGAGGTACTTTCTCGTTTCTACTCCTCAGGTTTGTTAAAGAAAAATTGCCTTCTATCATAGACCATTAGTTTACAGGTCATAATAACTCAGGTCACAAAAAAATATATTTAATAGACTGTACTTAATAAGTGATTTGTTGCTTATGGACAAAATACTCAATTCTTTTCTAATGCTTCCAGCTACCAATCCCATCTCTGTAGTAAATACAATGTAGAATGGAGTAAAATAAGAAGTGTGCATCTGGATCCTTATAGTTGGGCTTCAGGCAAAGTTAGTATTTTATTTCTTATTGCTTTTGCAAAATGTTGCTGAGGATCGGATTTCCTTAGAAATCTGTCATTCTTACATACTTACAATATTTTTTTTCCTTGAATTTATCCTCTTTCGCAGTAGTAATGATTAATCAGATTCTTTTGGCACGCAGTTTTAAATCCAGTGACTTCAGCAGAATGAAACTATAACCTTAGCAAATGGGAATCTATTGCCTTGTCAGTGCAGAGTCTCTTTATACGTGCTGAGGGCTTGAATGCTCAGCAAACTCTTCTAAAATGATTTCATGAGCACACCTGCTATTTACTTGGCAGTCAGTTTGATTTCTGGTGGTGTAAGTAAAAGTGGAAATTTAGGTTTCATTTTATAGTGAAAAGTGAGTTCACTCCTCCTGAAAGACCTTAAGGGAGCTTTCATTCTCCACAATAATTTCAACCCTTTCTGTTCCTGAACTGGAAGTACATTTCCTGAGGGATCTTTTATTTGTCCCATAGGAAACATGGAATTGCCCTGGATCAAATCAAAATGAGAATTAGTTGCTACCTAAAAATCTAGTTTCTGTGATTAGCCTATCAGCTGGAGAGGATGGAACAGCAGAGATCTTGTACCTTGCCTCCACAAAAGCTGTCTCCCTACTACATGGTTTTTAGCTCATTAATTGTCTTCTGCCAATAGTGTATTCTTTTTTTCCAAACATCTATTTCCTTGGGATTCCTTGAGATATATGATAAGCTTGATGTAGAGGGGTTTTGTGTTTCTTTTCCAAATAACCCATGTACAATTACATAGAACGACAGAATGGCTGAGGTAGGAAGGGTCCCCTGGAGATCAGCTCATTCCTCTCTCCTGCTTAGCTGGGTTGCCAACTGGAGCAGGTTGCTGTTGATTAGGACCACTAATTTCTGTAGAAAATCAGGCTGAATTCATACTTAGTGAAGCTGTGCAAATGCAAAGATGGTGTCCCATAAGAAGTTAATCATTAACTTGAGGCCTGCTTTATCTCTCTTTTTGTCTCTATCAGTTTAGAATTGCAAATGACACAAAATATATTTTAATTCTCCTCGTGCTCTATTTGCAAATGCCTTAGTCTTCTGAAATAAAAGGATGCAACAAGCAGTAATGAAAACCCATCTCAGATATCCTGTGTGCATTTCGTAAGCAGTCAAAGTGTTGTGCTGTAGCATCACCATTTTCCAAGAAAAGAGAGCAGGCATGTAATTGTAGCACCACTTAGCTTGACCAAGAACTGGGTCCTTCCATAGCCTGCCAGTCACCAGTGGGGCTCTGTGTGCTGCAGCCTAATCCTTTGAATGGAAGGAAGCACACGTGGTTACAGCCTTAGTCCACCAAAGAATTACTTTTCACTGTGAGGAACTCCACTGAAATCTTGGTTGTGATTTTTTTTTAGGAAAAGCCCATTAGTGCTTCTGTTAGTGACGGCCTGTCAGCCATAACTAAACACAAATCAAACTGTTCTGAGAAGCAAAGCAAAGGAAACTTGTTTATTTTTTTCTTTTTTATTCTACCACACGTTTATCTCATACTTCCTTAATATTTTATCCCTTTCTGTCTTTCATGCTGTATTAACAATTAAAAGACAGAATTACTGCTGTTTGGGTTTGGGTTTGAAGAGTTTATTTTTTGCAAATAGTTAAAATCTTCTTATTCTAAAGAAATTTAAATATACTATATATAAAAGGATCTCCATCTTTTGCAAGTCTAGAATAACCTGCCATGAAAATTCACACTCACCTTCTCACACCTCTCACATTTCTCTCAACCACTTCTAGCAACATCTTTTCTAATATTTTTTTTAATAAATTTCCTTTTCTCTTTAACTTGTTCTCCATTTTTTATTAATTGTTGCTCTACTAAACTTGTGTATTTGCTGTATTCTCAAGGATAGATACTTGATACTCTTGTCATTATTGCACAGTACTGCAAATTGTGAAATACCTGAGTGTCTCTCCACTTTGATGAATTTGAAAATAAGGAAACAGCTTGTCATCTTATATTTCCTTATCACTTATGGACTGTTTATTGAAAGAAGTCACCTGAACTGTTGATAACCTTGTCAATGTCATAGATTTGGTGCCATTTTACTGAGAATCCCAAGAGTAAATTTATTAGATTACTGACTGAGGCTATGGAAATATTTGTGGCTTCCACCCATCATTGACAAACAGTGACTGTAAGGTCCTTGACTTCATCTCAGATAGTTTCCACAGAAACTCTCTGAAGCTGCTTTACACATACAACCAAAAGATGTAGTAATCTTGGATCAAAGCCTTGGCAGAGACCCAGCCACTCTCTGCTTTGTTTTTAACCTGGCAAAGATCATTTTGCCTCCTAGTGAAGCACCTCATTTCTGTCAGGTGAAACTATTTGGAACTAAACAAAACTCCAGAATGATAAGTGTATGGACCATACGGCAGACATAGGATTTTACTTTGCTTCCTGAAGAGGTGCTGGAGGAAGGTACCTGCATGAGAAATGGGAAAGAAGACCTAGAGATTCTGGATAAACCTGGAACACCAGTTATACCAGATTGATGACTACAGCTGTGAAGCAAGAACCTAAATACTAATGCAGAATAACTTGTTCCAGTTAACATTGTTAAGACATGTGGATTAGAGAGAGAGAGGAATGAAAAGGTTCAGCTGGGTGCTAAGCTTATAACATCGTGCTTGTTACCTGAAACCGACTAGAAGCAACCAAGGAACTGGACATAGATGGTATTATTCTTGTCTATTATTTCAATGGGGAAAATACGCTGTTGTAGTGCTGCCAGTAGTGCTACTGAACTCTAACAGGTGAAAATCCTCAGAGCAGAGCATAAATAGTTACTGATTCTAATGGCTGGGAGAAGAGGGAAGAAAAAAAATGCATGATGAAATATATTTAAGTAATGGTTAAAGAGACATGTTTATAGTAAACAAGCTGTAAAACAGAAATAGACAAGAATGCTTGGGAGTGACACGTGAACTTAAGCAGATAAAGAACAAATGAAGAAGGAATGCATGTTATGCATTCCAGGTTAATCACTGGACTAAAGGGAGAGAGAAGCTGAGATTCAGAGAAACTCTTGAGAGAAAAGGTTGGACTAAACAGGAGAGAGCTTGAGAGCATCTTTTATCAAAATTGAACTAGATGAGGATTAGAACAACAACAATGAAAAGTTGGCTGTATTCCCTTGCATGGAAGTAAAAGAATGAGAACGGAGGAAAGGCTGAAGGAATAATTGCCCAAAGGCTGTACTTGGTGAGGTTCAATTAAGCAGTGGACAAGGAATTGCCAGATGTCATAGGGTCAATATAAGTAAGATCCTGAACCCTGTTGACTTACAGTTGAATTTTTTCAATGAGACAGGGATATGTGCAACTACTCCACAGTCACTGTATACCTTCAGCAATTTCATAAAATATTTATAAGCAAAAAGCACAATGAGTAACTCTCAAGAGGGATTCAAGAAAAGGGTAGATGACAAACTGAGTAACATTGTTAATGGACATGGCGTTGATGGATTGATGGTTGGACTTGATGATCTTAGAGGCCTTCTCCATCCTAAGTGTTTCTATGATTCTATGATGGTGACAAAAATCTCTAGCATCTTTTGTACTATCTGAATTATCTGGAAAGACCTAGGCAAGCAGAAGCGGCCTTTTCATTGCTACTATTTTTTTCCCAAAACTGTTAGTTCAAAATCTGGATGCCCTGCAAATCTGATTTTTTTAAATGTTGAGGCTATTAGGTTCTTCAAAAAGACAACTGCTAATAGTATTATCTGTTCTGGATCATAAGGTGTTAAAGTTGATTAACTCATATAAAAATGAGTAAAGTAGATATAGAGTAAGATAGTAAAAGAGTTTGCAGAAAATCCTGCTGATTTACAAGTACTGATGAAAGCAGATCAGCGTGGGCAGATGAACATATTATGCAATGTAAAGCCTTTCTGAATCCTTTTCACACTTGAAAGCCTTGTAACACAGGTTTTTTGAAAGAAGCTGTATGGTTCCTGTTAGCCAAGAGGCAAAATGCCTTAAACAAGCATGTTCAAAGTGGTCCTTGGAATAATCGTAGTTTGCATGTAGGAATACTGCATAAGTACTTGTCGTACAAGAATCGGGAGAACTTGGAGGGTATGTGTAAAATATTAACCAAGTGAGATAACACGGTCGGTATTGCCACTGAGTTCCTTTAGACAGGGTGTAGGTAGTACAGCTCCCACAGATTTGAATGCAGAGTACAGATTAACACGTGATAAAACAACAAATTTTGATTTTAAAAAAGAATTCAAAATGCACGCTACTGAAAATATACAGTTATGTGACAGATCAGCACAAGCTGTTTGTGTATGCACAGGTCTGTGTCTGCTAACATGCAGGCTTTCTGAGGGAGTGGGAGAGAGGACTAAAACCTGTCAGTGGGGTCTTGATTTTCAAGTATTATAGACTTTTCATCCTTTGTTGAGAAGATTGTCAGCTGATGTTTTATTTATACTGATAGGATTTCCTTTGACACATTATACTACTGGCTGTAGGTCGTTGGCATTAAATTATTGGTTGTTGGAATTAAAAATAAGAGAATTTAAGGTATAACTTCAGTTCCTTTAAATGCTACTCAGAGAGATTGTCTTTTTCTCTCTGTTCAGTTATTAATTCATCTCTCAGAGAGTCAGGGTTGAGATTCTAAGGCACCACTAAAAACAGTATATAAAGGAAAAAGAAACTTTGTCCAGGACTCATCTATACTGATGGACACTACAGCTCTTGAGTGCTGCCCCAGATGGACTGGCATATTTTCAAACATTTCATTCATATTCATGCTGCAGACTCAAATGGGACTGTCAGAGGAGGGCACAAGTCATGTTGAGAGTGCAAGAGACATAGAACACTCTCCCCCACAGACCTGATAACAAATTTTTGCATCCTCATCAGACAGGGTTTTGCTCCTCAAAGAGTTGTCTCATGTGAACATGTGTAAAGAAGGAACAGTACATAAAGTCTCTTCTGCTTCTTAGTATAGCTGTATTGATGATATTTCTGTGCTATTTTTAATGGGTCACAACCTAAAATATCCTGCACAATATTCCTGCAGCAAGGGACATCTGACCATAAGCAAAACAAACTTTTTCCGTAATGTTCCTTTATTGTGGCTATTAGACAGATTTTATTTTCTCCACATTTCAAGGCCTCATTGTTCACAATGCACACTAATGGTAGCCATACAGCTGTGTGCAAAAAAACCTGCCTTTTGGACTCCAGAACTGTTGCAGTGGTCTGGGACGACATTCGTGTCCCATGAGACAACTGAGACTTCTGCTGCAGGAACAATCTTGTCTTTGCTGGTGTTGTTCCAGCAGAACTGAAGGTAGGGATGCAAGATGTCAATGGGGTCTACCTGGACCTCAGTAAAACCTTTGATGCCATCCCCCACAACAGTGGAGAAGCTGGCTGCCCATGGTTTGGATGGGCGTATGCTCTGCTGGGCGAAATGCTGGCTGAATGGCTGGGCCCAAAGAGTTCTGGTCAATGAAGTTAAATCCAGTTGGCAGCCAGTCACGAGCTGTGTCCCCAGGACTCAGGTACTGGGGCCGCTTCTGTTCAACATTTTTGTTAATGATCTTGATGAGGGGATTGAGTGCACCCTCAGTAAGTTTGCATACTACACCAAGTTGGGAGGCAGTGTTGATCTGCCAGAAGGTAGAAAGGCACTACAGAGGAACTGGATAGACTGAATGGATGGACCAAGGTTAACTGTATGAGTTGCAATAGGGCCAAATGTCAGGTCTTGCATTTTGGTCACAACAACCCCAGGCAACCCTACAGGCTTGGGGAGGAGTGGCCAGAAAGCAGCCTGATGGAAAGGGATCTTGGTGCACTGACACACAGCTGGCTGATTATGAGCCAGCAGTGTGCCCAGGTGGCCAAGAAGGCCAATGGCATCCTGGCTTGTATCAGGAATGGTGTGGTGAGCAGGACTAGGGAAGTCATCCTGCTCATGTACTCAGCACTGGTGAGGCCCAACCTCAAGTGCTGTGTTCAGTTTTGGGCACCTCAGTACAGAAAGGACACTAAGGTGCTGGAGCAGATCCAAAGAAGGGCAACAAGTCTTGAGGGGCTTGGAGAATATGCCCTTTGAGGAGAGACAGAAGGAACTGGGGCTGTTTAGTCTGGAGAAAGGGAGATGGAGGGGAGACTTCATTACTCTCTTCCAATATCTGAAAGGTGCTTACATCAAGAGTGGGGTTGGTCTCTTCTCACTGGTAACACGTGACAGGATGAGGGGAAATGGCCTCAAGTTGCACCAGGGTAAGTTTAGGTTGGATATCAGGAAAAACTTCTTTACAGAAAGGGTTGTTAAGGGAATAGGCTCTCTAGGGAGGTGGTTGAGTCACCATCCCTGGATGTGTTTGAAAGCTGTTTGGATGTGGTGCTCAGGGACATGATTTAGCAGAGGGTTCTTAGAGTTAGGGTAGTATGGTTAGGTTGTGGTTGGACTCCATGATCTTTAAGTTCTTTTCCACCCTAAGCAATTCTATGATTCTATGATTCCTTACCCCTACAACTGGACCTATAGGGAGTATCTCCTAAGCCTCTGCATTTAAAGCATTTAAATGCCAATGAGAGGGCTCCATCTGTCTCTGAAAGTACAGGGAGTAGGAGAACGAGATGGAGTTGTAGGGAATGAAGAAGAAAAACTGATAAAACTAAAGACATTCTTAACCACTAGTGACTACCTGTATATTAATAGATAAAACAAAGGAGCTATAAATTAATTATTGCATACAGTATTTAATTGTTAGCACGTTGCCTGGAAGAAGTTTGGCCCGTGCCAACTGGTACTTCTCTAGACTGTTCCTACTTTGGGGCATTGGTCCTATTTTGAACAGGACCTAAAAATGACTTTCAGAAGGTAGCATTTCTATGGATGTTTTGGGGGATAGCTAATGCGAAAAGCCTATTCCATAGGCAGTTTGGATACAGCTACCCCATTCCTGAGCAACTGGCTGCTCCCTCAATGCATCTTGGAATACTCTATCTGTTTGTATAGATGTAGCCATTCAGAAAACAAAACACAAATGTTGTGAAATGCAAAAAGAAAAGCTGTTTAGTTCTTGACAACAGGCAAGCACTACTCAATTAGTATAAAGAAGCTCTTGAACATGAGGGGCAGTTCATCCAAAGTGTAGGTGCAGAACTCCTCTGTACCTGGATGTGCTTTTCGCTCTTCCAGTGGTGGTATTCAGATCTCCAAAAGTTGCCCAAAACCAAAAATAGCATAGTTGGGAAATTGAGCTTTGAACATAGCATGATGTAGAATATAACCAATATAACAGTTGGCTGTGAAAGAGAAAACTGAACATGATGTAAAATGGAAGATGAGCCTCGCTGCAGGAAGAAGCTATTTTGAAATGCTTGACCTTATTGTAATTACCATGATTAGACAGCTATTAAAACGTTGTCACTAAGTATGGTTTAGCATCAGTAGATTCAGAAAGTAACACTGAACTATTACATCATGTCTATGGCTGATCGTAATTAAAAAATTAGATAACACTTGAGAAGGCAAGAAAGGCAGATGGGAAGGAAAAAAACAAGAAAGGCAACATAGTATCTGTGATCTTATTTTTACAGTATGATCACAGTGCCTTACATGTAAGTAAAACTCAAATTTCCTGCCTCAAGCTGTTACAAATTAAAGGAATTCCTTAAAGAGAGTTCTGGGAAAAATAAAATCTGGGGAAGTTAAAACACCTACCCTCAGTGCATCAGCTCCAGCAGCACATTTAGTTGACCAAGGATAAATGGTTAATGTAATCTTTTTTGATTTCAGCAAAGCTTTCAGTACTATTTCTTGATAAAATGTCCAGTGTACAGCTAGACAAGAACAGGCTGGCAGCCAGTCGTAAGTAGGGTCCTCAAGGGTCCAATTTTAGGGCCAATTGTCCACAGTGTTTTTATAAATGACCAGGATCCAGGAGTTGAATTCACACTAAGTTTGCAGATGGCACTAGACTGGGAGGAGCTTTTGACTCCCTTGAGGGCAGAGCGGCTTTACAGAGAGAACTCAACAATTTAGAGGTCTGAGCAATTCAGCAACTGCACAAAGTTTAATAAGACCCAGATTCTGCACCTGGGGTGGTGCAATTCTGGCTACATGTACAGTATGGGTAATGAAAGGCTGGAGAATAGCCCCATGGAAAGGGATCTGGGAGTTCTCGTGGACAGCAAGTTCAATCTCAGTCAGTAGTGCCTGAGCAACCTAAAGGGCCAACCATGCCCTGGGATGCTCCAGGCCCAGCATGGCTGCCAGGTGAGGGGAGGGGTTGTCCCCCTCCGCTCTGATGCTGTGCAGAGCTGAGCCCTGCTCTTTGGTGACAGCAACAGGACCAAGGAAACTGCATGGAACTGCTCCAGGGGAGGATCAAATGGGTGTTAGGAAAAAGTTCTGTGTACGTCAGCACATGTCATTAGGATCTCTGTCACCTGATCGTGAGCATCTGTACAAAAGAACAGTTTTGGCTGAAATCCCTCTCACTGCTGAGTCTGTGCCTCTTGGGCGGAAACCAGGTTACTTCTAGAAATGTCACAGGTATGCTCCAACACGTGACTCACCCAAATGGCACATATACACTGTCTGGGTGGGTGACTTCAGTCAAACTGTGGAATCCCTTGGGGCTGTCTATAGAGGAACTCAGAGCAGCCCTACTGGCAGCTTGCAGTGCCTCACACCGAGCATAAAAATAACTTAGGATGGCTGACCGTGTCCAAACTCCTGATGTAATTTCACTTTCCACGTTGCTCAGGGAGTCCAAAGGCAACAGAGTTATCATTTACCAATTAAAAGAAAACACTTGAACCAAAACAAACAAACAAAAACCCTTCTCCCTTGATCTGCCTCTGCTGTAGCAGTGCCCAGATCTCTCCGAGTCACCTCTCAGGCTGGTAGCTGAACATAGGTCAGACCTTGAGGATGTTCACGTCCCAAGCCCGGTCTTTCACCACAAGCAGGCCTGAGTTTAGGTCTCAGCTGTTCTACACCCAATGCTCTGTATGACGGAAGTTGTGGCTTGCTTTTTACTTTCTATCAGTTTTTGGTGGAATCACATGGCCAGCTGTGGGATTGAGCTTTTCAGGGGCAAAACCATCAGCCAGCTCAGTCACTTGAATAGGCACCAAACTAAAACCTGGGCATGAGTTTGGAGCAGTGCTGAGGAAACCCCCCCAGTGTGGTTTCCCTGGGACTCACTGGGATGACACAACTGCTCTTCACACCAGCACAGAGAGAATCATGTAGCAGCACTCCATGACATGCATTTTGTAATCTGTTGTCTTTATTAGACACTGTGTAATTACAGGTAAGGGCAGGTGCTGTGACATCACTGCTACCTTTTTTTCTGTTTTTCCAACAGGCACCTATTAAACGCTACTAACTTTTCAGTGGTGCTGATGAGTCTGTTGAGTGAAAAAAAAAAAATCTCGTAAACAAGGTCTTTTCCAACTTAAATCGGAAATATATATATATCTACACATATATACACAACAGATCCTCCTGGTTTTCTGCTATGGCAAATCTGGGAGGATGGCCTGCTGTTCCTAGAGACCTTTCTGCTTCCAACCCGAGCAGCCTAACGCCCCTTGCAGATGCCTTCCTGCCAGCCCCTCCCTCAGGAGCCCCCTTCCTCCGCCGCGGTGGGCACGGCCGTTACCCCCTCTGCGCGCAGTTGGTATGGCCGCGCCCTCTTGCAGCTGCAAGGCGGTTCGTACCATTGGGTTAGCACGCAGAGGGGAGAGGGTGTGTCGTGCGCATGCGCGCTGGGTGCACGGTGCCGGCGGAGCGGTGGGTGGCTGTTGCGAGAGTCGCGGCGGGCCAGGCCGGGCTGGGCACTCCCGGGAGGCCTGTGGGGGCGGCTCGCCGCCCGAGCAGCCCCGGAGCCGGGGAGGGCCGGGCCGCCATCGCAGGCAGCGCTGCCAGCAAGGAACGGCGGGGCTGAGCCAGGTCTGTGCGCCGGGGCTGCGTTCGGGGCTCGGCGGGGAGCGGGTGGCTGTCAGTACTTGCGCTCGCGTGAGGCCGGGGCTCTCGGGGCCTGCCGTGCCCTGCCCGTGCTCTCGGCTTGGTGCCCTTCGTCGCGTAGAGGGAGGAGCTTTGGCTCCACTTTCGGGTCCGTTGTGTCAGGTGTAGGACTGCCAGGTGTTGTCGGCAGTCCTGCTCTGTGGGCTGGGGGGCACTGAGGAGCGAGGGCCAGGGCGAGCGGGGCGCGGGACGGAATGGCTGAGGTGGGAAGGGAGCTTTGCGCACTGCCTGGTCCCACTGCTCTGCTCATCAGGGTCACGAAGAGCGTGTTGCTGAGGGTTATGTCCGGGGAGCTTTTGAAGATCTCTAAGAAAGGATGCTTCCCAACATCTCTGGGTAGCTTGTGCCAGTGCTTAGTCACCATCACAGTAAATAAGTTTTTGTTCATGTTCAAATGGAACAGATCCCTACGGTGCCAAAGGCTTGGGTCTGTTGTGTTGTGGTGGAGGTTGTTGCATGGTGGAGGCAAACAGGAACATCTCACTGGGGTTTCTGTATTCCCTTGCTACAGTGGCTTTCTTATCCAGCTCCTGTCTGTGGCCTTTTACAGACAGTGTTGAGTTTGGTGGCCAGGCTGATACAACCTAAATCATGCATAAAATGACCTGGTACTCAAATATTTAAACATTACCCAGCTCTTTCCACCCCACGAAGTCATGATCTTTAACTGCTGCGTGTTCAGGAAGTTTCAGCTAACTTGAGGCACTGACTGCTAGACTGTTCGGTTAATTATGCTGATGTTGTTAATCATACATATTAATGCTGCTTGTCTGCATTCCGTACTCCTGTTGCGTTTCTGGAATTGGTTTTCTGTTGGAAAGTCTTGTAATGTTTGGAAACTGATTGCTAAGTCTTGTTTTGAGATATGATCCTGAAAGCTTATTTTTGTATTAGTGGTCCCATGTACTAGGATAAGTTTTTCTCTTTTCATGTCCCAAGTGTGTATGTGAGGTTCTGACTTGCGCCCAAAGATATAAGCAGTGGTGGAAAATCAGTGAGGGAAAAGCAGAAGAGTAAAAGAATAATGGTTAGTGACAGCACACTGCTGTTCAAATGTGAATTTTGTGAGTAAGAAAACAGGATTTTCTTCTTGTGTTTTCCCTTCCTCTTTCTTGCCTTCCTTCTTTGCTCTCTTCCACTTTTGCTTTAGTACGTTACTAAAACAAAGTTTACTTTACTATAGTACTAGTAAAGAATTTGCAGGCCAATTGCTAATCCTAAACACATTGCTTAAATTGAGGGGTTTTTTTTTGTTCATCTACACCTGTCTTTGGGATGACTGTGCTCAATGACAGCAGAGCTGATGTTGTAACTGCAATGAAAGTGAGTTCTGTATAGTTTAGGTGTGTACACAGATGACTTTTTTAAAAAGACTCACTCTATTTTTTTCTTTTTGTTCCAGATGGAAAAAAAAGAGTTCATGGTTGCTAGTCCACATAATAGTGGAGGCTGAGTGGGCATGAAGGAGCATATATAGTGTGAGTGAGAAGTCTCAAACCCCCTGCAAGGCTTTTTTCTATTAAAGGGGAAAAAAAAAAATAAAAAGGAAGAAGACATGAATCCTACAAATAAAGATCAAGCATTTGGGACCATTTTTGACTGGGACTATCTCTTATGGGAAGTTCGTTTGACGTTTTTAGCTGCTGGTTTTTTAATCTACCTGGGAGTATTTCTTCTGTCTCACTGGTTATCCTCCCGGATGAGTACCACTTATCGTGCCTTGTATGCAAAGGAGAAGGTGTTTTGGAATATGGCAGTCACACGGGGTGCGTTTGGACTTCAGAGCTGTGTTGCTGGGTTATGGGCTTTGCTCATAGATCCCGTTTTTCATGCTGACAAGGTGCATTCACAGCAAAAGTGGAGCTGGTTTAATTGTTTAATAGCTGCTGGATTTTTCTTGCTTGAAAATGTAGCTGTTCATATGTCCAACATCGTTTTTAGAACGTTTGATGTGTTCCTCGTGGTTCATCACTTACTTGCTTTTGGTGGCTTAGCTGGTCTAGTAATCAATGTAAAATCTGGACATTACCTACCTTTGATGGGAATGTTGCTGGAGATGAGTACTCCTTCAACCTGCATTTCCTGGATGCTTCTAAAGGTAAGAATTTGAGACTTCACAAAGTATGTTTCTAACAGTTTTCATGCATCTCACTTCTCTGTAAATACTGTGCGCAGTTTGCCTGGATAGTTTGAAGCAAGGCTGAGCTTGTCTAACTGACATCTATGTTACTGTGTTACCCACTTGTACAGAAACATGACCCTGACAGTTCTGCAGGTAGGCTTCTATGTGGTGCTGTGTGCATATGGCTTGAGACAGCTTATGTCTAGCCTGAGTTTAGAATGATGTGTGCATGTGCTATATCATAGCTCTACGTGAAAAAATGCCTGAGGGGATGTGTATGCGAAGACTGGGGAATTTGCTTTAGTTCTGGGGATTCTTTACTTTCTTATCTTGAATTAACAATCACACTTCTGCATATTTCTGTTCTTGTTTTTTCCAGGCTGGCTGTGCAAATACCTTTTTCTGGAAGGCAAATCAGTGGGTAATGATCCACCTGTTTCACTGCCGCATGATTCTCACTTACCACATGTGGTGGGTATGTATTTTCAACTGGAATTCTGTGGTAGAAAACCTGGGACTTCTCCATTTTATTGTTTTATTCTCTGGATTATTTGCTGTCACATTAATACTTAACCCATACTGGACATACAAAAAAACTCAGCAGCTCCTCAGCCCAACTGACTGGAACTTCGAAAATAAAGCGACAGAAAATGGAAAGTTAAATGGTGAAACATCCCAAAAGAAGAGGATGTAACACCAGAACATCTGTTTCCTAGTGTGATATTGGACTACAGCAGAAAAATACGCTGCAAACTAAGTGATATTGGACTACAGCAGAAGAATACGCTGCAAACTAAGTGGCCCATGAAATCAAAGCTTCTGCAAGAAGCTCGTTGATGCAGACATTCCTTGCTGTTTGTATTCAGAATGCATCAGTGGTATTTAAAAATGTTGTCTGTATTTCATACGTACATATTCATAAATCTTCAGCATCTTAGCAAAGAATTATGCCAATGGTTTTGTCTGTACTTTGATAGTATTTCATGGTTTAGCAATGACATGCTCTAATGATATCCTTCATCCTACTGCTTCAAAGTGGCTTTATTGCTAACTTGTCCACTAATCTTAGCTTGACTTGAATTTAGCTTTATTCTCATTTCACATATGTTGGAGATACTGCTACTGAAAATAACGTTGAGAAGATTAAGATCAATTCTGACCCCAAATAGGTATGGTGTGGATACCTGTGTGCTATTAAATATTTCCCGCTGGATGAATTGGTCAAGTGGCAGAATGTAGTCATGGCTCAGTTTGTGGGTCTTTCCTTAAGTGCACTTGATGAAAAGGAAGAGACAGTTAAGTGTTTGCTAGCAAAAGAAATTGTAGTACCCAGGTTGCCTTCAGTATGAGACTTCATATCCACAGCAAACATGCACATGGTGAGGAGTGGGAACACCTGCTCATTGTGCTGCTGGTCATGCTAGGTAATCATAGTGGTCCTTTCAGGACTTGAAATCTATGAAAGACAAGAGTCAATGATGTTTGTTGGGTGATTGGCAAGATTATCTTCTTTGTAGGTCACAAATGAATAAATGTGCAATTAGTTCCACTAGTGCTCCTGTTATACTTCCTCTTATTTTTGGAAAACCTCTTAGTTACAGAGGGTTTTAGAATGTGAGGTGACTCATGGAATCATAAAATGGTCTGGGTTGAAAAGGACCACAATGATCATCCAGTTTCAACCCCCGTGCTATGTGCAGGGTCACCAACACCAGACCAGGCTGCCCAGAGCCACATCCAGCCTGGCCTTGAATGCCTCCAGGGATGGGGCACTCATCTTTGGAGAAAAGCTTATTGTCACCTCTTTTAGAAGTTCTGTTATTCCTGTAGTGTTTTTATTTCTGCTTTGCAGAACGCAGAAGGTGAGGTTATCAATTCTTTGCACTTTATCTAGCATATTTTTAAGTTTTTAATTGACCTTGGGAACAGAGAGTGTGTTTGGATAGTAGTTTGGCAAGTTGTGGAGGTTTTTCTCCCACTTGTTCTTGGATGCAGTTTGGGGCAGCAGATCAGTGTATAAAGATCATGATAGAAGAGAGTGACACCTATTGGCAGGAGAGTGACAAAGATACCTAATTAATGCTGATGTACTATTGAGATAAAAAAACATGTCATTTGAAACTTCATCGTATGCTGTGATATGACACAGTTTTATTTACCAAAGTAATAAGACCAGAAAAGCTAAAGCTGTGAAGAGCTTCAGGTTGAGGCATTTGTACCAGGCTTTGTGTCCTGCCCTGTGTGGGAGCGTAGTGTTTAAAATGGCAGAGGAGTGGGGAGAGGAGATTACTGTCTTGGTGCAAACAAGCCCATTCCATTACACCTGGTGGGAATGTCTTTTATTTTGTTTGGATGAGGCTGAGGAGGTTACTGTGTTCCCTAATTCCCTAATAAGATCTTTTGCATCTCTTCCTATGTAATATAATGTACAATACCTAAAAGCATCTGTTAACCTCAATGCTGCTGGACCTGCTAGAACAGGAGATCTATGCAATATTAGAAATAATAGTATTCACTTTATATTCCTTTTGGCTTCAAGGGCGAGAGGGTTTTACAGTCCTTATAGAAATAGTACAGAGCATCAAAATAGACAACATTTCTTCAGTGCTATTACACAGAGCCTCTATTTTGTTCACTGCAGGTTCTAGTGTCTAATTACTCTTACAGTTCTGTGTTTCCCCCAGATAAAGACTAGCTACAGTTGGCTTAGAGATTTTGTTAATTTGAAACAAATCCCAGATCTTTTGGGCCTCTTTTGTAAGGCCTCATCTGCAGTCTAATAAAGAAATTTGCTATCAGCATCAGTAGGGATAGGTCACAGGTTGTGCTTCTGCCATGATTTGGAAAACTTTTGCATGATGTTTTAGTATGATTTTGCTAGCCTGGGTGACTGTGCAATACTTTGTCTTGCTTTCTTCTTGGGGTGGGTGTATTTGAGGAGTGCAGTTTGTGTCTTTTTTTTTTTTTTTTAAGATAATTGGTTTGGGGTATGGTTTTTGTGAGTGCATGTGTGTTTCTGCTGTTCTTTTAAAAAAACAACAAAATGTCTGATCTGAGGGTTGGACCCTATCTAAGCATCTAGTTCTGTGTTGATACATTCCTAAATCAGAATTTGTTTTTCTGTTTGTGTCATGTTTTTTTCAAAACCTTTTGTCACTTTCCAAAACCTGCCTAAGGTGTTTATTCCTGTCTGCAGTACTGGTCATGATCCAGCAGCAGTCACAATACTCCAGCGGTGATTTTGGCTAATAGTTTTTAGCACTTACTGCTGAGTTTTCTTTTGTTAAATGCCTGTGTCCAGATTTTTTTTTCCCTGATAGCACTGCTCAGCTATTGATGTTGTACAGTTATAAAAGACGCTTTTAATAACCTCAGGGAAATTGCACTTAAAGTGAATTTAGAAGTATTAATGAATTAATGAATTCAACTCTGTTCCTCATACAATGTAGTATTTGTTGAATGCATCTTTATGCTGAGTGCATGAATATAAGTATTTTATTGAGCAGTTGTATACCCTGAGTTTCATTTGCTGATTAAAGTAATGCCTCTATTCGTTGTTGTTGTTTTTACTTGCTGCTTGTAGCTCATTGTTTTTGTAGTGAATGTTTTAAAAGATGACTTATTTTGAAATAATCTCCCTGACTGAGCAGGAGTGGTGTTGTGTCTGTGGAAGTAGCTCTAAAACCTTGTGTGCTACTGCTACTGTACCTTCATCACCATTTAACATTGGCAAGTTCAGTTAAGTGGTTAAGCAGAAGAAGGTGCACCATGTATGTGAGTATGTACTAAAAAGTATCACTTGAAATGACACATCTGGCTTGTATTTGAAGCGTGATCTCTTTTTGCATTAGGCTGAAGACACTTGACTTGGTGTCAAGAGATGCTTCATGGTTTAGTATGAGCCACCGTCTTTTTTTTTTTTTTTTTTTTCCTTTTCAAGAAACTGTTCAGTTGCTAAACAGCAAAATAACAATTACAAGCATTGAATGCGCCCATCTTCAGTAGTGCTCTGCTGAACTTATTTCCTAATCCTTTTAGCATTAGTGAGTTAAAGGAAAACAGCATAACTGCTGGTATTTCAACTATTCTGAAAAGAATGCACTGTGCAAGCAACCGGCTGGCATGGTTTCGGTAGCTGCCTCTAGAGTCAAGTCCATAAGATTAATTGAAGCAGAAGAAGAGATGTTCAAGTATAAAGCTCCACTGGCTGTGGAATGTGTGTGGGTACAGACTGGGAGCAGAACAATACATAACAGTACTTGTGTGAATAAAGTCCTTTTTGTAAATAATCTGTAAAAGAAACTTTGCTGATGTTTTGCTATTCAGATGTTTTCAATTAATAGATAAATGTATTTTACTTTGTAGTTCTTGCCATAAACCCAGAAATAAATTAGCATGCACTTACTTTGACAGTGTTACTCAGCAATTACGATCTTTTGATCCCGTGTCATGGCACTGGTTGATAAGTGAAAGTCTCTAATTAAGCAAATTATGCCTGTTGCTCTAGTTAGCAGCCCCCAGATGGATTTCCAGTGTTGGAAGAGACATTTCAGACTCCGATGGACTAATTAGTGTGTTCTGCTAGTGTTAGTGTCACAGAAACAAGTGTTCTCACAGTATGTTGTGCCTTCCTGTTCTCCCTAAGCAAAACAGTACTGAGTGAGGAGGAATGACAAAGATAATGACACAGCAAGCATAGCAACATTCAAGGTGGCAGACAAACCAATATGAAAGGAATGGGGTCTGCTCACAGGTGCACAAAGAAGCAAGCAAACAAATGGACAGTGCAGTCATCTGCTGCTGTTAGTGTGTGTGTTATGGTGAGTTCTGAGTCCTTTACAGGTATGACTTGAGCAGAGGGAGCTGATGCTGGATTCATCTGACACTGTACACATTACTTCTGAGCTGAAATGCTTGTTTCTTAATGTAATTCTCTTTTTAGCTTCCTGCTTTGGATATTTAGTTCATGTTAAACTGACACTGCTTTCACCAGAAAAGTGACATTTACAGATTTACGAGTATGTGCATGATTTTAACACTGGTAATTGATTGTAGCTGCTCCAGGTGCTCATCAGGGCCTGTTTTGTTGTTGTTGTTTTTAATATTCTTGATGCGGACCCACAAAAGTCTGCCAGAAACACTTTGCTTTGTGTACACTTTGTCACCAAAACTGTGTTCGCTAAAGTTGAAGTATGGGTCTTGTATTAAATGAGGGGGAAAAATGCTAGATAAAGCCCTAGTGATTATGTGTTTATTCTTGTTTGTGTATAAGAGGGTTGACTTTCCTGCATTTCTGGACTGTGCAGTTCTGTTGGCAGAATCTTTTAAGAGTAAACCAAGGTGACAACTGCAGTGTCTTGAAGAGTGAAGCCACACAGGCAGTCTGTAAATCTATGGTGAAGTGGCTTGTGTAGAGTAGGCAAGGAACATCTAATGAGCTTGGTCAGCTTGTGTAAAAGTTGCATTTACAAGGTGAAAGAGTATCCTTTGAAAGCAGCAGCTTTGCCCAGGAGTCTTAAGAAATGTGAAAAAAATAAAGATGTGTTAGGATGAGATTGCTGCTGGGCACTGAATGGGAAATTGTCCGATGTTTTAACTCTTGTTTTTGCCTCAGCAGCATATTGTGTTAAGTATTGTTGTGACAGTGGCTGAGACTGAGTCTGAGGACCCGTTTTAGGACATCAAACCTCCTAAGGCCAAAGGGATCTGTAGTGTGTTCTAATTCATAGTGACTTACTCTTGTACTGTTGTTCACTTTTTTTTTTTTCCCTCTTCTGGAGGCCATTTTTTTCCTTCCTTGCTACTTTATCTACAAAGGATATTACCGCTAGTAGAACTTCTTTTTTTTTTTTTTTTTTTTTTTTTCTTTTTAAGTCCCTAGATATGAAACTATTCTGTATTTCTGAAGATTCTGTCAAATGGGTGATGTCAGATTATCTAGGTTACCCATCTTTGATATATCTAGGGTGGGTTTTTTGTTGTTGTTTTTCCCACAATAGACTTCAGGAAAGACATTATAAGAAAAATCGTTAATAATCTTAACTTCCAATTGAGAGAATCCTTTTTCAGACTGCAATTTGGGAGATGCTGTACTGGTAAATTATATTTTTAATATCTCTTTATCAAAGTATCAACTACGTAAGCCTTAGCACCTAATGAATCCTATTTAAGTAAAAAAAAAAAAAAAAAGTGCTATGGTATACTGCTTGCTAAGGTTTACTTAGATAATACTTCAATCTAGGTTTAAAAAAAAACAGATTTAGAATCAAGAGTCCTTGAAAGTGTTCATGAAGGACGTGCTATTGCTGGTAGAACATCACGAAGTTATAACTCTTAACTGTCAGGGTAAGTATTGGTGTGCTCAGAACTAAGTGTTCCTGCACCCTAGTGCTGGTACTTCAGAGAGATGTGGAAGACTGGGCAGCAGTGGGCATCATATCAGAAAATGAATGAGCAATGCTGTTATTAAACCAAATGCTATTTTAATGTAATACTTTGCATTTGAGAAATGTTTTTTTTTTCTCATATATATTATAGAATATCCCAAGTAGGAAAGGACCCTATTGGAAGTTGGGAGGATTGGCTGACACGCCTGAAGGCTGTGTTGCCATTCAGCAAGACCTGGATAGGCTGGAGAGCTGGGCAGAAAAAAACCGGATGAGGTTTAACAAAAGCAAGTGTAGAGTCTTGCATCTGGGGAAGAATAATTACATGCACCGGTACAGGTTGGGGGATGAGCTGCTGGAGGGGAGCTCTGCGGAAAGGGACCTGGGTGTCCTGGTGGATGACAGGTTGGCCATGAGCCAGCAGTGTGCCCTTGTAGCCAAAAAGGCCAATGGCTTACTGGGGTGCATTAAAAAGAGCGTGGCCAGCAGGTCGAGGGAGGTGATCCTCCCCCTCTACTTTGCCCTGGTGAGGCCTCATCTGGAGTACTGCGTCCAGTTCTGGGCTCCCCAGTACAAAAAAGACAAGGATCTCTTGGAAAGAGTCCAGCGGAGGGCCACGAAGATGGTGAAGGGCCTGGAGCATCTCTCCTATGAGGAAAGGCTGAGTGAACTGGGTCTGTTCAGCCTTGGGAAGAGAAGACTGAGAGGGGACCTGATCCAGGTCTATAAATATCTAAGGTGTGGGGGGCAGAATGGCGAGGCCAGACTGTTTTCAGTGGTGAGTGGAGACAGGACAAGGGGAAACGGCTGGAAACTGCAGCATAGGAAATTCCGCACAAACATGCGCAAGAACTTCTTTACAGTGAGGTGACGGAGCACTGGAACAGGCTGCCCAGGGAGGTGGTGGAGTCTCCTTCTCTGGAGATGTTCAAGACCTGCCTGGATGCCTACCTGTGCGACCTGCTGTAGGGAACCTGCTTTGGCAGGGGGGTTGGACTCGATGATCTCTGGAGGTCCCTTCCAACCCCTACAATTCTGTGATTCTGTGATTCTGTGACCTGTTAGGATTGTCAAGTCCGACTTGTGGCTCCACACAGCACCACACAAGAGTTTGTTACCTTCTATGCAATACCTTTATGTATTTAAAGGGTGTTATCATGCATCTCTTTCACTCTATCTATGCTAAACCAAGCTATTTTTTTCTCTTCTTCCTGTCAGGATTCATTTGCTGTACCTCTCTTTGTTCTTGCTACACTCCTCTGGACTTTGTGTTCCGCAGCCAGCAGTTCTGGCAAACAAAAGAATTAAAGGAGGAAAAAGGGTTCTGCAGGTGTGTTTGGCATGCATAACAGGGAGCTGCTCTTTTCCAATCACAGTGACTGCAGGAGCCCAGGGTCTTTGTTTTTCTGACAGCTGAGCTATTCCCATATTCTGACTCATCAGTGGCTGTTTCTACATGGGTGAAAGCAGTTGCACTCTGCAGCACCACTCTAGCCCTTGCAGGTGAAAACAGCCATGAAGCAAGTGTTGCCCTACTAGTTGCATCAGTCCTGTAAAGTTCTGTCCCTTGTGAGCACTGCCTATGTGTATCATGACTCATCATTATGTTTGATAAGGGAGATGGAGAAGACCTATCATTCTACAAGGCTCCAGCATGAGTTCTGCAAGAGATTAAAATGAGCAGGACTGCCATGTGTCCTGGTTCTGAGGTGTTTCTGGGGGATTACAGCATGTGTTCTTTGTGGAGGACGCATGAGCAACAGGAGAAGCAACTGGACATAAACTCCTCCAGAGAAGTTGCCTGCTGTATCAGCAGATAAACAGAAGAAAGAAATTGAGGAAGCCAGGCATCACTTGAGAATCTGGTAACTTAAGTCATCTTGATCAGATTTCGCGCAAGTTTTTGGAAAGCAAACCACGTGAATGATATTGTATGTCCTTAGGAGTCACACTATTTGAGTCTATACTCAAGCATCTCAGTTTTCAGCAGAGCATCACATGGGCCAGAAAACTGCTCTGTGGCCACGGTGTCCTTGAGATGCCCAGCACCTGTGCTGGAGTAGATGCCTGTCCTTTCGCTGCTTAGAGATGAGAGAGACTTTCGCTGGAGCTCCTGTAAGCAGTAATGAGAGGATGACAGTAAGTAAATGCTGGTGAAGTCCTGTTGTACATCTTTCACCTGTAAAACTGATTTAAACATCTTATGGTGCTTGGTACAGCCTGATCCTATTAACTCTGGCAGCAGCCATAGGTGTGCTGTAGTTATTGACAGCTAATTATGGGTAGATAAATAATGAATTTCATTGTAATTATTAAATGATAACTGCTACTAGGACATTGCTGTAGGAAAATACTAGGAAGAGTGGAAGATATTTTGGAATTTAGTATCTTGCTGTATTATAATATGATCTGTTGGTTTTATCCAACAGATATTATGACTGTTGGATTTATCCAACAAGGTTTCCCCTGCAATTTTCTACTGGAATCAAAGAAATATATTGAAATCCTCCTCCTACCAAAGAAGACTATTGCTTGTAGATGATACTTTTAATCATGGAATTGAACAAGTTTTGCTGAAGATGATTTCCTGCCATTTCAGCTCATGAAATGACAGCTGGATATGAGTGAAATACAATGTATTTTAAGAAATTACAGAAATGACAGCTAAAATCATCTCTCTGCAGAAAATTGAACTGAATACCATAATGGTAGTTCTGGCCTTAACCTTCCCATGTGACCCAATTTTCTCTCTTCATTTTCTTTCCCACATAAAGCCTATACAGCTATAGTGGAAGACGCATTACATTCACACTGTAACTAATTGCATTGAAAAGAAATAACTTCATAAAAAAAAAAAAAAAACCTGCAATATTTTTGAAAGTAATACTTTTAAATGTTTCATTTGGATTTCAATTCATATGAACTCACAAAAGCATGAATTTGTTTTGCATGTACCTTCTATTAGGCTATAGAGAAATGAAAAACATAGAGGAAAAAAGTGGAATGATCAAATTTCTTTTGAAATACCATCATTTTCTACATAAATGGAAGAAAGATCTTACAATTTTCACATAATGATAATATACTTACTGTGCTTGGGTATATTACATTACTGGCAGTAGCATAAATACACTTGAGTAGGTTAATATCATCAATGCCTGATGCATGGATCTTTGAGTAACATTCAGTTTCACATTTTCATATTTAAAAGTACTCTACAGATTTTAAATTGTATATAGCATTATGAATTAGTTGCACCAATATTAAATAATTTTTGGACTGCTGAAAAGGACCTGGGGGTACTGCTTGGTGGCAAAGTGGACAAGAGCCAGCAATGTGCCCTCGCAGCCCAGAAAGCCAACTGTTGCCTGGGCTGCACTAAAAGAAAAACAGCCCGAGGCAAGGGGAAATGATTTCAAACTAAAAGAGAGGAGATTTAGACTGCATATAAGGAAAAAGTTTTTTATGATAAGAGTGATGAGGCATTGGAGCAGGTTGCCCAGAAATGTGGTGGATATCCTGGCCCTGGAGACACCCAAGGCCAGGCTGGATGGGGCTGTGAGCACCTGATCTGGCTGTCGGTATCTGTGTTCATCGCAGGGGCGTTGGACTGGATAGCCTTTAATGGTCCCTTCCAACTCAAATGATTCTATGATCCTATAGCAGGAACTGAAGAATTATAATGTATTTAAGAATGTTTTTCATCAAGGTGTAACAAGTGTACGTGGGTATATTGTAGAGTACATTCTCAAAATAATTGTAAATGGTTTTTTTTTTTTTTTAATTTTGATAAAAGGGGACTGTGACTTGTTTTCATGTGGGCATACAAATGGTTAGTGGTATGTTAGGGGTAGGCATTACATCTAATCCTAGGCAGCTATGATGGACTGGGGTTTGGCTCAGTCGGCACTGCCTCACAGGGGCTCTTACTGTGAGGAACCAAGGGGAGCAGTTCGCAGCACTGACCTGCGTCGGGGATGAGACCTGTGTGTTAGGGATGAGATGCCAGTATCCTTGAGAAACCTTTATTTTGCTGTGCCGAAACAAGTTCGATTTTTGCAAACTACAGGAGGACTGCATTTCCAGTGACAAATGAGATTAAGTTCTAAAAAAGCCCCCGTGGCTTAGCATGCTAATGGACTGGTCCTAAGGACGAGGCTGGGATAAATAAAATAGAAAAGGTAATGTCAAGAGGCGTCTGGATGAGGAGCTACAAGATACGGTTTAGAAGCTTGTGGTAGCAATGGTGATGGGAGGTCGGTTGGACTAGATGATCTTGAAGGTAATTTCCAACCTTATGATTCTGTATTCCGCACGTGTCCAACTTTTCCGTCCCGGCAGCGAGACGCGTACACCTCCTGTTCGTCCGGCACCGACATCCGCGCGGCAGGTGCCCTCGCCCCGTTCGCAGGGCCCCGCGCAGCGCCGCCGGGGGCAGAGGGTCCGGGCCCGCCCCGCCGCGAGCGGCGTGCCGCTGCGCCAACCGCGCGTCCGCGGGGCTGCGCGCCGCCCCAATGGTGGTGGGCCCTGCCGTAAGGCCCGGCAGAGGGCGGGGCGCGGTGGGCCGGGGCTGGGGGTGAGGCGAGCGGCGAGCGGCGCCCCGCCGGGACTTAGTGGCTCGGCCCGGCGGTGAGTACGGGAGCGGGGCCGCGCGGAGCGGAGCGGCGGGATTTCCGGCTCGGCGCGGGGGAAGGAGCGCAGCGGGGAGGGCCCCGCCGGCCTCGGTGCTCTGGGCGGTGGCCACCGCCCTCGGCTGTGGACGTGGATGGTTTGGCCGGGGCCGCGCGGGGAGGCGGGCGGCTGCCGGGCGCCGGTGAGTCCCGAGGGTAACGGGACACAGCTCCGCCCGGCTGGGGGAACGCGTTCGACCCTTGGGACGCGGATGCCGGGCGCGGGGGTCGCTGCTGAACGCCGCGCGCCCATTCCTGAAGTTTCTGCTGCGCGCTTTTCCAGCGGGCTCTGCTCGTGCGGGCGGCATCCAGTCGTGGTGGGCGCAGGGTGCGGGGCAGCGTTCGGCCCTTCGGCCCAGTGCAGTACCCGGCTCGGCGGTACCCGGCTGTCTTATCCTCCGGAACGCTGTTTAAAAAAACAAAGCCCGTGTATGCAGCACCGACTTTGTAATGAGGGTTTGCAGTTGCTTTGCCTTTCTCGAGACACGGGAAAACACTTTGGTGCTGTAGTAACGACTTGTTTGTTTTTCCGAAAAAAGTATTAAAATTGTCTTTCGTTTGTTAGTAATTAGGTATCGGAGCAGCTACACAGTTGTTGGTGGAGACCCCAGAGCATGTAGTTATTTCAGGAGCAGCTCTGAGTGCACACATTGGCCTGGTGGGCTTTGCCAGCAGACAGGAGTGGGTGCTTGAGGGAACAGGTATTAAGAATCTGTCCATTGTAGAGGGTTGTGTCACAGCACGTCTGGTGGTGTCATTTTGACCCAAGATTTTATCTGTCTTGAATTCTGTGATTTTGGTGTTTGTTCAACCCACAGCTACTGAGCATGGCTTTTGTCTTGTGGTGGCAGGTATGAACTTAATCTTGCTTAATTGCAAGATAAAAATGTGTTATTATTATTATTTTCAGTTGTACAACTTCACTGTCACAGTAAAATGTATATATAATTTTTTTGTGTGAGATTTTTTGTTGGTGCTGAGAAGGCATAAGGTTTATTGCTGGAACTTGGGGCCGTTCTTCCAGGCTGTTGCAGGTCAGGCTGCTGGCTCTCCTCTGCTCCTGTCACCTGGGCACTCTGATCTTGATAATCTGTCTGACTTGCTTGGTTTAATCCATCTTGTCTTCTTCTTTCCACCCCCTGGCTCAGCAGCCCATGAACTAGTTACGTGTGTTTATCTGGCTACGAACAGTAGCTTTTTAGACAGTGCCTTGAAATTGGATATTTATGAAGGCTCTGCAGTGAGATTTCAGTGCAATCTGGGCACAGCTCGATTTACTTTTGCATGAAAAACGGAATGTTATATGGGCATGGATGAGGCTTGTGATGGGGCAGGTGCTCTGTGTCCAGCATGTGGGGTTTCTATGGCTGACAACCATGGGTGTATGCGGGGGAAAACGGGTTGTGGAAGCAGGCTACAGCTGGAAAATGTGTTTATTTTGGATATAAGAAAAAAGGTTTTTTTTTTATGATAAGGGTAGTGAAGGACAAACAAGTTGCCCAGAGAGGTGGTGGATACCCTGAACCTGGAGACACCTGAGGCTAGGCTGGATGGAACTGTAAGCAACTTGCTGTAACTGTAGGTGTCCCTGTCCATTGCAGGGGGGTTGGACTGGATAGCCCTAAGGTTCCCTTCTAACTCATGTGATTCCATCAGAAAAGGGTGGCCAGCAGGGACAGGGAGGTGATTGTCCCCCTCAATTCTGCTCTTGTGAGGCCCCATCCTGAGTACTGCATCCAGGTCTGGAGCCCCCAGTACAAGAAAGACATAGAGCTGTTGGAGAGGATCCAGAGGAGGGCACAAAGATGATCAGAGGGCTGGAACACCTCTCCTGTGAAGACAGGCTGAGGGAGCTGGGCTTGTTCAGCCTGGAGAAAAGAAGGCTGCGGGGTGACCTCATTGCAGCCTTTCAGTACCTAAAGGGAGCTTACAAACAGGAGGGGAATCAACTCTTTGAAAGGGTAGATAACAACAGGACAAGGGGAAATGGTTTGAAGTTGAGGGAGGGAAGATTGAGGTTGGATGTCAGGGGAAATTCTTTACAGAGTGAGTGGTGAGGTGCTGGAACAGGCTGCCCAGAGAGGTTGTGGATGCCCCATCCCTGGAGGTGTTCCAGGCCAGGTTGGATGAGGCCCTGGGCAGCATGGTCTAGTATTAAATGTGGAGCTTGGTGGCCCTGCCTGTGGTAGGGGGGTTGGAGATTTGTAATCCTTGAGGTCCCTTCCAGCCTGGGCCATTCTGTGATTCTGTAACTCTGAGAACATGCTGTCCAGCAGTTCCTGCTCAGCACTTGTCAAAGCAGGATCCCCTAGGTCTTACAGTCTGTTTGCTGCAGGACATGGAGAGGAGCCATACCGCTGTACAGTGGTTGTCACTGTGACTGTGACATCAGCTGTGCAGGTTGTGGGCAGCTGGATTTGACAGGTCAGTGGTTAGAGCACCACAGCATGGGAAACACTCTGCCCTGTGAACAGATCCCTGTCTCCATGCCCCCATCTGGCCGGAAACCGCTGTTCCTCTCTGCAGAGAGGGCACAGATCTGCCCGTGTCAACTCTGGTGATCCTTTCTCAGAGCAGAATGAAATGAAAAAGAAAATTTCTGGAACTTCTTGAAATTTCAGTAATACATCAAATATTGTCCTAAATTTAGTAGTTCTATAGCATGTCTTAACTCAAGATTTCCAAGATCTGAACTTTATGAGGCACATAGCCTTAGTTTTTTAGTTGACTGAATTTTTAATGTCAAGTCGCAACTTTTTGAAAATGCTTTTGGTGACTCAGCATCTATATCTCGGCTTTTGGTGATTCTCAGCATCCCTATGTTGGTACATCTACGTAAATCACTCCTCTCAGCATTACTTTTTGTGTATTTACTTAATGGTTGTTGTTTTATGAGTATAAAAGCTTGTACTGATTTTATTATTATTTTATAATAATATAAATGATTGTGGTTTTTTTTTGCTAGAATACACTAGTATTTACTTCTTCATGTGGGATGGTTCTCTTCTGGTTTTCTTTCTTTTTTTTTTTTTTTTTTGCTTGAATGTACTTAGTGTCAGCACCAATAAATATCATTACAAAGAAAGACCAACATCAGAGGACTCTGTCATTTTGTTCTGAGCTGTTCAGGGGTCCTTGTGTAGTTTATAGACATTTGAAAGGAGACAGCAAAGTTCTCTAAACCTTAAAAAACTTTTGTCAGACTTCATAATTGTTGACAGAATTTGTTGCAACTGGGAATAGTACATTATTCATTTGTGTAACAGGAAGTATTTTAATTGCTTCTATATAAAGTAGAAATTATTTTTGGACTCTGCTGTAGAAAAATTCGTAAATTTCAGTCTAGTTCTGAACAAGTCAGGAAACAACTGCAGTCTGTAGGGAAGGGATATTTTTGATTTGATATTTTGGATTAAAATGCACTGTACAGAGCTATGGTTGTTACATTCTTCATGCTTTTCTAATACCACGCTGCCCTCAGTTTTGTGAGTCATGGAGAAAGTAGCAGTGTGCAACACTCAGTTTTCCTTCTGCATGTGGGACAGTTGTGTTCATTCTGGTTCTGTCAGGTGACTTCTTGTTTCATCAGGTTTGTCCATTTTACAGATTTAGTTTAGAACTGTATAAGGGATATTGTGGGAAATCATTTTATGGCCTCTAATTTGGAAGGCACTTTTGAAACTGTCTTAATAAGTTCAGCTTCTTGGCGGCTTTTTAATCTGCAACTGCGTTTCCATACTGTGCTTGGCTACTTGTGGAATAAATATTGCAGCAATTGTCCTTTATGGAAAGTTAATTGGGAATGTTTTGTAAGTTCTAGTGGGGCAGGAAGTGAGGCTTCAGTGATAGTGTCATGAATTACTTTCATTTTGTGTGTATTCTGCAGAGTGGGAGTGAGGCATCTTTTTGACATCCAAGACCTCCTTTTGTTATAGTAGCAACTCACTATGGATATTTTTTCACCCTTGTTCATACTTGTATAAAATCTCCTTGCTACCTCGCTGGTGGAAAATTCATACTGAAAAGTTATGTTCTGGCTCTATAAGTACTTTAAAGAGTGGAAAAATGCAGGAGAGCCATGGCCCCCTCAACCTACTGATCTATGGGGGGTTCAAAACCAAGCCTGGGAATTAGGGAAGGAGGCCACAGGATTGCTCTAAGGAGAGGTGCTCTTGTGATGAGAATGGATGTATGTTAGCAGGGCGAAGCCAAATTCTTACTACGTTTTGCTATGGAACTATGATTTAATTTTCTGTCTGTTTCCATATCTTTCTCAGTAAGATCACTGTGTGTGTATGTCGTTGGAAGAGAGCAGAATCTGGGCAGTCATGATCAGTTGCACCTGTGGAAGGAAGCTGCTGCACTATGAGCTTCTTTTGAGATTTACATCTCTTGGATGTTTTCTTGTAATCAGAAATCTGACTTTTACTCTCATCAAAATACTGAAGTTGATTTTGAGACCAGGGATATGTGAAAGTACAAGTTGCTTTCAAAGGGAACAATAATAAGTCGTGCTAAGCAAAATTTGAAAAATATTTTTGCAAACCTGTGTTTTTCAATCAAAAACTGGATTCATGTTTTTATTCTGAACTGCCCAAATCAGCAAGAATGTGGGAAGTGATGCATAACTGGACAACACTGATTCATGTCCTACACGTTAGCTGCTCAGGAAGCCTGAAGCTTAATGTCAAATGTGTGGGTGAAGCAGTTAACCAGAGCAAAATAAATTGTTCTACTTACACAGTGGTGAATAGGGGTATTATCTTGGGGAATGTCTGCTTCGGTGACTTACTGTTCTGTACAGCACTTGTTACTTGGGACTGAACCATGAATCCAAGCTATTAGGATCCAAGATCAAGGTCAAACGTTCACTCTCATTTCTGTTCTCTGGTCTGTTTTTTAGAAATGCTTTCAAAATGATTGCAAAAATAATGTGGATGTTGTTTCTAGTTACAAAGTTGTGAAAATGTGTGTATCTTCTACGATTGCAGAGCTGTTTCTTGTGATCATCTCATTAAATATACATAACAAGTATACAGTTTCAAGGGGATAAATGTTATTTCCTTATCTGTGAGATTAGATCATAAGTTATAAAAAAGAGCAAATACGTAAATCTTCTGCTAGGACCAAAGTGTGTCTTCAGCCTAGGACTTGGTATTTTACACCATTTTAAAGCGTTCTGTGTGTCTGATGCCCAGAGTTCCTTTTTATATATGATATTTTGTGTTGCAAGCCGAGGATCGTCTGTTTTCAGTCTCAAAAACTCTTTTAAAAAGTGAGCTAATTAATCATTTTCAAATCAGGGAAATTGTGGAGACCAATGATGTTAGAACTAGGTGCAGAACTTACTTGGAAGACTGCCCTCCAATTTATTTATTGTTATATTTTTGAAGATGAGAGCTATTCTGTGCATATGTGATTTATACTTTTCTTCCTTACTCTAATTAGTCTTTAATGGCTGTTTCCTAATTTCTTATCTATTTAAGTAATGTTTTGCTGTTGTAAGATCCAAAGAAATGAAAGCTGTGTTAATTTTCTTAAGTCATGCATTATGACTTTAATTTATGATTTAAAATGTACTTCCATATTTTACTCCAGATAGTTGCTTTAGAAACACAGGAATAAGAGTCTGTATTTATATTCTTAATAACTTGAGTTACAAGGTGAAAAAAAATTAATTTTAACACTTCTTAATGGTCAGATATAATTATCTGTAATGTTCCCCCACCCCCCAGGGATAAGTAGTAACAACAAAAGTAATGGTTGCTACTCTTCCAAGGACAGTAGTAACCAAAAAACTAGAAATTTTTAGGGAAGGTGGCTCTGTCAGAACTGGTTTGCCCTAAAGCTGTGGGAACTGAATCTTCGGTGCAGTGTATCATTTCACTTGAGTCATTGGAAAGAGCTTCTGATACATCTCGTGATACAGTTGCCATCAGTATCTTGAATGACAACCTGTGGTTGTAAAACCAGCACTCTTGCAGGTTTGACCTTTGTTTTTGAGTGGAGGAATGGATTAGGTAGGAAAAATTGCCAGCTCTATCTATAGAAGATATCCTCTGCAGTCCTCTGTTTATTCTCCCCTGACAAGAAATCAGGATCCTTGTGTAGCGTGAACCTGATTTGCTGGGAAATCAAACTAGTTTTTAGGAGGCTGGAGCTTCTCCTGTGACAGATGTACTGTGCTACACGTGAGGCTCATCAGAAGTACTAGAGAAATGCATGTTTGTAAATAACATTTAAGAAGTCTCTGCATAATAATTCTGTCTGTTATTGTAGCATATATACATATAAATCATACATAATTTTGCATCAGAATTGAAGTGTCATGAAGCATGTGAGGGTCTTCTTTGACTTAGAAACCTTCATGAGAGTGTTTCCAACAAATATAGTACTTAATCTCCAATACTGGTAGAGAGTATTTTGAATCAAGTTTGTAAGATAAAATTTTGGAAGCAAGATTGCTTTTCCAGATGATGTTAGTTACTTGATTACAATGAAATTTGGAGCATTTTTTTCTATGAGCTCCTAGTATTCATGTGACGCAGAAGATCCTGGTTGTGAGCTGGCAACACAATCCTCTAGTTTCATAGAACAAAGGCGTCAGTCCTGACTAAAAGGTGTGTGACCCAGGCATTACTTGTAGTTCCTATGGTGCCTGTGATTGTTTTGATACAGCTGGTCCTTAGGATGGAAACCAAAACCCAGGGTGACGTTCCTGTTTTACCTGTGTGTATTCAAGCTGTTCCCATCATGAGAGACAGAAGAACCAAAGGCTTTTTCAGCAAAAGTCCATTTCCCCAAGGACACACTCAGGAACCTGTTCTGTTCCTTGGTTTCAATTACTTTTAATCCATATTTCCCCTTATTTCATAAATATTTCTAGGTCTCAGCTTCCCCATCTGTAAACAGCTTAGCGCTACGGAGCTTAACGTTTGTTAATGTCTGGGTTAACGTTTGGTTTGGATTCAGCAAGGTTGTTCACAGAATACCACTATGATCTATGTGGATGTGCTACCAGAGGGGTGAAAACTGAGTAGCTAAGTGTGTCGTAACCAGCCTGGAGGCTGGTGACATGAGGTTTGCACCAGCCATCTGCTGCACAGTGTAGTCTTTTTACTATTTTACGTGACTTGAAACGTGACCAGTCCTCGCTTCTGAAGTTTGCCAGTGACAGCAAATCAGGCAAAGAGGAGAGCAGTGAATGAGATCAGCAGGAGGTGGTCAGGTCAGAGGAACAGGCTGACAAGAGCTTTGGGAAAGCCATCAAGGACAAGTGCAAGGTTGTGCTTGTGGGAAGGAAGAGCTTCTTTAAGAGGAAGGATTTCCCTTCGCTCCGTGCTTGTCAAACCACACCTAAAATACTGCACCCAGTGTTCTGTCCCCGGCTCACCCTGCCCTGGTACAAGAAAGATGTGGATAAAGTGAAGCAAGCCAAGCACAAGGCTGCAATGATGATGGTAGGCTGTGATGCTGCTGTGTGAGGAGTGGCTGGAGGGAGCTGTGGTTGTTCAGCCTGGGGAAGAGTGACACTGGGGGGTCTTCCTGGCAGCTCACCCCCAACTGCAGGTTCAAAGCAGGATTGCAGACAGCGATCATAAATCTAAAATTATCAGACTTCTATCTAGGTACAAGAACAGTATTTTTCTCTAGGAGAAAGAAGGAGTTTTCAGAAAAATCTGCAAATGGAATCCTCGCTGTCTTCTTTTCCCTTTCTCTGATGATGTACGGAGCAGGAATTCAGTCTAGGTTAAGAACGTTGTAAGTGATGTTCTCTAAGACAAGGAGAAAGAGAATACCAATCTTCAGCTGTGTTCTCAGAGTGTCCCTGTGGATTGATTCTTGTTCAGTGCTTGCTGCCATGCTGTTGTCTAGCTTTGAGCAGAATGCTGCTTGGTGTGAGAAAGGGTGGTGGGAGAAGTCAGCAGACAAGTGGATTTTGTTTGTGCTCTGAAAAATGTGTATCTGCAAATCTGACCATGTTTGCATTGTGGCTGGTAAGAAAATTTCCCTTGACTGTTTCTGAGCCACAAATTAGGCTTTGTGTTTATACATATGGAAAAGTAAACACACAAAAATTAACCTTCCTCCTCCTGTGTTATTTTCTGTTCTTGCTGCTCTGTGCCTCCGAAACACAGTTATATAATATATTATATATATATTGACAAGGACACAAAAGTATCAGAGGCTTTCTAAGAGAAGTTACTTTGCAGCTTACCTACACTAAGATTTCTTTTTTGAGTCGCGGTCCCTCAGAAATCAGTCTCCTAGTTTCATCTTTTCTGGTTTTTATTTTAAAAATGCTAGCTTGCTCCTTTTTTCTGCACTGTTAAGAATGAAGAATCTTAGTATCTCTGCAGTTTCACTTTCCTTAAAGAAAATACATGTAGCCTTTACTGTTCTTAGGTTTTAGAATTGGAAATCTTGGCAGTGCGTGTCTCTGCCAAGTTCAGTGGATAGATAACTGTGCCATTAGCTCTGACCACTGGGCTGCCTTATAGCTTTGGAGATGTTTGCTTTGGTCCTTCTGACTGTTGCGTAAGTAATGACTTCTAGAAACTAGTTTTTATGGAGTAGAAATGCAGATGTTGATCGTTATTTGTGTCCTGGTAGCTGAAAACTGGTGGTCTATTGTTTATTGCACAATTAAAGGAAATTTTTGATGTGCAGCCTCATCTGAGAGACCTTCTAGTCCTGGAGGTAGGAAAGCTTATCAGGAATAATTTCAGCAGTGCCATGGGAGGGAAACTGAGTCACAGAGAGGAGTACTGCTTTCTTTTGTAGCCTTCTTCAGACAGGTCTTATTTTCTTTGCTAAAATTGCCATTGTCTGTGTAAGCAGAATTTCAGTCTTACGTGCCAGGCCCCTGGTCTTCACTGTACAAGTGCTAGGGCTTCTACAATAGTTTCTGAGTGTTCGGAGTGGAGAGTTGAACTGAGAGTTTGTTAAGTTGGAGAGCTCTCTTCCTACTTTCAGTCTGTAAATATGAATGTTGCCTACTGCTCTTAACAGCTTGAGAGGAGGGGGCCAAGTGAGAGTACCAGGAAGCAGACGGTGGAAGTGATGGTTAGTCTTTTGGCCAAAAAGGGTTGTCTGCCTTTGTCAAAGAATTGGGTGTATCTTGGTCTTATTCCTAGTATCTGCTGTACGTTGGGTCACAAAGGGGAAAAAGATGAAAAGGAAACTGTCAGTAGGCCACCACTATGGTCCTCAACACCCACTCTTTACCAGAGCCTGGAGAAAGAAGGTAAGGAGTACTGAGTAGATGGGAAGCTGGAAGCTAGTGGGAAATCTTAACCTTTGGGTTAGTGAACTTCAGGAGGTTCTTTCTGCACTTGTGTTTCTGTGATTGCTGTGAAGCCTGGAAGTTGTTTATGTCATTAATTAATGGTAATTGTGTGTTTGAGGAATCAATTTTGAATGAGGAAAAAAAAATTGTATATTGGTAAAATGTTTATTTTTTTTTTGTCATTTGCAGTATTTCAAGCCTGTTTTTAAGCTGTTCAAATTGATAGTTTTATAATGTAATACACATGAATGTAATAGCTCTTGTGTTTCATGTTTAATAGATTTTTGTTTTCTATTTGCTACTTTGACACATATTTTTGGTATTCTCATAGGTAAATTTCTTAAATGATCTTGTGTTAAACTGAGTGAAATCTACTTAATGCTGGTGGTATTCTATGTGGTATATACTGTGAAGTTTGGGACCCAGTATGAGTGAGAAACTGGCAAACTGGAGCTAGGCCAGTGAGGGCTGCCATGGCTGGGGTATTGGAAAAGATAAGGAGATGCTGCAGTAGCAGCGTTTGTGTAGTTGTAAGAAGAAAGGACTAAGGCGGTTGAATTGCAGTCCTCTGCTCTCTCAGGAGGAGTAGTAATGAGGATGGAGCCAGACTTTGTTCAGAGGTGCACAACAAAAGAATGAGAGGCGATGGTCGCAGGCTGCTGCAAGGGTAATCCCAGCTGGATGTGATGGAAGAGTTCTTCCTGACGTGTTTAGTGAGGTGCAGGGGCAAGAAATCTCCATCTTTTGGAGGGTTTTCAGAATTTGTGTGGAGATGAAAGCAACCTGATCTAATTTTATAAATACACCTGTCTTGAGTATAGGGGAGAAGTTTCAGTGGTCCCTCCCAACTTGATTTGATATTTGATTTCTGTGATTACCACTTAAACTTGTGTATCTGCACAGTTTGAGACTTCTGTTAGTGGTCACAACTGCTGGAATCAATAGGGAAGAAGTACTGCAGCAAACACATGCCACATGAGTTGTGTACTCCTGGCTGAATTGAATTGCCTGGCTTAATCTTGATTTAAATCCCTTTGATTCCAGTTAGCTCCCTGATCTCTCAACAGAAGAATAAAAGATTTTTATGTATGGTGCTGTTGGAGAATGTTCCATGAACGCTGGTGTGGTTATTTCTGGCACATAAAATTTGGATTATTTTATCCTTATGAAGAGTATTACCAAAATTCACAGCACACAAGCTCTCTTTGCCACTGGGACATTTATCTCAGCATGTAAATGCATAGCAAAATCTGTGGAACTTGAATTAATGCAATGTATAAGTCAACTCATAAGGCATTCTTAAGTAAGAAAGTACATCTTTCTTCTTGTGAATAACCACACTGTTCCTATCAGAGAAAGCAGGTCAGCGGTTAGGGCTCTAACACTGGGTCTGTGTCCTTCCTCTACACAATTCCTGTGTAATTTGAAGCATGTCACTGAGCTAGATCAAAACAGAAAACAAGTTGAAAGCTTCCACAGTTCTATATATGCTTATTGTAAGGGTTGCTTGTCGGGAAGAAGAGTATTTTTAAAATCACTGTTGAAGCAAGTTCCACATGTGTTTAAAAACTGACATCCTGTTTAAAATTGAAATAAATAAAAAAAAAATAAGAGGGCCTTTACGCTGCCTTCCTAAAGATGCATTTGGCAGAGGTGCTGAGACTAACTTCCAGAGCTTTGCCAACACGTTTCAGATTTGAAAATATGTGTTTCAGAGATGGTTGTAAAGAATGATCTATTCTTTAAAAGAATAAAGAAATAAAAGAATTAAGAAAAATACCCTTCTCTTCAAACCATATTTTTCCCATATTTTGCCTGACTGTTTCAGGCAAAATGCATTCCAGAACTTTGTAAGTAGGAACAACCTTTAAGCTCTGTAGATAGAACATGCAATGAGAGAGGATTTTGGTGGCATGCTGTGTAGTATAAGCACTCAGTGGAGTATTTTGTATGTGACTGACATGTTGTGTATGTGCATGAATCCTTTCCTGGCTCCAAAGTTACTTGTTTTCACAGAGGACTTGATTACCTTCTAAGGCTGGGTTGCATTTTGAGGCAATCCTTTCAGTCGCTGCCACCTTTTCTGTACTTGGCAATTCATTTTGCCTCCATACTCTAATTCATCTAGCTTATTATTTCTCTACCATTCCTGAATTTCACTATCTCCTTCAACTTAACCTTTCCATAATTTGGCTACAGAGATTTTCCAAGCACTTGAGCTGTTTTGTGTGCAGAAACACTGACTCCTTGAGATAAACATCGATAGATGACTCAGGAGTAGGACAAAAACTTATGCTACCCTTATATGCTACCTTTCCACTTAGAGCAAAAATGGTTTGGGGGCGTTGTGTGCCAGTTTGTCCTTCTGGATGACATTGGAGTATTCTTATTAAATACCATTTGGAGGAAGCAAGGAAAATGTATGCTCCCTCTTAGTGTGTATTCAGGAGCAAAGTACAGGAGTGTTTTGTAGGTTTATCTTTTCCAAAACAGCCATACTCCACTGGAGAAAAGAGAAGGTGTGCATGGGGAGTGCTCACAAGTGTTTCAGCTTTCTTCAGAAGAGGTGGGATTAGAATGGCTCAGGCAACATTTTTAAGATTAAAGCCCTTTCTCCCAACCCAAAGTTAAAAATTGTGATTTCTTATTCCCAAATGGAGAAAAGCATCATAAAAACTTCTGATCTTCCTAGGATTTTTCTCCCATTATCCTCAGGATGATTTTGAAGTAGAGCGTGTACACCAAACAGACACCAACATAGCATGTTTTAATAATCTGTTTGTAATTGTCACAGTGGGAGCTGCAGAGTACCAAATAGTTTGAAAACTTCAACTTTATTCATCTGGCTTATTGAGGTCACTGCACTTTCTGGCTCAAGTACTGAGAACTATGTACGTAAAAATTTGGACTAGATGTGTTCTGAAGCAAGAAGCCAGGCACATCTCCTCTCTTCCATCGTATTATTAGCTATGAGCCTGGCCAAATTGAAAAGGAGTGTCTGTATAGTTGGAAATGATATTCATGTAAAAAAATGTTCCCTTCATTTTTGCAGGGTTTTTCGGTCAGCTGAAGGCGTGGTGGATACACTGGGATGGACACAGAGGAATTCCCTCCCCCACCCCCAGAAGGTAACTCAAATAATTTTTGGTTTGCAAGTAATTTCCACTGTAACAATGCAGCTTTATTTTCAAATGTATTTTGAGTGTTTTTTTTGTTTTTTTTTGCTCATTTGCCCCATATGAACTTGGAACTTTCTCGTGGAAATATTGAACTGTGCCCCACTGAAACATGAACTTCCAATCTGCTCTGTTTTGTTCTTGAATATTGCTTTCTGGTGTTGCAACACCATAGCAGGAAGTAACTGGGAGACTGATTGGTCTTTACAGTCCCTATCTGCAAATAAACATTTTCTAAGGCAACTTAGTGTGGACCATATTATCACACCTTTGTCTTGTACTTTATTGACCCCAAGCCCTCCTGCATGTGGTGCCCTGTAGAGATCAAACGAGCAAAGCTTGTGGTGTGGAGAGGATGTTCAGGCCAGCATCTCAAACGTCTGGACAAGTTTGGAGTCTGAATTGAGAGAGGAGTGAGCTGTTGGGGCATGTGTTACTTTCACAGGGCGTGTTACATCACAGCAGTGTCTGCTGAGGGGTGTAGCTGAGGGACCACCTGATGCTGCAGTTCTCTAGCTCCAAGTCCTCAGCATGGTGCTCAGCCAGTGTGTGTCCTCATATGAAGCAGAAGGGAAACATACATGGCTAAACCTCTCTGTGGTCAGAGTGTTGAAATTTATGGAAGATTGTTGTGTATGCTGGGCAATGGAGCCAGTTCAATAAAGTGTTCCTCTCAGTGCCCCTTGGCTGCTGTATGCCAGCAACTGTATGGCTGCTGGTACAGTTCAGGTTTTGGATGAAACAAAGGCAGGATTTATGGAGACACTTTATCACTGTCTTCAGCATTCTTTCTTGCTAAAAGAGACTATTGCCTGTAGCTATTTCTTCCCATTCGATTTCTTGTAAATGCATCTTTGAATAGTTTTTGATGTCTGTATATTTTAGATCTTGAAAAGATTTGTCTGGTTGGATGCTAAGAGACTTCTTAGGAGTAATATCATATATGCTTGTCCTGATGTTGCTCTTCCCAGCGTTGCTGTTTGTTGAGATGTGATTATTTGGACCCGTTGTTGAACTCAGGATAGCCATTCTTATTTTGATAAAGTTGATAGTACAGAAAGTACTGCATAGAAAGTGACTTTTGTAGTCTTCTCATCATTTCTGGTCTGTTTCTCATGTATGTATTTGTATGTATATAAATATATATATATATATATATTTACAACAGTATATATTAGTAAGCATGTATTAGCATATGTGTATTACTAATAAGTGTTATTACTTAAAGGGCATTTTACTACTTGTTCATATAGCTGTATGAAAACTTTCAAATGTGAAGGGGAGTTTATCTTATTGTTGTTCAACTATAAATCTTCAGGAATTTAGAAATCATCGTCCTACATTAAAATTACTTTCTCTCTAGCTTAGGCACTGCCATAGACAGGGGTCTATTACTAGATACTACCTAGGAAATAGAGAACGTGAGAAGCAGAGTTGTGAAATCAGCTTTTAATGGGTTAGTTTTTGGACAGCATTGTTAACAGTTTTATTTATGCTTGAGATGTTGCTGAGGTTATTGCTGGCATAATGCTTTTCCTGTGCTCGTCCTAATCCGTGCTGCCAGGACTCTGAGTTTAACTCTGTTTTGTTTAGTGACGGATACTGTGAAACTGTCTTTATCAGTTAATCCATCTCCAAAGAAATGTAGTGCTGTGGAGGAGGAGTCATCCATAAGGAATCAATATTTCCACTTGAGCAGGAGCTGCCAGTGTTTAAAGACAAGCAATAATCGTGGCAGCAGCTGTAACTTCATGTAGTATGTCAGTGTTGGGGCACTCTGACAAAAATCCAGGGTTACGTAGTTCAGTATGATTCCAGAATTCAAAGCTCTTAATGACATGTAGAACTATGTGTATCACATGCTTGTTGCTCCTTAATATGCTGGCATGAAACCTATTAACATAAGATGATTCTCTGCTCAAGATGCTGCTCTGCATGATCTTGTGTCAGCTTGCGTTCTCCTTGTCATTTCAAAAGCTTTCTCAGAAACTATCAGAATTAAACTATTGTTTTACTTCACTTGTGATAATTCTTTTTAAAAGGTGTGTTTCCAGAGGGAATATCAGTGAATTTTAATCAGTGAATTGTAACAGTTACACTAAAATACACTTTAATTCACTTTGTAGGTAGTTCTCACAACTCCTTTTGCAGATGGGAAGCAGGTGAGAGTTTTAGGGCCGAACACATACCAGAATTAAAGAAAGAAGGGGTGTAGGTTTATATATATGGTTTATAACGGTCAGTGTTTTCATGGAATGCATAAGCACCAGCCACTCGTGGTGTCTGCTCAGAAATGAAGAGCAGCATCCTTCCATGCCTTCAGACAGTGGACAAATAGGTGAATTACCACAGCTTGCAGTGAGGATGAGACTCCCCTGGTGTGCTAATTACAGGACTCCTGCAACTGTGCAAACCTTCATTGCTGCTGTATAAGTATTCTAAAATTCTGAACTGGGATAGCAGATCAAATCACTTGCTATTTTTTTCGTAAGTTGAAAGTTGTGTAGTTTTTTTTTTTTTTGTTATTTGAAGGTGTTCAACTTTTACTATAAATCCAAACTTTAATCTTGTCAAGGTGGTTTTCTTTGTTTTTGGACAAATTACTTCCACAAGATTATTTGTATCAACCCTAGTGTTTAAAAAGGATAAAAATAATAGTAAATCTGCATCTTTGCAAAAGGGACAGCTTAAGAATGTATATAAAAGCTATACAATTAAGTTTATGTTAAATGGCTTCAGCAATAATCATCTGAATCTCTATATTGTTTGAGAAATGTGATGTAAAGTATTGTTAAGGTCAGTAATAGAGCTTCCTCTGCCACTGTTTGATTAAAAAAAAAAACAACTACATCTGATAGAAAAAGGAAAAAGGCATTAACCTTTATTTACTTCATTTATTATGCTTATGCAACATCTTTGCTTATAGCTGTTTGGACATTCCATTCGTGCACAGCTAAATTAGGCAGTGACAAGTTTGTGCTAGTTAATTCCCTTACCTCAGAGCAAATTTAAGTACTTAGGAACTATTTAAGAAAGCCAGAAACACACCATATGTAATCTTTCTTTCAAAATACATTACTCTAAAAAGATTTTTTTTTCTAAGATTGATTAAAAACTCCCTTGTATTTTTCTTTGAATACATTTTTATTGAATATATATGTTATCAGGGAGAGGGGGATGGCTGCAGAGGCTTCCTTGGTTACAAGAATTATCTGGAAAGTGCTTCAAAATTGGTACTTAACATAAAGAAATTTGATTATGACTGGAAGTTACAATTATGTTTTTAATTGACTGCTGTAATGGAGTGTAGTTATCCAAACCCATCTAGACAAAAAGGACATGATGTGGACTGCAGACTCTGCAGCTAGGAGTGTAAAGCTTGCAATTCCCAGAATCAGGAACTGCATTACACTGTAGACAAGTTGTCTTCATGCTGACAAAGTAATTTGAATTGGGTATTTAATGCTTGAAGGATGTTTGCTTATCGCAGAATTGCAGGGGTTGGAAGGGAACTTAAGAGACCATTGAGTCCAGCCCTCTGCTAAAGCAGGTATCCTGCAATAGGTAACACAGATAGAAGTCCAGAAAGGTCCTGAATATCTCTGGGCAACCTGTTCCAGAACTCTGTTATGGTACTCAGTGCATATGCTATTACTTTATTAGGAGATAACATCTCTGGCTGTTCATTTATTTACTTGAAAATCATCTTCTGATCTTGCAAGTAAAACCTTACTCTTTAGCAAGGATTTGATAAGTTTTGATCAGGGTTATTCCACAAGGGGAGGCATCTTTGAGTACTGCAGGATACCTGAGGAGCCTCTGCCTAAGGTAGGCAGGGTGGGGTGATAGGTGTCCAACAGGCTTCTGAGTCTGCTCTTTCTTGTCTGAACATGCTGCTTCTTTGCTCTTCTGATACATGGCAGTATCCCTCATATGATTTCTGTTTGGAAACTATTAGAAAATATAGGGTGTATTTCCTCACGTTGAATATGCTTGTCAGTGATTCATTCCAGTAATCCAAAGTTGCCTTCCACAACAGCTCTGAGACCTAAACTCTGTTCTGTAATGAACTGAGTCTGACAAAATGGGTTTATGTACAGTGATAAGACTTGCAGCATGGCTCCATTGCAGTACAATTCTGGAATCAGGAAGGGACTTCCCATTTTGCTTCCTATTTATAGTTCTATATATAAATATATATTATTGTTATTAGAATGAAATAGTGAAAATTCACAATTCAATAAAAGGACATAATGAGAATAAATTTGACTGCATTGTCTCCATATTAATGCCAAATACTCTTTACCTGAGTGACAGTCATTCATAACTGTACGTCATCTGGGAAAGATGAGGTGCTGCTAAGGCTCCTCAGCCTGTGGTGAAGGGCTGTTTCCTCACCTCTTGCTGACTGTTCCCAATACTGTGAGTAAAACCAGGTGGGAAGCTTTCATTCTGTTCTGCTGAAGGTTGGATATTTAAGATGTTCTTCAGCGGGATGTAATAAAGACATTTCCTGATGTTCTTTAAGCTGAAAACAGGCTGACGGTATCTATAAGACTCCAATTGTAAAAGAATTTTATACAACTTTTTATGGAAATGGTCCGCTCTCTAGAGCTGCAAATGGGGTATTTCTTTATTCCCATTATGTCCAGATATAAAGCAGGGAGGCCAAGGACTTAAATCTGGATATCCTGTATATGATTGAGTGCTGCGATTGTGTCTTCCTGCTTTTTTGTGTGTGTTTATTTGTCTGCCAGTGCCGGAACACTAAAATAGTCATAGTTCCTCTGTGCCTAACCAGGAAGTCTGTCTTGAATCTGAGAGCACTCTCCAGCAAGACAGAAGTAGAAACATCTATACTTTCATAAAAGTCCTCATATAAAAGTTCCCATTGGGTGACTGCGTTTGCTGGGAAAAAACAAACAAACAAACAAAAAAAACATTTATTAGCTCTAGCAGGGAGCTGCTGAGTGGCTGCCATGTTTTGCTGTAGAGATGACTGTATTTCTCTGCTAGAGGAACTGTCTTTTTTTTTTCCCCTGTATACTTCGTATATATATTTGTATATAAACATATAAGATTATTCAGTTAACTTTTTTCCTGTTAATGATGTAATTTATTTAGATTTTAGCTGTTTTAACAAGCTGATTTTGCAACTGAGATGGAAATCATGCAGTTAAATCAGACCTTTTGTCAAGAAAATCACTTGTACATTTTACAGTTCAGCTTATGGAAGCAAAGAACGGTGGGGGAAATGTGCTTGTTTTCAGGCTAGAGTAGGATAAAAGATGTTACTCTGCGTGATTGGGGGATTGAAATAAGAACACTGCTCAAATTAAATAGAATCTACACAGGGAGTTGGTCTTAGGCTAAATGGCATTGTTTGTTAGATATCTATTTTCAACATACAGACAGTTACAAACGATGGTAAAAGGGGAGCCAAGATTTCAGAAGAATGAGAACAGAATATGAATTGTAGTTATGAATGGTCCCTTGTTTTTGAAGCTGGCAGTAACTTGCTGGTGTCTGACATCCCATTTATAATAGAACAATTTATTTATTTCTGAAGATCACGTTGCTCTCAGTAAATAAAGGAAAATGCACTGGTTAAGGTAAGCATCAATTATTTCATGTGACAATTCAGACAAGCTGTGCAACAAAGAGTAACAAGAGTGTTCCCATTGCGAAAATGCAGTTACGGTGTCACATGTCACTCTTAATTATGTGTTTTTCTTCGAGCCAGGCACAGTTGAGAGTTGGAGGAAAAGTGGAAAGAGATTAAACTTGTTACTGTTTTTAGCATCTACAAAGAAAACATAATTCTTCGGGATGCAATTCCGGTTTTTTAGTAATGTAAAATATTTGCTAGGTGTACTATATTTGTATTTCTGTACTTTGTTAGATGGAAGGTTCTTCACTGTGATAGAATTGAGAGGTTAACTTTGATGTTTTGATAACATCTGTTTTTGTTTGTTTGTTTTTTTTTTTTCCTGAATAATAATTTGTAGGGGTTGTTGCTGTTGTTTTTCTGTTCTCTCAGCTAGTTTGCAATGTGACTTTACTGCTTGACTTAACTTGCTCAGACATGTGTAGGACAGGGCCCAGATACACTGATTGGAAAGAGCAACTGTTGAAGAGATAAAGAGATTCAAAGGGATGCCACCAAAACTTAATCTTTGTTTTGGGGTAACTGATATTTTTTCCTTAAGAGATAAATAAAATGTAAAGGGGTTGGTACTGATTTTTTTGAGTATTCTTGCAAGGAATATTTATGTAAATTATGAATTTTTAAAATTTTCAAACAGCGAGCCAACATACAAGTAGTGGATTATTGTTATTATTGTTGCCTCTTTCTCCTGTTTGTGGCTTGCATCTTGCACTAACTGGCCTAGATAATAGATAAATTGCTGCCAAATAATGGAGGGATTTTTGTTTATTCCCATGTCACCAATCCTTGTAGATACTCACCAACCATGCCTAAAACCTCTGTACTGACTGCATTTGTAGAGTTTACATAGACAGAGTAACTTTTTAATACATTGTTGAAATTCTTTTATCTTGTGTGTAAGAGATAGTAAAAGCTTGTTTGCATTATGATGTCTTAGATAAAGCATCTGATTTACCGAATGGAACGTTTATCAGGTGCTGCTTACTTTCTCCATAGAGAGGAATAGAACAATCAATCTGAGGGAAACATACTTAACAAATATTTGAGGAAAGAAGCCATATAGCCCTCTATGACTAATTTCTTTATCCTATCCCATTCAAATAAGCTTTCCAAAAAGGCAACCTTTTCATAATTTCATGAAATACAGAAGATGATTCAGTTTGCCAAAGAAAGGCTCTTTTGTTGTGTTGTTAAATAGTCTGGGTTTTAGCTCAGTGACCTTACTTAGGTGAAAGCAGCTTCCTGAGAAGTCTTCTGTGAAGCTGTACAGGTTTCCTCAGAGTCTGTAAGGTCATTACCTTTGTGCTCCATGGAGATGCACACACTGATAGGTGTCTTTTCCAGACTCCGTGGCTGTCACAGGGAGAGACAAGGGGAAATTTGGATGTTGACACACAGTGTTGTCCTGTGAGCACTAAATTGGTTTGGGGAAAGTGTCCAGAGGGTCTTTGCAGTCTCTTATATTGCAAAGTAAAGTGGAAGTAAAATTAACTTTGGCTGGGAGCATTTTTACACATCTAATTATCTGTTTTGGTGACTCCCCTTGTATTTCTACATGAAGAACGTTTGCCAACTAAATGCTTAAGATGTCTCTTTAGCTTGGAAGAAATCCCTTCCTGATGTCCTGTGTGGACTGGCTGCAGCTTTGAAGCATGTGTGTTGGTTGTGACACCTGTTTTTGTCCAGGAGATCTTCCTTTCCGCTCCATGACCAGCAGAAGGGATCTGATGCTAATGGACTGTAAGCTCATAAAGAAGCATTATTGTTGCCCAACTCAAGCCTGCATACACTGAATTTGCTTGAATTCTGTGCATGTACCTTTTTGACTTGCAGCTGAACCTCAGTTTGTTTGAGCAAAAAAAGACCTCTAAAGACACATTAAAACAATAATTAAAACAAATGCTAAGAAAGGGAATATTATACAACTTGAAGTTGACTGACTTTACAAGTGACCTATACCCCCTTCAGTGAACTGTATTAGCCAGAATTTGGGAGTAGGTGGGCTCCTGCTGTCTTGTGTCTGGGGAGTTGCCCTGCTGAGCCTGTAAACCGAAGCCAGATGATTCATACCACCTTCAAGCTGCCCATAGATGCAGGCAGACAATGTTGCTGATCTTTATTGTTAAAATAACAAGGTAGAAATGGTGTTTATAAACAGAGGATTAATGTTTACATTGTTGTTGACTTCTTCCTCCCCATGATTTTTCTGAGATAATGGATTTGTCAGACTTGGTGTGTATATTAAACTTTGCTTATGTGTCAGCCTATCTGTTTAGTGTTCTGTGGGCTGGAGAAAGAGAATTGAGTAGGTGAGAAGCCAGCTGAAATCCAAAATATTTCCAGATTTTTCCTTAATTTACAGGACATAACCATTCTGTTCTAGCTCTTATATTTTTCTGTTGTATCAAGTGATAGTTTCTGTAAAAGGTAGGTTTATAGATTATTTCTTCACAATACATTGGAAAATGCAAATAGTAGTTAAATCTCAGTTTAATTTTAAACATGTGAACTGGTTGCCTGTGCTACTTTGAGAGCACTATTAGATGGAATTATCTTTGGGAAGGAGTTGCCTGTCTCAGTGTGTCCAAAAAGACAAATCACTCCTCAAAGCAGCAAGCAGCTTGTGGGCCACACCTTGGCCATTACCACTGAAGGGAGGAGGTTAAGCATGTGAAGGCTTTCAAGGAAGTCGAGTGCTTTTAGGTGCAGAAAGCTCTGCTTTTAGGAGACATTGCAAGCTGCTTCAGTTTTGAGATTGCTAGTTAAAGGGTTGTTCAGCCCTGGTCTAATCATCCAGAAAACACACACTGTGGTGGAAGGATTTTGCTAATGTCCAAGACATAACATGTTTCAGATTTTACTTTGGGTGGGTTCCAGCTCTTCTTAATATGATACATGTTTTTATACTTGAACTTTATGCGTTTTTTTTGTGGAAGTGGGACCTCATGGTTCACCTGTTTCAGCCCCCCTATAATGAAGTCACACTTTTTGCCTCATTAGCCAACAGTCATTTCAGTCTAAGGTATTATCAGATGATGCAGCAGTTTCATGTTGCTAATTAAACAGACTGTATTAGAGAAATGCATATTCCTCAAGTAATTAAACAAGAACTGCTTCAGCGTAAAAAGTAATCATTTGGAAAAACAGCTGTAATAGATTTAAAAAGTGGAGAAATAAAGGCCAAGCCAGATTATGCTGTCTTGTGGCGATTTCTTTAGCAAATGCTTATTTTACCACAAATACATCCACTATGTGGTCAAAAACAATTTTCCTAGAAAATCTTTATTTTTGTATTTGATTTTCTTTTGTTTTTTCACATGGCATGTGTATCCTGTGCTTAGCCAACATGCTTCTTCCTTTGTCTTCCGAAGATGAATGCTTTGTTTTCCAATGACTTGTTCTTCTGCTGTTTGATTGCCATTTTATTCAAGCTCGTTTCTTTTTTTTCCATATGTGTACTGTCCTTTTGGCAGCATATTGCAGAATGAGTTCAGCAATTCTTACGCACGGCAGCCCTAGCTGAGCTCTGCTATATGTATCACTGTCAGCTGCCATCACAGCACCTTGTTTTGAGGACTTAGCTTACAGTGCATTCACAGTGTTTCCTGGTGAAATTTTAGTGGCAGAATCTACATGTACAGTTTTGAAGTGGAAAAGGTCAAGTTATCCAGGGACCAGGCTGGGCTGTTTCTGGTCACAGCACTGATGCCAGCAGTCACCAGAGCACTGAGTGTGAAAGCAGTTCATGTAATGGTCACAAAATGCCGATTTTTATGTGTCAGGTTTTGTAAATACAATGTAGTCAGCACTGAAAAGCATCCTGTAGGATTACAGAGGTGAGCTGTTTACATTGCTGAACAGCCTAATTCATACTGAACATTTTTGTTTTAGCCTGTTGGATGATGCTTTGAGTTGTTAGCTAACTTAAAGCTTAATTTTTAACACAGTGAGCAGTGTATAAGACTTGTGTAAGGTAAGTGTGTAAGGTGCTTGTAAATCTTTCCTGTTGTCTTTTTGCTGCATTCCTTTTCTTAGACTTGAACAGGCAGATTCGTCATTTATTTGACTTCAGTTTGGAGTTCGCTTTCAGTCCAGAAGAGTGATGTCTGTTGCACATGGTTGCACAACAGTATCAGTATGTAATACGTGTATTTATGACATACGAGAGAGGAGGTTTTGCTTATTTCTTTGTTGTTTATTTGGAGAAAGAGCCTGTTAATTGGTGTGGTTTTGCTTTTGTTTCCATCACTGGAAATACTCCTTGAATGCATATGTGCTATTTTGTTTGTTGTTGTTTTTTTGTGATTACTCTCCATAGAGACCTTTATTGCTCACATTGTGGTCATTCTTTGGACATGTTGAAGAGCTTTGAGTAATTAGCAACGTGCTCATGCCCCTGGGACCTCTGTTTCCTATAATGCCAGCTTAGCACAACTGCACGTGACTGGGGAATGATAGCCTCTGGCTCTCATCTGCTTTCCAGGGAAGGAAATGGAAGAGAGCCTGCACGTGGTTTTGAATACACTGTTTTGGTTTAGACTTTTTTTCTTTTCCAGCAAAGCAGACACTTTCCATCTGTGTGACTGTACAAGGAGTTAATTTATGGGTACTGGTGGCGTGCTGGAAAAGTGTGAGGAGCACTGCAGAGGCACTTGTTCCTGCTGTGGAGAAAGGCTTTCCATTGGCGCTGTCAGGCCTGACTCTGTGTCACTTGGAGGTTTGGCTGTGGCTTGGAGGCACTGAGGCTGTCTTGCAACTCCCGGCACCCTGACAGGAGCCAGGACAGGCTTCAGAGCTACTCCTGCCCACATTGATGGAAGAGCTGGAGCCTGGAGGAGATGTGGGAAGAGGCCATGCACCGCCTCACTTTCTGGGGGTTCAGTGCTGGAAGGGACCTCAGGGGTCATGAATCTCCAACCCCCCCTGCCACAGGCAGGCCTGTCAACCTCCGTATTTAATACTGGACCAGGTCGCCCAGGGCCCCATCCAACCTGGCCTTGAACACCTCCAGTGATGGAGCATCGATAGCCTCGCTGGGCAGCATGGTTCAGCACCTCACCACTCTCATAGTAAAGAACTTCCCCCCGAAGTCCTCATGTGATGAGGTTAGCTCCTGGGTGTTCATGTCTTGTCAAAGATGCCGGTGAGTAAAAATGTTCCATGAGTGTTTCTGCAGCCTGGCTTTGTCCTTAGCAGTTGGATGTGACTGTACGGGCCTTGAGGAATACAGAGATCTGTGCTTATGCATGTCCTGGAAAAAAATTACACATGCATGCTCTAAAGGACATAAGGATATTTATTAATGGAAAACAGAAGATCCGAGTGTGAAAGTTCCTTGGACGATACAAGCCTGTGGAAATACGCAATCAAGGAGTTAAAGCCTATTACTTTAAAGCAGCTGTTGGCAGTGGTGTTTCTGGTCTTGAGTCTTCTCTCCCTCAGCTGGTCTCAGCCCTGTCCTTGCTCTCCAGGCTCCTTCTTTCCAGCCAAGGGGTTCCCAGGCACTTGTCTTCCTCAGCCATGCAATAAGCACTCCTTACATCAGCTTTCTTCTTTCTGTCCTTCCCTGTCCATCTGTTCTGCACATCACGCACGAACTATCTGACTTACTTCTGTACCTTTCTCCCTATGCGGGTGCTAAGTGGACTAACACAGACAAGAGAGGCACAAACTAAGTATCAGAGCAAAAAAATACTTGAGTTCAGTTTTCTTTTCTGATACTGAAGAAATCACAGTCACACCTGAAAGATATGAATGGGTAGAAAATATTTTGTTGCTTGCTAGCTGTAGGAGTGGAGTCTAATTTGTGCTGAAAAGCTGTAAGATTATCCAGTGATAATCTGTTAACGCCCTTTAAAACTTTCAGCTGAATATGAATCATCTGCAGCTTTTGAAAGATTTACAAGTTGGCCAAATTGAAAATTTTTACAAGAGCAATTAAGGCCGTTCCTAGCATTTCTCAGGGCAGACAAATGTCAAGGTCCTGTTACAAAACTTCACCTGAAATAAAAACTGAACAGCCCTACAGCCCACTTAGCTTTGGGAGTGGTCTGTGTGTTGTATCTGAGCAGACTCTTGAGAAATAAGAATCTGAAAAAGTGAACATATCATTAGTTTTATATGAGGGTTAAAGAGGATATCTGGAATGCGTCAAGATGCACTTGAGTTGTTATGCCTGTTTGTTTTGCTTTGTAAGTTATTACCTTTTCTTTTAAATACAGAGAAGTGTTACTATGACTGCACTCCTAATTATATAGGAGTTGTCTTTCAATCTCTCAAGGCACTTTTAAAACCTTAAAAGAAGTGTGTTCATGAACAAGTATTTGATAGTAATTTGATAGTTTTTTTTATCTGAGTTGAGGTATACTTGATTCTTACGTTATATTTTCTTTCTTCCACATAAAATATGAGTTATTGGTTTTTGTGGGAGATGGATAGAAAGGTTGAAGAGAAGCTGCCCATTAGTTGACCAGTATTTGCTCCTGGGTCCTGAGTCATTGCTTTTGCTTTTAGTGTCTCAAATTACCTTTTTTGCTGATGGCAGTTCTTGTCTCTCTCTGACAAATGACACTGTGCTAGAATTGTGTGCCTGGGGAATTGCATCGGTGTGAAAGTGCTGGAGTAGAGAATTGCCAGGCATCTGATACCTAAGTTACCTTTATATGCCCTAAGGAAAATAATGGGTCCAGAAGGCACTGTAACTAGCAGCCATAAAACTTCATGTTGCTTCCTAGATGTCTGCTTGTCTGATATGGATATTTCTTAAATCTTTGCTATTTTGCTGATTTCTAGAACTGACCTCCAGTGAGCAGATAGATTCAGTGTTCTTACTCAAGCCCTCCTCAAGCAACGCCCAAGTTTCCACAGTGGCCAAATCCTGTACAAATGATCAGAGAACATTCAACTAATTCCAGTAACCCTACCTTCCTGTTCCCAGTATACAAAATAAAGAAGAGCTCTCCGTCACTTCTGTAGTTCAGCAAGAGGAGTGGCAGGTGGCAGTGTATGCAGCTAAAAGTTGTGGTATTCTGTTATTTTCTTGCATCTGCTTACTTATCTGTCTAGTCTGGATGACTAACCAATACTTCAAATGTTGGTCATTAAAAAGAAAAGAGCCAAAACATTCTGCTTGGAAACCCCTATCTTAGTAAGTTTGAATTGTAGAGATATACTGAAACCAAGACAACAGCAGCAAAACCTCTTCCCTTCATTTTTCCTCTGATTGTTGAGCAGCAAGCAGCACAAAGTCAAGTTGGGTGGATGCTGAATCAGGAGGAGTTCTGTGGTTGTTTTGGGTCACTTGGAAGAGATCTGTAGAATTTTTTCATCTCAGAAAAAAATATGTTAATGGACAAAGGCAAATATGAAAAGCCTTAATTTAAAGGCTGACTTGGTACAAAAGAATTTTAAAAAGCATCATAATTAAATTAAGTGTCCTGCTGCCTCAGCCATAAACTGTGACAATAAATGCAGGATAACCCCTTTCTTGTTCCTTAATATTTTTGCAATTAGTTCACTTTCTGTCCTACAGAGAGACTGCATGAAAGATCTTGTTATTTGTTGCTGTGATAAAATATGCTGGCTCAGCCTGCCTGAAGAAACAGAAGCCTTGGCAAGAATGCTGATTACCATGACAATCTAAGCAGTCTAGAGTTGCAGATTGCGTGGGTTTTATTGTAAAGATATAAAACGAGTCCTGGATGGTAGAAGAGCTGATAATATCATCCTGATTCAGGAGATCCAAGCACCTTCACAAGACTTTTTTAATAGTGTGTTATCTGAAGGAGGGAGAGAAACCTACAAACTTTATTTATATGTTTATAAAGTATTTGTGTATTTTTGTAGTTAAATATTTATTTTTATTCTGTAGTTATGTGTTATAACATTTTTGATACAGGGCTGAACTCCTGTATAAGAGTGGTTTTGAGGAGGAGCTTGGTGGAAAGGTCAGCTGAGCCAAAGATTTTCCACAGATGATGTTTCTGAATGGAGATTTCCGATAAAGAGTTTTCCCTCCAAGTAGTAGAAAAGCAGCTATGGCAGGTCTAGGCAGGGGATGAGGCCCTTATGTTGGAACACAGAGAGGCCTGGGAAGTTTTATCTTCTCTCCTTGTAGCTGCACGGGATCTTCAGCATGAGTTTTGGGTGTATGCAGGTTTCCTGCGATACAAACACCCATTGAAAATAGCAGTAGATAATGCAGGGCAAGTTTTCAAATCCTCATGGTTTCTGCATGCTCATGCAAATAGAAACAATAGCACCAAACTATTGTTCAGCTTTTCTTCCCACTCTACACTTGGATGGAGCGGCAAGTCTGTCCTGCAGGATATTCCTAAGAAAAGACAAAAATACTTCCAACACTCCCTTGTCCTAGCCATATTAGGATGGTAATGGTTTCAGCCATTACCATTTTCAAAGGTGAAAGCTGAAATGTCAACCCTTCCTTCAGCAAAATGCACTTTGATGACTGAAATGAGTGGTAATGGGGTTAACAGGTTTAAACCAACAGCCTTATGTAATGTGTTGTCCCAAGTTGGGGTAGGAACAACATTCTGTATTCTTCAATGATGTGCAAGAAGAAAATTGGGGACGCTGGCATTCTGCTTTAGAAGTTTGAAATAGAAAGGAAAAATGACTTGGTGTCCAGATGTCCCTGTACAACTGTGTATATTTTCTATTGCTTTCTTAGTAATTTTATTGTTTATACTAGAGGATTTGTTGAAAAGCAATGAGGTTATCAGTATGTCAAGAACTTTGTTTTGTTCCAGTGACTCAACATTCTAAGGCATTGCTGTCTGAGTTCCATTCATAGCATACAGCACCTGCTGGTCATGTGAAGTCATTAATAAGAGTAAAAACAGTTTAAATTAAAGACTGTCTTTTTGCACAGTTCTAGAGCATGAACCCAAAGCTGTGGGTGCAAATGATGAAGAGGAGGATGAGGGAGAACAGTTTGACTTTGACAGTGGGGATGAGATACCGGAAGCAGACAGACAAGCCTTCGTGCCACCTCCTCCTGATCCTGGAAGTAACACAGAGCACCAAGAGGCTAATGTCACAGGTGAGTCAGCCTGATGGGTTCTTCCTCCATTAGGCTGAGTCGAGATTGATCATAGAATTAAAAAAACATGTAAAAAATCTACCTGGACTTGTGCAAGGCCTTTGATGTGGTCCTATACTGCATCCTTATCTCTGAATTGAGTTTAAAGGTGGTGGTGGGTAAAGAGTTGGGTGGTCACTGCCAGAGGGTTGTTGTAAACAGCTCAATGTCCAGGTGGAGGCTGATGAGTGATGTCCACCAGGGGTCCGTCTTGGAACTGGAGCTCTTCAGCCTCTTTATCAGTGATGTAGACAATGAGATTGAGTGTACCCTCAGCAAGTTTTCAGATGACACCAAGAAGAGTGGTGCAGCTGACACTGTAGAAGGGATGCCATCCAGAGGGTCCTGGAGAGGATTGAGAAGTGGGCCCATGTGAACCTAGTGAAATTCAGCAAGGCCAAGGGCAGTGTGTTGCACTTGGATCAGTGCAGACCCAGGTTATGTCTACAGACTGGAAGAAGAACTCACTGGGAGCAGCCCTGTGGAGAAGGACTTGGGAATTTTGTTGGATGAAAAGCTGGACACAAGCCAGCAGGTCTTTTGCAGCCTGCAACACCAACAGTACCCTTGACTGCATCAAAAAGGAGGTGACCAGCAGGGCAAGGGAAGTAATTGTTTCTTTACTCTGCCCTTGTGAGGACCCGCCTGGAATCCAGGCCTGGGGCCCCAAGTACAAGAACGATGGGGAACTGTTGTAGTGGGTCCAGAGGTGGGGCACAAAGATGATCAAAGGGCTCTCTTGTGAAGAAAGGTTGTGGGAGCTGGGCTTGTTTAGCTTGGAGAAGAGAAGGCTTTGGAGAGATTTCACTCTGGCTACCCAGTACTTGAGGGGAGCTTGTGAGCAGGAGGGAGACTGACTTTTTATGCAGGCAGATAGTGATAAGACAAGGGGGAATGGTTTTAAGCTAAAAGGGGAGAGATTTAGGTTAAATGTTTACTCAGAGGGTGGTGAGGCACTAGAACAGGTTGCCGATAAAAGCTGTGGATGCACCATTCCTGGAGGTGCCCAAGACCAGTTTGGATGGGCTGCCTGATTTAGTGGCTGCCCATGACAGTGGAGTTGGAACAAGATGATTTTTACAGTTCTTTCCAACCCAACCTGTGATACAGTTCTATGGTATGAAGAGAGATCTGTGGAACAGCTGTGCATGTGTTTTGATTATTTGTGCTAGCTATACTTCTGGTGAGTTGATAAGGCAAACAATGAACAAGTGCAGTTCCTGTGAGTTTTCCCATCCATGTTCAGTAAAAAGCAGTGTATTGGTCTCAGTCATACTGCCATGCTACAATAAAACTTTGCCTATGCAACTGTAATAGGTGTGGATGAATCCAGATGAGCTGCTTTCACAGCTAAGCTTTCTGGTTGCTGATATTAAGCTGATATGCATTAAAAAAATGGAGTCAGAGTGTCAGAATTTTGTTCATAACAGAAGTCTTATTTTATTGAAGATTAAAACATTTTTTTTTACAACACTTGCAGATGTTTTCAATCCTGAGGTATGTTCTGGAAATTACTGTATTCTGTTCAAATTGACAACAGCTGATTTTGCTGACTTTGATCCAGTTTTCTTTTGTCAACAGGCACTGTGGTCATGGCAATGAGAGGTAAATAACTGATCAGTTGACCGTGCTCAAAAACTTCTGATCACTTGGGATCCAGTTCTGTAGTTTGCTTTAAAATGGCCTTTAGTTCCACTGCATTTTAGTTCTCTAAAGATACCAGAAAGAAGAGAGTTTATTTTCAAGGAGGAAAACTTGGAAAGTCATTTTCTTTTCCTTTTTCTTAGCAGAGCATTTTCAGCTCCCTGTAGAGTGTCCTTCCAGTGAGCATTTTTTTGCTCATGGCTATTTCTAAAATGTTTATTATATTTGTATATATAGGATATAAATTCCACTACAAACTGACTTCAGATTTCAGGTCTTAAGGCTGTTTGCAGGTATGTTTTTATGGGAAGCAAGAAGGTATCCTGATAACCTGTCAGAAATCTCCTTGTCTAGTATTTAGGATCAAGTTATTGTTTTTCCATAGTGTAGTTTTTCCATCCTTGTGACATAGTTGTTTTGCTGCTGTTGCATTCCTCATCTGTAAAATGGGGAGGAGAGCACCACAATGTGGAAATTTTGAGTCACAGATTATAAGTTGTATATAAAGTCATATAAATGTTTGGGATATTTTAAATACCAGTACAAGCATCTTGGACAGGCACAAAAAATAAAACTTTGTTTAATTTTTCAGCTAAAGGAGCTGATAGCTTAGAAAAAAGTGAGAAGCTACAAGCATCAGAACCTATTGCAGAAGATACTCCAAGGAAAGTAAATCCCTACTCAGTCATAAATATTTCCCCAATGCAAGAAAAGGATCCATCCTCCTCACCAGATCCAAGTCCTCAGGATGAACCTGCCAGTCCAAACACATCCAGCGGATATTCTGTCCCTGTGCCCTGTGGCTATGCAGTGCCATCCAATTTACCTCTGATACTGCCAGCATACTCCAGTCCTGTCATAATACGTAGCGTTTCTGTAGATGAGGAAGGTAGGGTGTTTTTGCAACTTACTTTCTTTGAAGGGGGGATTCTTGTTTAATGTGAGATAGTTGTGTTGTTTTGTAAATGCTTACGTAGCATTCAGACTTGATGTCTAGGAGATTTTGTGTCAAAATAGAAGAATAATTTCATCATGGAGTAGGAGGTAAGTTTTAGCTGGACTTAGTCAATAAGTGTCAGCTTATTTGAAAAACACACACAAATTGTGAGTAACAACAACAGAAAAAAAAAAAAGAAAAAAGTATTCTAATAAAACTCTGCTTTCCTCATTAGGATCGAGATAGCTAAGCTAAGATGCATAAGGAAAAAATGTATAAACACTAAGTCAGTTATATCCCAACATTTTACATCTGTGATATTTGGCCTTTGTTTTTGTTGGCACAATATTGCACTATAAAGCACAAGTCAGGACTCCTGTCTTCTCTTACCATTAAAAATGATTAATGCTAATTCCCTTCTAATGTCACAGAATAATTTCCAGAGTCATGATTATGTATTCAAGCCAAATGATTTCTCCTCAAACCCTTAGAATACTTGAGCTAGGTTCTATCAGAATTCCTGTCTCTTTTACCTTTTCTGTATCCACTTCTTTTTATTTGTTTTTCTAGACCTTGTGGATTTAGATTTGCTGTGATTTTTTTTTTCTTGATGATTTGGTGAACTCTGCTTGTCCTTTAATAAAATACTGAGACAGAAGAGGAAATAACTATGGATTATTACAGAAACGGGAACAACCCCCCTATTTTGTAAACAGAATTGGCAAAGTTGACAGCTTAATGCTAAGAAAGCAGGAGGAACAGAAAGCTTTCCATATGCTGTTAATTTTTTTTTTATTTCAAATATATTTTTCTTCAGCTAGGTTGCAATCCTACTGTAATTCTGTGTGCTATGACACTTTTTTTGCATATTAGGCATATCAGAGAATTTATGCAAATATATTCTTATGTTTGTGATTGATATTGCCTGTTGAGGAATATATGTTTGAGAGAGAAGAATTAAATGTGTCAGGCACTGTAATTTTCTCTGATAACTCTTACAACAAATTGCTCTGTCCCTGTGAATGATCTGAGTTGTGAAAATAGACATGATAGAAAATAGATATGAAGAAGCACAACTTTTTTTAGCTATGATCAAGAATAAAAATGCTGCATAGATTATTCATTAGCAATATTAAAAAAAAAAAAAACAGTTTCATTAATTTATGCCATTTGAACTAGACTAACATTTTATTCTAAACATTTTGATGATTGTATGTGTTTTTTTCTATTTAGCAGGTATGCAGTCAGCAACTGAAGAATGTCATTGTAATTCTTTAAACTCAGAGGAGCCCCAAAATAGGTGATTGACAACTCAATATGTTTTAATGATCTAAACTCAATATGTTTTAATGATCTATAAGACTTTAATTCCTGAGAAACCTTGGATTCAATAAATCAAAAACTTTGTTTTTCATTTTCCATGTCTGGAGCTTTCAAGTTTTGTTATTATTTTGACTCCTTAACTTTGCTTGTGTACCAAAATCTACACAGATTAAGGTCTAGTGTATATAACTGTCCATGACATTTTGAGGGGGAAAAAAGAAACAATTTTTATAGAGTCATCAGCTGCAGCAGGACCACTGCCAACGTGCAGTCAGACCAGCTGTGGCTGATGGAATTCCATCACTTCTATAGCTCTCTTTCAGTTAGTTATAGCTGTTCTTGGATCACTCTTATCAGTCTGAAAAGTTCCCTGTATTCAACCTTTTGGTTGTAGGCTGTGTGCCTACCATGTCCCAATTTCTGCACATCTCTCTAGAAGAGCAATTTTGGGGAGCTAAACCTGGATGGGTTACTGCAGATTGAGCCCCACCTGTGGCAGCTAGAGAAGGAAAATAGCCTCCCCCAGACCATTAAGAGGCTGTGCACCTGTTGCTGTAGCCTTGAATGTCTTTATTTTTATTTATAGTGAAAACATTTTCAAAGAGAGAGTTTTGTGTTCTGGTAAAAAATAATCCAGAAATAAATATTTCTTGAGGTTGGAAGTGTTTTCAATTTATTGACTAAAGTCGTCAGACTATTCAATGGATTACATACATGCTGAAGCAGGGTTTTTAAGGAATCATCAGCCTCAGAGTGAGAGCTGGAAAACAGTGAGATATTTTTATTTATTGACTTGTTTTTGTGGATGTTTAAATGTATTGTTGTGTAGATTTTAGTGCTTTTATTTTATGCCTTTTTTTTTTTTTTTTCCCCCTCAAGTGAAGATAACCAGGACAAGAGAGAAGATGATGCTCTGGCCAAGTGGGTTGCAGATCCTGCAAATACAGCGTGGATGGAAAGTAAGTATCAGTGAGCTCAGAATACAGCCATAGAAGAAGGTCAGTTTTAAGTTGTGATAAACAGTATATATAATGTACATTGTATGTTACAGGAGTGTCCATGTTCACTTGTATTTTTTTTCAGGAGTATTCTGGAGTCCAACTGTACCCAGTTAAAATATCCAGTAGTGTAATAAAATTATGTGTTATAAAGCAAAGTTAAAGTTAACGTTCACTTTTCCATTCCTTTTTGGAGTCTACAGAATAATTAATCACTGTCTAAAGGACATTTGGCTCTCATGTATATGGTGGAAATTTGCTTAAGTTCACGGTGTTCTCTGTGACTGTGTATGAAATTGCACTCCTACAGTAACTGACAAACAAGTTCTTAGAGAAGATGGAAGGGAAGGAATAGGCATAATTTGTTAATAGAATCATAGAATTGCTCAGGTTGGAAAAGACCTTAAAGATCAGGAAGTCCAACTGCAAGATCATCAAGTCCAAATGCATCTATCTAAAAGCAGAACATAGACGATATGGTTTGGTTGCTGATGGGTTATCCTGGCTGTTCTCAGATACAACAATGTGAGGGATCCTACTGGGCTGGAGGTTCATCTTAATGTCACTTGAAACAGTTGAAGAATTTGCATTTCTGTCACGGAATCATAGAATGGCCAGAGTTGGAAGGGACCCCAAAGATCCTGAATCTCCAACCCTCTGTCCTGCCTCTTGACTTTCTAAGTTAATCATTATGTCACTTACGGTTTTGATTCTTTTTCTGAAAATGTCAGATGCAGCTTCTTACAGCTAACTGGTAAGGTGTTGAGCAGCACTTTATAAGTGCTATGATGTGAAAAGGAGAGAGCTAGCTGTGGAAGCAGATTTCTGTTTTTCAGGCTACTGAAGGTCATAATAAACAATGCAGATAAAAGCACTTGAAATGTCACACATACCATGTAATTACAGTTCCTATGTATTATTGCGTTATTTGAATAACCGTTATTAGATGTACTAGTGAAATGCTGAGGAAAAATGAATTGCATCTCCGCTGTATTATAGAATTATGTAATATCTTGTGTTGGAAGGGACCTTTAAAGAATCATCTAGTTCCAACCCTCCTGCTATGGGCAGGAACATCTTCCATCACATCATCAAACTCTTTCAGGGAGTGACAGTCCACAACTCCTCTGGACAATCTCTTTCAGAATCTACCAGTACAGCCAAAATTCTTTCATGGTCCCACTTGGATTTTAAGGGTTTTCTCATTCCTTCTTGCTTGTTTTGATTTGCTTTCAGACCCAGATGAAGTAATTTATGATGACGTGCCAAGAGAAAATTCGGACTCTGAACCAGGTTTGAAGGCTTTGTGATATGAACTGTATAGATGTTATTTTAAGTTAAAATCGATGTAATTCAACCTATGTGCATGTATACTGAACAGATGCATTAACTAAGTTCTATGTAAGCAGGATTAGCCCTAACAATCATCAGTAGATCTTACAGTGTTGAAAATTAAAGCTGACTTTTGATATCTATCTCAGCATGTCTCGTACTCCTCTATGTCCAGGCAGTGAATTCTGTTTTATTTTATAGATACACCTCAAAATTCCTGAGTGACTGTAATTTTATGTTAGAGGATGGCAGTGTTGGGTGTTGTAGCTGTAGTAACCTAAACAAGGCAGAGTGGGTAGGGAAAGAGTGTTTTAAATAGTCTATTGATATATAATAATGCAGCATTATCACAGTTGTACAGGGAATTTGTTTATTTTTGGAAGTTTCCTTTCACATAGATTGCTGTTTGATGGAAAACTGTATTCAGCTTACTGAATATCAGGGGAGATGTGGGGCAGGTGTTTACCATCTTGACTGTGAGTCTCCAGAAAGGATTTCTTTCAGCTTGGCAGTGTTCTAGCTCCTTACTGTATTTGAAAGGAGTAGCAAAGATCTTAAAGTAGTTGGTGGAACCTAGATTTTTCCTTTATTGGGAACGCTGGAGTTAGGGATAAAGAAGCTTCTTAAAACAAACTTTTGCTGAGGTTTGTTGTGTTGTTTTTCTTCATTGTGATGACTATACTAAAGGCTTGTTTGTCACTAACAAATTATGTTTGAATGAATCTGCTTGTTTAGGAATTTGGCATCTGCTTTTCATAGCTATTCATTTGTTACTGAAATTGATTATAACCATGTTAACGATTCAGCAAAACAGTTTATTGTGTAGAGTACATGTTTATCTTTAAAACCTTAACATTTTCATTTCTTGTCCTTAGTGCTATCTAGGCAAGATGTTTTACAAAATGTATTATTAAAATTTGTTTCATTTATAATTTGAATTTATTATGTTGCATTTATAGGTAATGCTTTTATTAGTGGGAAGTCCCTTAGTGGACTAGGCAGGGATGTCTTTGCACTGTGGTTTCTCAGCCAGGATATAATTGTAGTTTGAGTAGTAGCTGTGAATTCTTTCTAATATGTTGTGGGATTTGGACATAGCAATATTGTTTGAGTAAGGCATGTTTCCAATGGTATTGTGGTGTGTAACAAGAACACTGGCTGTGTGTTCTGGTACTATTTCAACAGACACACTCGCTTTGGCTGTTTTTAATATTGAATTGGATTAATATTATGCAAAAGTGTGCATATGAAAGTCTGCACTGTTCTTTATGGTACATCCTGAACAAGGTTTTTGTTGTTTAGACAAACAGGTATTTCAGTGTAGCTTTCTTTTATTTTGGTTTTAATTCTTGCAGAGGAAATGATTTATGATGATGTTGAAAATGGTGATGATGGTGGAAACAGCTCGCTGGAGTATGGATGGAGTTCAAGTGAGTTTGAAAGCTATGAAGAACAAAGTGATTCTGAGTGTAAAAATGGAATTCCCAGCTCCTTTTTGCGAGGCAACCACAAGAGGCATGTATGTATCCTGCAGTGCTGTTCAGTCATTGAGGTTATTCTGATTTTCAGCACTTGTCTTTCTCTCCTGTATTTCCCGTCTTCTCCGTCCAGCTTCAAATGCCATCATCTTTATAAAGGGGATGTAAATCTGTGGGAGCAGCAGTCTACAACAAAATGCAACAGGGAGAAGATACAAGTATTAAACAGGAGCTCCTTAAAAGAGAAAACCTCAAACTAATTAGAAGTGGAATTAAAAATTGAATCCTTTTTCCATGTGGGCAGTTCCTCACTTCCTTTATTTTTTGCAGCTTCTGGGTTAGTGTATGTGTTAAATGAGTGTAGAAAATGTGAAGAACAACTGGGGTAAGCTTGAAGTTTTGGGATCCTTCAGGCACCCAAAAGTCACAAAATTGTCACATGTTCCGTACCTGTTTGCCTTAGATCTGTATCGCTTTGGTCATTTGATGGTGACTGAATTTAAAGAAATTAAAAAAATCTTTTTTGTGTGTGACCACAAAATTGTGGACAGAATTGTGGTCTTATTGTGGACAGAATAAAGGCGGTGGTGGTTAAAATGCTATATGGGTGACATCTATGCTCTGTGCCAGGAAGCCACATGGGAATGTAACCTTCCTGCATATTTTTGGCTGCATTTCAGGAGGAAATTTGCACTCTCATGCTCTCTGTACTTCGTTTCCTCTCTTTTTACTGTTATGCCTTTACTGTGGGGGGGAAAAAAAAAAAACAAAAACTCCTGCATGTGATCTGGGGAAGCAGTCAGTTCCCTGCTCTGAGTGCAGGCAGAATGCCCGCACCCAGGTGCAGTGCAGAGCCTGGCCAGAGCACAGCTTCTATAAGAGGAGGAGGTTTTGGTGCTTGGAGATCCTACAGAAAACTTGGAGTTTCTCTGATGTTGCTAACCAGTAATAGATGGCTATGAGCTGTTTTGTAACTGAGTACAGTCAGTGAGCGAAGTGCTCCAGCACTCAGAAATTTGTAGCAGTAATGCAGCGGCAGGAAGGGGAAATACCAAAAACTGAGGACCAAATTTGTACATTCTACATATTTTTTCATTAAGCTGGGTGTGCTTGCTTTAGCTGCTTTCTGCTTCTCTGGCCCTAGATTCTTTTTATCCTGTTTTAAATACTACTACTACTCTTGCTACCACATTTATCTCACCTTTATTCCAGGAAATACAGTCCCTGTACACGTGCACTTTCAAACAGAAAATGTGTGAGAAATTTAGAGAGCACATATTCAAGATGGGAATACTGAAGCACTTGCTCTTCTATGGCGCCTTTATTTTGAATTTTACAGGCTTCTTATCTTAATGAAAACAAAAGCCTCATTTCTTTGTTTCCCTCCAGTACCCGTTATCTGCTTTCCCTTGACCTCCATCCTTGCTGCCTGTGCTTTGGAAATCAGGGAGTGAGCAATTAGCTGGAAAACTTGATCCCACTCAAATCAGCACTTTGTAAGTTGGGTGCTGATGTTGTGGTTTTGTTGTTGTTATTGGTTTGTTGTTTTGTTGTTTTTTTTTGACCTGACTAGAACAAGTTTAAGCTGTTGCAGCAGTTTCTTTCTGGGGAGGAAGTTTTTCAACTAACCTGAAGAAAACTGAATTTGGTTGTTGAGTATCTTTGGAAGAGACTGGAAAGTACTTTGCACTTCAGCATGTAAGTCTTGATGTGGCTGCTTGTTCTTCTGAGGATAGAGGTGAGGAGTTTAGAGTATGTTAGCTGGTGGATGGAGAAGTCGGAGAGACTGCTGCCCCTGTATGGGTCACTGGGAGCTGGAGAAGTTGGGAAACTATAGAGGGGGTTTGGAGGAGGATGAGGAAAGACCAAAATTTTAGGATTTTTAAGATAAAACAAACAAGCTCCTGCATCGGCATTTCAGCATAGGCAGAAGCAGCTCCCCTTTTTACCTATTCCCTGTGTCCAATCCTTTGACTAACTCTCGCTTCTCCTCAGGTCTTATGATGGATGTTAACAGTATTTTCCCAGCATGTTTCCTTTATAGTCTTTCAGAACCTGTAAAGGACTTAACTTATTATTTTTTCAGTAGGTTGAAAAGTATGGGAAGGTTGGAGGCATGATTTTAATTGTAAGTGATAATATGACTTCCCTCAAAGTCACTTTTTAATTACAGCTTTTGAAATTAATTTTTAAATTTTATTTTGAAGAACTGAGAGTGTTTATACTATCAAATATTTTTAGGCTGTGAACCAGATGCTGTTCTTAATTATACTGCTGTAATACCAGAATCATCATGTTGGAGGTAATTGCATCCTAACCCATCCTAGTAGAGCTCAGTGTGGGACCTGCCCCTTTGTTTTCAGCTCAGTAAGCCTTCTCTTTCCTGATGCTTTGATCATTTGCCAAATAACTCTGTTGGCATCAAGCAGAGGGTTTTTCCATTGGGCTTCTTTTCTATTATAAGGCACACCAAATATCTATTTTTTTCCCTATTGAAATGTTGGCTCCTTTCATTTGGCTTCCTCAAAATGTTTAGTGATGGTTAATTAGTACTCCAGGGCATTTCTCCATGATAACTTACCTTGCAAATGAATGTATTTGTGCATGAGGTGGTTATGTGGTCATGCAATGAGGCTGTGATAGAGCAGAGGAAAGACGCATGCTTCCCAGTTCCCAAACACTGGGAACAAGTCTCTGTGTCCTCCCCTATTAGATTCTCCTTTCCCAACTCATTAGTATTGTAGATCTCCGTCTTCTCAGGTGTCAGCAACTTCTGCAGCTTCATCAACCTTTGAGAACTCATCTGATTCACCATTTTGAAGGAGAGTCAGAAATGCTCTGGGTAGGCTTTGCACTCCGCTGAATGATGCTCGTGTTAAAACTGATGTGTTTCCAAATGGTTTGTAAGAAATGTACATAATACAATTAATATGCAGTTAGCTTAGACTAAGTGACTTTATCTCTCTCTTTACATAGTTGCCAGCATAGTGCAAAAGTACCTGGCTGACTTTCGGCAAGTCCAGTGAACTGCAGGGGTAACGGTCCATTCGCCGGGCTGGAGCTTCCCTGTGTGAATATTCTCTCCTTCAGTTGTCTGTGTTTCAGTAGGCAGACTGGACAACATGCATGATATGCTTGAGTACTTTAGCATGAAGTTTGCACTACGGGCTGTTTGAAAAGATTGTGTCTTTTTGTGTACTGTAGCTTTCTCATGACCTTACGCGTTTAAAGGAGCATTATGAGAAAAAGATGAAAGATTTGATGGCAAACACTGTGGGAGCAGTAGAGATTCAGCAACTAAAGCAAAAACATGAGCTGAAGGTAGCGTAGTTAATTTCTGTAATTAGCTATGTTTAAATTATTGCTTTTCCAACGCAGGCCGTGTTGTCTTTTTCTTTTAATAATAGCTTGAAAAAAATGGACAATAGTTTGTTTAAAATGAGTTCTAAATGTAGCAGTAGTTTGTCTTGAAAATATTTTGTCAGTAACTTTTTCTCATGCTTATTTATCAATCGTAGCAGTTTCAGCAGATCAGACAGGACATTGTCCTGCCTTTACCCCAGAGTCTGAGCTAGGAGTACAACCCCAGTGAGCTCCACAGGGCACGTCTGACCCTGGCTTTTTGTCTGTGTTGCATAAAAATTGTAGGACTAAGAATGTTGCTGCTATCCATTTCTGAATGGAATGAGCATACAAAGGCTATTTTTATGGAGTTTTTTAATGCTAAAAACTTTATCTCAGGCAGAAAAAAACCTGCCTGATTGCAGCAAGACAGCTTTATTTGTATTCTAATGTAGCTGATGATGTCAGCACAGTTCTGGCAGTGGTGGTTTGGCGGCCGCTGGGAAAGGAAGAGTACAAACCAGTTTAGTTTCCTAGTGAAACATCTCTTTTTTTTTTCTTCTTTTTCCTCCAAGGAACTTCCATGTTGTCGAAATGTATTATAAAATTCTACTTAATTAAACCAGTATACTGATTTCTTCAATTAATGAAATTATTGTTTTTAACATTTTCTGCAAGACACAGTGGTTATTTAAGAATGTAGTCAATACAAAATTGAATCTTTAAGTTGGAAATATTCTGGTAGAGCTAGTGGCAGATGAATGAGAAGCCTTGCCATGTATGACCTTTCTTAGTATTTATTTGTTATATAATAGAATGCTGAGCTATTGAGTTTATTGTGATGTCAGATATTTTGAAGCAGAAGGGTTCTTAAACCATTTTGAACATACATGCAAGGTTGTCATAAAGTAAGACCCTTTGTTCAGGTTTGATTTTATTAGGAAGAAGTACGGATGTTCACATCTGCAGTTTGATGGCTGTGTGTACTTCCCGTATATTTATTTGACTTTGGGCTATATAGCCCCCACTTGACAGTATTTTTAAAAAGATGTTAAAAGTACTCTGCATGGTATGCAGAAGTGGATTCCCATTATTCACTGAACATGTAGACTGTATTTTTTATCTTACAGATGCAAAAGCTCATGAGAGCTGCTAGAGAAGGTACCAAAGATGGACTTGAAAAGACAAAAGCAGCTGTGAAGAAGGGTCGTTCTTTCATTAGAACTAAGTCTTTTATTTCTCAAGGTATGTGCCTGTTATTTTACTCTGTTAATGTTGTTTCTTCTAGTTATTTCTGAGGAAGGGTGTGAATAGCTGAGTAGGATTTTTATTTGTACTAGGAACCAAGTACTGGATGCACAGAATTATAGAATCATAGAATGATTTGGGTTGGAAGGACCTTAGAGATCACCTAGTTCCAACCCCCTGCCATTGGCAGGAACACCGCTTACTAGATCAGAATGTCAAATCAGTTCTATGTCAGCTAATAATAGTTTAGCATTCAGTTCAGATCACTGTACAGTCACTGCATCTTGAGTAGTTTTGGATTTAGGGTGCAGTGACCTCTGAATCTGAAAGCAAGACAGAAGAGTCCACTTAAAAAAATATGAGTGTAATAGATGCTAGCTAGAAATTGGTATATGGGGATTATAGAAATTTGATTAGGGTATTCAGTTTGTCTACTTCCCTGCCTTGAATAACTCTGCCTGATAGTGGAAGCTTTATCACACTTTAGTGATTTTAGTTTAGAAAAAAAAAAAGTATGGGAGGAGCTGTCAAAACAGGAGTTCTAAATTCAAACAAGCATCAGTCCTCTGATATGACCCACAGAGACCACAGTCCACAGTTCTTTTTTTCATGGGACAGGGAGTAGTAAGAAAACTGAAACTTCTTTCTTCTCAATGGTAAAACTGAGTGGCAGCCTGTTCTTCTGCTTAGGTTTCTGCTCAGCTTATTAAGTGGTTGTAACTTCAGAGCTTTTAGAACTATAGTTTTAAGAAGGCAAAACCACAAGATTGGCGTAAGATGGCTTTTAGCAAGTAAGCTAACTTAAAGCTGTGTTGTATGTATCTGTAAGGGCTAGTGCACATATCACATTCCTGTCATGGGCTAAATTTAGGGGATTCACCACCATAGGAAAGAAAGTAGATTGCAGTTGTAGTGGTAAAAAATGTATTCTCACCTTCTTTCTGTTGCAAGGAGGAAATGACCTTCATCAGCACAGCAATGTTACAATGGACCCAGCTTTCTGCTTTATTTATCATGAGTTTAGGTAGCAGATGTAGGATATCTGTGGATGGTTTAATACTTTAGGCCACTTACCAAATCAACAGGGAGCGTGTGATAAATTTGTTGATTAAGCTCATAAATTCCAGTAGCCAACAGAACTGCTTCTCTTAATTCCGTTTTTGTTATCAGCTGCAGTTTCTCTCAGTCCATTCTTTCTCCTCTGTTGGTGTCTGGCTGTTTGACTGGCTGTGTGCTGCCACCTACCTCCACACTTCTGTTATGCTTCTTGTGTAAAATTAGTGGCTCTGAGAAATACGTAGGGAGCAATGTGGAATCCTTTCTTCTTGCAAGTGCCATTTTGGTACATTTGGCTACTGATTTTAATTCAGTTTATGAACAGCTATATGGAATTTCTTGCACTGAATTACATTATGAACATGTTTAATTTCTTTCCAAACATAATTTATTTCAAAACTACAGGCCCTTGACCCTACAGCTTTAGTCCTAGTTGTCACACGGAACAGCCCTGTGCTTGTATCTGTGAAGAGGGAAGAAAGGTCAAGCAGTAGATGCATAGATTATCTGCTTCTGTGCAGTTTTAGGACATTGAACTGTCTTTTGTAAGTTGCTCTGTGTTAGTGTGCTTCACAGATGCTATAGAAATGCTGAGAAATTCCATTTGCATAGTAATTAAGTCTTCTCTGTAAATACTGTTCTTGGACAGTTGAATCTTTGTCTAGTTCCTTTTTTTTTTTTTTTTAATTTATACATTCTAAAGGTTGATGTTTTGGTTATTCAATTATTTTTAGATCATAGATCATCATGCCTGGAAGAAGAGGAGCTAAATTTATTTATTGATGTGGACTGTGTGCATACAGAAGCAATTATGACCCCTATGCCTGAAGGATTATCACAACAGCAGGTAGCAGGCTTTTGGAATTTCTGGAGCTCCAAGATTTCTGTTTTAAATATGGAGAATATTCTGCATACTCTCTGAATCTTAAGTTTTCTTGTGATTTAAAAAAAGATGAAGTTGAGTCTAGAGAAGTGTCACCCCCTCACGGTCTATATTAATGCTGGAAACTATCAGCATCAGTTTGAATTTTTGACTGAAAATAAATCCTGTGAGTTCATGTTACTGTGTTGTTATGGTAAGTAATAATAGCTGGATGTGAGCTTTTAGTGTTTTGTGGTGTGAAGTACTGAGTTGGTCAGTACCTTCAGAAAGTGTGCAGCAAATCTAATGGTATTTCTTGAAAACAAATTAAGGAGAGGTTGAAAAGAGTTGTATGGGCTTTTTTTTTTCTCAAGTTTCATAAAATATTAAAATAAATGTTTAAATGAAATGTTAAAACTTGGCAAATTTTAAGTAAATATATCCTCTTCAGAAAAGAGAGAGAGAGCTCTTAGTTTGGAATAAACTACTATTCTTGGTTATCTATCCAGGAGGAGTAACCCAACTGAGCAGGGATGGAGTTAGGAAAGCCAGAGCTCAGCTGAATCTAGTGAAGTGTGGTGGAAGAAAAGAAAGGTTCCTTATCTCTGTATCTCTATAGGTATATCACAGAATCACAGAATTGTAGGGGTTGGAAGGGATCTCCAGAGATCATCGAGTCCAACCCCCCTGCCAAAGCAGGTTCCCTACAGCAGGTCGCACAGGTAGGCGTCCAGGCAGGTCTTGAACATCTCCAGAGAAGGAGACTCCACCACCTCCCTGGGCAGCCTGTTCCAGTGCTCCGTCACCTCACTGTAAAGAAGTTCTTGCGCACATTTGTGTGGAACTTCCTATGTTGCAGTTTCCGGCCATTAGCCCATGTCCTGTCACCCTTCACCACTGAAAAGAGTCCAGCCTCACCACTCTGTCCCCCCACACCTCAGATATTTATAGACCTGGATCAGGTCCCCTCTCAGTCTTCTTTTCCCAAGGCTGAACAGACCCAGTTCACTCAGCCTTTCCTCATAGGAGAGATGCTCCAGGCCCTTCACTATCTTTGTGGCCCTCCACTGGACTCTTTCCAAGAGATCCCTGTCTTTTTTGTAGTGGGGAGCCCAGCCCAGAACTGGACGCAGTACTCCAGATGAGGCCTTACCAGGGCAGAGTAGAGGGGGAGGATCACCTCCCTTGACCTGCTGGCCATGCTCTTTTTAATGCACCCCAGGATGCCATTGGCCCTCTTGGCCACAAGGGCACACTGCTGGCTCATGGCCAACCTGTCATCCACCAGGACACCCAGGTCCCTCTCCGTGGAGCTCCCCTCCAGCAGGTCACCACCCAACCTGTACCGGTGCATGCAATTATTCCTCCCCGTATATATATATAGATATATATAGATGCACATGTAAGAAAAAGGAAAGTTAAGAAAAGTAAGGTCTGTCAAAGGACACTGAGAAGACTGAGAAAGTCAGTGCCACTTTTGGCTCAGCTTTTACTAATTAAGGATTGTCCTCAGACTTTCAGAGCCTCCAACCCTACAGACAGGTCCTGTGAATTATTACCTGCAGTGGAAGAGGATGCAGCTAAGGGATGCTGGTGCTGTGGCCAGTTGGAATTATGCATGTCCTTAAAACTAGGTGACATGTATTTAGTGGTACTGAAGGGAAGGCCTTTATCATCAGTGCCTTGGAAAAAATTAGACATCACACTCATCAGTGGTACAAAGTCCAGTAGGTGGCCAGTGTTAGTAGTGTCCTCTGGGAGCTGATGCAGAGCCAGTGCTGTTTAATGTCATTAACAATCTGGATACCAGCTGCAAGGCACTTCTCAGCATGTTTGCAGACAGCACTGAAGTGGGATAAGCTGCAGGTAATATGCTGGGAAGTAAGGCTGCCATTCAGGCTGACTTTGAGCTGAAGAGCTGATCTGACAGAAAATCCAGGTGTTTCAGCAGATTCAAACAGGACTCCTGGTTTAGGGACAGCATAACCCTGTGTGTGACACAGTCTGGAGTACAGCAGACTACGTGGCAGCCTTTGGTGTCCCAGTTGTACTGGGTGAACTCCAGAAGCCCCTTGCAACCTGAATTACTCTGTGATGAATAAGCTGACTTTATGAATGTGCTTTCTTTAAACAGTAGGTGGCAGGATAGCTTTTGTTTAAATCAGGCTCCTGTTGGACTGCTACATTCTGCTTTCTGTGACTATCATGTTAGCTTTTGCATCATTTTAAGACTGTGACATGAAATCTTGTTGTTCACTGTTTATGTCTATATGATACTTCAACTAGCAGAAGTGCTAATGCTTGCATGTAGGCCTCTTGTAAGCTATGAAAATTATGATTAAGTGCTTGTAGGCACTTTAAAATATTTAATTTCTGTATTGTAGAGCCTGAAAAACATTTTGCAAACATACTGATTCTTTCCAGAAGAACGAAGTGCGACAAAAAGTGGAGATACTATCTCCTACTGGTGCAGCCAATATGTTGCACCCAATAAGAAACCGTTAAATCCAGTCTAAATACAAATTAGACACAATGAATTTTACTATATTTATCTTTAAGCAAGGTCTAGCATAATTTTAAAATCTTCTTTTGAAATGCCAGCACTTGAAAGTAAATCCTTACATGACCTGCATATAACTTAATAATATGAAATACAAGTGTGGAGAATTAAAGGCAGCTGCAGAGAATAAAGCAGGAGGCCACAGAGAAGAGAAGCAAATCTGAGATTTGAGTTTCATGGTAACTTATGCTAGTTTAGAATAGGAAAAGAAGCAATTTTGCCTTGTCTTGTGCTTGTGGGAAATGTTGTATTTCTGCCCTCGTATTACTTTCTCCCTCAAACAGAACACCACTTTTGAAAGCCTCGGGATGAGTTGGATTAGAAAGTTCTTTTAGGTGAAAATAAATCCTTAAAAATAATAAGAAATATAATGCGTATCAGTTAAAAGTTTTACTTTTGAATCAGATCAATTTCTCCATCCTTCCATGTATGCAATATGCATTTCAACTGGGGGAGTGAAGGAGGATATCTGATGAGTAGCCTACAGTCTGTAAACATAAAATGTAAACATAAAATGCGATAGTATTTCCTGAAACTCATCTCATTGTGCCAGTTGGTATGAATATAAATAAGGTTTTCACTTGTCTCTAGATCTGCCTGTGTTCATGATGAGGACAGGACAGCAGGCCCACAGGCACACTGGCCTGAAAAGCTGGGAAGTGGGGTGGAGGGGGGGGGGGGAAACAAAGAGGGAAATGAATAATAATGAATAGGGGAAAAAAAAAAAACAGTGGCAACGATCTGAGAAGGAAAGTTAGCTTACTAATTATGATAACAGAAATACAAGTTAATTGGGATTGAAGCTAATAAACCAAATAGATGAGAGAGAGCGTGTCCCAAACCAAAGGCCTTACTGTAAAGCTGAAGGCAAGATGGCTAGGGAGCAAGCACAGCCAAGACGAGCAGCAAAAAAGAGCAGTCTTATGGCTTGTGGGCAGTTTTATCTTTCCTTCTGAATGGAAAATGGAAATGCAAAATCCTCTGGGGTATGTAGTTGTTCTTCTCTTCTGAGAACCAGGTACCCAGAAAATTGGCAGTCCACAGAACTGGAGCATTTAACTCTTGAACTCCCAGTGCTCTACATGATGTTGTGATATGGGATACCTATAAGAAAAATCGTAAAACCATGACAGCATGGTAATATTGCCACCTTCTACCCCTTGAGCCCAAATCCTGACTTAGATACTTTACTTTCCTTTGGCCTTGCCTTAAGAAAGCGATTAATTTTTGCTTATTTGTCCCACAAATCAGTCCTATAAATGTTATATAATATTAAAAAAAAAAAAAAAAAAAAAAAAGAAGCAAGTAGAAAGAAGGAATTCTGCTTGAAGACTGATTTTGAACACCATTAACTTGTTTTATTGTGGTTATTTACTGAAATAGCCAATATCTTCTGTAGCTGTTGCTGTCTATATCTAAATTCATATATCTACAATTAAATTGTATTAGAACTAAAGCTTGGAATTTGAACAGTAAACAAAGACTACATAGGCTTGCAGTAACTGTTATTGTCCTAATAATAATTTTAGAGTAATGATAAATTTAATGACTCTTGAAGAAGTAGAGTAAACTAGAAGTAGTTTATTTTATGGCAGTGCCGGAATTGCTTTGTGTTTTTTTGCTTGTTATTTATGTGAAAATTTGATGATGAATATTCCTTGTTACAATGAATACGTTTACCTGAGAAAGCTGTTTTTCCTCAACAGGTTGTGAGAAGATATATTTTGGGCTCTGTAGTTGATAGTGAAAAGAATTATGTGGATGCTCTGAAAAGAATCTTGGAGGTACGTTGTTAACTTCGGCATTTTATGATTTGAGATATGAAAATTAATTGAATAATTGAAATAATTGAAATTTGAAATTAATCCTTAATGAATCTGTAGTGTGACTCTCAGACTTTCCTACAGATTCTTTATGCCAAACATTTCGAGAGATTTTATTTGTGTATACTGTTACATAAATTGTTATTGTTTCTTCTGTGTATAGGAGACCCCATTTTTAGGTGGTTTTAATCTATGTCTTTTTTTTTCCACAGCAATATGAGAAGCCCCTTTCAGAAATGGAACCAAAATTACTGAGTGAAAGAAAACTCAAAATGGTCTTCTATAGAATTAAAGAAATTCTTCAATGCCATTCAATGTTTCAAATAGCCCTGGCGAGTCGTGTGTCTGAGTGGGATTCTGTTGAAATGATTGGCGATGTCTTTGTTGCTTCAGTAAGCAAATACATCTGAACAGATAATCTATTTTTAGTTTAGAATTGTTATTCAATCGTATCTTTCTGTCTAATTTGACCATTTTATTCCCATGGTCTTCAGTGCCTGCGGCAACTGTCAGAATGTGTGTGTACCATTCTGGTAAGGAGCATGTGTCTTCAGCTAGCTTAGCAGATGAGAAGATTGTGGCTAAAATTTTCAGGCTTTGATGAAGCTTTGAGATGCTTAACTAAATAGTTTCTTTTTCAGAGTAGAGTGATTCAAAAACCTACCAAAATTAGTGAGATTGAAACTCTTTATCTCTTAAAAAACACCTACGTACATTGGACTTAGAATATTTGTTGAGAAAACAAAGAAGAAAAAAAAATCACAGTAGGTAACGTCCTGAATTCCTCAGTCTGAACTGAGCCTGGAGCACTGATGAAGAATATTTATAAAACACTTAATGGAAGTCCATCCAGTGGAGGACTGTTTGAATTAGAGGAAACAAAATGTTCTCTCAATTGGTAGAAAGATTTTATTTCTGTAAGTGTGTGATTGAAAAGGCTACCTACCTTGCTGATTTGAGTATTTTGCTTTGTTGCCTCCCAGCTGATGGGTATTACAGCTTTTTCCTTTCATCCAAAAGAGAGCTGGGATCTGTGTTTTTGAGTGCTTTGACCCCACTTTAATAAAAAAGGAATGTTTACTAAAGATTTTCTTTTTAAATCTGATCTGTCTTGTTTTGACTGGAGCAAGTTGGGGCGTATTAATTAGACCAGCTCTGCAAAAGAGAGGGATAATCTTTACTAAGTAAGCAATAGGCAGTGATCTTTCCCTTCATGTGGCAGTTTGCAAGCTGCAACATCTGCTTTCTTGATAAATGCCAGCTGAAGATGGGGCATTAATATGACTGGGACTTCACTTGTTCATCAAATCAGGAAGGTAGGCAGCAGTGCATTACTGCTGTAGATCATGGGATCCCACCAGCTGCTTTGACTCTCACTTGGAGGCCTCTTCATTACTCAGTCCTCGTGCCCTACTATTGTAGCCAAGATGATGCTATTTCTGTAAATTTACATTTTTGTAATTCACAGCTGCTACATCGTTAGATCTCCAGCCTGTGTTTTGTGGAAAAGTTATTTTAGGCATCATCAGTATTTCTGTAGATGCAGCACTAAGCCAAGCAAAAGCCTTCAGCACCTAACAAAATGAGTCCTTAATCTGTCAGGGCTCTAAATAATAATGCTTTCAGATGTCTTTTGGGCTTATACATAAGTTTTACCTGCTTTTGTCTTTAGTTTTCGAAGTCGATGGTATTGGATGCGTACAGTGAATACGTAAACAACTTCAGTACAGCTGTGGGGATTCTGAAGAAAACATGTGCCACCAAACCTGCCTTTCTAGATTTCTTGAAGGTGAGTTATTATTTCACTACTGTATTTTCAGGATGATAACGTGATTTTAGATCTTGCTTGTATGTTGAAGAGCAGAGTGTTTTTGTTTTTGCTCAGTTTACTGGCTGGTGTTTGTATGACTATACTTGAGAAAAGACTGGAATTCTTTCATGCCAGATGACCTTCAAAGAATAGTTCACCATTTGAATCCTCTTATTTGGGATTTATTTTATATTTGACCTCCTTATTGCGTTGTGCAGAGTCATACAACTATACTTATGTTCCAGATTAAATTCCTATTATTTTGAATTTATTTTTTATTTTTTTTGCAATCTGCTGGGGTGAAATTGAAAGTATTTGTACAGAATGCTTATTACCCTGATGCTTCCAGTAATATTTATTGAAAGCCTGCCACATGCAACAGAACTGCTGGGAAGTCTTAGGGATGATACCCTATAGAGGATAGGCAGAATCCACTGCAAGGCTTTTAGGCTATCAGTTCCAGCAGTGGCGTAACTACCTCGTGTCACTCCTTGTCAGTACCAGCATTGATAGTACTCAGAGCTGGTCTCACAGCTGAGCTCTGAGAACACAATAAATTTCTATACTTTCTTCTTTTACTTCTGCCCACCTACAGCTAACAGACTGTGAGCCAGAATCTTCTCTGCTGCTGGCTGGACAAAAAAAAAAAAAAAAAAAAAAAAAACATGTATGTGCCTTGGAAATAAATAGGGAAAAAAAGAATTGCTGTGAGGCTGATAATAAAAATAGAAAATAAATAGGAAATGGAGCATTATACCCATTTAATTTTATTTGGTTTTTGTACTGTAATGGTTCTTCTACTCTTCTTGGGTTGGGTCACCTGTGATTCTAATCAGAATATTTCCAAATGTTGGAGTGAGTTATACATACAGGGTTTCTGCGTATGTAAATGATTGGTTTTTTGTTTTTATCTACTAGTCCTGATAATCGAAATGACAAATTCTTATATATTTCTTTCCAAACAGAAATCAATGCTGTTTTCCTTAGTTTCTTTTAATAAAGAAAATGAAAGTCTCTTTTTGTTTCTGTAGTACTGAGGTGATTATATTTTCTTTAGATTTTCTCTTAAAAAAACACGTTGCTTGTTACAGCTCTCTGGTCTCAGTCCCAAGAAACAGTCCAACAGCAGTAAATTAGACTATAAATCAACACATCACTTAGGAATTTTAGATTTAAGACCCTGAACAAGTACATTCGCTTTATTGTCCTTGATGTTAAGCAGACATTTCATGGTGCTGGTTATGTGAGAAGCATGAAGGTGCTCTAACAGTGTATATATATATGTGCTGCCTTGCTGGTGGGGCTCCATCCCAGCTGTACTTTTTTAGGGAGTAGATCTCAGTTGAGTGACCATGCCGTCATTTTAATAATGATTTTTTTTTAATATATTTTTTTTAAATGAAAATGAGAATATTTGCAGTACTGCTGTAATGAATGGTAATTATGTTGAAGAACTTTCAGAACATTTTCCTTTCATTCTGTGCCTGATGGAAATACAGAAGTAAACAGTGTGATATTCTTGCATTGCAGCAGTGCCAGGAGTCAAGCCCTGATCGGATTACACTGTATGGTTTAATGATGAAACCTATCCAGCGCTTCCCACAGTTCATTCTGCTATTGCAGGTAAAGAATATTTACCAAATAGATTTACCCAAGAATGTTCTCATTGTGTTCTCATGTGGCTTGCCTGTGGGCTTTCTGGGTAGCTGTCTTCTGCTGGAGAGGAGCATGCTGCAGTAGGAGTTACCACTGGATCATGAGGAAATAACAGGGAAGAGAACTTCAGTGCACCATAATGTACTGATCTCTTTGTCTGATTGCACATACTGCAGGAAAATCTCAGTAAATTTGATATACTCTAGGCTGCTAGGCTTATTAAGCTAGATGTAGCTTGTAAGTCCCTTCACATGAAAGCTGTAATTGGAAAGTGCTACTTGTTCATAGCAGTTTAAAATACTAGTAGCAATGGTGTGGTATTACTTTTTGCTTAAGCAAAATGCCAGACAGAATTCCTTGCTTCAGACCAGCTTAGTAATCTTCCAGCCCATGACAGGTTTACACAGTGAGTGCGAAGTTTGCAGTGTCACACAGGGCAGGCTTTGGGATGAAGGTCCAGGAATTACTGGTGAGATTCAGAGGTAGTTGTGGTGGGAGCATGAGGTTAGGTAGCCGTGGCAAATGTTTTTAAGGTAGCAGAAGAGATGGAGTTTACAATAGTAGGAAGTTGTAGTGAATACGTGGTGACTTTTCAGTGCTGTGTGAAAGGAGCATTGCTCCAATGTATGCCTACAGAAGGGAAGGTTTCTCTAGAAGCTGTTGTGACTTCTGTGGAATAAGTGTGGTCTGCTACTTTGGGATGAGCAAGCTTGTCAATATACTAGTGAGGAATAATGACAATAATAAAGGGAATATAGCACAGATATTATTGATATTTATAATAATATATATTATATAATTTGTAAAAATATTATAGTAGAAAGTATCAGAAAAGTTTAATTTTAAATAATTGCTTATACACCTACTTATTTTAATACTGATTTTCAAATTACTAAATATTACGTGCAACTTGTGTTTATTTGCTTACTTTTGCATTTGATGTTTTTACGTTTATTTTCAGGTTACTTCTCACTACTTTCTCTATAAATAAAGAGATGTATGCAACTCCATTCAGTATCTTTTAGAAACTATTAAAATATTTTGGAAAATAGCTAAAGCACTGTCTGAATATTCATTAGATATTTATTGGTTTTATTCTTTAAAGAATGTGGCGTTAACTTAACATACAATTCCATTGGACATCCTCTAGCCTTTCAGACTTGAGTTTGAAGTTGAACCTGTTTTGTTTGTCTGTTTGTTTTATCATTACTCCTCAGGATATGTTGAAGAACACAAATAAAGGACATCCTGACAGATTACCCCTGCAGATGGCTCTTACAGAACTTGAAACACTAGCAGAAAAGCTGAATGAAAGAAAAAGGGATGCAGATCAGCGCTGTGAAATAAAACAAATAGCAAAAGCAATGAACGAACGTTACCTGAACAAGGTTAGGAAATGTATTTGAAATGTGTGGTGAAAGACTTAATGTTGTTGTTAGTTTCTGGCCTTGAATAATCTTTAGAACGGACGCTGAAAGGATGACTGTGGGCTTTTTTGTGGTGCTTAATACTGTGGGGTTCTAGGGGTAGATGTGAGATGTAGGTAATCTCCAGGATTGAATGGGTCTGCTGGTTCTAATCATTGTGTGCTTAGGGGGGGGAGGGGAGAAGGAGAGGGGAAAATAGATGCTGAAATAACAGCAATATAGGATAATAAAGTTTCTTGTTTCTGCAGTAAGTTTTCATGCAGATCTTCTGCATGAGAAAATTCAACTTTGAATTTATCCTAGAACTACGGAGTTACTCCTGTTTAAAGGAAGGAGCCAGTTCCTCATACAGCAGTGCTTCCAACAATGGAGCAGTTCTGGGTGTGTTATGGAACATGTTCATTATCTTCCTTGTTTTAAGGAACATCACAGGCTGTTTCATTCACACACCTGGATCATACAATAGAATAATCTTTAAAGAACCATAGAAGGTATTTGGTGGGAGGGGAGGAGCAGTTTTCTTTGAGATTGTTAGTGGATATCTGTATTGTGAAAACATGTGTGCTTATTTGCACTGTAACTGCTTCTGTCTTTCCTATTGCTCTAATTATTGCTTTAATGAAGTTACAGATAATTGTGCTGTGGACTTACTCTGGGTTGGAATAATGAGGATGTGCTAAAACCATGCAAGGAGTATTTCTGTTTGTGATTCATAGTCTTGTAGTTTTAAGGAGAGAAAGCAGTCAAATGGAATATGCTTGTCTTAACATATTTATCAAAAAATGAGAGACTGAATTTATTATCATATTGGAAGCATATTTCCATTCTATGTGTGTTGCGGGATGGATTTTGTGATTTTACTTTCTTTTCTAGATCTTTACACTCCTGCTTTTTGAATTAGCTACTAATTATCATGTACAAGTGATTGAAGGATTTAAAGTTATAGAATATGCCCTTTAAGATGTGGCCAGATTTCTTTTATCCAATGATCTTAACTGTACAGTGTTAAATTCTGTACGGAGAGGACACTGAGATATGTCTTGTGACCTAATATTTGCTTATACAAATTTGGAACAGTGCCAGATGGTGAAACAAGCAGGAAAGGATGTGGATAGATAGGAGGCGAGTGAGTTACAGGCCATTTCATTCTCTTGGCTGCTGCAGAGATGTCTTTGACCTGTGAGGAACTGGTTCATTCTTGCACACATTGTTGAGCCTTAGCGCTTGAAAGAAAATTGCAGGAACAATTCACATGTCGTGCATCTTTTGTACATGTCATAGTCTTGGCAGTCTGTGGAAATATGTCAGCTGCACTCCTTAGCTGACTTTGAGAGCCAGTGGAGACAGAGAAGGTAAAAGCACTCTTTATCCACTCACTCCTGTGGGAAATGTCCCTTTGGGATGCCTGGAACCGTGCATAGCATTTAAATGCACTGTGAAAGAAGAAATGAGGGAGGGAAACAACAGGAGCTGTGGAAGCTATGATTTTTTTCTCACTAGACTCCTTTACCAGTATGGAAGACTTTCAGAGGGAATTGCATGTTCCTTATAAAGACTGCAGACCCCTGCAGGCCATACTTCTGGGGGCATATGTCACTGCTGCTGTAAACTTATCTGTAAACGAAAATTAAATCAGTAAAAAAGCATAATTTATTTGGCAAACCCACCTGGGAGCATTTATATTACTATGGCAAATGGTTGTATTTTCTTTTATCTATTTTGCTCTGGATGTTAGGTATTCTGTATAATATGTATAATATGGAAAATTGATTGTTTTTAAAACCTAGCTACTCAGCAGTGGAAACAGGTACCTCATACGGACTGATGATATGGTGGAAACAGTTTACAATGACAAGGGAGAAATTATCAAAACCAAAGAGCGACGACTTTTCATGTTAAACGATGTGCTGATGTGCGCAACTGTCAACGTGCGGTAAGACTTCTTCCCTATGTTTTAAATGGCCACCAAAGCTTAAGCTGGAAAAAAATGACAGTGAAAAAGCTTTTTTGTTTTTGCTATGGCTGATGATTTCTCTTACTTGTCATAATGAATAGACAGCTAGGTTTCATATCTATCTATCTATCTATATAAAATAAGTTGGAAATTACAAGTAAAGGTGTTCTATGCTGATAATCACTCGTGCATTAGTGTTTAGTGGAGTGGAGGCATGCTGCAGCAGGATTTTTTTTTTTTTTCTCTCTTACTCCTTAAATTCACACTGCCACACATCTGTAACTTGACAGAATTTCCAAATTAAAACAAAACAAGAACCAAAGCTAATGCGTGTAGCCAGAAAAAAAAAGCTGGAACTTGCTAAAGAAATTCCAGCTGAGGAAAGGTTTTTATCTCTGAGGCCAAACATTGAAGGTTGAAAGCTGAGGTACTTTGAAGAAGGCATTTTTCCATCATGCCTTCTGTTTTAGTTGGCAGTAGCTATTACTGTTACTATACCACTGTGCAGCCAAGGTCATACTCACATTCCAGTCTTGCTTGTATTGTAAAAAGCTTTACGTGTTGGTAAATTCTGACAGAGAAGTTGCAGGCTGAATCTTAAGCTTTTCTTAAGGATAATATGAGTTGATATCTTAGTTCATTAGTGAAGTGTGAATGCAGTACATATTTTTACATTTCTGTGAATGCTTGGTCTTATGTCAGTGAGCAAGAAGTACCTTCTAATGACTGTGCTTCAGAAAATGCACAAGCATTTTAGGGACTGAAGGAGATGTCTACCTAATTTCATGTATTACACCAGTATCCAGTCCAGAATTTTTGGTCCAAAGAAAAGCACGTTATTGAATGTACCTTTTGATTTTGTGGAGCATCAGTCATTTTCAAACTCCCTGATGTGTGCATGCCTACAGATCCACCCCTGGAGATTTAGGCTTCTTCAGAAACTTTACACATGCTGGTGGAATCAGCTCAATTTTCTTGACCACTTTTTGTCAGTCTTTACAGAAATAGTCAGATATCCCAGGAGCCTGGGGACCATTGGTTCCAAACTATAGCTGGCAAGAGACATATTTACACAGAGTTCATGACCCTCTGTAGGACCTTCTTCATATGTAATCTAGATAACTGGCTTGAACTGGAGACCTAACTTTTAAGAAGCAGGAGTTGGACGAGATGGATACTATTACTAGCAGCTAAACAGCTGTGTGCTGCTGTTCTTTTCTTTCTTTTGAACTAGATCTGGAGCTCATAAATATTTGTTTAATTTCTGGCACTTGATTTTTTTTCTGTTCATATGTGCCTCTTCAACGAAACAAAAGCGTGACTGTGTTGTGAATAGGTAGTTGACTAGCCGAACCTTGGGATTCAGATACTGTTCCAAGTAAATACACTAAGCTGATTTCTGCCAAGCTTTTAACTTGTAGATTTTAGCCATCTCAGCCAAAATTTTTGTTTCCTTTAGCCTCTTTTGTACTTGATAGTAGATGTTTGCTACGTGTGATTGAATGTGTGAATAAAGGAATGAAAAGAATGAAAGAAACAAATGAAAAATAGCATTAATACCATTTCTATTTCTAGTGAACTCCCCAAGCATGCTGTTTCCTCTGAAATGCCTGTTGTGATATACACTTCTGTTAACAGCAGCTCCTATGTAGATGGCTCTCAGAAACCACAGCAATTGCAAAAAGTCTTCTGCAAAGAGCATCCTGTCCTGTAGGGCTCAGCTGAAATGTTGGCTGGGCAGCCTTTGGGAGGTTGCCTTGACCTGCCTCCTCCCAGTGGTCACTTGAAGGTCCCACCATCCAGACTTTTATATGCAGCAGTTACTACTTTTTGGCACTGCTGAGGGTATTGTCCTGAAAGACAGAAGAATCAGGAAGAGGTAGAATGACAGTATTGTCCAAGCACTTAAGGTGTTCAAGTGCATGTTGATCTTAAAAATGGTAATTGATGTTTTGTTATAGAAGTAACAGAATGGAGGATCTGTTTGTGGTAGTCCTGTGTTGCCTGTAAATAAGTTTATTTGCACCTGCACAGCTGATCTTTGCGCTCACAGCAGAAGTTAGTCACAGAAGTCATCCTGAGGCGTGTATTTATTTAAAGTTGTGCACAGAACTCAGGCTGATAAATGGCAGATTTAAAGGTTAACAAATGGGATGCTATAAAACACAGTGACTTGACACTGAATGATTTATGTATCTTCCAGCACTTCCTATGAAAGCAGCGGCACTGTGACAACTGGCCAGAGGTATTTATTAAAATGGAGCGTACCACTGGGACAAGTGGAAGTTATAGAGTATGGGAGCAGTGAGGGCCAAGGAGAGAACTGCAGGTTTCCACCCCAGCACTCTGCTGAAAATGTTATTGTGAACTCTAAGCCAAGTAAGTGACAGCTGTTCTATGCTTATAATTTTTTTTGTTAAAATCTATATTTCAATTGTGATGGACTACAAAATGGAATACTGAACATGTGGTGCATGAATTGCTCTGTAACATGACAATAATACAACCTCTTTCTTAGTAAATCAGGAGTGATAGACAATCTCTTGCCTTGCAAAATGAATTACTTATATTTGTCCTATTTCAGGGTTTTATGCATGAATGCATAAACAGTTCTAGAGTTTTAAGCCACGAATGTGTATGTACATGAAAAAAGGTTTGCTTTGGTGTGGTTTGCTCTCCCGTGGTTGTGCAAATGTTCTCATTCCATAGTTAAAACAAGGATTTTTTTTTTCTGTGAAGATGGCAAGCCACCCTGTTGCTGTGGAAGAAGAGCCTGAATACAATTGTTACTGGAGGGCAGAAGTTATTTCTGTGAAGTGGGTAGTATCCTCCAAACGCAGTATCAAGTTCTTCAGGGGAAAAACAAACAAACAAACAAAAAAACACTTAATGTTAACTTTAATTAATATTTTTGAAACTATCTTCCAGTAGGTAACTTTTTCCCAGCCTCTCTCCAAAATTGACTTCTGGCTCTGAAGTTTGCAAACTCTTTATGTGCTCATTAATCCCTTCTATAAGCTTGCCAACTACCCTCGAGAGATATGAGTTTCAAAAGTTTACTCAGTAGCTTGCCTTTTATGTGTAAAGAATTATTTTTATATATTTTGTCTAAATATCGTGTTTGTAAGCATGTCTAATATATCTAGATAGTGATCCCTGTTAATGGATTGTAATTTAAATTGCTTTCAGTGCTGGCTTGGGCAATTTTTACACTGCATTTATTTATATTGTGCTCTTTGCCTCATGAATTTTCTCACAGTTATCTTTTAGAACCATCTTAGGGACAGCTGCAGCATTTAATACCCTCCTTATTTTTAGTGGCAGTTAGTGTTGAGCCTTCTGGCTCCTCCCTCCGCAAGTAGCCTCACACTTTTATGGGTACTTGTGTCTCATTTTCAAGGATGTCTTTATTCTTGTAACTCCTTTAAAACATCAAGGGGCTGCTTAAATAATGAGATGAGAACTCTTATTATTTATCACCTGCTGTATGCATGACACCAAGAATAAAGTGCATAAGGGGAGCGTATTAATTAGAATCAGAGTTTCTCTTGTAGGAGCATGTAGGTGGAACAGTTGTGCAACTTTGTGCAGCAGCTTCATTGCTGAATATACCAAGTCTTTCCCAGTCAGCAATATCAGATGGGAAAGTAGGAGATGAGGGGAGAAAAAAAGAAAATCCTTTATCCAAACCATCCTATAGAACCTGCTTGAATTTCATGGTATGTGGTGACATCACAAATAAATGACTTAGCACATCATGTGTTGTCTCAAACGTTAGCTTAAACGGTGCTCAATAGGTAAAAAGTGAGCAGAACTGACTGTTCTCTTACTAAGCTCTGATCATGTAATTAATTCAGTCTTCTAATAGAAAGGATCAAAAGGTAAAAATTAAAAAGCATAGAAAGGATACTAATTATAGAAATGAATACATCTTCCCCCAATTTTGATCAAACATTTATCCCAAATGATCCAACTAAATCAAAGGTGATCACTCATGAAAGGGGGAAGAATGTAGTTTTGCTTTTCACCTGTGGTACTGTCAGCACTAGCTGTTACTCCAAATGCAGACTTGCCTGAATTGGCCTGCATAGACAAGTTTGAAGAGACACTTAATTGTGTTAGTTATTCTGTAGCAGTGTCCTCTTAGTTCTAGCTTTCTTGGCTTCTAAAGATTAAAGAAGCTGAGAAAATAGTCGTCCTGTAGAGAGAAAGGACTGTTTAGACTGTGTAATTGTTCTTTGTTGCTTATTTGTGCTTATCAAAATAGCCAGAAATTTCACTGATAGTGCAGCACAACAAAGACAAAGATGATGTCATCTTCAAATAAAAAAAAAAAGCTTTACCACAAATGACAAAGCATTAAATATGACCTAATCGCCATAAAGTTGTGTTTCCTTCTGCTGTTGACCTATATCAAGATACTGCTGTGGCCTCATACAGTGTGGTTGTACTCTATCTGTTATCAAGACAGCTTAAATATCTAATGGTCAGTAGCACTTTGGGATGCTACAGGCAAAATCCTGGGTTCCCATGAGATAGAATCTTGCAGAGCTGTGATTTCAGCTCTTGTTTCCAGTTTTTGCGAACTGGAGAGATGCAGAGTAGTGATGATTCTGTGTAAAAGCATTAAATAATGAGGAGACATCTCTTCTATTTCTGGAGAACTGAGAAAGGAACACTTTTATCCGCAGTATTCTAGGTTACATGCGGGTAAGGTTGAGACTCTCATGTTATTGCTGTGATCAGCAGGGATTCTTGATAGTTTTTGGTTGTGTGCTTGTGAGGATTACTGGTCTTATTGTGGCATGTTTTTCTCCACCAAAATTCTTGCTATGAGAAAGCAACTACCGTAAGTTATCTCACTGTTCTTGGTTAAATGCAATTGGCACCTTAAGCTGTCTACCATGCTGCAAGAAAGGATAGGATAGTTTAAAGATACAGACTACTGTTGATGCTATGGAAAAAGTAATAGCTGGATTTTTATTTTGTGTAGGTTGTAATATGCAACTGCTGAAAGGTTGAAAAGTTTTATTAGTACCTATAAGTCAAGGGCATGCTTCAGCATTGCTATAGATAGAAGGAAAAAAAAAAAAAAAAAAAGGTTGTGTGAGCATCTTTCTTTAGTGGCAAAAATTATACATTTGCAGCTTTCTACTCAGTTCTGCTTTGTGTAACAGTACTTTTCGTCTCTGAATTTTGGAGAACCCATTTATGGGTTTTTCAGTTCATCTCTTTTTAAGCTTTCTTGTCATTTTCCAGGGGATACTGTGTGGCCTAAGGGGAAAGGAGTATGTGGGGAAAGCAAAACATTTTTCTTAGCCTGACCTGTTATGCTCTTTCTGTCTTTGATGTGCTTTTGCCTTATTCCAAAACCAATCTCTTTTAGTTAATGAATGTAGAGAAAGATTGAAGCCTCGGCTGTTTGGTGGAGTTCTTGTATTTGTATGGAACTTAGTATGCTTTGTAGTGGAGTAAAGTTATAGCTTGTGTTTGTTCCCTGTAACAATATTTGAAGCACAAAACATTTCACTTTTTTTTCTTTTTTTTCACAAACAGAAAAAACAGCACGTTTATGGTATTTCTTTTTCTTTCTGAGTAGATCAGGATGAGTCTTGTTCCCTGTATTGGAGTTAGTCTTATTTGAAAGCCTGTGAGGATGAGCCTCTAGCATCCCGAGCAGAATCATTGCCTTAATGCTGTGAGGTCTATTGTGTTAATTTTCATCAGCTGAACCATTTGCAGGTTGCAAGATGGAGTTCTTCCCACTAAATCCACATTCTGTTACAGTGAGGCTGTTGCTTACTCTATTTTCCAATCCCTTTAATAGTGCTGGATCATATGAAGAAGCTGAGACCCATTTATAGTGCTGAGAAGTTGAATTAATTCGGGAAAAAAAGAGTATTGTAGTTATGAACAGGAAGTTATATATTCTTGATTTTTATTTACTTCTATTTACTTTACTGGAAGAATTGTGTTGTATGATGTATTTCAGTAATTGGTATTTGAAGTGTGTTTTAGGTGGTTATGAAAAATTTGATTTGTTTTTTTTTTGGTAAGATATAATAAATACTATAACACTCAGTAAAGTTTCTTAGTGTGACAAATCAGAACTGTGATTCAGGACCTAAAAGGAACTTGGCAAAGGGATTGTATAATATGGGGATAAACTGAGGTAATAAGTGGTTGGAAAGCTCAAAAGAAGAGACAGTTAACTACACAGATTCAGTACTTAATGTCAGTTAGTGAATTCCATTCTTCCAGACAATTTTGTTGATACATGCATTGTTTTTGCCTTCTCTGTCTAAATTACTGAAAGTGATGGATTCAACATTCACATCTGACCTATTAGTTTTATTTGTTTTTTTTCCTTTCATTTTTTTTTTCTTTTGTCCAGGGTGATTACAGGTAACCTACTTATTATGGTTCTGGGAGAATGAACATTTTAAAGGCTCCTGAATTTTAAGGGATCCTGAATTTTATTATTTGCTCTGTCATGGATTTAGATTTTTCCTCATGGGTATGTCTTGATGTTCCGCATCTTGATTTCCTCACCAATAAAATATGCTGTGCACAATCTGTCTGGAAGGGATCTATTAGAGACTACAGTTCTAAAAACCACCCACATCTGATTGAGTACCGTGGATAATTGTGCTTTCTCACAGAAGAACTGAAGGGTAATCCATGACTGTTCAAGCACAAGCTTATTGCTAACCTCAATTTTAAGTTTTTGTTATTTTAGATTATCTAAGCATTGTAAGTATTTAGGTTAGATGTTAGGAAAAAATCTCTTCTCATAAAAAATGGTGAGGCTTCCCAGGGAAGTGGTGGAGTCACCATCCTTGGAAAGTTTTCAAGAAAAGGGTACTTGTGGTACTGAATGACATGGCTTAGTGGACAAGGTGAGGATGGGTCAGCAGTTGGACTAGTTGATCTTAGCGGTCTTTTCCAACCTTAATCATTCTATGATTCCAAATTAATCGCTGCATTTGTTATGATGTCTTTTTTTGCCCCCTCAGTGATCTGTAGTAGTTGAAGGATCTTACTTGTTGACCATTTCCTTGTTTTATTGTTTATTAGGGATTTTCTGTTCTTCTATTGGCTTTTGAGAAAGCTTACTGCAGGGCTGTATCCTATTGAATGGTATTCATTCAGTCAAAGAGGACAAGCTGAATTTGTGAAAAGAGCGCAATTAGTAAATGAAATGCTGCCAGTGTTCTTAAGATGAAAAAGAGGATGGGTAAAAGAATGGTGAATACAACTTATTTTTAATCCAGTCCTAAATATTTCTTTCCAAAAGCTATAAAAAATACAGTCAAAGGCAAATTTGTAATTTTATTATAAAAATGTGCTATGTTCACTATATTCTACTCTAGAAGAATCAGAAATTGACCTTCACTTGTAGATCATCCTTCTACAAACAGTAACTGAGAATATGTCTGTTTCACTGCTCTTTGAAGATGAGTATAGGAACATACTGTTTTTTTCTTAGACCCCAGCATGTATTGTTTTGAGTTTGCAATTTCTTCAAACTGTTGATGGATGGTCAAATGTGGATTCTGTGCTGAGATGAAATCCTGCTTGGTGCTGCTGTGGCAGTGACTGCACTGAGTTTTCTGTTTTCTGATCCTCGAGGCAGCTCAAAAAACAAAAAGTGAGCTGTGAAAGTTTTTCACACTGTTACATTTAATACGAGGCAGTAGATGCTCCAAAGAAACAAAGAGAGAGAGGCATAAACATATTGCACTGTGTGAGAAGCTTGTGCGTGTCAGCAGCATCTCGGCTTTCTGTTGCTAATCACGTTTATTAGGAATGATACACAACATAGGCTATTGCATGTGGAAAGAAGTATTTCATTTTAATTAAAAAGATGAAAGAGAAAATGAGCAAGACCCATCTGTACAGCAATATATCATGCAGTGATCAGTGTAGGAGATGGCAGTAAAATGAAAAAAAAATAATTAGCACATTTTTATTCATGACAAAATTTTATTTTTTGTTTCGCAGGTCTGCAGTTCACAATAACAATTGAACCTCAGCTCTGCTAAACTATGACTTCTTTACTTTTCTGATGGGACTTAGAAGGTTAAATCTGTACTCTCTTCCCATTTGCTTGTTTTTTAGATCTCTGCTGTTTTTGTTTGTTGTCAAACGTAGTAGTAACACACTGACGTGCAGACGTGATACTTCTGCTTTATGCAATCAGTTCTTGTAGATCTCGGAGTGTTACCAGGGAAACAGGTGGGGTGTCTGATGGGCCACAGTTTGTGCTTGTGCTGTTGTCAGTGTCTCACTCAATGGAAGGGCAGAAGTAGCGCTGCTGTCAGCTGTTGCCATTGAAGCTGACTTTTGCTGGTTTGTCTAATTGGAACTGTAGAATTAAGGAAGGAAAATAATAGGAAGGAAATAGTAAGTTTTGTCATAGCTTTAAGGCTTGGATGACTGTAATAGAATGTCCAAAGTAAGCAAGACTTAAGTATTAAATGGCATATCAACTTCAGCATTGGTGATAAGGATTTAAATTGATGAAAATAGCATGAATTGCTAGTTGAACCAACTTTCATCTCTGTGACATATGTGTAGACTAACAATGTAAATCTTTGTTTCAAAGCTAGTCTGTGTGCTAAAGCAGATGTAACATGTTCATAAATGTAAACTGCCGTTGATATATGTGAACAAAAGGCCAGAGATTTTAAATAAATCTCACTTCAAACACAGCAAACTGGTGACATGAAATAGTTCTCTACTTGAGAAGATAAGTTTTCAGCTGGTGGATTATGCATAGAATAAATCAGATGCTACATTTTTGTCTCACCTACTTAGGAAGAGACTCTTCTCTTTGTTTTTCAAATGATTTTTTTCATGTTCAGTTCCTAGAATCCTTTTCCTGGTTTGCCAGGGTTCTCATTCACATCTTGACACAGAGTGGTGAAAGAAGCTGACATCTAGCTATGCTCAAGGGAGTATGGAAGAGGGAGGTAAAGCTCCTCACAGCATGGTTTCCACGAGTTACAGATAATCTAGTCTGAACTCCAATAGAAACCTCTGGCAGCTTGGTGACTTGCAGACCTGTCTCAGGATTAATGCAGTACTTTGTGTAAGCATGTTCATGCATGTACTTTCTCTGCCTGTTTATGTTGGTGTTTGTCTTCTCACATCCAGTTCCTTTCTCACTCTTTACACCCGTGCAGTTGCACTACAGAGGCTGCGTGCAGCTTCTCTTTCTTTTCATGGGGCAGAGGTTTCCAGTTCCTTTCCATCCTCCATTGGTCCCTCTGGGACCCTGAAAGAGGAAGGGTTGAGAAAGAAATGTTACCTCTTTCATTCCACAGTCCCTTTGTTTCCAGGATGTTCCATCCTCATGGAGACAGAGGGACGGGAGGAGCTCTGACCTGTAACTGCACTCAGGATGCAGCCCAGGAAAACACAGCTGTCCTGCTGGTGTACCACAGAGCAACTGCCTGCATGCTCCGTGCCTGTCGCTGCGTTGGACCTCCTGTTTTCCTGTCTTCTGACATAACTGTTTCTGTCACCAGGAAAAAATATTTATCATGTTTTACCTCTACAATTCCCCACACTGTCAGGATTATCTGGAGTTTAATATAATCCCTAAGCCATGCTCATGATGTATGAGCTACTTCTGTTTCTTCTTAAATGTTTTGCTTGGTGTTCTTGCGTAATTTTACTTGTGAGTAGTATAGCACTATAAACTGCTTGCATTTGATACCTTGCACACTATTTGCACTTGCAAGCTGTTGATATTATTTGTGCTAATATTATACTCAAGCTGTGTGAATAAGCAGTTTTGTGGTTGGACAGTAATTTTTGTGCAACCTGTTTCTTTGGTGCTCAGATCTGACACAATATTGGGGTAGGTCTCAGCATTACGTAATTACCATTTAAGAGCTGTCACAAAGGCAAAGCATGTTAAAAAGACTTGCCAGAGTTAAGACTTGGGAGGTTTGTTTCCCAGATCTCTTTTAAGTGTGATTGGTGGCTTCTGGGACTCCGTTCTTTATCTGTGATTAAAGGCCTCAAAAACTCCCATCTTGCATGGCAGTGAGAATAAATACATTAAAGAATTTTGTAAGCTCAGATTATCAGATTCAATAATTAAGTTCCTAGAAATTACTTTTAATTTCCTACATGACTGAAGTGTGATTAGAATTTATTCCCTTGTGGGGTTAGGCTCAATAAAGCCTCCTCATGTTTATGATAATGCTTCTCATGTTGGACAATGATGATGGTATGTCCAGACTGTATTGGTAATTAGGCCAGCTTCTAAGTCTGAATTCACTAATTTATGTTCTGCTGATCTCAGGATTTTGTTGCTTGTCGCTTAGTAGTATGTGTATGTGCTGCTTCTTCCTGTACAGTGTTGTTAATAACATTGATAGTTATAATTTAGGGTCATGGTATAAAGTTGCATGAGTACAGCTATTCCTCTTTTCGTTGATGGCTGCAAACTGAGCTTTTGTTTTCTAATATTATTCCTGGTTTTCCATTTGCTTCTGTTTCCAAACCTAGAGACCAGTACAACCCTGTAAACATTATGGAGTTTGGATCTGATAGTTTTATGAAACCAGAATTGAACTAGATTTGAACTACAGCAGCTCATACTTTTCAGGGGTACGCAACCATTGAGATCATGAGTTTGATCTGGCATAAAAGAACGAAATGTCATTAAAGAAGAAGTCTGCTTTTCTTTTTTTCCATTCATCTATGGGCTTGTTTGCCTTCAGATTCTCTCCCTGAAGCTGGGGTTTTGGGTTCCCAAGACTACTTTTTTGGTACTTTCCTGGAATTTCAGTTGGCTATTGAAACAGTGTTGTCAAAGAAAACCTGAAAACAAAACCTGCACGCATGCTTTGCTGAGGTGCCTATGGAAACAGGACCAGCGTGTGTAAGCAAGGCAAAAGGCACAAATAGGAGTGATGTCGTGGGAGGAGTTGTCAAGTGCTTGGCTTACATAACTGTGTGTGCAGGAAGCTCGTTCAGCATCTAAAAATAAAATCCTTGTTTTCTTTGTCACTGGCTGTAAGATTTGTAAAGAATTTTCTGACAGAAGGACTTGGAAGATAGAAGAAGAGACTTTCACTGCATACTGCTGCCGTTGGGTACAGCAGGGCAGTTTTCACCACCCGCTTTCCAGTGAAAGTGGGATGTTTTGTTAAAAAGGTTTTTTGTTTTTGTTTTCAAAGGGAAAGGATGTAGTATTTAGCAATGAGCATCAGTATCAACTGTTAAGTAAATTACAATATCACCAATGTTCCCAGTATTCTGTATCTTTTTCCCAGCTGAGTTGATCAGTTGCTGAGATAGATGGCTTGAGTTTCATCATATCATGTAAATAATCTTTTCTATTTGCATCAATAAAACTAATTCCACTTGACCATCTTAGGGAGAATATTTTTCTTAATCTGTTATCCATAGCAGCTAGAAAGAGTTTGTCCTCTGTATTTTGCATTGCGGTGTATTCAGAAGTGCAGGATCTTATACCAAGTTGTATAGGAAGAATTCCTAAATTGCAGTAATTGAATTTTGGACTTTATTAGTGCCTTCTGGTTTTCCTTCTGTAAGTTAATTCTCAAGATCTTTGGAAAACTAGAAACTATCTTCCTTAAGGTGCAAGACTGCCTCTGGCTCCAACCTCATCCTTCCTGAAGAGCGAACATTATAAACTGAACTGTGGGATGCTCTCTGTCTGCTGTTCCTTTTAAGGAAAATCACAGAAAAACTTGCAGGAAAATCCCACATCTAAAACAAAGCAATGGAGCAATTCTGATTGCGTGGAAATATTTTTAAATATATTATTGCCACATCATCATTTTTAATACATTTAGGATAAACTGTCTCATGACATCCTTCCAGTTTATTGTGAAGTGATCAAGAATTCATCTGGTATCATGATGATTTCATTTCCAGCACACTGCACAAATGTATTAGGTTAAAATGTAGACATAAGTGTTGTGGAAGGGACTTGTTTTTTAATTATTTGTTCCGAGTGCGTAGTTCTGTTCAAGTAGCAATGCCTTATGCCTTTCTCAACAGCAGCTTTTCAAGTTACCTCCTACATACGTAACTTCTCCTCAGATCCCGGATGATTTTTATGCTCAAAATGAGGATTGAATCTTTTCCAAATTTCTTTCCTTCGTAACTCTTGATGTTTCAGTATGTTGCCTGGCTACGCACAGATGGCTCAGTGGGAGGAAGCAATGTAAGTGTGCTCAGCTTCAAAGACCATATCACAAATGGCAAGTCAAATTTGGGATCTATCAGCCTTTCAGCATTTTCTTCAAATCTGGCATGTTCTTCAAGCATGTCATTAACTTCGTGTTGCCCTTCAATGATGCTGCGGCTTTAGTCTGGAAGCTTTAGTCTTTCTCAGTTGGTTATGGCTTTTACATGTGAATCACAGAATCATAGTAACTTTATACTTGGAAGGAACCTCTGAGGGCCATGTAGTCCAGTTCCCCCTGCAAAGAACAGGCACACACACATCAGTCAGGTCAGTCAGGTTGCCCAGGGCCTGATCCATCTTCACCTTGAAAGTCTCCGGGATGGGGCATCAACCACATCTCTGGGCAACCTGTTCCAGTGCCTTTCCACCCTCTCTGTAAAAGGTCTTTTTTCTTATATCTAATTTAAATTTACCCTCTTCAAGCTTGAAACCATTTCTCCTTGTTCAATCACCGTATTCGTGAACTTGCATTTAGTATTATGCATTGCCTGACTTCAGTGCTCTGCATCTCTCAGTCAAAATAATCTGTCTGAGGACTCTGAATTTTTCTGATGCATTGGTTCTCAGTTCACATCAAGAGGTTGTTTTGAAAGCAATTTATATTGATTTTTGATCCATGTGAGGGAAAAGGTCATCACTATAACTATGCTTGAAGCAAATCTTGTCAAGATTAGTTACTTTGCAGTATATGAGATACTCAGGAAGGTATTTGTTAACCATCTTCCACTTTAATATGACATGCAATACAGAAATACTTGCAAGAGTACTTGCATTATTGAGACTAATACTAGATGAGGCTTCTGTTTTATGTATTTGTCATTTGGATATATGTAATATTACTTGAAAAAATCCTCCTCATCAGGAATTAAATAGAAGTTTTGAATTGGAAGGGACCGCCTGAGCCATTATTTCTGCTTATCTAGTAACAGACATCTAATTTATAGGTGTCTGCATCTACTTTAGGCATGGCAACACTTTTTTTCCCCTTTAGCAGCATGAATCTATCATATCAACTCACAGTTGAGAAACAGAAGACAGCAGAAGCTTGTAGAAAATGTGTCTGAGTAACAAATCATCATGGTAAATAAATCAGTCCCGTGGTAATTCTTTGAGATCAAGAACAGGGCATGTTCAGTTCAGGAGTACAATACCCAATATGCCTGTAGTACCCATGAGAATTTAAAATTGTGTGGAGCCAGATAGACGGCGATCCCGAGGGATTGGTGCTGTGCCAGCACCCATTAAAGCAGCTGCTGCTGTGCTGGCCATGCAGTGAGATCTGCAGCTGCTGGCCACGCTCCATAGCAGAGCAGTGTGCAGCTGTGGGTCTGCCGGTGTGGTGCAGGGCGGGTCAGCTAGGGGTGGGCACAGGAAGGTTGGCTGCTAGGAAGGGAAAAACACCATTGGAATGAGTCTTTAATTCAGGTCCTGGCTCGTGTTGGTCCCAGAGCATGACGGAGCTCCTCTAAATAAAGATGGTAAGGAGTCATTTTCCCCTTTGACCACATCTAAGCGTTTTTTCTATACGTATATTTATGCACAAATACTAATTTTGCCTGAACCAAGTTAAGCAGATTTTAACCACACCCAGGGAGTTTCCTGCGGGCTTTGTGAGTGGATTGATGTTAATGGGCTGAAATTGCTTTTGCTTCAATTATAATTACTTCAAATCAGGTAAAGCTGGTGAATTTAACATGATGGTCCAGAACACAGGGCTGGGAAATGAGCAGGTAGAAGTTTTAGTATTATACTCACATAAACTCTACCAAGGATCAGTTTAACTTAGCAGCAAAAATTAAATTAATTTTTTTTTCCTTCTCTTTAAAGAAATTGGTAGCTTTTTTTTTTTTTTTTTTCTTCATGGATCTGTCTTGAATACTTTAAAAAATAATGCTGAGTAAGGGATTAGGCATTTTGCATGAATTTTTGGTTGCTGGCACTAAACTTGCCTGCTGCAAGGAGGCACAAATTCTTCTGGTGATATCTTAGCAACAAAGGATTTGATGAAAAAAATTCCTCTACTGACTTGCGTGTCATGCCAAGATTTTACCCTTGATCTGTAGGTGGAATGCAAAACTTTGCATCCTAAGTGAGATACATGGTTATTGGTTACAGCAGATGGCATTCTCCTTCTGCCCAAGCACACCATTCTCTGCAGCATGGCGGATGTGCGGAGATGGGAAGAACTATCCCTGAATTCCTGCTTTTTTTTTTTTTTTTTTTTTTTTCCCACATTAAAATACAATAAAATTGTTTTGGAGCTTGATAGCAGGAGTGGCTTAGAAATGGGAAGGAAATGACTTTATCATTTCTAAAACTTTTCAAAGTACAAAAAAAATAATCTACCATATCATCCACCTTGGAATGAAACCAAGAGTTTATCAGTGCTTTCTATGGAGAAAAAGAGAGAACACTCTTCAAGCTACCCACCAATGTAATGGTCAGGGAACATTTTTAGCGGGCAGAACTTTGGCTCTGCACTGAGAAACATATCTGATGAACAGACTGCATTCCCCCAACTCACCACTACCACCTACTTTCACCCAGGAAATATCATCCATCAGACAATTCTGAGCTGAGTCAACTGATAGTTAATGTATTGTTAGCCACCAACGATTCTGCAACCCAATTCTGTTTTAAAAGATGTAGCCCTTTCAGGACCCAGTTCAGTGGTGAAGTTGCTGTAATTTTTAATCCATCATCCTGACAGAAATCAAGTGGTGAAATCTAAGAGAATTCTCTCCCAATGAGGACATTGTTATGATCTCAGTTATTTTTCTGCTTCATTTTCTGCCTGCTAAGGACCTCCAGGAAAGAACAATTGCCATGGCTTTTGATATCTGCTGTGGCTGACCATTACAATTTCATTTTAATTTGTCATCTTGGGACATCAAAGATGGAAACAGGCACTCTTTATTTACTGTTTTTTGTTGTTGTTTTCTTTTCTGTACTAAGAACTTGCCCTTTAATGGTTGATCTTAAAATGACTTCAGTTTGTTTTTTCTAAATGACAGAATTTCATTTGCCAGGTTATTTTATTTGCTTTGACATTCTCTTTGCTTCCTTTTTATCTTGATTTATTAAAATATTATAAAACTTGCATGATGCAGACAAAATAGACTCAGATGGCCATTAGTGAATGAAATTCAAGATTTATCCCTTATTCTCAAGGCTGAAACTAGAATATTTATAAAAGCATTTGGAGATGCAGGAGGGAGTAGAGGAGATCTGTTTTCTGGTGTGATAGCAGCACAAGGAAAATCCATAGATATAAGTAGTTAAAACTTGCTGTATGGCCTATTTTGAAGACTACAGCACAAAGTCTTTCTGACTGAATGCTTGCTATTGTACATTGCTGAATAGTGTCCTATTTCTGATTTGCTTTTAACTCTGTCTTTATGAAGCTGCAAGGAGTGATCCTGGCTTTTAAACTTCAGAAGTAGTCATAGAATTATAGAATGATTTGGGTTGGAAGGGACCTTTAAGGTCAAGTTCAACTCCCCTGCTATGGGCAGGAATTAAACCTGCAAGGTAACTTGAAGCCCCATGCAGCCTTTCCTTGAACACCAGGTATGGAGCATCCACAACCTTACTGGGCAATCTGTTCCAGTGTCTCACCACCCTCACAATAAAAAATTTCTTCCTGATATCTAGACTAAATCTATTATCTTCTAGTTTAAAGCCATTTCCCCCCATCCTGTTGCTACGTGCCCTTGTAAAAAGTCCCTCCACAGCTTTCCTGTCAGTCCCCTTCAGGTACAGGAAGGCTGCTATAAGGTCCCCCCAGAGACTTCTCTTCCCTGTACTGAAGAGCTCTAGCTCTCTCAGCTCATCAGTAATATAGCTGAAATTCACTCAGGTGAAAGTATCCATCCTATACAAGGGAATTATCACAATTTTTCAGCTCTTCACGACATTGTGGCTTTATGTTTTGTGTTGGTCAGCCCCATGAGTATAAATTTTGGAAGTATTTGTGATGTGTTTTTCAGTGCAGCAGTTTGCTTTGTTTAGCTGTGGAATTTATAAATGACGTGCAGGTGAACAGGCTTCTGCCAGAAACTCGGCTAACTACTAATTACTTAGAATCAGGCTTAATTTTGTTTTGTAAACTTCTGGTGCAGAAATCTGTGGCAAAAATTATTTCATTTGTGTTCTTTACAATGCTGAATGTATTATTCAGATTTCAACCAGATTTTACCAGATTTATAACCCTGAGTGTTGCCCAGTTGAAATCAGCAATTTGATTTGACTAAGAACTAGGAATTCTAATTGGTAATTATTGTTGAGATTACTTAGTAAAAAGGCTTAACCTTGCAGAAGAAGAGAGATTCAAGGAGAGATTTTCAGATATTGCTTTTTTCAAGTATTTGGAATGGAGAAAATGAAAATGCAGCCTAATGAAAGTTCATGGTCTACAATTGCAGAAGTGTTAAAATTTTGTATTGTGTATGTGTAAATATGTGTAAAAAAAAACAATTCTGAACAGCACCTAAAAGCTCTTCCTCCTAGGTCTGTCTACTTTGGATTTATTTCCTTTCATTGCGTACAGTAAATATAATGATCTTTTCCTAAAGACTGATTTGTTTGTGAGGATAAGAAAGGCTCCATTGTGCTTTCAATTAACATTCAGAACAGGCAAAGGAGAGTGGATGAAAGTTGCATCTATTCTCTGCTTGGGTAAATGGTGTAAGTGCAGTTGTTCCTAAATCCTTTCATTCCATTTAGCAGAACATCTAAAAGCATGAGAGTAACTTTCAGTTTTCTGGGCAAGTGCAGAAAAGTGCAAGATCTCCAGTTTACATTGTGTTTTCCTGCAGTAAAGTGGAGAATTCGTAAATTAAGTAACCCTTACCATTTCCCTTAGATCTTGTGATTTTTCAGCCTTCAAGAATTCAGACGGATTCCTGCCTTAATGTAGTGGATTATGTAAATGTCCAGTGATGGCCTTGATCTGTATGATAGTGTTGTGTTTGGTCTGTTGTATTTTGTTGGGCTCCTGGTTGGTGTTTTATTCCATTCTGGTCCCAGCCACGCAGTGCTGACATCCATCTGCCCTGCCCACCACACATGGCACACTGTGGCCATCCCTGTGCTGCTGGCCCCTGTGCTCCTGCAGCAGGCTGTGGAATTACCTGGGAGGAAGAGGCTGCCTGGGATCAGCAGCATGCCAGTGAGTGCTCCTGGTCTTCCACCAGCTGCAGTCCTCAGATTAATAGCAAAATCACAGAATATCCTGTGTTAAAAGGGACCCACAAGAGCCACTGAGTCCTCAGGAGCACTCAAAATTCAAACCATATTTTGAGAGCATTCTCCTTGTATGACGGGGTTTGGCACATAGACGTGGTCTACGTAGCTAGAATTAGATTTACTTCATATTCTTGCCAGCACAGTCTTGAAAACCTCCTGGTCAGGATGATTTGCTTCCCGCAGACTAGCTTCCAAAACTGTGGCTTGGAGTTGTATCTTGAATGCTGCACTGCATGAGATAAATAATCTGCAGGGGTTTCCTGGAAAAATAATCCAGCCTGGTTCCTGTCATTCCAAAGGGAAACATGCCGACTCTGTGTGAGTCAGTGTGGGGCTTGGGGGGGAGAGAGTGTTGTTTCTGCAAGAGCTGTATAGCCATCCCTCTGCTAGAATCATGTCTGGGAGCCAAGGTGTTAGCAGTGCTTCAGAAATTTTGCACATTAAACTGCCTATTTGATCCTATTAGTCAGAATATTTTTTTCTCAGTTAGTGTTTCTTTGTAAACATATGTACTTACTAATGGCTTGGGCAAGATATTTCTGCTGCTGCTAATACTTGGTGCTATCTTCAGTGCAAATCCTTTTTCCACTTGTCTGATTGCAGTAAAATTTCATGTGGTTCAACGAAGTTATAGGTTTGTGAGTTAGGTTTATGGATAGAGTTTGGATGTAGCTATAAGGTCCTGAATTACTTTGCTAAAACAAATTTGGACTTTTAAACCACCTTAGTATAGGCTACAGATAAGTTTTTTGGCTATGTCACGTAATGAGAAGCAGCCCTCTTGAAGGATGTGCACATTGTCATGTAACAGCAAGCCCGCTGGTTGGTGTTAAGCAAAAATTCAATTATCTACAGATTTGAGGCTCGGTGAAACTTTGCTATTTGTCATAGTTTTAGTGCATTCCTAGTAAAGCTACAGATGATGCTGTCCTTCATAATAGATGAACAAACTGAAAAAGGCAATATATGGTGAACTACAAGGAAATGAGAATGGTAACACCTGTATATGCAAAGCTAGTATACAATAACATATACTGCTACCGCTTCCCATGATGCATTTCATAAGTATCTGTCTATAGGAGCACCGAAAGCACCTGGAGCAGGAAAGTGAGATGGCTATGGTATACATATAAATAAAACACTGATTTTTGGATGATCCTATCTGCATATTGATGCGTTAGTTGTTTTTATGATCTAGAAAGAGCAAAGCCTATTTTCATAAACCTAATTTTCATAGTGTTAAGAAGTAGCGATATATGTTAATAATATTATGTTTGTCATGCTTTCCTCCTTTAACTGAGAATTACTTCTTTTTATTATATATAACATTATGTTCTTGTTCATTTTAGACAAGCTGTATATGGGACCAGGGCAACTATACCATGATCTGCAGAACCTTTTACATGATTTGAATGTAGTTGGTCAAATTAGTCAATTAATAGGCAGCCTTAAAGGAAATTATCAGGTAATAAACAAAGCTGGATTTATTTTTAAAATGTATTCTTGTTGTAAAATAGCCCAGTTGTTTTTCCCTGGGGTCAATGTAAGATATTCTCTCTGTAAAGAAATCATTTTTATCTCCAGTAATTCAATTGCTTTTAAATGTTTCATGCTGTAAGTAGATTACAGCTGTCTTTTAATCTTGTTTTGCTTCGTTGTTTTTAAGTGTAGGTGGAAACAAGAGTCTACATTTCCTCAGTAGCTGATAAGCTTATATGGAAACAGAATTATGTTTTGGTCTTTTGAAATTAGATTCCTATAGTTAGACGAGGTAGTAGGAGGATGGTTGCTTGGAGGAAGCTCTTAATGCTCATATGAGCTTATAATTCTAGCTTTTGGGGAGAAATTGTACTTAAATGCAAATCACAAAAATGTTAATAGATGTTGTGATGAATTTTGAAAGCAATTTGCTTTGGTTTTGTTCACATTGCTTTCATTTAGCCTTTGTTCTAGCAAATAGATATAGAACATTAACACTGAATTTCGGAATGAATTCTCCATTCTCCGCATTCATAAGACTTAAAAAGAAATCAATAATATATTTTTAATTGCTTTCTTCTTTGCCTCTTGTTTTATATGTTTTATGTATGCTTGAGTACATTTTAAAATTCCTACCTGCCATCACAGACTGTAAGTAAATGTTTGTGTATATGAAAGCTGAGTTTCTCTTGGAATATCCTGACTTCAGAGGCAAGGACATTAAGTAGAACATAAAAATTGATGAAAATATGTACTGTGAAGGACATTTATGGAAGCAGTCTGTTAGGACAAAAATTTCACCAGAATGTGGAGGTGAATTTCAGCTGCATTATTGGAATGAGGTGTGCAACAGATACCAAAGGACTTTCGTCCACTAAAATGATAGAATCAAAATATACAAAACCTTTCCACTTTTGCTACCAGTCAGTGCCAACTACATTTAAAAAATATAACGTTTAATCAATGTTTCCAGACAGAGCTGCTTAAAATAATTCAAATAATTTAGATGAGGAATGAGGTCAGTTTCTTTATTTAAAAAAAATACTTTAATTTTCATAAAATTTTAACAATGGGTAATTCATGTGCTCTTGCATGTGAATAACTTGTTATGTTTAGGTTACAGAGAATGAGTGTTTCAGCATCCTACTTAAGTGGGAGGATTAAGAAGCTCTGCAACTATACAGAGCTTCCACGATGGCTACGTAAACATTTTGCCTCAAAGATTTGAACAAAAACACTGGCAGTGTGATTTACAGAGGTTTCCTTGAGACTTCCTTTAGAAAGAGAATTTATAGATTCTTGGTAGCTGTTCACTGCAATGAAGTAAAAGGATTGTACGAGCAATTGATGCAAATCTGCATTTCATAGTTTGACAAATCCTTGGGAGTGTTATGTATGTATCATCAAAATCTGAACAGTGTGCAAGTAAATCATCAGCTAATATGTGTTAACAATCTTTACAGACATTTTTAAAGCATGTTTACAAATCTGTCTAAATTATACATGATTAAAAAATGAGAACTAAATGAGAGCCAAGTACTGGGAACTCTTTGTACACAAAGATCACCTTTAGCTCATTGGAAGTAGGTTGGTAGATGAATATTGATCCTTAGCATTCTTTTTTCAATTTTTCAGAACTTAAACCAATCGGTAGCACATGACTGGACTTCGGGTTTACAAAAATTGATCTTGAAAAAAGAAGATGAAATCAGAGCAGCAGATCGCTGTAGAATTCAGCTGCAGCTTCCAGGAAAACAGGACAAGTCAGTAGTAATTCTTGATTGTGAAACTTTCTAAATGGCTTTGTGTGTTAGATAGAGATGTACCAGGGAATCTTTAGGTCTTCCTGCTCTCTTGCCTGTACAGTTAGCCTCTAAATTGCACTGTTGTACTGAAGCTTTTGCAACTTCCATGTTTCAGAACGGCAGTGTAGTTTTACTCCTGTTCCTCAACATTTAGTTCCTGATGCAAGATAAGAGAGGAACTGTGGTGATGGCACTTGACAAGGAATAGCCGCTATTATATTAATTTGTCAAGGAGGATTGTTCTTGTCATACCTTTTCATGTAAAGCATGAGAAGAAGGACGTGTGGCTTATCGTTGCCCATCTGAGCTATGTCCTTTAAGATAAAGGAAGATGGTTGGATTTTTGTCTTGCTTGACTTTTCTAGCCCTGTCTGAATCTCATACTTAGTACATTTAGAATGGCCTCTTTTTGTGTAATTGTTTTTCATTTATTTTATTAAATTTTTTTGTCTTGCAGGTCTGGGCGGCCTACTTTCTTTACAGCTGTATTCAATACATTTACCCCTGCCATCAAACAGTCTTGGATCAACAATTTGCAAATGGCTAAACTAGCCCTTGGTAATTCTTGGTTTCTTACATTTCCTATCAAGTTACAATACAATATATAAGATGTACAGTGTAATACTTTTTTCATACAAAATGATTTTTTTTTTTAACAAAGTTCTATCTACAGATCTTGAAATTGCAATACAGTAGATAATAATGATTGACTTACAAAGTAATGATGATCTGTATGATCTATGATAATAATTTTTATTTGATATATCTAAATCAAAATGAATGAAGTTACACTACATGTCTGACTGATGATGATACATGACATCCATTGTGTACATATCTTTTCAGATATTACAATCTTTTCAGCCATATGCCTTTGAGGTTCACATTTTTCAGTTTTAGCTCAAGAAATTTTAGCTAGGAAATGATAGTAAAGCTGTTGGTTCATTTGTTTTTAGCTTCCTGAGCATGAAATAAACATTCATGACATTTTGATGAAATATTTCTTTAGTTGGATATAGGAAATAAGTTTTTCTCTTTGGGACCAGAGTCAGTTTTTTTAGTATAAGCTTTTAGTTTTCACTAGAGAAATTATCACTAACAAGTCTGATCTAAGTGGGAGCAACAAGGAATGTGCTGTCCTATGATATTATTAGTTTCCTGTGTTTCCTCAGAGTGCCTAAGTTTCGAAAGTTACCTGGGATGTTGAATGCTTAAGTTGAAACATTGAGGATATGCAAAGTAGAAAGCAGCTTTTGTCAGCACTTTTTCAAAATATGGTATTTTTATGGCATCTCACAATAGGCAGATAAAACAACAAAGAAGGAAAGAAAACTGGACATCATCAGTGCAGGAAGTGGATCCTTGTAAGGATGATAAATAGCAGATTGTAGTGATGCTACTTTGCTTTTACTTTTGCAGAAAAATTGTCATATTTGCAGATGATAGATTTGGTAGGTCTGAGGAAAAGTTTGGTATCCTTTAAGGATTCAAAAGAGGAAGAGGAAGGGTACCTTTACTCTTTTAATAAGCTACTGATAAGATCATTAACATTTTGCTAGTATTAAGTGTTGCTTTTTTGGCATTAACAGTAGTTACATAATCTACTATATTGAATTTCTGCTCATAGTTTTATTGTTTATTCCAACAAAAGTATATACGACATGAGAAGAGCCTGATTATTACTAGCCAATTGTAAGATAATTATTTTCTATTTCTGTAGAGAGATGTAAGCAGTTATTCAATGAAAGTGCTGTGGGATGTTTGTTTGTTCTTTCCATTACAGCGGAGGATAACCTTTTAGGTTGGTTCTGTGTGGAAGATGATGGGAATCAAATCAAAAAGGAGAAACATCCTCTCCTTGTTAGACACATGCCAGTGATGATGGCGAAGCAGCAGGAGTTTAAGGTGAATAGAACGATTATACGAAATTACAGTTTGTTTTCTTTCATGATGTCACTACTAAGGAAAACTGTAATGTAAATACATCTATTAGTTCTCACCTATTAGTTCTCTTAAGTTACTGCTAATGTATACTTTGGTATAAGACCAGCAGCGATAGAAAGTCCAAGAGGGTTGCAGGAACACAGTATTTGAGCCCTCAAACAACAAAGTATGTAGATTTATATGTCATTCATATCTTACTAGACACTTGGATTTATGTTTATTGAATATTTTCTGTGTCACAGTTGGATAAATAACCAAACCAATTATTTTAAAGGGAATTTTAAATACTTGCATTTCCGTAGAGCCTGTGTATTCGTAAGTTCTGTAGGTCTGTGCCAAGTGCCTTAAAGGCTCAGGTTCATCCCTTGTAATCAAGTTTCAAAAGGGTCTTTTTCTTTTAAAAGGAAGGGAAGGTCACGTGTCTGTGGACTTATGTAATGCTCTTTGCAGGCAGAGTTTGCCTGAGCTCCGAGATGGCTCTGGTAGTTTTACAGATCCAAAGGAGAACACAGAAGCCCAGCTGTCACACCTGGTGTTCTTGATGCCTTGATATTCCTGGATGAAATCACCTAAATATTTCTTCTGCTTTTTTGCAGCTTCAGCTGCAGTTTTGATGTAGGGGTAGAGGTTGGGGTGGGAAGAGCCCTTTGCTTGGCTGATCCTGCTATCTCTTAGCATACTGCTCAGACTGCTTGGTAGTACAGGGAGTCAGTAATAGCCATCAGAGCACATTTACATCATCATGTAAAAGGCTTATTGAAATGGAGAGCTAAACTACTAGGATTTGACTGTGAAAAACATCATCCGTTTTGAGTAAGACATAAAGTGACATAGAGATGTAAGAAATAGCCTGAGAAATACCCAGCCAGCAGGTTAACTTTTTCGTTGGTTAGTGAAGTACTTAGCTGTCACAGCTACTGTAAATCACCATTATGAGTACACAGCATCAGTATTTGTTAAATAAGACAGGCTAAGACTGGCAAAGATAGTTCTTTTATTTTTCTGTTTTGTCTTTTTTCCTTGTTCTGTATTGCTTTGGTGAATACATACCATTATTACTACTTCTAGTCACTCGGCAATGCCTGCTGACTTCAGGGAGAATTTTGAAATTCTTTGCACTTCTGAAAAACAAACTGGAAATTTAGAACTCTTAAGTTATGACCCCTTGTTTCCTTCAAAAAAATAATAAATAAAAAAAAAACAGTCTCAGTGTAGTGAGATGATGTTGCGAGATTCTGTTGAAGTGTGTAAGTTAATGCTAAGCAACTTGTTTCCAGAATCACAAGTAATATTATGTCACTGATGTCTGAGACAAGCACATGAGTGTGAATTGTAGAGGATGCTGTCTTTTTTAAAAGCATGATATCATACCTCATTGAGAACCTTTTTACTCTGTTAAAAATATGTGCAAGTAGTTCATAATAGAGAAGTGCTTATGTAGTCTTTTTATTAGGGGAAACCAGAGAAAATAGATACAAATAACAAAAAAGGCCTTTTTTAGAGCTTGTACGCTGGTGTTTCATTTTCTGAGCAAGGAAAGACTTACATTGATCTTGAATCTGGCAGAATTCTTGAGGAGTGGGTTGGGTTGATTATTTTTATTTTTTCCTTAATTGGCCTGGATGATAAAGTCCTGAGTATAGTTTTTAGTTTACTGACAGTGACACAATAACAAGAAGTGGGAGGGAGTGAAGGTATTTTGAAGCATAGCATTAACATTCAAAATGAGTAGGACACCTGAAGGAGTGATTTGAAGAAATAAAAGAGGGTGGTAGTAATTAGGACAGGCACACAGTATTCTCTTGCAGAATTAAGTACCTACACAAGTACAGATTGAGGAGATGATTGAGTAGAAAGTCCATAAAAGCAATTTCTAAGATAGCAACAAGGTAAGAATTGGTTAAAAATGTGATATTGTTACAAAGTGCGAATAACCAATGGAATGCATCCAAACAAGGTTCAGAGAAGGTAATCATTATGTAGTGTTTTACATAGTAAGTATTTAACAGGTCAGCTAAAGAAGAGTGTTTAGTTCACATAGTTCTGCACTTCCAAATATATGGAGTTGGTAGGGAGATGCCAGTTGTAAAACAGCAGTCATAAGCAAGAATTTTAGAAACTAACTTAAAAAGTTTAAAACAAGATTTAGCTAAATAATTAAATGAATTAGTGATTGTGCTCACTGAGCCTAACGAAGAGGAGACTCAAAGGGGGTCATGACATATAGCAGCCTTATATGTGAAAGGACGCTATAGAAGGGAAGGTAATATCTGATTGCTAAGATGAGAAGGTTAGCATTTACATCAGGGATGACTTTAGGTTGGAAAAAGAGTAATGAAATTTGAAGCTCTGTGAAGCCTTTGTACAGATCAGGTGAATAATTTGTAGTCTTTAGCTTTTAATGTCTGTAAGAGTAGACAAGAATGTGCTAGGAATGATACACATGCAGTTGGCCCTGCCCACTGGAACTGGATGGGCTAGATTGACTTCTTGGCTTCTTTTCTGTGACGTTGTGATATCCTTAAATGATTTATTTAGTTAATTACAGATTGAATAGAACTGAATCAGGCATATCTTTTTAACCTTAACTGTCCACATTTTTTTTTTTTGTTTGAAGATTGAATGTGCTGCCTATAACCCTGAACTGTACCTCTCTGGAGAAACAGAGTCAGATTCCTGTTCCGTGGAGCATGGTTTTCTTTGGGTAAGTTTAGTCTTGCAGAGAACTTTGTCTCTTTCTGGAGATGTTTTTTGTGACAATCAGCAGCATATGGATTTTATTATCATTATTATTTTTGTTTAATTATTTAAGATGGACTTCTGTAGAAGATAACTAGTACTGTACTCTATTTATGTGTGATTGTTACTGTTGCACAGAATGAAATCAGGTGAGCACTGTTAGATTGAGTTACATGCTATTTAAAGCCGTATGTGCTCACACCGTCCTTTTGTCTGTTCCATATTTGAAAAGTGTTTTAGCTATACGCAATTTGTTTAAGTGTATACATAGGAAAATAATGTACTAGCACATTATTATGACCTAAATGTGCTGATATTCTAGCAAAGTGGCATCGCCTATTTTTATTTTGTTTTTTAAATGCTAAAAATTTCATCAGGTTTTCTTGTTACTGCAAAACTGAGATTTTAAGGGACATCATTTTGGAACCCTTGAAAGTTAAAAGGTAAAGTTAAAAGTAGTTTTTGTCAGCAGTCTTTTTCAGGATGACTTGTGTATTTTCTTTTTGTTAATTGAAAACAGTCATCACAAATACATGTCAATGAAGTTTTTCTACTACTGCATAATTTTCTTTCTTCTTCTTTGCCGTGTTTTTTCATTTCATAGATGCATAGGGAGTCACTGTATAAACATGTGTTGGTGCTTAGGTGCACAATTTATTGTTCTGCTCTTCCCAGCTTCCTAAAATATTTGTGAACATATTGATGATATCTAGATTTGGATCAAGGAGAAATTGAAGAACAAGTATCTGATGATATTGGTAATCCCCCGTTCTGTTGCAGCAGAGCATTTATGTGTAGACCTATTACTCTTCAAAGGACAAGCTTCAACTATATTATCAATTTCAAGAGTAGCTGAGACAACTAAGAATGCTGGTTTTTAAAAATAATACATTACACAACTGCTCACTCTAATTGTAATATATTCTGTATGTACATTTCAGAATAGGCCAAAATATTTGTCCTTTAAAAAAAAAAAAAAGAAAAGTTTCTGTGAGTATACAGGGGAATTCTGTGTTCTTATGTAAAGTTTTAAAACATTCTGAGCTGAATTATTTTCTTGTTCATCTTGAGTTGCCCTCTTTAACTTTCCAATATTCCTCCTTGTTAATGCTGCTCCTGCTGGAGACAGTTATCAATCTCTGTCTATTATTTTTATTTCTTCTCTTTCCAATTCAGATTGGCAGTTGTACTAATCAGATGGGCCAGATCGCAATAGTCTCATTTCAAAGCTCTGGCCCTAAGGTTATTGAGTGCTTCAATGTGGAATCGCGGATTCTCTGCATGGTCTACATACCAGAAGAAGAGAAAATGAAGGAGATAAATATGTCTCTCAACTCTGAAAATGTTCCTACAAAAGCTTCTAATGTGCCTACTATTTGCCTTGGCATGGAAGAAGGAAGGTGATTCTCATTTTTAGCATGCTGTGTATGATTTATTCATTAGTTTTATTACTCTACAGCAAAAATTTGAGTTACTTCCTAGAAAATGTTCTTTTTTTTTAAAATTACCTCATTTTTATCTAAGTCCACCTAAAGAAAAAATATGCTCTGCATGATTTTAAAATATACTGTGTATTATTTAAAATAAAAATAAAACCTTTACTTAATGAAAGAGGCTTAATTCATCATACATCATGTCTGAACAATATAAATATTATCTTTGCAGTGTTGCAGCATAATTGTTAAGTATTGGAAAGTTTTTTAAATGGGAGAAGTGTTAAATGAGGAACCCATTAACCTCCTACAGTGTGATATTGTGCAGGATTTGTCATGCAAATAAATACTATTGCTATTTACTGTTGACGTGAATTATTTTGCTTTGGTTGAGCTGATGACCTTACTGAGTCATGGCCCAATTGAAAAAAGCTGTATTTTCTAAAATTGTGACTCAGTAAGAGAAGAAATCTTGCTTTGACTCATGAGAACTTAACTATGCAACAATATGCAATTTTTGTAGAGGTTTCCAACCGGTATACATGCAGGGAAAAAAAAATATCTGTGTAAGGAAAATGCTGTATTTCTTAACAATTCCAAAAACTGGTTGCACTAATTGCCTTTGAGTTTGAGATGCAATTCATTCTAGATTTAATTATTCAGTATTGCTAACATACCCATGGTGACAATCTGTAAGAAGTATCAGAATGTTAAGTGCATTTGATGTGTGATAGTGAATGTTTCTTCTCTTTTCCCTAGATCAATCTTTTTTCTTCTTTCTAACCAATGGGAAGTTTTGGACAGACTTGTAAAAGGAACTTGCAGCATGATTCTAACTATGTTTCTTTATTGAATAAATGCTTCTTTTTTTTCCCCTATACTTCCAGTGTCTTTGTTAATTGAATAAATGCTTCTTTTTTTTCCCCTATACTTCCAGTGTCTTTGTTAAGTAACTGCAAATTATCTAGCTAGATATTCTGAAGGGTCAAAATAGTTCTTTTCATATTTGTCTTCCTATGTACAGAAGAAGAATATATTTTTTCCCCAGTATATTATTAGTAGATATTCTGTTGAGAATTTTGCAGACTTATCTTCTTCTTGTTTTTTTTTTTTTTTTTTGTTTTGTTTTGTTTGTTTGTTTGTTTTTGTAGCATTTCTATTTACAAAAGTTGCCAGGGCTCAAAGAAAATTCGACTTCAACACTTCTTCACTCCTGAGAAATCAACTGTCATGAGCTTGACGTATATGTCACAATACCTGTTTGCTGGCTTGGTAAATGGAAACATTGCAATCTACACAAAAGGAGAAGGTAACGTAGTGATGTGATTCAATAACATCCTGAGGAACTTGCATGTCAGTATATTTTGGCAGAAATAGTTTTCCATGATCATATTTTCCCTTCTGTACAAGTTCTGTTGTAAGGTTACTCACAATTACAGGGGAAAAAATGGATTCTGAATTATTTTAGTTTCATGCTTTCACTTCTCATTTTGAAAGATATTAAATAATTTGATAGTGTTCTATTTTTTTTATTTGCTACTGCAAAATACATTGTATGAGAACTGATCTGTGCCCCAGTTTAAACCCCTGTCTCACAGGGGTATCACAGAAGACCTGAATTGTATGTGATAACAGACAGTTTACTGTATTTTACATAACGCTATGCTAATTCCACTCTACTGCCTAATAGCTGTGTTTTTGAAATGCAAATTCCCATGGGTAGAGATTTCTGTACATCTCATTTGAAATGATGACTCAATCAATTTTTATTTAACAGATATAAATGTTTCCTATGTCTGCATCTCATGGATTTCATGGAACTCCTTTTACATTGCCAGTTATTTTCTGTCTAGTTAAATAATTGGCTAAAATAATCTAAGTAAAGGAAAATCCCAGATAATGCTTCTGAGCCAGAGCTAGCTTCTTCAGTGCTGGTGTGTGTATTTGTCTGTGCTTTTCCTGACGTCTCAGAACTTTCCCACATACATCCCACATAAATACAGTACTGCATACATCTACAGATCAGCTCAAAAGCAGTGGGGTTTTGCTCAGTCTGAAACACAAGTTTCTAGGTAGCTCTAAGCAAAGTGTTTGCACAGAGACACCCCGCAAAGTACAAAGCTGGCACTACTGTCCACTGAGTCTGTGCCAGCCTCCAACTGGAAGACAGATTTGGGGTCCAGAATCTGGAGAAGAAACGATATATCATTTGTCTTACCTACTGTCATGAGCACTGACCTTGGGAAAGGGTATGGTTTTTTTTCTGTTTTTGTTTTTTTCCCAAGCTACAAAGAATCTGAAAGATGGGTTGAGAAAGAAATTTTCCTTTACCAGTTGCCATCTTCAATACAGTGGATTTCCTATTGAGCTGTCTGAAATCAGACATAACATTTTAGACTATTACATTTTTTTCCCACTAAATAGCAAATCTCTCCTTGTTTTGAAGACAGAGAAGACGAGCTTGATCCCACTCTCACAGCATCATTTTTGATGTTTCATTTTCTGTGTGTAACTGTCTGGGGTAGAAAGTTGAACTGCTATCTTCTCTGAAAGGGATGAGTGCAATTGCTGTTACTCAACTTTGTCTGAAAAGGGCCACTTGAAAAACATGAGCAGCATCCTTAGTAGCATAGATAAGAAAGGATGCATAGGCTTGCATTTCTGCAGAGGCAGTTAAGAATGGAGCAGAGCTGTTAATCAGACAGGATTGTATTATAAACTGGGGGTTATATTGTATTCATGAGGGTCATAATGTTCTCTTCCTCTAAGGCACCGTTCTTTGCAGCTGAATATTCTAGGAATTTGTCATATTCTGTTTCAGGATAGCTGAAGCTCTGAGATGAGAAACACGTGTGGTTTTTTTTTGTTGTTGTTGTTTTTCTGATTCATCATGTAGTGTTTTCCTTTGCAGTTTGGTCTGTGTTTGTTGTATTTCAGTCTTCCAGGCCTCATGAAAGTAGTGCAAATCAGCTGCCTCCCATATTAGCATTCGTATTCCTTATGGCTTGCTGTGGTCATGTGATTCTTCAGCCCTAAAGGAGTGTTTTTATGTGCACTGACCTATTTTACCAAACAAAGGAGTCTGAGTAGTGAAATAGGATGGACAGAGAATGCAGCCTAATAGGAGCTTTGTGCAATTCATCAGTGTTGTCGTCTTTTCTACAAAGAGGGTTACATTGCAACCATATATGAACCAACTTGTTTCCTGGCCTATCAGTGTAAGGGAGATTAAGGAAATATCTAAAAGTGAAAGTGAAATACAGCCAACTGTGTTACAGAACATCCTGATATGAAGACTACATAGAGAAGGACAAATGCTGTGTGATGCACAGGTAAATTGGTTTTGCAGCCTATTGTGATACTCTGAATAAAAAGGAGGAAGTAATCTTCCAGGATAAAAATCCACCTGCCAGTTTCTATTAGTATTGTAATCCGTGTTTCTTCCTAAATAGATAAAATGTGTAGGGATCTGTTCATTTGCTGAAATTCAGTGCTCATGTGTACAAAGATCTACGACTTCTGTTATACGATGCTCAGTAAGCAAATTACTCTACTTGCTCATGGCTTTTTTAGATGGCTTATTACATGTAAGCTTCCAGCTTATTTAAAAATAGCAAGTATTCTCTTTTGAGTTTCTTCACAACTTCACAACACAGAGCTTCTTCCAGTTGATATCACCCAGAGTGCTCTCTGGTTATAGAAAAGCCTTGTCTTGAAGTAATTTAAAGCAGATAATAAAAAACACGTATGGTAAACTGAGGAACACCTGCTGTATTAGGGGGAAAGATGAAGGTTCACACTGTGACTTCTTCCGTTATGGACACCAGTCATGTTTTCTCAGACAACTCTGTATCGCTGTGTTTGTACTTACGTGTTAAAAAGGATTTGAACCTGAATGTATTCAAACAAATTAGGAGGCAGAGTTAATGGGAACTGATACCTTAAAATCCACTCAGTTCCTCAATTGAGCTAAATAGATGATCAGTGAAAATATCATGGGAAATAGAATGTAAGTTCAACAAACTCGGATAAACTAGTACATTGATCCTAGAAATAGGAGCCTTAATAACTATCCCAGTAATCTGTAATCTTTTATGAGTGAGAAAAGTAATGGGAGGGACCAGAAAACTGCTAGTGCATTAAATGTTTATATAAGAACAGTGGTGATGTGGGCTGTAAAGTTTATTTGACACTTCACATTTGAGAACCTGTTTATAGGGCTAGCAACTGTGTGACTATCATTCCAAAATATTGTGTATCCAATATTTGCTTCGGGCCAAATTATTAGGAATATGTCCAGGAAAAACACTTCTAAATGAGGTTAAGGAGAAAATACACTGTATTCTCTCTGTTTAGGGAAAAAAAAAAAAAAAAAAAGTAACAAAAATCCCTTTGTGATGATTGCAGACAGCCCAGCAGATGTGTTTTCTGAGTGACATAATACCAAAAAAGGTCAGCACATGTTTGACTTCCATTCACAGAAGTGTCTTAGGAAAAGGAAATCACAGTCTTTATGAAATGCACATATACTGTTCCTGGTGTACTGTTGTCAGTTCCTGATACTTCCTTTCTTTGTGACAGTAATATACATTTCCTTCTCATAACGTTCCTATAATAAATATGAAGAGAAACAGTAAAAAGAAATAAAAACTCAGAATGATTATGATGAAGACTATAACATATTACTCATAAAAATACTGGTAGCATATTAATCTTTTCAGCAAAAATTCATTAAGATGAGAGAGCAGATGCAATAGGAAGGCTTGCTGCTTTAACTACAGTGCCTAATTTCTAGGCACATAATTGCAGTCTGTAGCTTCTCACTTGCATATGCTACAACTTACAGCAAGTCCTTGTGTGCTCAACCCAAAAAAATGTAATTCACAGCACTTGGCATGCTCAGGGATACTTCTCTGCTCAGCACTGATGAAATCATACTTGGAATACTGTGTCTAGTTCTGGAACCTCAGTGAAAGACAGATATGGAACTGTAGGAAGGAGTCCAGTAAAGTGCATGGAGATGATGAGAGTTGAGAATCTTCAGTCTGGAGAACAGAAGGTTTGGAGAGGTTGTTATCAATTTATATAAATACCTAAAGGAAATGTGGAAAGAGAATGCAGCCAGGCTTCTTTCAGTAATGCACAGGGACAGGACAAGAAGCAAGAGGCAATTGAGTGCCTGAATATCAGTAAACTCCTTTGTGTGTGATAGAGTACTGGTATGGGTTGCCCAGGGAGGCTGTGGAGTCTCTTCCCTGGAGATCTTCTGAAGCCACCTGGGCATTCTCCTCTGGGTGTCCCTGCTTGATCAGGGCTTGGGCTAGACATGCTCCAACCTCATTCTCTGAGTAATTCCACATGAGCCAAAGAGGAATTGAAACGTGATGTTTCTTAATGTCATCCTTCTTCTAGGTGCTGCTGAGCTAGAGAAGTGACACTCTCCACTTGTGATTCACAGTGCAGAGTTTGCATCTATAATCAGTTTCTTAAGCTTAGGGTGAATCTTGTTTCTTTTTGTATTAAAAAAAAAAAAAAAAAAAAAAAAAAAAAAGATAGGAGTAAGAAGATGTGTAGTCTCTCATGTAGTATCCTAGTGGCTAAGGCACTAGATCCCCAACTGAAGAAATCTCTTTTATGTGAAATGATTATTGAATGCATAAACTTCTGCTTTGTTGCCCTCTCACCCGGTCTTTTAATATGATCTTTGAAAAGCTGCTCAGCTTTGACGTGAAGAAGTGACTGGGAGCATTGCCAATTCCATTTCGAGTAGCCCTCACCCACGTAACTGGAGGTCTCCTCAGGAAGTCAGAAGATGCTTGATTTGAGTCGTCTTTTGCCATAGAGAGAACTGAGTTCACATATCCTTAAGAGGAAGCATCTTATATATTTTAATGAAAGCAATGTTTGGCCAGTAGATTTTTCAGACCTTGTTCCTTTGGCTCTGGCCCTGAGGTTTAAGAAATGAATGAAAGCTCAGCTTTAAGAATTAAAATTGAATTTAAATGCACTATGAGAACAAAAACTGAAGTAGTTCTGGCTATGTGTGGGGCAGAATTTTACATTCTTTAGCTAGAATTTACTGGTAACAAACGAAGGCAGCTCTGAAGATATTTGAGAGGATTAAGAGCAAGGAAAAGGAACAAAATTAAAAGGAAGTGTCAAACATTTAAGAGAGATCAGATCATTTCATTAGCAAGATGGAAGTCTTCTGAAATTGAAGAATGTACATGTACTTTGACAAATGCAAGAGAGGATGAATATGTGGAAAGATATCAGACTTCAAGGCTTGGTGGGTCTGTGCACTGTTGTGACATATCTGGAGAGTGCAGTTCTGGCATGTGATGATCAACACCTGAGGTAGAAGTGATGTTCTGGTATTGCTATGAGAAGTAAGAAATTGTAGTAAGCTGTTAAAGGAAAGCAGTAATACCAAAAAAAGAAACTAATGCTGTTGTCGTGACTACGTTATTGCTGTAAGCATCATTTCCTAATACTTGATATCAGAAATATGTTGATGTTGTTTGTCTTGTTTACATATCTCATGCTGGAGCTTCCAGTGCCACTCCTATCTGTTGTTATAGGTAGGGTGCTGTCAGCTACATAGCACGAAGAATTTATTACATGTCTAGGAAAAGTCAACTGCCTCATGTGTGGTGCAGGACTTTCCTATTTACACCTTGTTTACAAGAGCAAACCTGGATCCTTCAGCTTATAGCCATGCAATAATAAATGTTCTAAACTTCTTTTTAGTTCTGTAGCTACCGTCATACTCCTCAATAGTGCTGGTTTATGTACCATGTGATGGAAAAAATGTTTGTGCTTCACTGCACAAATTAACCAACAACTGCTGTTCCCAGGGCTGTGTTGGCAGCTCTGTTGAAATCATCAATAGTGCTGCTAAACAAGAGAGGAAGTTACCAACAAAAAAAGTGTATATAGTTCAGCTCTACTGAAGGCATAAAAGAAGGGAAAGCTGCTACAAACTTTGAAAAGGCTTTCTGAGGAGGTAAATTGTATTTTATCAGGTAATCTTGTGAAGACTTGAAAGCACCAACAAATTACAAAAGTATTGCATAATTTTAGAGATAACGTTATGAGCATAAGATATCTTAAATTGAGGCAGTTGAGCAGCCCGATATGGGCAATGCAGGGTACTATTCAGTGCTGGGATGTAAACTATGTCACAGTGGAAAAGTGTAATTTTCAGAGGATATTATAAACAATGACATAACATATATTGGTGTGTAGGTACAGAGGTGCTTAAAATTGTCCTCATGTTTTAAATATTCATACAGGATGAAAATATCAGAAATTATAACGTGTTTTTAATAGAGGCTCTTGTATTTGATTTCTGTATTTGATCCTGTACTCTGTGGACACCTCTCATTCTTGCAAACATCTGTGCCTGCAGTCTATGCTGATAACTGTTCTGTTACAGTAATGTTTATAAAGACTGCCACAGACTGTCATATTACTTGGATTAGCTCTTCATCCGTAATAATAGATTCCTGCTTTGATGTGATCAGTTTAATATCTGAGTTCACTAAATCTCACAAACATAGTTATCCTTATGTATAGTTAATACTTTCACAGGCTTTTCTTATGGAGTAGAAGGAAAACTTTTCCCTGTTTCTTCCCATTTCCACAGGTGTCAGGCCTTGACCTTCTATTTGCTCAGGGTGCAACTGATTTTTCTGCATGCAGACAAGCCTCTGGAGATAGGATATATGTACTGCATATTGTCTCTCTACAGTATCTGTATACTTGTAGGTAAAAAAAGAGTTTGTAGTTTTTCAGTACACTGGAGACAGAGGAAATCCAGAAAATCTATGCAAGATTAAAGAGAACAGAAACAAGGTATCAGTAGAGAAGAATTTTAAGCCCCATTTCTGTGGACACTGTCACAGGCATTCTACTGCCAGGTTTCTGTGAGCAGCAATGTGTACACCTCCATCACTTATTTTTCTTTTGATCAGTTCCTGCTTTTCACAAAACAGTTTAGAAAACTCTACAGTAAGTTACACTAAGCTTCTTGGTCTGCCTTTGTCCTGTTGTGTGCTTTAATTTTTTGCTGATAAAAGTTTTATTTCAGCTACTCTTTCTTGCTTTTTTTATTTTTTATTTTTTAATTTTCCTTACAAGGAAATCAATATATGACTTGAGTGACTAACCAAATATTTATAACTTCAAATGAAAGCTTTTCATATCTTTTGCAAGGGCTGCACCCAGTTTTAAGTAGATAAGTAGTGCCAATTAAGTTGTTGCACTGTGTGTGAACCTGCAGCTGTTTACATAAACATGAAATCTGTGCAGGCAGGTATTGAATAGGGTCTGGTGAGATCTGGAGGGAGAAGCAGAGTGTGTGTTTCTGACAGTCTTGAAACAGTTTGTGAACTAGATTCAGACTTGTTAAGTAATTTTGGCTATGGAGGGGAAAAAAAAAGTCTTGATCAGCAAAATAAAGTCCTGACCTTGCTTTTAGCTGAGAGCTTGTGGTTACAGCATTCTCAGAAGCGTGTTGGATTACCAGACTTAATCCCTTGCCCTGCTTGAGAAGATTAGTACCCATGCTTCCAGTTCTCAAGAGATTTCCATTTTCCTGGCCACCACAAAATAAAGAGAGGGAAGCACTGCTTGATTTCTCCTTCTGGTGTTATCCCTGCTCTGTATGATTAATTATGCATTAATTGTGGCAGAGACAAGAACACAGCTCATTTAAATACTGCCCTCATTACCAGACTAGAGAGTCTTCTCTGTGCCCTCTTTTTCCCTCATCTGTCTCAGATGCTGTCTGATCAGGAGGACAGCAATGGCTACAGAAAGAAATAAAAGTACAACAGCTTGTCCTTATCACATGGTGAGGGTTTGTAGATAACATGATACTGAGATCCAGATTTTTCCCAGCATGATATCAAGTGGGATTGCCTTTCCTTTGCATAAAGTCATGGTAACAGAAAAGACTTCCAGTCTCTATCTCAATTTTTTTCCTTTTTTTTTCCACTCTGTAATCTTAAGACTAACTGGGTTGGTTAAAGTGTTGTACTGAAGATATGTTTGTGAGAGGTGAGTTTTGATATATATTTGTCAAATCAAAATTCTACATATTGGTATTCAACAGTGACATCTGAACTCCATCTTCTTACCTTGTAGAAAATTGTTTTAGCAATTTTATTTCAAAATTGACATCCACCTGGCACTGATACTGATTTCCTTTTCATTCAGACTGCTATGAATGCTAGATAATAATTTTTTAAAAGACTAGATCAAAATTAATGAAGTAGATTAACATTTAGCTGAGGAGTTGCACAGAATTTGAGGGCATTAAGACACACAATCAAAAAGTGCCTTAGGTGAATGAAATGAAATTTAAAGTTGAAGTCTTAGAGTCAGGTTGAGATCTTGAAAATCCCAGCTCGCTTGTTCCTTGAGAATCAACTATGAATTAGGTACAGATTAATGATTGAATGTGTTTGAGAGCTATTGAGTTCAATCAACAGTTTTCTCTGTAACGTGGTGTTGAGTGTGGAAAGTGTAACTACAGGAGAAAAAGATAACTTCTTCCTCAGCGTGCTTGTTCTCTGTTCAAATTCAGTCTTTATCCTTCAGAAGAGACAATATGAATATATGGGAATTATGCTGGTTTCATCCCTTAAAAAGGAAATCTGGGGGTGCTACGTACTAGGTGCTGCAGTGGTCTCTTTACTGTGTATAACTTAGGCAGTGAAAACCAGGATAAACATGCATGTGCAGCTTTATTCTTGGAAGGCTTTGCACTTGACAGCATTCTCAGGGTGTGGGCAGCTTGCAGTTAACAATTTAATTTCAGAGTAATGTGATTTCTATCAAACGCAAACTTTTCCAGAAGTTACTATATTACTAATGGTAAACATGAGTTGTGAAGGTTGAGTGACTGACATTGCTGAGAGAGCTCGCAGGGTAATGATTGGAGACATGCTTCTCTCTTGCAAACTGAAATCGTGAAAATGATTTTGACAGTCTGAAACTGAATGCCATTTTTCACAAAGATGCTTTGAGAACTCAGTCACATCCTGAGAATGACTCGGCAAAGACTGTATAACGCAGACGGCAGAAGCAATCACAAGTATTCCAAAGCAGAGACATCATTGTTGCTGTTACCACTGTTATTGTGAAGCAGTAATGTAAGTAATGTAATGTAAGCAACATTTCTTCAGTTTATGTAGATCAAAGGGCTTTCAAGTGAGGAATTGGGATCATTTAGTCTCAACATAAAAACAGATGGAACGGATTTTGATACTAAACAAAGGATGGAAAGTAGGATTTGAGATGCTCAGTGAGTTCATGCTACAGAAATCACAGAATCACAGAACTGTAGGGGTTGGAAGGGACCTCCAGAGATCATCGAGTCCAACCCCCTGCCAAAGCAGGTTCCCTACAGCAGGTCGCACAGGTAGGCATCCAGGAAGGTCTTGAACATCTCCAGAGAAGGAGACTCCACCACCGCCCTGGGCAGCCTGTTCCAGTGCTCCATCACCTCACTGTAAAGAAGTTCTTGCACACATTTGTGCGGAACTTCCTATGCTGCAGTTTCCAGCTGTTTCCCCTTGTCCTGTCACCCTTCACCACTGAAAAGAGACTGGCCTCGCCATTCTGCCCCTCACACCTTAGATATTTATAGACCTGGATCAGGTCCCCTCTCAGTCTTCTTTTCTCAAGACTGAACAGACCCAGTTCACTCAGCCTTTCCTCATAGGAGAGATGCTCCAGGCCCTTCACCATCTTCATGGCCCTCCGCTGGACTCTTTCCAAGAGATCCTTGTCTTTTTTGTACTGGGGAGCCCAGAACTGGACGCAGTACTCCAGATGAGGCCTCACCAGGGCAGAGTAGAGGGGGAGGATCACCTCCCTCGACCTGCTGGCCATGCTCTTTTTAATGCATCCCAGGATGCCATTGGCCCTCTTGGCCACAAGGGCACACTGCTGGCTCATGGCCAACCTGTCGTCCACCAGGACACCCAGGTCCCTCTCTGCGGAGCTCCCCTCCAGCAGGTCACCCCCCAACCTGTACTGGTGCATGCAATTATTCCTCCCCAGAATAAACTCATGAAAGTATTAAAATGATTAGTCAGTTTTGTATATAAAAAATTATATATGTAAGATGCGTGTCCCTAGCTGTTAAACTTGGAGAGAATAATCTGCTCATCCTAGTTGAAAAGAGATGGCAAGTGAAAGTGACTGGAGAGGTAAGTGGTGGCATGCAGCTTTTTTAGAAGGTCTCAATAACTGATTATGCAGTGTGCGTGTGCATGGTGTAATTTGGACCTGTTAAATGCACAGAAATTTTCTGTGGACAGAAAATACCATGGATTGTCACTGGGGGGATGTTGAAGTTTAACCCAGCAGAGGCTGCTAAACACCAGTGACCTTTCGTTCATCCCCCTTGCACATAATATGATGGGGAGAAAATGGAAAAGTTCAAGAACCGATGGGTGGAGAGGACAAGGACAAAGAAAAGGAAGAAGAAAAAAAAAAATAAGCAGAAGCAGTTGCTCACTACCTACTGACTGATGCATAACTGAACTAGTCCCTGAGCAGTAGCACCCCTCATCTTGGCCAGCTCCCCCAGTTTTATTGTTCAGCGTCTCACCATATGTTATGGAATATTCCTTAGACTCATATGGGTCAGCTGTCCAAGTTCTGTCCCATCCCAGCTCCCTGTGCGCCTTCAGTCCCCTCACTGTGGGCAGCACCAGAAGCTGAAACATCGTCAGCTCTGTTGCAGCACTGCTCTACAACAACTGAAACATCTCTGCGTTGTCAACGTTATTCCCATCCTAAATCCAAAATGTGGCACCACACCAGCCACTGTGAAGAAAATCAACTGCATTCCAGCCAAAACCAGGACAGGGGAATAATAGAAACTAAGTGAAAATATGGCAGAGCACTCAGTTGTAATTAAAACAACAACTACCAAAACAAATAAACAAGCCCCTTCCCCCCTTGTTTTGTGAAGCATCTGCTAGCAGAAAGTCCCTTACATCAGTTTGCAGAGTTAGAGAGCTATTGGAGCTCATTAGAACCTACTGTAAAGAACTGGCTGGCTACTTTTCACATGAAATGTGATTTTGACCAGTTGAAAGTTGATTTATTGTGAAATAGTTTTCTTGTGAGCCCCTGAGCTGTAGAATACTGCTTTCTGAGAGTACTGCTTTCTGGAGAATAGTGGCTTTCTGGCTGCATTTTCTTTGGGAAGAAAAACAGTTACATGAGAACAGCAATGTGGACTTATTTGTTTACTAGTTAATCCTGATAAAAATTGTTCAGTTAAGAAATACATGAGCATTTTTTCCCCTTTATTGTTGTATTACCTTTACAAGCTATCCATAAAAGCTAAAATTAAACAGATGTAAATTAGAGTGCAGCTTGAAGTGGCCATTCATGAAGATCTGAATGGTAGGCTCTCTGATATCACTACGGCCGTTCTTTGTAGGATTCTTTGTGCAGCTGCATTTCTAGGTGCTTCTTGATCAGTGCTTTCAGAAGTTTTTTAAACATGGATTGCAATTTTATTTATTGTGTTACAGTCTTTCTTATTCTTTTTTTCTTAAAGATGGAACATGGCACACGGAACCTCAGAAGACAGTTAAACTGGGGGTTCTGCCTGTTAGAAGTCTGCTTGTGATGGAAGATACCATTTGGGCTGCATGTGGTGGACAAATTTTTATAATCAGCACAGTGACTCATTTTATAGAGGTAATGTGTTTAAAATTAATAATTATTCACATGCTACACTATGCTGCAAGGTGAAAGTGATAAAATCTAGACATTAAAATCTCTTCTTAGAGGCTTCATGATTTAGGAAGGTTTTCATGAACTGTGGTTTCAGTTCTGTTAAATCCCAGTCTCTGCAGTCTGAAATTTTACTGGAATGTTCTCTGCTGTTGTCTGATTACATGTAGATTTGCTTCTGTTTCCCTGCCATGTTTCCATAAAGTACTTGTAGTGTATTTTGGGGGTTTGCTTAAAAATTAGATTCGAATAGAGGGAAGGGCAGCAAAGAAACAGCATGTGGGAATTGCCTGTTAACTACAGAAAACTTAAATTAAAAGAGACTGTCTCTGCATAGTTAAATGTGACTTCTACTTTCTAATATAATTTGTATCAGTTTTGGTTCTCAGTGGCCTACAGAAATGTTCTTCATGTAGAAGAGCAGAAAAATGTTAAGGATTCCGACTCTGCTTACAACCATGTTTTCCAAAAAGTGTAAGGCCTTAATTTCCATTAAAACTGCAGTATAACATCAACAGAACATCTTAGTGGCCTAAAGTTTATTTCACAAAATATGAGGAATTAACACCTCTCCTTCAATCTGTGATAGAATTACAGTGAGTGCCACGATGTTTACAGCCACAAAATTCTTTCTAACGGGAATCTGTGTGAGATCACGGCCTCCTTCATTGTGTGCTTTGTTTTGTTTCATTGATGATCATGTTTTCTCCCACCAATTGTCTGTTTAGTACAATTGATTCTGTGAGTCACTGTCATGGGTTTGAAGGGAAATAGTGAATGTTCTAATTTCTTCTTGTTGTTTTTTTTTTTGTTTTGTTTTGTTTTGTTTGTTTTTTGTATCTGGGCTTTCTGGATTACTTGTTTCATCTAAGTAAATGTTTGAACCTTATGTTTTCTTCCTTTGTATTTTCTCCAATGCTTATATTGTTTCTAGCTTGGGTATTATGATAAGGGAAAGATTTTGAAGGGGATTTGGATAGGTACTTGTGATGGATTTCCAGCTACCTTAACTGGGGGAGTGGATTAGCCTCTTGGACACTTAGAATTACTGTCCTAAACAGTTCTGTGATGGTTCCTTTAACCAGGCTGGATGTGGCTCTTGGCAGCCTGGTCTAGTGGTTGGCAACCCTCCACATAGCAGGGGGATTGAAACTAGATGATCATTGTGGTCCTTTTCAGCCCAGGCCATTCTGTGATTCTATGACTCTCATTGATTCCTACTGAAAAATGCATAGCAACAGTAGTAGAGCACAATCAGATCATTCCTGAATTTGGCTATATAAGGCCAAATCACTGTAAATAAGTTTGGTAGTTCTCAACTAATTCAATAATAAAATTCTTCATAGATGTTTTTGGATAAAGTTTGGATTATGCTATGCAGTTTTGGCACAGCAGAACAAAAGCAGGAGACAGACTCTGAGGACTAAAGAATATATAAAGCTTAATGAAATAGTGAATTATAGTAGAGAAATAGTGAATTATAGTAGAGAAAGCAGAAGTTCAGAGAGGTAAAATAAATATTCTGTCACTCTCTCTCAGACCTAGTAATTTCATTTTTCAGATCGTAGGAGGTTTCTTTCCATTTCCAAAGTGCTTTTTAAACCAATCCACCCATTGTTTATAGAGATCAGATGCACTTACTTTTATAGCTATATATAGTTATATTTGAAATAGTGCGAAAATGGTTTGTCTGAGTTGAATAATGCTTTTCATAACATAGTTTTAATTAAGAATGTGATTAATTTTTCCATGACGGGCTGACAGTCATGCTTATTTCAGACAAATAGCCATGCTATAACATATGGTTTTCCTCATAGATCTACAAATAAGTGATAAATTTCTGTTGCCTCTTTACTGATCCTAAGATACAGGTACCAATCTTGTTTTCATCATCTCACCAGACTAAACAGCTCACTAACCTAAAGGTCTGGAGAATGAGTCTTCTGAGGACTGGCTGAGGGAACTGGGATTGTTTAGTCTGAAGAAAACTCAGGGGAGACCTCATCGATCTCAACAACTCTCTGAAAAGAGATTTGGTGAGCTGGGGGTCAGCCTCTTCTCCCACATAACTAGTGAGAGGGCTAGAGGGAATGGCCTCAAGTTGTGCCAGTGGAGGTTCAGGTTGGATATTAGGAAAAATTTCTTCCTGAGAAGAGTGGTCAGACACTGGGGCAGGCTGTTCAGGGAGGCGGTTGAGTCACTGTCCCTAGAGCCAGAAGTGCGTAGGTGTTGTATTAGGGGACATGGTTTATGAGGCAGTGTTGGTGGTAGGTGGATGCTTGGACTGGATGGTGTTGGTGGTCTTATACAACCTTGGTGATTCTGTGACTCCATGAAATTTAGACTCTGCTTCAAAAATGCATATTTTACTGTCACGAGAACCAAAATATATTTGAGATACGTCTTTCTTATCTTGCAGTGTGTAAGTTTTCCTGCTGGGAGGTAAATAGCAGCAAATAAATGTTTATTCTCCCTCTGTCCTCTCCAGTTAACAGGTAATTCACTTAGTAGTAAAGATTTGGCTTCATAATTTCTGCATATTAATCACCTCTGCTTTGTCAACAAGAATCCAGATGTTGCACAGTGTTCAACTCTTAGTCTTCCCTTTATGCAACTCTTTTTTTTTTTTTTTTTTTTTCTCGGTCTTGGATAAAACAATTCACAGAATCACAGAATGGCCAGGGTTGGAAGGGCCCTCAAGGATCATGAATCTCCAACCCCCCTGCCACATGCAGGGCCACCAATCTCCCCATTTAATACCAGACCAGGCTGCCCAGGGCCCCATCCAATCTGGCCTTGAACACCTCCAGGGACGGGGCATCCACAACCTCTCTGGGCAGTCTGTTCCAGCACCTCACCACTCTCTCTGTAAAGAACTTGCCCCTGACATCCAACCTAAATCTTCCCTCCTTCAACTTAAAAATATTTCCCCTTGTCCTCCTGTTATCTACTCTTTCAAAGAGTTGATTCCCCTTCTGTCTGTAGGCTCCCTTTAGGTACTGAGGTCTCCCTCATTTCAGGAAATGGTTTTGTCATCAACACCTCAAGCCCCTTGGGATGGGACATGTGTGAAATGCAACAACTATTGTTAAATATTAATTATATTTTCTGGTACTCTTTCTAAGAAGAAGAAACTTGTCCTTAGTCTTGATCCTAGATCTGTGAGCTGTATTGCTTTCAAGTATTAACCTTGATCCTGGAGTATTCTCTGTGCTTGTAGACCCTTAGGCTCTGCAAAGGCAGGCTGTGCTTGTTTAAAAACAACTGTGAAAAGAGCCAGAGAATTTAGTAAAGTCACCAATTGAATGTTATTACATCTTGTTTTGGTTTGTCTTGTTTTTAAATAATTGGCTAACCATACATGAGCAATTCTTGTTTTAACAATGGATGTAGAATAAGCTGAAATGTTCAGCTGGATAAACCGAACAAGTGAAAATCCTATACCTGAGTGCATTTTGCCCAAGTATTGTACTTTTTTAAAAGTAGTGAGTAATTTGTTTCACCTTGTGAGTGATGATGCCCATTATGCATCTCTCATTAAGCTTGAAAAACTGCAGTTCAGTTCTTGGCACAGCTGTTCGGTATGAGTGCGGAACCCTTCAAAAGAAAGATTTCAGCAATGCCACACGCTGTTGAAACAATAGTTAGTTATGTGTAACTCTACTGCAAGACACTCACTGTGGCATCCAGAAAGTGTTCTGCCTCTGTGATGTTGCCATAGAATTAGAACAAGACTGTCTGAGAAAAACAAAAACAAACAAGAAAAAGGATCTGAATAGAAGGCAGAAAGGAATGAAGTTATGAAGAGTAAAATGGAATGAAGCTCAATTCCTTTATTAAAAAAGAGAATAAGCCATTTTTGTCCTAAATAATTGTATTTCATGAGAAAAAAAAATCTTGGAAAAAAAATTGTGTTTCACATAAATGTGTAATTGAAACAGATGTCAAAGCCTCTATACAAAAACATAAGCAATTGCAAAAGAATGTTCAGGTTTGGGTATGTTCCTGCTCCATCTTTGAAAGAGAAGAATAGTTTTTTTTATAGGCTTTTTGTGGTTCTGACAGTATTACAGTTTTTCTTGAAACATTTCAACAAGCAGCTGTACCAACTGCAGGGTAGACAAAGTGGGAGTATAACAAGTTAGCTGTTAAAAATGGAATGTGACAAAAATGCCTGTGGAAGTTGTTTACAGTTGCACTCACACAATTGTTGTCTGTGGTCAGAAAACCAAAGAAAATTAATTTTTTATGATCAGCTTCGTTTTTCTCTTACTCCAAACAGTGTGGATTGCTAGCAGGATTCACTTCAGTGGCCTGAGAAGTTTTTATAACTGAACGTTAAAAGAAAAATGTAAACAATTTTTTAAAGTAATTTCCCTTATTTGTAAGAAGCCAATTTTGTGGTGGAAAGTAGTAGTTTATGAATTATTATCTATTGTGAATTTGCTTTTCATACTTTATTACTTAAGGACCTCTAAGTAAGGTATCAGAAGTTATACTTTGTGAAAGCTTTGAGTTCTATTCTTATTTATGATCTTCATCTATTCATTGAATTTAGTTGAAGAAATTGAACTGCATAATGCAAATATGTTCAAAATACACTTGTGTTAGGCTAAGAGCTTATCCTTAGAATTGTGTTATTTAAATTGGGATGCAAAGTAACTAAAATGTAGCTCTTAATTCTAATGCATAGAAAATCTAAGTGTGATTTTACAGTGAGGAATGAGGTACTCTTGCATTTTATCTATGAATATAGTTAAGAGTATATAATAAGAACTGTGAATATTACTGCAGATATTTACTTCCTATATCCCTCTGGGAGGGGTTTGTATTCAAAGAACAGTTTGCCATTTATTTAGCTAGGGAAATGTTATGTTTATCAGATTAGCCCTCTGCATTTGATAATAGCTGGCACAACATTAAAAGGCTGTGTTTAACTTCATAGGCTGCTTACTTAGAAGAAAAAATGAAACCAAAATATCGCTACTTCCTCTTAATGATTAGAGACCTTTACTGCAATTTTATTTCACATGTTAACAGAAATATGTAGAGAAGTTTCAGCCTTCCTAAAGCTATTTAGAAGTTGTAACTATGAAGCCATTAGATCAAGGAAGAAAATTCAGGCACTAGATCTGAAAGTCTGGCATAGTTATTTGTCATCAGAAGGAGCATTTTGACTTTTTGTTTTAGCTTCAGCTAGGTTGGAATTTCTTTCTTTAGTGTCTGGGATGGTGCAAAGGGCCCAAGGAGTTGGGAGGGAACAGGATTAAGACAGTTAGCTTAAGCTGGCCAAAGGGATATTCCATCCCATGTGACATCATGCAGAAAGAGTTTTGAAAGCGGTGGGAGTTCATCTCTCCTTTCCTCTGCTTGGGGTTCTGGCTGGACATCAGTTGGAGGTGGTGAGCAATTGCTTGTGCATCACCTTATTATATGCATTCATATATATCTGTTGTTTAAAAAAAAAAAGGGAGCATAGAAAATAACAAATCTTATGAAGCAGTCAGGACATATCCTGAGCAAAGCAAAGAAAATGAGCTTTGTTGTTGGCATGGAGGACATAGACACAGTGCCTGTACTGAGAAGCTGATAATGAAGGTTGAATGATGTAACATTTCCTCAAAGATTATTTGTTTTTCTTACAGAACCATTTTGAAGCACATCAAGAGGAAGGTATGGTAATCTCTCACATGGCTGTTGCTGGAGTGGGAGTCTGGATTGCTTTCACATCTGGATCTACGCTTCGTTTGTTCCACACTGAGACACTGAAACACCTCCAGGATGTTAACATTGCCACGCCTGTTCACAATATGTTGCCAGGTAGCTGAATCACACCATATGACAAAAAAAAAACAACTGTTTTGTTTTGTCTCTATCACTGTTATTTTTCCAGATTGTAGATAAGGCCAGAATCAGAACACCTGTTTCAGTATTTGATAGCTATTGTGTGACTGTTTACTTTAGTAAATCACAGTCCTTTGTCTGCCCAAAAGAAAGACATGTGCAATGAGCTTGTTGAGTGTCAGTTCTCCTCGGTGGTTTTAAATTTATATTATATAGATAAGCAGATGGATTCTTTTTTTTTTTTTTTTTTTTTGTGACTATAAAACAGGAGAGTGATTCAGTCTATCATGAAAATGTGTTTCCTTTTCAAATTTTAGTGTTTTCTTCTGGAAGTTGGTATTAAAGTACGTGATGGAGTCAGTCAGCCTGGGATCCGAACCACCCAACAAAGCACTTGCTCAGTGTCAGTTGCTTACAGTGAAGTCAGTGGAACTGCTCGCATCTCTGTTTAGGAGTGTGTTGTGTTCAGTGTTCTCTTGTTTAGAGCTTTAGTTTGTTGAATTAAGAACATTTGTATTATAGGCAAAGATAGAACCTCTGGTTGTTAGGGTGATGTTTAACAAACCTTTAAGTGTTTTAAGACAGAAACTGTTCAACCATACTAAGATCATCAGTGTCACAGACAGCTGTTCTGGTCTGTATCAGATTTACAAGTGAATGACTCTGGTAGTTAGACACATACCAAATAGAGATAAACTTATTTCTGGCACCTTTTTTCAAATGCCATGCACAGATGTTATTACAGACTGATGTAGGCCAATATGACTCTTAGACCTATGCAGTACTAATGGACACAGGTTTGGGGATGTCTTTCCCCTATGCTGTAATGAGCACATGTGCATCAGGTAAGAGAAATGAGAATGACCATGTTAGCCTTGCAGTAAAAATCTGTTTTAAATCGTGTCCATCTATAGTGTTCTAGGTAGGATGTTTTTAACACGTTGTTTGATTGTAGCACTGTTACAAACCAGCAGCAAATGTCTTGTCTTTAAATAGATTGTATGCTTTAATTAATTGTGGTTATGAAAAGAAATCAAGACCAGTTTTTAAAAAGATTAACTTTCAAAATGTTCTGCTGTCTGTGGGGGAAGGGGGAGGAAGTAGGGCCTCCCTTACACACATTTTATGCTAAATTTCAAACAAATTTAGCTTTGGTATTCATAGCCATGGTAATAAAACTGATGATGTAACGCATGATTATTTTTTTTTCTGTAGAACAGTTTTAGCTAATTATATCTCCTTGGTGTCATTCTTACCCATTTTAATCTCTTTTTTTTTTTTCCCCTCTGTCTTTTCCCAAAATGCACTTCAGTGAATGGAAATGGAAATTTATTTTAGAAGTAGAACAGCACTTTTTATTACAGCAAATGTTCCAAGGGAGGAATCCATTCTAAAAGTGAAATGAATTTCAATTATTTAGCAGCAGCTCTTGGGCATGCTTATGTTATCCCAATAATGCTACACCAGCAAAGGCTAAAAGACAGAGTAGTAGGAGGTTTACATAATAAGCAACACTAAGAGCTTTTGGAACAAAAAAATAAATAAAACTGTGTAGTATACACTCAGATTAAAAAGGAACAAAAATCTGACACAGGAGGAAGAATGAAGTGGCTTCGTAGTTACAAAATGCACATGTTTTTTACATTTTCTGTGGATTTTAATGAACTGATTACTGTTTAGAAGTGTGATGTGCAACAGGACATCTTTTACTTTTTAAAAGAAACAACTCTTAGCTTTCTGAAATCCAGTGGGAGTTCTTTAATATGCAAAAAGAGCACGTAAGTAAAAATTCAGCTTGTATTGAAATGAGGCAGAAGAAATTGATGTAAAAATATTGCTAAGGATCTTAGGAGGAGAGATTAAAAAGAAGAGTGCATGATTATCATTATATAACTTCTTGAAGCTGGACTCCTTTTGCCAAGTTCTTACTAGGAGCAGCGATGCATGATATTGGCCTAATAGGCTGCATGGAGAGGTCATCTGCATCTTCACTTAATGCAGTGGACATAACTTGTTTACATAATGAAATTATCATTATTTTGTAGGTATACAGTAGAAGTAAAAGACAAATTTACTGTTACTGTGTCAGAAAGGCTACTTGAATTACAAAGCTATATTTAGAGGGTACTTGTGGTAATCAATTAAGAAGAGAGGAAGTTTTCATACCCTTGTTAATCAGTTCTCATGATGTTAGATTTTTTCCATTTTGGGGAGAAGACAGCTTTTAATATCACTGCTTACTTTCTTTTTCCTAAAGGATGTGCCTCCTTTACTTTGAGAAAGATAACTCAGCAGCCCACCGAGTAGGAGAGAATCAAAGAATAATGAAATATAAAGGAACTGGCACAGGAAATTACTGTCATTATGATTCAGTGGAATTTAATAATGTAAAAAAGGAGACAGAGCCACGGACCACAAGCCAAAAGTATATATATATATTTTTAAATCATGATTGATTTGTGGAAATGTTTTATATACTGTGTTCACAGAGGTCTGGCTAAGGAAAGAGCTTGACTAAAAAAGTGCCACCTAGATATAGGTCATATTTTGGTAATTTTCATGTCGAATATGTCAGCTAAATGGCATAAAAAGACCAATTAATCTGCTGAGACATCTGAGTGGGTTCTGAATAACTACTGTATCCTAAAACACCCTCTATCAACTGTGTCCCTGCAAGCTGTCGTTCAGCTGTGCTCAGTCACTAGGTAGTCCACATACAAGGGATGTAACTAATACTCTTAGTGACTGTTCTGTGCTCAAGCTGATGATTTTCTGGAGTTGTGGGAAGTTTGTACGTAGGGACACAGGTCTGAAAAATAAACGTGAGCTTACTTTCCATAGCATTTCTGTTTAGTACAGAGCACTCCACGGAAGCGTTGTATGCTGTATCATCAAAACCACAAGCCATAAAATACTTCCTAATATTGTATAACAGAGTTAGGTTCTCTTTAGAAATAACTAAATAAATATCTCCAAAAAGCACAAGGACAGTATGAAAGAAGAAGATTGAGTGGAAGAGCATCGTCATCATTACAGACCATACAACTGTACAGTACAGTGAGACTGATTTTAAGTGGCCTAAGCTCAGCTGTCTGCTAACTGACATACTGAGTAGGAGAAAAAAAATAATATTTGAAGACAAATGTAAAAACTCACTAATGTGCTTCACCTATTAGCTTAGTATTTATGACCAGTGATTGAATCTTAGTGATTAAAAGGTAACTTTTCACCCATCTTTGTCACATCTCACACAGCCTGGTTAGTGAAAATAAATTAAAATCTTACAGCATGTGAGTACACAGTTCTTGGTTTTATTACTAATCTTGTTTTCAATTTCATTTGAATTTCATTTGACACTTTTGAATAACTTTGTTGTACAAATGTTCCTCAGACATGCTTTTTTAAGAGATTTCTGTGACCTTAGTTCACTGTATTTCTCTGCTCATATGAATGATGAAAGGTTACCTGCAGAACAGAGAGGCAATTTCTGTTGATGTTGCTGTACTCTGATTGTATCTGTGTATGCTCTAATGGCACACGTGTGTTTCCTGGACACAGATGGGAAAGGCAAAGAAAAATGGTATCATTTCCTTTCTGCAGAAAACAAACTATACATTGAGACTTAGTTTCCTTTTGTTCCCACCTCACCAGATGCCACAGCATAAAATGTAGTTGCTTTATGATTTTGCTGCTGAGAAATGATTAAAAGATGCATGAAAATCTGAGGTCAGCCCATTTGATTTGCTTTTTTAGACAGTTTTTTATATAGCAGGAAGAGCAAGGTCATGTAAGAGGATATGCACCAGTATGTCCTTGCACGTAGCTAGGGAGCACATGGTTGAATCTGAGTCAGAAGATGAGACCTGAGAAAGGCTGAACACAAAGCAGAAATATATTAAAACTATTTGTCCTTGTGTAAGCCTAATTGGTGACTTCAGTTCTTGGTAGACTCAAGATCTTGGTAAGATTATTTCATGACTTTGACAATTCCATCATTGCACTGGAACAGTGTGATCTAGCAGTTTTCCTATTTAAAGTAATTTTTGTTTGTTTTTGGGATTTGTTTTTCTGACTTACCCCTGTTAGCTCGTTGATTTCTGTCCTTACTGCTCAACAAGTTGTAGAGAACTGGTTTTACTTTTTTCTCTTGATCTGAAATCTGTACAAATACAAAGTCAAGGAATAACAAATAAAAGCAGGAGTTCAAACCTTGGGTAGCAGAGAAATAAGTATTTAAGATTACTATTTATTTGAATGGTATTTTCTCTCTCTTTTTTTTTTTTTTAAGTTATTATATGCTATTTCAAAGTATTTTTTCAAATGCAGATGTTTCCTGCTTTTCAAAGATTTCAAAGCAAACATCATTCCTTTTGACCTCACTGTAGATCTTTCATGCTTAAGGCTGTGTTCCATGTTTAAGATTCTAAGTTGCTGGCTGGTAATTTGCTGTTCTCGCCTACAGAAACAGTGAGGAGCATTATTGGTTTTCACTGGGAACAATTAGTAGTTGTACATAGTTTCAGGGTTGGTGTATAGAGTCATGCATATTATTTTTACATTTTAAACAGTTGAAAAGATATTAAAGATCTATTGTTAGAAATGTGAGCATCTTCTTCAAAGGCTTTGTCAGGCAGAAGTAAAACTGATGTGTTTCACGGTTAAAAAAACTTGAAAATTGCACTTTAATATTTCTGTTTGCACTTCGTAAAACAACTGTAAGTGAAATGGAGTGAGATTAGGCCAACCTGCAGTTTACCTTGTGTTTGCTGTGACACAGGTTGTGGGAGATCTTAAATATCCTGTGTATGTAGCCTGAGCAGATCTGAACTCTAAATCACAAAGTTCAAATCTTGATTTTTGACGACTCCAATATGCAGAGGTTGTTGAACATCCACATTTGAACTTGTTTTGACCTGTTATAAAGGTAAATGTAAAATCTGTATTAGCAAATGATTGAGGAAGACAAATGGTTGTCACATGTTGTATGTACGGCTTTGAAAACAGCGCAAGCAGACTTTTATTGTGCATTACTGTTTTTCTTTCACTCTCAAGGCTACCACATGTCATCACTGTGGGTTTTGATGTGTTTTTGGACAGTGTGTGGTCGCTTGACTGCTCTCTCTCCAGAAGTAGAAATCTGTGCCTCCCCAGAGGACTGTCCATCTAACTAACCAGTGTTGAAAGAGTGTTCTTGTGTGCTTTGCTTTGGAAACTAAATTCATCTCATAAAATAAATAAATAAAGCCTTCCAAAGGTTAATAATTTGTCTAAGGACATAAGCCATGTATGCTTATCTACCTGAAGAGGGATAGTGCCATCATACAAAAAGAAATAATGATAGTTTATGGAAAAACCATAGGTGGCTCTCTTCTAGTCTGTTATTAGTAAGCAAAAATTAAATTAATTTCCCTCATGCTGATTATTCCTTATGTGGCCATGACAGTAATTGGTGAGTGATCTCCCTGTCCTTACCTCAGCCCACAAGCATTTTTCATCACATTTTCTCTCTGTTCTTTTGAGGAGTTGGAGTGATATGGTAGAGCTTAGCTCACCACACTCACTGAAGGCCTCCATGAGTAGATGGAAGCTCTTCAACTTTTTCACGCTAATTACAACTATTGACTGTGACCTCATTGCCTTTAAGGTATTTTAGAATGTGTTTTAGGGTAGTCAAAGCTGAGAATTCAGATCTGGCCCTGCAGGTAATATGTGCCTTTTACAATAAACCATTACTGGATAAATGTTTTGGTTTTGTAGAGTTCTGTGAAGAAAGACTTGGACTGCAGTCCACCTGCTGCTTTCCAGTTGAGTGCTTTAACCTTCAGGCTTCAGTCAAACTGCTTCTCCCCTGCTTTCCAACTGGGTCTGTGATTCATGCATTCTTAGCTGTAAATTGGCCCAGCTTCAAAGGAAGAGATGGAAAATTCATTCATTTGTGATGTACCGTAATTAAGATATTTTTTCAAGGTGTGGAACATGTAGGTTCATCTAAGTTATATCAGAAGTGGAATCCACATTCCCTACTTACTGGTGAAGTGATTAACAACTTGAGGGCTATGATAAAGATGGGAATGACTGCTCTCTTATCATGTAAAGTTAATTGTAAATCCAAGAACATGTAAGCTGTGAACCTGGGTGACTTCACCACAGTTTAAATGCTTCTAAATGGAATCATGGCAGAAGTTTGGGCAGGAATTATTTTTGTCATTTTCCTGTCAAGGGCATTTTGAAAGTAAGTCCAACTACCCAGAATTAAATATTTAGCAAGCATTGTAAGCAGAAATGACTATTTTCCTAAGAAAAACAAAAATCTTGTCAATAGAAGAGATTTGTATGAGGTCAGAGACTAGACTTCTGAGTTCATTTTGTCTGTCTTCTTGAAACAAGGCAAATTACATCTGGTTGCTTAAGAACTTGTCCAAATTTGAGTATGTTCAGTTACAGAGATACTCTGCTATCTCTCTGAGCATCTAGTGGTTGGCTGTCTTCATGGTGAAGAAGGTTTTTCTTACGTTTAAAGCAAATTTGTCATGTTCCAAATTTGACCCGTGGTGTATTATCCTGTCACTGAGCACATCTGAGTAAAGTCTCTTCTGTGTACATTAAGTGCAGACAACTTGTATTTTTCAGTCTCTCTTTGTGCATTATTTACCCCAGTGTCTTGTTCATCTTAATAGGCTTTTACTGGGATTTATCCCAGTATGCCAATGTCATTGTTGTACAGGGGAACCCCAGTGTGGATGTGATACTGTGGACAATGTGGACTTCTTATACTTTTTATACTTTTATTTCACAAAAATAAAACCATGAGAAAAAATTAATCATGAACAAGTTTGAGTCTCAAGTATAGTGTGTTGTTGTAATACGTTATTGAGCACTGGGAAGTGGGATGCCTTTCAGTTTTATTATTAAGAGCAAACACGGTCAAATTTGTAAAAGCATATTTGTAAAGGTAATGTGTGTCTATTTTTAGATACTGTGGTTCAGAGATGTAGGGCAGATAATGCAAGTTCAGCTGTATTTAAATTATGATGTATGTAAAGTTTAATACAATCCCGCAGTGCATTTGCCTTTCTGATGAGTGCTTTGCTGAATGCAGCTGTACAGCTGACTGTGTGTTTGAGGTTACTTTGACCTTGGCAAAGATCATTACATAAATAATACAGCACTTCCTGCACTTCACAGGGCAGCAGCGTGTTTCTGTGACCAGTCTGCTGGTGTGCCATGGCTTATTACTGGTTGGAACAAATCTGGGGATAATAGTAGCATTGCCAGTGCCACGCTTGCAGGGAATTCCCAAAGTAACTGGTGAGTGACATTTCTCAAATGGATTTGGTAGGATGTCATTATGCTGAAGATTTTTTTGCTGTCAGTAGTTCAAATGACTCTGCCAAACTATGTGTGTTGTGGAAGTACTCATCAGGGCTTTGTGATGAAATTCTATCTGTTCTTCTTCCTTATCATTAAAGTATTTTCACATGCCTATCTGGATTTGTCTCAGTTGTTTGAGTCAGGACAGCATTTTTTCTTTATGGAATAAGAACATGGTAGGCATTAATCCTATCAGAGTACAGTAAAAAAAATACAAGAAGAGAAGAGAGGGCATTGCAAAGATTCTTTCTTCCATACTTGGAGAAGGTTGATGCATTAGGTTTAGAGACATGGGTACTGACAATGCAGTACATTCTCTGACTGGTTATTTGGCACACTGTTTTTGTGACCTCTCTTACCAAAACTAGAGACTTGGAACATATGAGAACACACACACACACATACATATATATATTTATTTTATTTTTTTTTTACAACCACCAGTATTTTTGCATTTTGGTGCATTCGTAAGTTAGTTTCATATTGCCTTGTTTGAAACGTAGGAATGCTGCTGAATCATTTTGTAAATGTTTAAGCTGCTAGCAGAAGTGAGATTTTTTTTTTTTTTAAATGTATGTAATTCCAATTAAGTACTACTTTGCCATGCTACAGTTCAGTTTCACAATTTTACTAGAGCTGCTGAGCTGTGGAGAAAAGCTGTCATATTCTATGAGGCAAGTTATTTGTAACCTCCTTCAGGGATTAAAAAAAAAAAGTATATGTAACTTTTCAGAATGAAAATGAATTGTGTTCAGCAACATATGCAGCAATAATCAGGGAATCATTGAGTGGTTTGGGTTGGAAGGGACCTTTAAGATCTTCTAGTTCCAATTCCTTGCTATAGGCAAGGACACCTCCTTCTAGACCAGGTTGCTCACAGCCCCATCCAGCCTGGCTTTGAATGCTTCCAGGGAGGTGGCATCCACAGCCTCACTGGGCAACTTGTTCCAGTGTTTCACCACCTTCACATTAAAGAATTTCTTCCTAATATCTAGTGTAAATCTATTCTCTTACAGTTTAAAGCCATTTGTTCTCAGCCTGCCACTACCTGCCTTTAGAAGAAGTCCCTCCCCAGCTTTCCTATAGGCCCCTACATATGACAAATGTTTCTTAGAAGTTATGGAAGCAATAGTAGGTAAAAATAAATGCAATACAAGTATTTAGAATTTGAACAAAAAAAAAAAATTGCACTTCTCCCACTTGTGCTTTCAGTCCTGATAATTCATCTTTATGCCATTGCACTTTCTGCAAAAGTAGATTTTTATTTTTTTTTTTAATCATAACCTGGAATGTATTAGGGAGTTAGAGATGGATGGGGTGACCTGTAGAGTAGTGGTTTCTTTTCTTTGATAACCTAACTTCTTTTCATCTTATAGGTGATTTTGTATAATGCTATGCTTTTTTTTCTTGCTGTAAGAGCCCCATACACTGATGTTGTTAGAGCTTCTGAATTTGGCATTATGCAATTTGTTTCTCATATATTCTTATGATTTTCATGTGTAATTTTTCCTTGTACTACTAGCAGGTATTGCAATGAAAGAGATGTTCGTATGCTTTTCTAGAATGGTACAGGGGCACGGTAGGATTAACTGAAAACCACATATTTTCTTTGTGGATTACTGTAGAAAACTCAGAATGTTATTTTTGTGTCAATGCCAAAAAAAAGTTAGCAGAAAATGTCTGTATTCATGCTGCCGTAACACAGCACAAGTCGACTTGAATTCATTCTGTTGTGTTCCAACTGGTTTATTGACACAGTCCGAAAACATCCTTATGGCACAATAGATAATATTTTTTCCTACACTGTTCTTTAAATTGTTTATGTACAAGGAAACAGACAGTCTGTGGATGGACTGAATGCATATAACAGGATTTTAAGAGTTATGTGTTCCTAAGCAAATTTAACGATGTAAATATTGCAGAGTGCTGTAATTAAAATATTGTCGTCTTTTCTTTTGGCTGCAGGGAGAGGAATGGTGTCGTATCACGCGCACAATGGGCCGGTCAAGTTTCTTGTAATGGCTACATCTATAAACAAGAAAAACAAAAACAAGCTAAGGAACAGCCTGCCTCATGGCTCAGAATCTAAAGACAAAGACCAGAGGAATGTTCTGCACAGTGACAGACCAGGCTCTTCCAATAGCAGCAACCCTGATACTTCAGTTTGGCTGGGAGGTTCAGCAGTATCCATTGCACAAAAAAGTGACTTGTCTTCGTCTTCTGGATCCCTTACATCAAGTTCCCTAGAGCATAGGCCAGAGGACAGTAACATTTATGAGCTTTTGAAGGATCAAAATATCTCTTTTAAAAATAAAAGACAGAGATCCAAGAAAATGAAAGCAAGTTCAGTATTAGTCATTTCTGGTGGTCAAGGACACAGAAGAGTGAACAAGAAGACCAAGCAGCAACGACAAGATGAATTAGTGTCCTCAGTGATGGTCTGGCAAATCCCACTATTAAATATATGAGTGAACTAAATTCAAGATACTTTCTGCTATTAAAAAGTCTGATATCTTTATACAGCAAATGCCAGCTTAGGACCCAAGCCAAAAGACTTTATGACATGGGAGCAATTTCAGTAGGATTTGATCACAGAATTAAGGGATACAAAGCAGAGTCTTTACATACGTAGAACATTCTGTGGTGTCAGGGTATTGGAAAATGTCTAGCTGTTGATGCTATCTTTGATACTTAGAACAGAAAGGATTTGTCAGACATTTTAAAAGATTTTAGGAGTTTTGTGTTATTTATATTCACATTTATAAATATCGTCATTATGTTCTATAGCACTTGGGGAAGGCAAGGAACATGTGCTGTGTCACATGCTGGTTTTTGCTTATGTAAATCAGCTGTTGTTTCCTTTTCCAAACCGACATATTGCATGGGCCGTAGATTTTAACAAATTAGCACAACAAAATTTTTAACAATAAAAATCCTAATGTGAAAGCTAATATTAGCAATTACTGTAACAGTTAGTAATATCATTCCATAAGCCAGAGTTTGCTCTGAACAAACACAGTTATATTAATTGAAACTTTTTTTTTTTCAACATAGACAATAGATTTTTTCTTTGTATTCTTAATGCTCAGTATTATGAAAAAAGTTGCAGTATAAAAAGTCCATTAATTTTCTTGGTAGGTATAATGTGTCTGTTATTCATCTATGTCATACAGAGAAAGTTGTAAGGATATCGTGGCACACATAATAGAAAGTACAGATAAAGAACAGCTGTGCATTGTAGTGCTGGTAATGCGTTCCCCTCCTGGCAATTTTGTGTCAAAGGTAGATATGGACTGTGCCATTATTAATGAGGTATGCATATCCCAGATGTAAATAATGAGCTCAGAAATATACTGAAATAATCTGTGGGAGGCGCAAGTAATTGTTGTGGATATTCGTCCTACATCGGTGGATCTGTGCTATGTCCTCAGGCAAATACCTATCAGATAATGTCAGTCCACAAGTGCAGACAGCAAGGTTATGGTCCAATCTGCTCACCCAGAGATTCAGCCAAGCATGGTCTGATAAATAGATATTGTAAAACTAGGGTGCACAATTTCTTGCATTTATTCACTGAGTGGGACAAGGTGTTGCTTTGGTACTGTTTTAGAGGGCCGAATTTTAAATAGGGACCCAGTTAATCTTCTTTTTCTTAATGAATGGATATTTCCAAAAGGAATTTTGAACTCGGGGATACTATTGACACTGCTTTTTGCACTATACTCTCTGCATGTGAAATACAAGGCAAGGCCTTCAGCTCAGAAAGATATTGCAAAAAAATGGTTATGAGACACCTTGTTCAGTCACAACGGACTTAATATGTGTGAAATGAGGGCTTCTATCTTCTATCTTCTTCCCTTGTCAATAAACTGAAAGATACAGAGAGATTAAAGCTCTTAGGCTTAATTTGGGTGTGTTAAAAACTCTAATACTGTCCATCAGTTCAGTAAAATATAAACTAAATATATCCAAAGCAAAAGTCTATCAGGTGTTTGCATTGACTAAAATCAAGCGCAAGTTTTGGCTGTTTTGGCGCTTGTCTTGTCCCAGTAAATTATAAATGTACTCTAAATTTTCGGTCTGCTCTGAAAAGTGAATCTGTATCAAGCCAACACCAAAGTCAGTGAAAGTCAGTGAAAGTCAGTGAAAGTCACTGAGTTTGATGGAGTGCTGCAGTAAGGTGGTGTCCTGCCTTGCTGCCACATGGCACACAACCAGGACAGAGGGAATGCTACTGCAGCAAACCTCCTGCTGCCACCAAAACAGACGATTCAACAATCAGATACACACCTACATTTCTTTCCAGGAGGTCAGCTCACATCCTACATCCTTATCAGAAAAGGCAGCTTGAGCCATAACAGCACAAACTCCAGTAAGTCACAAAGAACTTTTGTTAGAGATTGGATTGTAGGTCTGGAGTTTTCCTTACTGCTTTGTGGTTTTATTCTGTGTCTTTCACCACGATTCTTACCGTGTCAGCTGGGTGCTCCCAGCATTGATATGGACTTGGTGTCGGCATCAGTCCCTGTGAAATAAAAAGCAGTGTCTCCAAGGCAGGCTGCCAGCAACATTTCCCCAAAGTTTTCCTCTTCTTGTCCTTGTGCCTGGTCTCCTTGCCTGAGGGTTCAAGACCAGCTGCGTTTTCTACATTCTTCCATAGGCCCTGGGGGTTTATCTTTGCCCACTGTGTGGAAATACTAAATTGTACAGTGTGAGGTGTGTATAAAGCCTCTCCTGCGTAAAAAGCCTATATAACCTGATGTCTCTTTGCTACACTAGAGCAGAAAGACCACAGGTGTGATTCTGCATGCTCCTCAGGTGTGGGCTTCCATGTCCATGCTTTTGGGGCTGGAAGATTATGCTTACTTTTTCATTAAGAATGGTAAGCCAAGACCCATGTAATAAGCTGGAAACCCACGTGTGGAGTTATTACAGGAGGTGCTAGCAATGAGGCATAAGAGTTTTAAAATTCTCAGTGATATTCATCCTACCTTCCAGCTGAAATGTAGCTTTCTTCAGTTTAGTCAAGAGAACAGGAGAAACAAAATACAAATCTGCCCTTCAGAAAGTCCATTGATGTTTTGCCACTGACTTCAGTAAGAACAGAAATAGGTCCTTCATTTACACTATACTGCTTTGAAAGTAAAGATATGTATTTGTCTTACCAAGTGGAAAAAACAAAGATAAGCTGTACACCTTTGGAAATATGAATTGAAGTAGACCTTCAGTGATGGAGCATGACATGCAATGCTTGTTTTCTGATACATAGCTTCCATAATAAGGTATTGCCTTGCAGTGAAAGCAGACAGGAACCAAAGTTTCTCTTACAGCAAGCAAGTAAACTTTATAGCTATTTCTGACTGCTGCTGGGTAGATTGGATTTTGCTTTCTGGTACTGCTTTGCTAGATTTGTAGAATTTATGGAAGACTTTAGGGAAAAGGGGGAGAAAGTGTAACCACTACGATATATTCTGTATATGTTTTCTAACATACAGTAGGGTCTTTTGTAACATGAGCCATAAAAGTACGTATTTATGTTCAAAGTATAAGCTGAGAAATTGTTTAATAAAAAATGTGCTACAACTTAATTTCAGAAGTGCATTTATTGGGTCGCTATATTAACAAGAGAGCTAGAATCTGGGACTTGCATTACTGAATAATGAAATAATATGTAATTAGGACAACAAAAGTTTTAATACTTTCTAGGATTTAATTGCATATGCAATTTCTATAAACGATGTGGACTCGCAGTAAGTTTGACTTCTGTATCAATGGACACAAATTGAACATTTTCACAATGCTGTCTGCAAGGATTACACACCATTTGAGTAGCACGTGTTACATAAAAGTCAGATGCAGTGTTCCAAGTGAGTGTTGCAGAACACAGCATTAGCAGAGGAAATTAATTTTCATTTGGTAACTGGCAATTCATGCTAATTAATGTGCCCTAAAGGATGTATAGGGAATCCCATGATTGTGCTTAAATTCTGAGACTTGTATTCATCAGGCTCAGGAATGGCCTTTCGTGTGTACCTGCACTACTACAAATAAAGAGCTATTGAAAAGAGGTAAAATGAACAACTATTAAAGCCTGCCCTTTGTTCTTTGTTTTTGACACCATGTCTATTTTATGTATTGCTCTGGAAAACACTGACACTTCATTCCCTCTCCTGAAGTGCACTGATATTCCATTTCCTGCCATTCTGATTGCTGAAGTAGCAGACAAAAAAAAACAAAATCAAATTCCATGATTGCAGGATGCTGTGAACTCACGCGCCTCAAGATGGGTTCAGTCCCAGTGGAAATTTGCAACTGCTGTATGGGTGGGATGCTGAGTGTTACAGGTTGTGCACTGCCCCTTTGAGATGTGACAGAATGCTGGGAAAGATCCTGTGTTGTGTTTTAGTGCTTAAACTTCACGGTTCCTCTCTCTAAGACCAATTTGATTCTTAAAGTGCATAAATAAGGGTGGGAAAAACTTGCAGTTTGAAAGGTGCGATTAATGGAGGGCTCTACAAGAGTTTATCTGTATTTCAGTGAGTGATACCATGGGGTTAATTCAGTATTTTTGATTGCTTTATTATATCTTCATAGTAGTAGCAGGACTATTAGTGCAGGAAGTATTAAGAAGGCAGATTATTATCTGTAGCTCAGAAGAAACTGAGTTGTAAAGTGACTTGAAGCCATATGATGAGTTTGAAAAAGAAAACAGATTAAAGATATTACAGCTTGCTAAGCCCTTGATGAGCCTTTTAAGCCATGCTACTCTTTGCAGGCATTCCATGTGTGTGGCTAAGCACTGCCCACTCTGCATACTGGGCAGGAGCAGGGCAGTCTCTTACATGAGACAATAGAAATAGGTGCTCACAGGGGCTGGTTCTTAAACATTTTATGATATTATAATGTGTGCAGAGACACCAGCACAGACTTTACTCCTACCATGGAGATACCAGTGACTGGTGCAAGGAGGACCACAAGTCTGTGGTGGATAATAGGCTGCCTGCGTTATGCCAGAGCTCAGAATTCTACTTTACTTCCATCACTGTTCAGACTTGTCATTTTTATAGTTGTGTGGGGGATCTACAATCTGCTTTTCTCACAAGTGCTGTATGTGCTTTGCTGGATCTGTCTACTGTCTGGTTTTGAGAAATCTGGCTCAACATCTGCAGAATCAGTTGGTTTGCTGCTGCCTTGTACTTGTGCTTACTTGATCCCGGCGCTGTCCTTAAAGGCACGCCATTACCAAACTGCCAGGAACACTCTTTGCCTTTAGGACAAAGCATGAAAATAGCAACACTGAAATAGCACGGAAAGGATCTCAAAATTTCCCAGGCAAATGAAGATTTACTGTGAGTCTATTTGAAATGCAACAATGTGGACGTATGACCAAAAGCACCAGAAGTGCTTTGGCCAAGCTCCATTAACTGCTCAGTAAAAGGCAGTTAGTCATTCACAGCACAACCTTCAAGGGTGTTCAAAGGGATTTTTTTCCTGCAGCAAAACACGCCTTGACAGCAGAACTGCACGCTCTGCTGATGCACGTATTGTTATACTCCAGGGATAATCACAGTTATCACTTACGTGTGTCTCAGCCCAGAAGTTGAGCTAGAGCACCTAGGAGGGAGACAGCACGCCTTGGGGAAGATGAAATCCTTGTAAGCATTCACTGGAAACCGTACATTAGGGATACTTTGACATCAGAAAGTTAAGGTCGGCCGCTTGCAGTTTTTGCAGGCACAGAAGTACCAAGTTACAAATAAAATCTGTGTATTTGCATTCCTGAATACCAACAAGAAAGGCTTTAAACTCAAGAGATCAGATGCATCTTGGCTGCAGAGGCATGGACTTCTCATTTTTGCTCTGTTAGTCCTAATTGGAGAGAAGCATTATGGGGTTTCACCTTGTGCATCAGGGTCACATTGAATGCTGACACAAAGAAATGTGCTAACTTGCACCTACCAAAGCAAATCATAAAGGCTGTCTACTGTGGACTTTTTGATTCCTTCCCTCTGCCAGTGTCTGGAATTTCAGAACTCACCTGTGAGGCTTCGCTCAGTGTTTAATATGCTTTTTTAAAAACGGTTTATTTCCTGGAGAATTGGGTGGCACGCACCACGACCTTTAATGAGATGGGTTATTCTTAGGTTAGCCAAGATGCGTAAACATCTTTTCTATAACGTTCCTACAAGCAGCCTGTGACTCTCTTAATCCAGATCAGAAGCAATGGATGCCATCAGTAAAGTTAAGCTGCTTCTGTGCTGCTGCACACAGCAAATGCTGCTCACGCACCCACTGTGCCAGGTGGGATCCTCCAGCCATCCGCACCCCTGCACCAGCCCCGCTACCTGAGCAAGCAGAGATGGCCGCAGCCTGTAGCTCTGTGTGCTGACATTTCATTGGCGTGCCAGTATTTGGAAGGAATGTACTGATCACAAGGTATTTTGCTCCCAAGCCGTAGTGCTGACCATGGACGTACTTTGATTATGGACGTACTGATTATGGCTGGGAAAGAACACTGACAGGATTTCTCATATTACTGCAAAGAGCAAGGTTAGGTTTTAATTCTGTTTCAAATCCTTTGGTTTTTATGATCTTTTTTTAGTAAATTAGGAGAAAATGTGCTTGTTTTCCCAATGGTCCATCTAAGTAAACACTGCAAGTCCCCCACCTCTTAACCTGACCAAATACTTTTAACCAAATTAACAGCTTTTCTACCTGTTCAGAGCACTGTTCTGGGTGATAAAGCTCTCAGTAATCCACTCTCTTTTGCTGTGCTCCTTGTTCTTTTCTCTTATAAATAATACTGATCTGTCTCTGGTGCATAAAAGCATGCAACCCAACCCTGAAGAAACTTTCATGATCTATTTTTCCTTATGGCTATTACTACTCCTACAACCTGATCACTTTTACAGTGATCTTCAAATTCTAATATTTGAGTGCATTATACAAAGGATATAATACACAAAGGTAGATCAGCTCGAGTCCTCAGAAATACTGTTCTCTGATTATGATGCATGCTGTGTAACATGCCTACAGCATGTATGCTGTTTGTAGTCCAGACATACAGGATTTATTTTAGTCGTCTTGGGCTGCTCAGCAGACGTATAATGAGCTGTTGTTGTGAGCCAGCAATAGCAATCACACCAACCCTTGAGGCTGTTATGTTATAGAAAAAGAAGCATTTCGCACACAAGTAGTAAGCTGTCAAACACAGGATGAGCAAAATAAGCCAGTATTTTTCCCCTGTTTTGTTTTGCTTACATTTTGGCTTCTAGCCATGAACCAGATCTCTGGATGCTGCAGGAACCACTGTTATCAGCTACTACTGCTAACTACCTGATACTTACCTCACTGTGCACAGGTGAAATACTACTGGGTTTTACCTGTGCCACTCCCAGAATTTTGGTGTTGCAATGTTTAGTTGTCCAGTACACCCACATGTCAATCCAAACCACAGAAGAATAGTCTGCCAACAGCTTTGCACATTGTGCAAACAAGTCTAGTTTGTATAGGCATGCAAGTCCTACCTGGTGTGCTGGACGTGTGCCCACAGCATGACAGACTCAGCAAGAGCAAGCTACACAACACACCCAATTAGCAGGGTAAATGATGGAGCACAGACCTGTGCCCAGCTCTGTGTCCTTGTCAGCATGGCTGTGCTGTGCTCTGATAAGATCTGAGCACCTGTACGTGCATCTGGATATGGGTGCTATTGGGTGTCACTGCCAGGAGAATGGTATTCAGCTCTGCTGCCCCTTTCTCCACTGGAGCCATCACAGTCTGAAGTCTTCAAAGAAGAAGAAATTGGGAATCTGTTGTTTATCCCGATGTGGAATCAAAAGTGAGAAGGGTGCCTATTTTGTCTCCAAGTTTAGGTGCAATATTCCTATGCCTATTCCCAATGTTGTGCCTACTCTACACTAGGACAATTCATTTCTCAGTTAGGTGTTTAAAATCAGTCATTTACTACTACACCAGCATGACTTTACAGCTAATGGAGAGAAATAGGCAATATCAAAAGACGATTCAACTAATCCAAAGATATAATGTCTAAGTTAGGCGAGAAATATTGCCCTCCAGACATGTTTATTGCAGTACATTAATTATAAGTGCAGCCTCAGTGAACTGCAGAGAAATCGCAGAATGAGAACTAAGATGATTTCCACAGATTTTAGCACCATCTCCAGATCCACTAAGAACTGCAAGGCTAGTTGATGAGCAGCCTTATTCTCTGTGGGACGTTCCCAGCTTATGAAACACAGAGCAGCTGTAATTGCAAAAATATGCTAATATGTCAGCATATGTCAGCTAATATGTTTTATCTGTTTACACTTAAAGGTTTGAGGACAAATGTACACAGGGGACTGGAAAGAAAATTAAAGAATGGGCTTTAGGCTGGAGTTCAGAAAGTTTGGGCTGCCAAAAACTGGAATTAAAAAAAAAAAAAAAAAAAAAAAAGAAGAAGAAAAGAAAAAAAAAAAAGAACAGAAGTTATCTTACCTGATCTACTTCTGAAAATGCTCAATGAGGGAAAGAGAATAAAGTCTGCAAAGCCAAATGCTACCTGGCTTCTCAATCTGGAACCTCCGTAGAGTTCACTGCACAGGTCTTCTGCTGGCCCTGGCCACAGGGCAAGGATGACCCCGTAATACACACAAATATGCTACCTCCAAGCCACTGGTTATCTACAAACCATTCTCAGTCATCCCAAGCTCAAACACCTCTGTGCAAACATAGACTAGAGTTTGATGTGACATGAAACTTGATGAAGAGCTACACAAGTTCTGTAGTGCTTAAAGTCATTGTATATTCAGAAAACATGAGCCAAAATGATCCTAAATGATCCCAGGTATGATGCTGTTGGCACGGTTTTGTTAATGAAAACAGAAGTGAGGCTTTTGAAAATCATTTCCCAGACCTCTATTTGTTGTCCAGTTTCAGTGCCATTTTGAAATATATAGCACGTAAAGTCACACCAAACAGCAGGAAGATTGGTTCCTGATGTCAGGAGAGTCATTCCTGGCAGGCTGCAATGGATCTGCTAGTATCACGTGTTAACTTCTTCCAACAAGCCAGGAATGAAACCTTGCACAGTAACAGACCCAAATGAGAGAAGAGCAGGAAATTCACTATTATGCTGAAGACTTATGTTGTAACCACTAATTATTCTAAAACCCCCACAACACTGTATTATTATTACTTATTCACCTCATGGTCCCAGAAAGCACAATGGTCTCTCAGCAGAGATGAGACATGACCTCAGCTTGACAACTAGCATTAAGTTAAGCACTGCACTTAAGTATGCGCATAAGATGAGTAGAACCAATAGCTTCAAGAGGTTACACTTATCCAGCATTGCAGGCAGGAGCTGCAGCGTCCTGGGGACAGAAACATAGAATGGTTTGGGTTGGAAGGGTTGTAGCAGAGGTGAAAAAGAGGAGCAAAGGGACACAATGACTGAGGAGACACGCAGCGCTGCTCATCCACCATAAACATGGAGCAGAAAGATCCCTGGAGGTGTTCAAGAAAAGGGTAGGTGTGTCACCGAGGGACACGGGTTAGTGGGCATGGTGGGAGTGAGTTGATGGTTGGACCTGGTGATCTTAGCATTGTTTTCCAGCCTTAACGATTCTAGGAGTGTGCAGTTACAATGGTGGCATGGCCAGCACAAGGAGAAATGAAGGGATGGGGTCCTTGAGAGGATAGGAGGGAGCAGCTCTGCTCAGGAAAGCGAAGAGCCTCTGGGTGCTGCTGAGGAGTCCAACAGGACGCCAGAGCCAGAAGAGGAGGAAATGGAGAAAAACTGCAGAAAAGCAAGGTTTGAGAAAAGCACAATGGGAAAACGATGCATTGTGAAAGCAGTATGAAATATCCGTGCATTGTTAATGGTTTATGAAGGCTTGGAAATGCGGCGTCGTTGTTCAGGAGGCACCGCACACCGTCACAGTGGAAGTCTGAGAACCACTGACTCCGTCAAGAGAGCAGAGCCAGAGCACGCGCAGCGTGACCAAAGGGCTCATTCCATTTTCAAGAAACTGGGAAGCCTCTCTAATTCTGAGAACTTTGATTAGAACCTCAGCCTTGAAAAGCGCGATAAATTTGCAACCCAGACCCAAACTGCAGCCAAACGGAAACCACCTGGCCCTCGTCCAGCCGTTTCAGCCGACCGAAACACAGGGGAAGGGAAGCTCCCGCTGCCCTATCCGCCCAGAAGCCGACGGGAGGGTTCCCGAGGCGGCTGGCGGACGGGGCCCGGCCCCGCAGCGGGAGCGGCGTTAGGGCACGGCGAGCCGCCCTCCGTCCCCGTCCCCTCCCGGAGGCGCCTCCGCCGGGGAGCTCCCCTCAGCGCGGCCAGGTGGGGCCGTCCCCGCCTCCCCGCCCCTCGGGCGGCGCGCTCCCCGGCCGGCAGCGGCTCGTCCCAGCGCTGCCCGCCACGCGCAACAGGTCGGCGCCGGGAGAGCCGCTTCCTCCCGCTCCGTGCGTGTGTGCGCGCCGCTGTGCCGGGAAACAAAGGGGCCGAGCGCAGCTTCTGCGCGGCGCGGGCTCCCGCGTTCAGCCATTTGCAGCGCCCGGCAGCGCCCCTCCGCCTCTCTCTCTGTCTCCATCTCCCCCTTCCTCCCCTCCCTCTCCCTCCTCCCACCGCTCTCCCCCCCCTGTCGCCGGCGTTCCGCGGAGCTGCTCTGCAACGCCGGGCCCGCGGGTGGGCGGGCGACGGGCATCGCGCCCGGACCGGGACTGCCCGCGGGCTGCCTTGCCGGAGCCGCGCTGCCCGAAGGTAAGCGAGGCGGTGCGCGGTGGCGGCGGCGGCGACCGGGCCGTTCGGTGTCCCCGGGTGCGGGGAGGGGACCGGGCAGTACGCGGGTTGCCGCCCCGAGGAGCCGCGGATGGGGCTGCGGCCCCGCGGTAACCGCGTTCGTAGCTGGCATCTGGCGCACCGCGGGGTTTAATCGCGCTGAGCTTTGCCATCCGTCCCCATTAATGCGCCTCGCTGCCCGGCCCTACGAGCGTCTGCCCCCGCCTGTCACAGCGTTGCGCGTTTCTCTCCGTGCTGACTCGCTCTGACCTGCTGGCGGTGCGCCCTGCAGCCGTGTGCGGGATGCGTACCGGCGACACGGCGGCTGCTTCCCGCCGTAAGTGCTTTACGGCGTGATCCCCCGGCTCGCTGAGAGCTCGTGTGCGGCACTCGGTGTGTGCGTGCACACGGCTCCGCGGCAGGGCAGGCTCCGGCAGTGACAAGTGAGTTCCGCCGAATAGCGTTGGTTTGCCAACAGGATGGTTGTAGGTCTGCGCCTTCAGCGCTGCAAAAGCAGCTCCCCGACCCCAGCTTACACGTAGTGCGGAAAATGACAGTCGGTGTTAGGTTCTACGGCCAACTTCTCCAGCTCAGCAAGGGGAAAAGCTCTCTACAAATACCGTTCTGAATCTTTTGGCACGGCAATTAAACGAAGAATAGAAAAACTAGAACAGAAAGCTGGAAAATGTAGGGCAATAAAAAAATAGAAAAGCAATAAAGAATAGAATAGCAGTAAAATAGAGCGATCCTTTTAATATGATTTGGGACACTAACGAATGGCCTCCATTTGTTTACGTATTTAACCGCCTGTCTCCCAGAAGTGAATTAAATGCTTATACAAAAGTACTGTGTTGCAGTACTCCCTGGTTTTTACAGCTCTGGCCTGCCACCTTCCCTGCCCACGCTGTATTCCCAGAGCCCATCCCACGCTGTATATTCTCTCTGTAATTAGGACGTCTGCTGCATGCTGGCAGGTCCTCCAGCCATCCAGCACTGATGGCTTTGTCTGGTCAGGACCCATGGAAGTGCTAAAGCCCAACCCCTTGCTGCCCCAGCACTCCTCAGCCTTTGGGTCCTGTTCCTGGCAGCAGTGGTACTGAACTCAGGATCACACTTGGAGCTGGGATTTGCAGCTCTGGGCCTTTGACAATTATTAGAAAGTCTGAAATCCTTAATAGCTTCCTTCCTTCTTCACTTACATCACTTTTTTGTGTGTGTAGCAACTAGTCCAAATAGGCGGGCAGAATGATTGTTTGAAACATCAATCAATATTAGATTGCTGTTGTTTGGCAAGCACATTCAATGAAAGCCATTAACTAGCTTTACTATAGTAAAGCAGGATTATAGTATTTAGGGCTAGCCCGGGTTACCTTAGAGACGGCTGTGGTTACATGACTGGATCCAGATCTTGCCTAATGGGGGCTCAGCATCCTGCAGTATCTTGTTGCAAGAGGATGTTAAGGGCAGCTGGCTGCAAAAGATGGCTGTAATAAAACTTGAAAGAAAGCACTTCAGTTTCTTTTAGAGCAGAATTAAACTTGGTGGTGGTGGTGCTCGTTTTGATCCTATGAGATCCTGTGTGGACTTTGCAGGGATTTTCATATTGACACTTAGTGAAGTTTTGCAGCACTGCAGTTAGGAAGCTATTTCTTTCCCAAGAACAGAAGCTGAAAAGTTATTTCTTACTACTTTAGGTGCTTAGGTGCTTAGAAGCACTCATTTTAGATGTTTTTATTGTGTTTGATCTCATTGGCCTTCTTGGGACATGGTGCTGCTTTTCTTTTCGCTGGAATGGTCATCTGCCATTGTTTCTTTTTTGCTTTTGTTCTGAGTGTTGTTTTGTTGGAGAACAGGTGTGATTTATTTGTTTTTATTTGAAGAATTATTTTTATTGAAGAAGAATTACTTTACAGCAGTTCAGAGTTTGACAACCAGCTTAACCTGATCTATGGCTGAGACATCATAAAATGAGAGAAGACCTTGTTCCTTCCCCAGCCTGGGCCGAGAGATCCTGTCTTGTGCCAGCTGCAGAGCATGTGGCAACATAGTGAATGGATGGAGATTTCACCCTCCCTCTGCAGTGACCTCAGCAGTTTACTGGCATAGGTTTTTGCTTTAGTACTATGATTGGGGCTGATCCTGTCTCTAGCATTTAAATCTGCAAGGCTGGGACCATAAACACTGTGTTTTCTTAATCAGATGGTGGTGGCAATCCTGTAGTCTTTCTCTGTCCTCCTTGGTTGCTGACCAGCAGTTATGGCTTTGAAAAATTTTGTCAGTAATCTACTTGTTAATACAACTGTGTGTCAATACAAAAAAGTGTTGGCTGCATCCTTTGTTCTGCAGTGCACGTTTCCATCCTTACGCCACATCAATGGACAGGAATTCACAATCAGTTCAGTCAGTTTATTTTATGCAAAACAAGCTGAAAAAAAAAATCCAGTGGTTTCTCAGATTGTGCGCAGAGCATCGGAAGGAAAAGAAAGACGTGTCACAGAAATGCTTTTCAGGTGCAGTGTTTCATGAGCTGCCACTGCTATGCCTCTGGCTCACACACCCTAGCTGACAGCCTTTGTAAATCCACATGGAAGCACGCCAGAAACTGTGACCTCTCCATACAGATCCACATGAGTTGGACAAGCAGCTTCCATGCTGTGTTCTATCACAACCAGGTTGGCATTAATTAATAGTCCCGAAATTATTTTGTGCATACACATGCACAGAGTGCATACATGCAACAACAAAAGCTGTTTGTTGTTTCTCTGGACACTGACTCCCCCAGGAATATTTTGGGAGCAGAGTGAGCCTCCCGAGTGGGTCCCTGCTGTTGGAAGGCTCCCAGGCTTTTGTCTCATTTTGGACTATCAACCTGTCAGAGATTGGCAGTATTGTGCTTTTCTTTTTTTTGGTGTTTTTTTTTTCTCCCCCTTGGAAACAATTCTTCTTTTCTCTCTTGTAAGTAAATGGGAAGAACAGGCCCTGAGAGCTGGAGATAAATTCTGCTTTCTGCGACCTATTTTTTAGTGTTGTGTGCTAAGAACCTAACACCAACCCTTTGCTATGGGAATGGCATGCTAACAATAAATGCTCTGATTCACTCAGTCAAAGACAAATCTCATCATGGGAGAGCTTTCCTCTTAGCCTGTAGTTTTCTTTCATCTCTTCTTCACTGCACTCCTTCAGTTCTTCAGTTCAATACAAGCTACTGTACACATTTGTATATACAGTGTGGGAAATCCTGATGCTCTAGAAGTTAATAGGAATTTTCCCTTGGCTACAACAGGGGTGGGATTTAATGTGTTGTGAGATTCTGCCCTTATCAAAAAGCACAGTGAAAATGAGATGAAGTGGTCAGCGCAGAGCCAACATGTTTCTTGTTTAATAACAACTGACATTAGGATCTCAAAGGACTTCGATTTTCACAGCAAAGCTTTAGAGTAAATATTGTTGGAGTGTACTGCTTTGTGAACTTTGGAATTTGCTGCATATTGCAGGATGGTTGCAATGTGGTGCTGGAAAAGGAAGGCACAGACTGCTCACGTCTGTTCAGGCAGTGACTTTCACAGGTGCACTTGGTTTGTCAGGATGAGGTCTGTACCACTCTGGTGTTCTACTTTTGTGAGGTATTGATCAGAAGGTCTTTGTAATGGGCAGCACAGTTGCAAATGTCTGTCAGACTGTTGGTATCTTAGCCCCGTGTCTGGACAGAATCCTTGCCAAGACATTCTACAGCTTCACAAGGTAATAAATACTTCTGTTGTATCCCCCAAAAGAGGCAACTTTGCAGAGAACAGTGTCTGAAAACCTTGCCATCTGCTTTGAGAAGATGCCATTGATAGGTATCTAAATCTCTGTCTAGTCAGAGGCAACAAAACTTCACATATGGATGCAAATGATCAAAATCTCAGAATGGTCAAGAATCACAAATTGAGATTTCTGGATTGTGCTTCAGAATCCTAACTGTGAAACCAAGCACCTGTCTGCCTCATGTTCTGATTTAATGGCATCGGTTCTTACTACAGGTCTGGCCATCTTCAGTTCTGCCCAGGTTGCTGCTTAACAAATGCAAGAGTAACACCACAGCTGCTGTATCTGATGCAGATTTAACCATATATATTAACAGGGCTTTATAATATTGTACGCAAAGGAATGGTAGGGTAGGCAGCCATGTTGCAGCCTTCTTCTCTGTGTAAGAAAGACAGAGAGCAGATGTGACAGTTCCAAGATAGCTGTGATCATCATCATCCTTCATGATTATGCTGCCAGTCGATATGTCTGTTCAGAAGGAGCACGAATCTTTTGGTGAAAATAGGCATGTCAACATGTACGAGACTGCAGAAGATGAAAAAGTGAACCCCAAAGTAAAGCACAGCATGTGTATTCCTTAAAGGTATCCACAGTGATCCACTCAACACCTGATTTACCAGCAAGGTCATTAGCTGAAACAGAGAAGTTCTATGCTGAGGGACAGATTGTTTGAACAGAAGATTGCTTTGACCTAATTCAACCAGAAGTTGTTGGCTTGGTACAGGAATAAAATTCTTTGGCTTGTGCTTGGAGGAATAAATTAGATAACCAGACAGTGTTTTCTGTGCTTTAAATTCAGGCTTATTAACTGTTAACGAATCTGCTATGTAAAAAAAAAAAAAAAAAAAAAAAAAAAAAAAAAAAATCTATTTATTGCAAGAAATAGTGAATTACACTAAATTGTAAATGTCAAAGTTGAGAAATCACTGCAGCCAGAAAACCTTTGCCTCAACACTCAGTTCAGCTTATAAAGTTCACAATATGGTAAAAAAAGAATGTCATGCACCAAATGCAGGAAGTGTCAGGCTGTGGAAACAAAAGTGTTTTAATAGGAACCCATTGTATTTCTGTGTCAGACTGGCCAGAAACTGTTCCCTTCGAGTAATGCAAACGGCATGCATCTCACTCAATTTTCTCTTCTTCCCTTGTTTAGTTCCAGTGATGACATGGCATAGACTCGTAATTTGTTGAGACCTCAGTTTCATTGTTGCTGCAGACATATCCCCACTGCTTGGTGGAGTCATTGCTGATTCTGTGTGGGTATTTCTGGCAGGGGAGTCTAGCCACAAGAAATACCTTGACTCCAACATATATTTCTGCTTTGACATCAGCAAAAGTACTTTAAAAACATGACACAAGCTGGGACAGACTGTGTCCCCAGACAGCTCAGCTGAGCCCTGCCCCACAGAGTATGATGGGAAGAAAAATGGGAAGTTCCCTTTCATCAGGGAGCACAACTCTATATTCTTTTTTTCTCTCTTTCCATAACATTTTGATTGTTTCTCTGAAAAGCTGTAGTATGAAGGAGAGTAGCTTTCCTCTCATAGTACATAGCTTGATGATTTGGTTGCTCATTTGAGGGTTTTTTTTAAGCTTGTCAGTTAAAGGAAGGAGAAGCAGTGTCATTATTGGTATCTTTTAAAATTTTGGACACAATTCTGGCCTAAGACACCCAAACCAAGAATTAACACTTCTTAGTTGCTTGTGTTAAGCGTTTCAGCATTGTAATCTTCAGTATTTCTCCACTGGCTAGTCCTCTGTAGCTCTCATGTGCTGCTACTTAGGGATCCCATTGTATTGGCATACATCTATACCTGCATGCTGTGTATCTGTATGCTGCAGATTCCTTTGCAGGAGCTGGATGTGGATGGATCAGCAGTACCATACATCTCAGACACTAAATCCATTTGTCTCTTTTCCTGTGGGAGAACTGGGAGGTGCATCCCACCCACAAATCAGTTCTGTGTAGGAATATGGCTCCAGGCCTGCACCATCCCTCTCTACCTTGGCCTGGTTTCCATGGAATAATAAATAAAAAATGTCAGACTCATGAGTCACCTAATAATTCACGGTAATAGGTTCAACAATGTACTATACCAACAGCACTTCAATGGCAGATGGAAGTCTGTGCAAGCTAAATCTTTGCTTCCTTTCTGATTAGGGAGTATGGATTGTCATGTTGGACTATATTTTCCTGTCTGTTCTGGCTCTTAGGTTTATCTCTGTTGTATTGCCATCTGTTGTATAGAACTGCCCTCAAAGTCAGCCTTTGCCACGCTTCAGAGCAATGGCGCATCTCTGCATCTTTGAATCCAGTCCACAGGCTGTGTTGTGATAACATCTACAGAAATCTAAAGCTATTTTATGAATCTAACTAGATGTACTGTGACCTTTAGCTGTGGTTGGGGTGGTTCTAAACCTTCAGTTGGAAAATGTATTGGTAGAAATAGCAAGGAAACTACATGTTGTCAGAAAATGAGAAGGATGTCATTCACTGCATATCTGAAGGATCTCTGCATTTCTAAGTATCACTCACCTAATTGGCCAAGAAATCAATGAGCCTGTTCAGTCTAAAGGGGAACTTTTTTCCCTTAAGTACCTGACTTAGACTTTGTCTGGAAGAAGTGATTTTATTATAACATTCTCTTGAAGTTTTCCTTTTACTTTCTTTTCCTACGTATAAGCCTGAGAAGAATGGGATATTGTTGGCTGTCCTTTGAAGTATATATTTACTTCTAAAGTTCTTTCTCAAGCACAGTGGTGATAGACTTTGGTAGATGGCTCATGCTTTCAGCTCTGTAATGCGTGTTCCTTTCTGTAATGATATTAAAAGCAAAACCCATTTTTATCTTAAGCAAGGAATTTCATTTCATCCAAATTTATTGGCCTGTCTTCTGTGTGTAAAAATAAAAATTCAGTGCGTTCATTGACATCAAACTGTAACACACAACAAAACCTGAATCTTCTCATATTTCCTGAAATCTGTTTGTAAAAATCTGCTGGTTTGCTTGACTTGGCCTTCTGATGCATATTCTCTCCCTCTTTTGTTAGGATCATCATTACCAAAGTGTTTCCAGAGACTTTGAATGTGTTTTAATTATTTATTTGTTGACAGCGGTGTTTAATCTCAAAAACATTTCTGCAATCAACATTAACCACACTAATACAACAGCTAGGCTTTTAGTCATCGCAAGCTGATGCCTTGCTCAATGTCTTTACACCCGGTGCATGGCAATTTCCAGAAGTTAAAGTTGGAAAGGATCACTAGATCAGTTAATCTGATAACAGAATCACCAAAGTTGGAGAAGACTTCCAAGATCATCTAGTCCAATCATCAACCTTCCACCAGTATTTCCACACTAAACCATGCCCCTTAGTACGACATATTAACATATCTTGAACACCTCCGGGGATGGTGACTTCACCACCTCCCTGGGCAGTCCATTCTAGTGCCCGATCACTCTTGTGGAGAAGAATTTGTTCCTAATGTCCAACCTGTACCTCCACTGGCACAACTTGACACTTCCTCTATTCCTATCACTGGTTATGCAGGAGAAGAGGCCATCCCCCACCTTGCCACAACCTCCATTCAGGTAGTTGTACAGAGTGATAAGGTCTGCCTGAGCCTCCTCCACATGGAACAATCCTGAGGGAACAGTTCCCTTGGCTGCTCCTCATAGAACTTGTACTCTAGACTCTTCACAGCTTCATTGCCCTTCTCTGGACATGCTCAAGGGCCTCAATGTCTTTCTTGTAATGAGGAGCCCAAAACTGAACACAGTACTCAAGGTGCAGTCTCACCAGAACTGAGTATAGAGGAGCAGTCAGCTCCCTGCTCCTGCTGACAACACTATTTTTGATACAAGCCAGGATGCCACTGATCTTCTTGGCCACCTAGGCATGCTGCTGATTTGTATTCAGCTGAGCATCAACCAACAGACCCAAATTCTTTCTTCCACACAGTCTTCCAGCCACTCTACCCCAAGCCTGTAGCGTTGCCTGTTGTGTTGTTGTGATCAAAGTGCAGGATCTGGCACTTGGCTTTGTTGAATTTCATCCCATTGGCCTCAGCCCATCAATTCGGTCTGTTTGGATCCCTCTGTAGAGCCTTCCTACTCTTAGACAGATCCACACTTCCTCCCAGCTTGGTGTCATCTGCAGACTTGCCAAAGGTGCCCTCAATCCCCTCATCCAGGTCATCAGTGAGGATACTGAACAGGACAGGCCCCAAAAGCCAACCCCTGAGGAGCACCACTTGTGACTGGCTGCCATCTGGATTTAACTCCATTCACCACCACTCTCTGAGCCTTGCCATTCAACTAGTACTTTACTCAGTGGAGAGCATACCTGTCCAAGACCACTTTCTACAGAACAATACTGTGGGAGATGTGTCAAAGGCTTTGCTGAAGTCTAGGTAGGCTTTGTCAGCAGCCTTTCCCTCATCTATCAGAAGGGTCTCTCAATCATAGAAGGTTGGTCAAGCAGGACCTGCCTTTTATGAACCTGTTCTGTCTGGGTCTGATACTTTTGTTGTCCTGCACATATTGTGTGGTCTTTCTCAAGGTCCTGTCAAACTAAATCCTTCCTGTGCTGCAAAGTACTTTCCAGCGAGACTTTTGTTTGTAGAACTCCTAGAGTTAAAGAACACAGCAGTTCTCATTTTTTGTTTCAGAGATTGATAGCACTGGAATGAATCACAGAATCACAGAAACAGCAAGGTTGGAAAAGACCTTCAAGATCATCCAGTCCAACCATCCACCTATCACCAATAGTTCTCACTAAATCATGTCCCTCAACACAACGTCCAAACGTTCCTTGAACACCTCCAGGCTCAATGACTCCACCACCTCCCTGGGCAGCCCATTCCAGTGCCTGACCACTCTTTCAGAGAAGTAGTATTTCCTAACTTTCAGCCTAAATCTCCCCTGGTGCAGCTTGAAGCCATTCCCCCTAGTCCTATCACCAGTTACACAAGAGAAGAAGCCAACTCCCAGTTCATTACAACCTCCCTTCAGGTAGTTATAGAGAGCAATAAAGTCTGCCCTGAGCCTCCTCCACGCTGAACAATCCTTCAGCTGTTTCTCATAAGGCCTGTGCTCCAGACCCCTCACCAGCTTTGTTGCCCTTCTTTGAACCCGTTCCAGGGCCTCAAAGTCTTTCTTGCAGTGAGGGGCCCAAAACTGGACAAAGTGCTCGAGCTGCGGCCTCACCAGAGCTGAGTACAGGGGGACAATCACTGCCCTGCTCCTGCTGGCAACACTGTTTCTGATGCAAGTCAAGATGCCACTGGCCTTCTTGACCACCTGGGCGCACTGCTGGCTCATGTTCAGCCCGGCATCAATCAATACCCCCAGGTCCATTTCCTCTACGCAGTTTTCTGGCCACTCTCCCCCAAGCCTGTTGCATTGGCTGGGGCTGTTGTGGCCAAAGTGCAGGACCCGGCATTTGGTCTTGCTGAAAATCAGGGTCTTCCTGTATCAGATCAAATGTCCAGCATCCAGCCTCCCACATGTACCACAATCTAGTATTAAAAGAAATGTGCAACAAGGTAAAAATATGTATTTCCTCACATAAAAGTAATTTATCTTTGAATACTCTGATCACTTTTCAGCTCGGCATATTCTTAAACTCGTTACAGTTTTAGTGTTTAGCATGTGTATTCATTAATCTCTTCAGTTAATACCTTCCCTTCCATGAGCCTGTTCTTCATTCTCATTGATTCATGCAAACCTTTAGCATTCACAATATGCTTTGGCAGTCCTTTTTTTAAATTTTCCTTAGTGCTAGAAATGTTTTGTTTAGGCTTCCATCCATTGGTTTGTTCAGGCTTTTCTCCACGAGCACCATCCATATGCAGACTTTTCATGCATCCATACTTGTGCACAGTCATTGAGTCACAAAACAAACATACCAAGCCCCAAGCCCTGAAGAAGTGTGTGCACTTCATTTCTCAGCTTGCACTACCTGTTCTCCAAGCTGCTGGCATGAGCTTCCTGCTCTCCGAGACATGGATGTGTAGCTGCAAGGTGCCAAAGGAAAGCACACTCAGTGAGGAGTTGAAGTAACCAAGTGTCTGGCTGCAGTGTTGCACTGTCTCTCTCTGAAGGGTTTTCTATGGTTCTTAAGTTATTCGGTACTGTCTATAATATCTATACTCCTTCCAAGGTGTAGGTCCTGGAATATCCATCCATCCATCCATCCATCCATCCATCCATCCATCCATCCATCCATCCAATCTATCCATCTTCACTGACTGATCATCTAAACTGACTGATGCTGTAGATGCAGAGATATCTTTCTCCCTTCTGTTGCTCCTTGTTTCCCAGTGTACCCAGTTCATGGACTGCATTTGTCTTTTTAGCTGTAGCACTACACTGGTGGGTCGTGTACAGCTTCTCATTTAATGGTGTGGTGTTAGCCTCTGTCCCGGTCTGGTTAGGTATACAATTGTATCAGTATCAGTTACGAAGGTAACCAAACTTTAGTTTGTCATAGACATGACCACAGGCTCTCACTTTGTATCTCAACAGTAATTACAAGGCTATTTCTAGAACTAGAGGGGATTCTCTGTTGCCATACCATTACCTCTGTAGTCCATTAGTGACAAAGACATCAGCCCTAGAGCTTTCCCCAGAGGCATTGTAACCCTGCAAAGCCCTGCTTCTGACCTTCTTTTTTGTTAGACTTTTTTTCTTCTATCAGATGATGACTTGCACTTAGAGATGACTTGCACTTAACCTTTCCTAGCTTTGGATTTTGTGGGAGTGTTATTTCCTTTTTGGTGTGAGAACTCCAGAGAGACACCACTGCTCCTTAACTACTTCTGAAGAGTCTAAACTGGAACTAGAGAATGTTGTTCTCCACAGATATCGCTGTTAAGAAAGCCGTTCTGCGGTCATGATGACTCCTCAAAACTTGTGTATTTTTAGTTTGACTTGCCAGCTAGAGTATCTGTTTCATCAAGATTTTGATAACATTTTTATTATGACTGATTTCCTCTCCCCTAATGCTGCCGGATGCACTCATACCCTTTTTTATCCTCTGAGTTCCTGATGAGGAACTGCTACCCACATGTTCCTTGTGTGGTCCGTAGTCATAAGCTGCATTTCTTAGATGTTTGTTTTTCATCTTGGTTGTATGAAAATGTTGCAGTTAAGAGATAAAAAGATGCATACCTCCAGTGCATACTGGGAGAAAATTAAAGCACCCTGAGAGGTTACAAGGAGGATGCATATGCAACTTGAGTGTGCATACATTGAAGGCATAAGTTCAGTAGGCAGGTTAAGACACTGGGAATATGTTGCTCCATTTTGAGTACTCCAAATTTTAAACATGGGAAAAAAAAAACCCAAACATATTCTGCAGTTTTCTTGGTGAGCCTTTGAAAGACTTTTATTTTCTTAACTAGTAGGAAATTAAGCAAGTGGTTGAGGTCTAGAGTTTAAATCTGTGATAGGATGCAAGATTTCAGGTGCCACAAACAGCCACTTTCAGAGAAGTGGCAACTCTACTTTCCAGATGTTTTCTCCAGTTAGGAAAAACCTTTTATTTTTCTGAGATTTCACAGACCTGCTCAGTGAGCAGGAGTATAACAGACTGTTTTTATAAAGGAGAAAACCTCTTCACATTCAACTCCAGAAGATTTTGCCTTCTCCCAGACTGAGCTGGTTGTTCTCAGTCTGTACTACAGTACTGGCCAGTTCTACCTTTAACAGCCTTCTTTCCGTTTTTAAAATAAACTCAAGAGATGTTTTCTCTCTTTTGATTATTGTGCCTCTTTGGACTCCTTAATCGTCTCAATCAGATGACTCCTCTATCCTGAGGGAATTCTCCACTGGGGTAAGATTTGGCAGAACAAGTTTTTACAAAAGCATTTCCTGGACTAAGGTGGAGCAGAATGGCATTCTGTGAGATCTGAACTGGTCTGTGGTCTCTCAGGGAGGATAGCCTGTTAATGTAAATTAGAGTTGTTTATGATAGGGAAAGCTCTACTTTAATTTACCCTGGGACTGAGTCAGAGTAGTTTCCATTTGTGAACCAGCAAGCAATAACCCAATTCCTCCCACATGCACATAGTCCCCAGAGAAAGTGGGTCTTCCTAGAGGACAGGGTTTATGTCAGAGGTTATTGGCACTGGTCAAAAAAAGAGAAATAAAAAGAGAGAGAACAAGGCAAAACAGGCATTTAATTTGATTTTATCAGAAGAGCTGCCAGATGAATGCTGTGCCAGGAAACTTTACCTGCAGCTCTTCATTACTTTTCCTCTGTCAGGAAAAAACTGTGCCTTCTTATCTGTTCTGTTAACTTGAGCAAAGTCTCTTAGCATCTGAGGCTGGGGGCATGCATCCAGGACATTGCAAGCATGTCACTGCCAAGTCTGTAAACACAGTTCGTGTTTGTTGGCAGTTCCTCTGACCATTAACATTACATCATCTCTAGGCCAAGCCCATGATAATGAGAACAGTTTCAGTCCATGTAATTTAACTTCTGACTTAAAAGACCCCAGTATGAAAGGTGACATCAGTATGTGGATGCTATGTACTCTAGACAGCTTGCATCCTTTTCCAGTACTTACCCTGCTTGCCAGTTTTGAGTAAAAGTATTAAAAGCCATGTTGGTTTTAAGCCAAACTGTATCATCAGGAACTCTGATCTTTTAGAATCAGCAAGGTTATCATTTATCTTCCATGACTGTAATTCTTGAACGCTCTGTCAGCAAAAGAGCAATACAACTTTTTGATCATTGTAGATAAGTTAAAAAAAAAAAAAGAGAGAAAAAAACACCAAACCAGGAATTCAGTATTGTATTTCCATCAACCCCTTCCAGCTTCTTCCTGTTTTACAATGTATTTGTGACCTTTTTTTAACTGAGGATCAGTTGTGTTGCTCAGTAGTGGGAAGGTTCTGCAGCTTCTGTGAATTGTTTTTTCATCTTTATATTTGTGTAATCCCTATACTTTGTTTGCAGCTAGGTAAAGGTGCTAAGATTTCTAGTGCAGTCTTTGGTTTGTGAGTTACAAAGTTCTCCAAACCCTCTTTTAGTTTTTCTAGGTCTCCAGCTTCCCTGCAGAGTTCTTTGTTGCCTAAATTGCATGTGATACTTTGATTCAAATCCTCATTATGCTCAGCATGAATTTCTGCATATTCCTGGTAGTCAGCTATAAATATAACAGAAGACAATTTTGTACAGAATTCCTCTGCTTGCTATTAGCAAGCTGTACCATCAACCCTTCTTCCTCTAAGTGATTGCTCAAGAGGATGTTAACGCGGGTGTTTGGTAGGACTGTGGTGGGTGGCAGCTCTTTCTCAGTAATGTTTTAGTTACAAGGCAAATTTCTAACCAGGTAGATATCTGTACAGGGGAAAAGGTCTGATTATTGTGCTTGAGGAGGATCTCACCCCTTTTGTTTTCATTGCCTGAGAATTTTGAGAAGATCACTTTTTCTAGATGCGATTTTTGACAACTTCAAATGTTCCAATTGGTGATTTTCCTTTGAGATATGATGCAGGTAATACATTTCATCATACACAGATAACCCTGGTGTGGCAGTTTCCTGCTTTTGACCTTTCTCATTTGGTCTCTCCCATTTTGATTTTGGTAGTATACTCTTTCAGTTGTCTTTTATTGTTTCACTTGCAAAATCAAGAAGTAGGCTGAGAGGTTGAAGCTACATGTAAAAGGAGAATGGAAATCCGGAGAAGAAGGTAGGAGAGGTAGTCAAAGAAGTGAGCTATCTAGATCTACAAAAAATCATGATGTTGGCAGCAATGGGAAAAAGCATATTAGTACTCTTCAGATGTTCATGACAAGGACGTCAGTCTTTCCAAGAACTGTATTGAGATATGAGTAGAATATCAGCCCCTGGAAGAGGAGGCAGACACAATATATTTCAATTACTTACTTACATTACACTGATATTATACTGGTAGCAATTTTCTTTAAACAACAGTACATTACAGCTTGGCATCCCAGATGTTTTTCAAACCATCTCCATTTGACATTTGTCATTTTGCAGGTGTCTCTTACAGAAGCTATTCTTGGTCGAAGCTGATCATTGGCACTATGGAGTGCCTGGATCAGAAAATTGATTAATCTTAATACCTACAGTATAATAAAATAAGAAGTGGTTGGATAGTGAATTCAGTACTGTGAAGACTCACTGAAAAATGAAATTACATCAACAGGGATGCTGCCTAGTTTAGAGTTATTAATGAAGCAGTCTTACACATCAAGTGTACATGGAGAACGTTTCATTTCTCTTCATCCACGTAATGCTACAGCAGACAAGTCAGTAAAGCCTAACCTACCAAGTTAGGTTCTGGCCCTTGGAGATCTTGCTACTAAGTCTATTCAGAGTTCATAACATTTCGTATAATGATCTTAAATGTTAGATTTTAAAATACCTAAATGCAAAAATGGTTGTGAAATCTCTCTAGTTTTCAAATGCTATTTAAGCCTTGTAATAGTCTGAAAGGCTCAAAAAGCCAGAAATCAAACCACAGTATTGATTTGTCCTCTAATTGAATGTTCTCAAATGTAATAGAAAGCCTTTTGTAGGGCAAATGCGCAAGACAAATGCGTAGAAGACTGATCTAGTGTGCAGTCATGGCTGTCTGGATTTCATGTCTGTGTCAGAGGCTTCCAGACAATGTCATCCACTAATTATGTTTTCATGAAAAAGTCTCCAAAAGTTGGACACACCCAACAGTAGTTTAATGGGATAAATAAGTAATCTATACTGCAAGGAAATTACAAGCTATAATTTGCATGGAAAGGACTTAATCTTCTTTCAAATAGAACTTGGTCTATAGATCCCTGTTGCATGAAATCAAGTACTTTTGGACAATTTTTGTGTATTGTTTATCAAAACTTAAAGCAAACCCAGGAAATTCATAAAGAAACAAGACACACTTTTTTTTTTTTTTTTTTTTTTTTTGTGGAATTCTGAGAACTACTTTTCTGAAATGTGGATAGAACTCATTAGTAATTAGGCTGACAGGGACTAACCTACTCAGAGCCATGCTTTACAGCCTGACATTTTCTCATTAAGAAAAGTCATGTTCTAGTGATCTATTGTGATTTTTACTCTTTTCTGCTTTTTTGTTAGCAGAAGTCTTAAATCTTGAACCAGGCCTATGAAGTTTGATTACATCTTGCTCATGCATTGTTGCTGTGTCTGCTGTTATATATATGTCAGATTGCTTTTGTCATAAGAAAATAAACTCTTTGGTTTGTTTTGTAAACAACAAAAGTTGTTGAGTTCTATTAGCATAATTGTGTAGGGTAACTGTAACTGTAGGGTGCTATTGATGTTATTTTAAAGGAAACATAACCTTAGTAGTCTTGAACTTATGAGTGAGCTGAGACTAAATCTGTTTTGAAGTTGATCAATTTTTCATGGTTTTTTTTTTTTTTCTTTTTTCAGGAGGAATGCATATGAGGAGCAGTGATATGAAGAAACCGTCTTGAAGTTCATGTAGAAGATATGTTGGCTTGTAGGAAATCTTCCAGAACAAATTGCAACTGTTGTCTTCCCCTGAAGCAGCTGTACAAGATGAACAGGCTGTGATAATGCTCCTAACTGTTTGACTTGAAAGGACATGTTTTCGGGTTGCTCAGCATGGTGTGGGGACCAGTTTCCGTGAAAGGATGCTGCACATGAAAACTGTTTAAAATTTTCATATGATAATAGAAAAACAGAACTGCTTTGCAGGCTATTGAAGTGTGATATTCATAAAGGGAAGACGTTCAGGTTTTCATGGGCAGTGTCTGACTGAGGAGAAGCCATTACTGGCCAGGCCGCAGAAGCTCAAGGCTCTCCAATGTCCCCCAGAAAGTGATGGGCATTCCAGTACGACCAAGACCTGTCCAGAGCAGCGCTGTGCAGCGCCAGAGCAGCTAGTGTGGCTGTGGTGGAGTGTGGCTCCATGGAGGGCAGCGGCACAGTGGAGGAGGAGGAGAGTGGGGCCGGGTCTGGAGCCCCACCACTCACCCTGTCCTCTCCCTGCAGCTTCAGCTCTTCTCTGTGCTTCAGCTCTGCCACCTCTGAGCAGGGGGCCCCATCACCATCCTCTACTGGCAGCCATGTGGTGGAAAGCCAGTGGGAGCTCAACAGTGTAGCCTCTGAGTCGGAGGAGGAGGAGGCGAGTGCACGAGAGCCACCAGCTGGCGCACAGCCTGCAGGGCGGCCAGCTGAGGAGCCCGACCTCGTGATTGAGGTGTCAGGGCAGCGCATCCGGGCACACAAGTCGGTGCTGGCAGCCAAGAGCGACTACTTTCGAGCCCGCGCCTCGCGAGATATCCTGCGGGTGAAGGGGGTGAGCTACGGGGCGCTGAGGCTCCTCATTGACTATGTCTACACAGCCCGCATGGGCGAGGTGCGGCATGACAACCTGGCCGAGGTGGTGAGCGGTGCCCGTGTCCTCCAGATGCCCTGCGCCTTGCACTGTGCTGCCGAGGCCATGCGCGCCCAGCTGCGCCTTGACAACTGCTACCAGCTCCTCTGCCTGGCCAAGAAGCAACGACTGGCAGAGCTGCGGGAGGCTGCCTACCGCTTCATGAGTGACCACTATCTGGAGGTGCTGCGTGAGCCAGGTGTCTATGGCCGTCTCAGTGGGGCAGAGAGGGACCTTATTCTGCAGCGGCGCCTGGAGGCTGGACGACGCTGCCTATTGGTGGCTGAAGTCAGTGATGCTTTCGAGCGGCCTGGTGGTGGCAGCCGACCACAGAGCCGTGAGAGCAGCCGCCCCCAGAGCCCCTCTTCTGTGATGTCTTTGGAGGAGAGTGGCTCCCTCATCCATTGCTACCATGAGGCCAGCCGTGAGTGGAGGGTGCTGACGCGTCTGCCTGAGGAGGCCAATGCCAAGGGCTGCGCCATGTGTGTCCTCCACAACTACCTCTTCCTGGCAGGGGGCATTGCTGCAGGGCCAGCAGGCAGCGAGCCACGGGCTCGCCTCTCTGACAAAGTCTTCTGCTACAACCCCCTCACTGACACATGGAGCCAGGTACGCCCACTGGCTCAGCCTCGCTCACAGCTCAAGCTGCTGGCTCTGGATGGTTATCTCTATGCTGTGGGGGGTGAGTGCCTCTTCACCGTGGAGAAGTATGACCCACGGGCTGATCGCTGGAGCCCCGTTACACCCCTACCCAAGGGAGCCTTTGCCGTTGCTCATGAGGCCACCACTTGCAATGGGGAGATCTATGTTTCAGGGGGATCTCTCTTCTACCGACTGCTCAAGTATGACCCCAAGCGTGATGAGTGGCAGGAGTGTCCTTACAACAGCAGCCGTCGACGCTCTGCCGACATGGTGGCCTTCAAGAACTTCATCTATCGCTTTGACGTGAGCAGTGGCCGTGGTGGAGAGCAGGGCCCAGGTGGTGGGACTGGTGCTGGTGTTGAAGTTTTCCGATACAACACAGTGGCCAAGCGCTGGAGCCAGTGTGCCAGCTTGCGGCCCAGCAGTGGCCCCATCCAGCCCTTCCGTTGTGCTGCCTTGGGTAACACCATCTACTGTGTCAACCGGACTGGCACTCTCCGCTTCATCTTAGCCCAGGATGGCGAGGTGGAAGCAGATGGTGGGCTCAAGGGTACCTTTGATGGTGAACTTCTCAAAGCTCCATTTGATGCTAAGGGCCTCCTCTTACCCTTTGTGCTCACTCTTCCAGAGAAGCTGGAGAAAGCAGGGGACCAAGAGGGTTCACTCTCGCTGTGAGTGGCCAGCCTTGCTCTGGCGTGCTGGTCAGAGGGCTGGGTTGCAGCTTTTGGGGAACACGCAAATTCACTCCCACAGAAGGGACCCTCTCCAGCATGTTTGCAGAGAGAAGGGGCTCCCTCCTTCCCTCTCCCAAGGTTTTGGTCTGGAAGTGCTTGGTTGTCACTTGGGTAACTCCTACTGTGTTGCCTTGCTTTGTGTGAAAAGCCGAGCAAACCAGAGGAGAAGCTGCTATAAAAGGATAATCTCTGGATTATGTTTGTGTCAGTTCCTGACACTTTTTTGCACCTGGAGTTCTAAAAATTCCTGACAACAGTGTCATAACAAAATGTTCCGATTAGTTTTGGTTGTGTGTATGCATGTAGTTGTGATCTGGGCTGGAGCCTCTTCTGCCACCTGTTTTCTTTTCTCTCCTGGATGATTCCAGAGGATAAGCACTGCTGGCAACATCACTTAACTGTATTTGTTCTTATGTCAAATCAACTGTTTCCTCTGCTAGAAAAGTATAGGAAGATCATCTCAATCACAGCGTCTCAGTGCAATAGATGGTTTTAGGAAGACATGGCACTGTGTGGTCCCAGGAATTTCAACCATGATGATGTAACAGATACCAGACGTAAAGCTTTAAGCAACACAAATGTGTGCCGCATGTTCATATTTGGAATATACAGAAAAAGGAAGTTAGTTGTTTAAAATGCGGTGTGTCATGGCAGATATGAAATGTTGATATGTTCTTTATTTGAAAAAGGCAAGATTTCTGTATAAAAAGACACTGTTTTATTACTTTTTTATCAGAGATTTTAAATTATAACAAAAATGGACTTTAGCTGTTTGGACTGTGGCAGATTTACATGACCATGTAGAACACTAGAGCTGTGGGAAATATTTTGTACTTCAACTACCCTTTAATTAACTGCAGGTCGAGGAAAATTAATCTAAACCAAATGTAAATTTTTCAAAACTGTCTGCAGACAGCTTAAATGTTTCTTTGTATGTTCAGTACCCTGTGGCAAGAGGCTTTTCCAACTTAATGCAAGACCATCAAAGGAGGACATGGTAAAGAGGAATGTGTTACACATGTTGATTTTATTGTGCACTAGCATGATGTTATTTCCCTATCTTTGGATTGAGAGACTGCTTTATTTATTTTGATTGATTGCTGTAATCAATAAGCCCTTGTCAACTGCAGTACATGCTGATGGCCTATGCTGTCATTGGGATTCCGAACCACTCAGGTGCTGTTTATGGAGCAGCGTCCTAACAAGACACAACCCCAGAGAAATTCTTCTTGCCTGTGCAAAGTCAGAGCATACTTTCTTTGTCATTTTACTCGGAACTGGAAAAGCATAAACTGTCTACATAGACAAAGTATACTGAAAAGGGCACTTGCATTTATTTTAAAAACTTTATATATATATAAAAAGTCAATAGACAGACAAGGCAAATGTTTTAGCTTTACTGTAAACCACTGAAACCTTTTCTGAAAAATAGAACCAGTGTTTTTACTATTAGTGATTCAGCCTGGAATTGGCATGGACTATGGAAGGGAATTGTTTATATTCAAAGTTCTAGTATAGATTCATATTTTAGAAATAAATAGGGACCTTACATCAAAGAGCAGCAGATCTTTTAATGTTTTATTAAGATGTTTCCATTAGCAGAACATTAGCATTCTTATGTTATGGCTAGTTCCAAAGGGAGGCAGCAGGTTCTGTCCTAAGAGACACCATCTTCACAGAAGATGGTAGTGAAGTTTATAGATATTTCTTTCTTTTCCTTCCCAGTTTTTTTTTCTTCCTGTTGTTTTTATTTTTTTTTTTTCTCCTTCACTATCTGTCCTGCATTTTAATACAGCTGATCTGATTTGCCATCTTTAGAGAGCAGTTGTTCGGTTCTGACAGTTCTTAGCCACGCGAGCCCATTTCCAGTGAGCTCATTAAAGCATCTCCCAGGTGGGAGCTGCACTCTGATGCTTATCTTAGCCTCACTGCAGGACGGTGCAGTGGAATTTAGTGCCACAGATGGTGTATTTGTTAGTGATTAACAAAGAAACTGTTGTGGTTTTTTTGTTTGTTTGTTTTTTCCTGAAAGATGATCTTAATTCTTTGACAAGAATGCTTGGAAATATTGACTCAATTAAATTACAGTGTTGTAGCTTGAGCGGGAAAGAAAATGATGTATTTGCCTTCAGCATCATTTTCTATTTTAACTGTAGAAGGTATTTAAAGCTGTGTAGTGAAATACTTAGGTGGATATTTAAACTGAAGATGTAAGTGCTAGGCCAGGTTTTGAATTAGCAGTCACCACAAACGCCCAAGTGTCAGTTCTATCTTACAGTACCATGCAGTTTTGTAGTTCAAAATATTTAGTAGTACAGTTTTTATGTTACAGCATAGTAGGGAATCGAGCCAGCTTTGTCACTCCTATTAGTTGGTCATTAATTAAGCATTCTCATTCCTGTTAATGCACGAAAATGCTGCTGAACAAGTTTTGAGAAGTCTCCCTGATTTGAGATGCAAAAAATATGTCGCAGACTTTGAGGAAGGAATGAAACACATCCTTTCTTCCAGAACTTGTTGCTATATACTATGAATAAATAGATTTGGAAGTAATCTTTACAGCATTATGTGTTTGCCAAACGTGCTGTGGTTTGTATTTTTGCTAGCTTACATCATTAGCAGAGATTGTTTCAAGTGCCTTCCCACTCCACTGTCACACAGTGAGAGCAGAGTCTGGTCTCCATTAGCAGCTGTCCATCATGCCTGTTTCCTTCCTACACTCTGCGTAATCACAGCCTGATGACTGACTGCAGTGCTATGTTTCAGCCCACGTTTCCTACTCTGTGGCCTCTCTTTCCTCCCTGCTAAGCCTGAGGCAGATTTTCTGGAAGCTGTTTTTTTTTCTGCAGCTTGCGTCTTTACTATATTGAAAAAATTAATGCTTGGGTACTAAAAGCAGGATTTAAATAGACTTCAGGAGTGGAAGACCAGATGATGTGATATCCAGGAGCCACTGTTGTAATATGTTTGTATGGTCCAAACCAAAGTGCCATGCTACCCTCACACTGTTTGTCTATGTATAGCTTTTAAAGCAGTCATTTATATAACTGCCTGAAGGCTTCTGCATTTGCATGGAACATGGACACGGTGTTTGCTTTCTTAGCCTGCAATGATTTAACCCAAATCCCTGGAGGACTGGAGGACTTGGAGCTAATCCCTGCTCTCTAAATATTTGCATTACAGTATAATACAATGTTTTGTGTTATGCACTAGATGGCTAAAAATCTCAGAAATTATCCAGATAAATGAATTCAAACCGCCATCCTCACTGAATGGTCTGAGACAAGCTGGAGAGCCATTTTCTTTCTCCATGAATCTCACAGTCTCCTCTCCCGTCTTTACTAGGGCATGCAGGAAATATTTTTTCTGTGTCCTCTTTCCTAGGGTACTCCTGTTTTCCAGGTCATCTTCCAGAAGACATAGGCTTGAATTCTCCTGAGCAGAGGAAGGAGGGAACTCAGACCTCCCACATCACGTGTGTGTATTTTGAAATCTGGATATTCGTAGAAGAATATTGATACCACATCCTGTAGCTTCTTTCAGGAACGAATCTCATGCAAAACTTTCAAAAGCACATACAGGCTCCAGTTCCTGGATGGGTAATTCACGATATGTTTAGTACGAGTTGGTAGAATGGGACAAGTTTTCTGGAGAAAGGTTTTTCAGATAGGCTCTGAATTTTGGATCTCCAGGCTGGGATGAGGGGCTCCATGTACTGTACCAGGAGACTGCAGAGGTATTTTAGATCCCACTCAGGGGCAACGCCTTGTTTAAGAGGCATGCACGGCATGGAAATGCCAGGAGCCTTCATTGCATCTAAATGAAATCCCTGCATGAATAAAGAAACAGACCACCTCAGCAAATGCTAATAACAGACAGAAATTTACTATTTCCACTAACTGGTTCTGTAAAAAGAATTTAATTACGGCAAAGCCTTTGGTACAAATTCTGTTTATTCTTGGAAAATAAGTCAAAGGAATAATTAGCAAAAGAATAATCCTATTTGTGAAAACAGGCACTGCTAAGCAACATGGGAAGGATGCTAATCGTACCCTACTAATGAATAAAATTATGCAGCAGCTGATGTAAATTCTGTCCACAAAAACAAATCCTTTGCAAACAAGTACATGGTTAAATTTTAAGAATGAATTATGCACATGAAAGCTGTAACTCTCCTGTGCTGTTTGAATGGCTCTCAGAGTACTGTATCCCAATGTTCACTATTCATGAGTGGCCTGTTGCTTTTCTTGCTTTATGGTATCCGTTCCATTGACTGCTTTGTAGATGGGTTGCCCTTCATTACCACAAAGCTTAACATTGGCATGGGGATGATTTGCTTTGTGTCTGAAATGACGTGTAGTGCTTTCTCCTTGAATGAATCCAAAGGATTTAGGATTACCTTTCTTTGGGCTTTTTATTTTTTTAGTGGCGTTGCTTTTAGGAAACTTAAGAGGGCACAGGAAGGGAAATGGTAGTACAGTGGATGAGCTGTGGTAACAAGCATTTAATGATTTTCTGTCTGCCATTTTTCTACACATCAGATGCACATTGGACTGAAAAGGACGGCTCTGTGTAGCTATTAACAGTGTGATCCCAAGTGCTGCTGTGGCAAAGTATGTTTTCATTTAACTATATTCTCTGGCTCAACTCTTACTCTGTGATCATTTAATGAAGATTAGTAGTAAATCCATAATAAAGTAGATTACTGGAACTATTCTGAATTGACATTACAGCTACTAAAAGCAGAGATTGACACCCAAATTCAGTAAAACCGTGCACTCAGAATATGTAATAATGCACTTTTCATTTGTTTTGGCTTAATGAATGGTGCTGTAAGAAGTGCTGGAATGAGCCCATCTGAATTAGGAAGCAGAAGGCTATTTTAGAGGCTCTCTAAGCTTCATAAATTACTCAGCAAGAGAAAATGGGAGAGTGAAGAAGGGGGAGAGGAGGAAGAAGGAGAACTAGGAAAGAAAAATGCCTAGCACGTATTCAGTAGAAACAAGTAGCAGAGAAAGAAACCAGAGGTAGTATTGAGACTGTGATGACTATGTGACCAATTTTCTTTCAAGTATTTTTTAGGTAGCTTGAGTTTTTTATCTATTATGTTGTCGGTCTTGTTGTTCTGCACCTGCAATTCATCTCAAACAACCACAGTGTTCTGTAATCTGCTTTTTGTAGGAGCTTTGTGCTTTGCTTTTAAGTTTCGGTGGATAAATCTTGGACAAATCTGAAACCATAAAGTAACCATGTTGATGCTGCCACTTAAAACAGGTTAAGTCATGCAAATGCTTTAGACACTGTTCACAATTCAGGTGAATTACATGTGATGTATTAACAGTTCATTTTCAAAGTGTATATAGGTAAGGTCACTGTAAAGCTTTTTATGTATTCCAACTTATGCTGTAATGAAATAAATACATACAAAAGGCTTATGCTCCCCATAGAGGTTTCTGACTAACTGTTGTTTTTTCTTTGTCATCCATTTGATCATTAAACAGTATCATGTATGTTCTTATCATAAAACAAAGGCAAAATTAGATGGATGATCACAAAGGCAAAATCTTCAGGAAATGTTTCACCATGCCCTGAATATTAGGAACATGAAATACTCGGTAGTGAAAGCCCTGTTTCAAGTACAGATTTGCATAAACTCCAGTTCCACTGATTTTTATTTTCTGTTATGTTTATTTTTTTTTTCTGGAAGAATGTTAAAATATTTACTTGTGACTGTTGTGTGCAGGTTTTCCCAGTGTGCTCTCCTTTCTATGTCAGACATAGGATTTTTGACAGCAGTAGATTTACAACAGTATAAGAGCAGAATCAAGCACAACTTGAGCTTAGGATGTTGTCTCCTACTTATTGTCTCATCTGTTATTTTGCTGAAATGATATCATAGAACCCTTTTGAAAACTCCAGGATCCATAGTGAGACTCAGTGGAGTTTGACATGGTATCATTCATGTTGCATGTAATTTTCCTTTGCCAACCCAATGTACAAGTTCTATCTATTTTGACTTTTTTACGTTTTCTTCATAACACCCAAATTATGCTGCTGGATAAACCAGGATAAATCAGGAATGACTTAACCAAATGTCTGAGCTTGCCAGAAGAGTTGTTTCATTATGTCCCAGAGTTTTGATCTGACTTACTAAGGATCTATTTAGGAAAAAAAGAAACACCTTATGGATTTAGGCAATCGCTAATTCAAAGTGTATTTTTTGCATGTTTTCTTGTTTTTTTTTAAAACTTGATTTCATTACAACATTATTTTTTTTTTAAACTATGTCACTTTCTGTTTTTCTCTGAGCTGTTAACTAGATACCAGGAAACATAGTGCCCGTGATGTTTCATGTTAAATGTATATTCCCTTTAGGTTCACTGACCATTGTCATAGAATGATTTGAGTTGGAAATTTAAAGGCCATCTAGTCCAACTTCTCTGTAATGAACAGGGACACTTACAGGAGATCAGAGTGCTCAGGGCCCTGCCCAGCCTGGCCTTGGGTGTCTCCAGGGATGGGATGTCCACCACCTCTTTGGGCAATGTGTATCAGTACCTCACCAGCCTTAATGTAAGAGATGTTTTCCTTACATCCAATCTAAGTCTTCCCTCTTTTAGTTTGAAGCTGTTTCCCCTTTTCCTGTCACAGGAGACCCTACTAAAGAGTCTGCCCCTTTATTATTGCCCCCTCATTCCTCAGGTTAATTAGCCCATAAGCTCAAGCATCAAAACTGGTAAGAAATAGGAATGGGCCAAAGAACTTATGTCACATTATGGCGCTAATTTTCTAGTTCTGAAACACTGCACCAACTGTGGCACAAGGATTTGGGTTTCAAAGTCACCCTGATTTGGGTGCAGAGCATTCCCTCATATCATCTGTGTCCAAGTATGATGCACATTTTTAACATGATGTTTAGCATTTGTTTGCATGCATCCATGCATTTGTGCTTCAAAAATCACAAAGGTTTCTGTATGAAAGCATCCAGAGACATGCAATGTTGTCTTTATTCAGTTGAAGGCAGAGAAGTCTTACTGGTAGACAAATTGCTTTTGTTCTTAGACTGCAAAACAGTAGAGGCATGTATACTTGGGAAGTGCCATAGCATACACAGTAATTAGCAAATACACAAAAAACCAAGCTCATCAAACACGAGCTTACAACCTACAGATAGATGTATGTTGTGGGTGGAGACAAAGGCAGCTAATTATTAGTAATTATTCTTGCTGTGACCATGCCTAGGAACAACCCCTGGTCTTGTTTCAGGGCCATGTTGTCCTGGCACCTGTAAACAGAAAAGAAACAAGTCAAAGACTCAATATAACTGGGTGGCTAAAAGTAGATCAGGGAAGCAGAGAAGCAAGTGGCATTTATTACTCAGCTATGACAACACCTGCAGGCTTGTGTTTGAAAAGAGCATGGAGAGCATCTGCACCTCCAACAGCACCTGCAAGCAAGCAGGCTCATCTGTGAAGGAGGGGAGTAGGCAAGACACAACAGTGACACTGCTTGTCAGCAAGGAACAGAGAGGAGCTGAACCAAGGCCCTCTGAATGACAGCTGTGCTGACAAGCAGTCCTTGGAAGGGTGCGAGGAAATGATATGTGCCTGGCAGTCTTAGTATTTCTCCTCCACTGCTGTGCCCTCCGTGCTGAAGGTGACACACGCAGATCTTTCTTCCCATTCAATTTTTAATTTTTTCTCCTCCTCTCATTTTTTCCCTTTATAATGTGTTCGATTTCTGTCTTGGCTTGAATGCTTTAACAGGGGGCTGTGAATTTGAAAAAATTACCTACTGGAAACCAATGAAATTCCTTTTTATTTTACTTCTCTCAAGAAATCACTAGCTCATTAGTTTTCCTCCCAGATCAGGTGGGGCAGGCTTAATGCACCTGCTCCTGGGCAGAATGGTGCAATTTACCCAAGCAGCTTGCTTCCTAAGGAAAGACAGCTGTGAGCAGTTAATGAGTCATAAGGCAGATTTAAGGCAAGAGCTCTGTTACCTTTGTTAAGGTACTGGTGCTTTTTATTTACTGTATTTACTTGTATTTACTGTAGCTTGTAGCTCAGCAGAGAAACTAACTGCGGGATGACAGTATTAAGCAGGAAGAGGTTCTCGGAGGAATGGAGAACAGACTGCACTACTGCAAAATTAGGTTAGTTGCCACACCATTTAGAAATCATTATCTCAGGGCATTATTTACTGACTGCTTGCTACTGCATTACAGATTCAGCTGTTTTATTGTTGTTTTTGAGTTGTTTGTTTGTTTCTTGTGGGGTTTTTTTTTCGCCTCCCCCTGCTGCTTTGCAGTTCTTTGCATTTGTGGAAGAACACTGCAGAGCTTGCAAGCAGAAAACAACAAGAAATTTTTACTTATTTTCATGGGTAACTGAATCTGTCATCTGTGGTGATGGATTATACTTCTCTCTTGTCCTTTTCTAATTAAATAAAATGCTGAATCTTGGTTAGAAATGGAGAAGGAAGTGGTGAGATTAATAGTTTCTGAACCTTAGAGAAAACAAAGAAGACAATCAAGTTCTGCTAACATTATTTGTCTCTTTTTAGATCATAATTAAGTCCTAAGCAGGCAGACAACCTTCTAAAAATATGAGTTATGCTAAGCCTGTGAGAGATCATAAAGTCATTAAGGTTGAAAAAGACTGCTAAGGTCATCTGGTCTATCCACCAGCCAATCCCCACTATGCCCACTAACCCATATCCCATAGTACCACACCTACCTTGTTCTTGAACACCTCTAAGGATGGTGACTCCACCACCACCCTGGGCAGCCCATGCCAATGCTTTACATCTCTTTCTAAGAAGAATTATTTCCTAATATCCAACCTGAAATCCTGTCTGGGGAGTAGTGCTGTGTAGGAACTTCTTGAAGCTGCTCGTTTCCAATTTTTCCTTTCCTACCTCTGTGCCCTGCATCTCTTTGAAAGTAAATGCTGGCTCCAACTTCATAAGCACATCAAATATGCTTTATGATTTGATAACACACCTTGGAAGCACTCTGTTACTCCTACTATAATAAAAATGACATGCAAAATTCTAAGGGTAAAAATTAAGAAAATCTCATTCATTTATACATACATAATTAAGCATTGCTTCTATTAACTGTTGTTTTGATGCAGATTTTTGCTGTTTTGCTTTGGTTTGCTTTTGGCAGAATTGCGGTATAAAGGTGTGATGATAGCATGTGTTAATTATCATATGTGATGTTGGATTGAAATCTTAATTTGGATGAAATGGTGCTGCCTGTCTCAGCTGACTATAGCTGAGGAGCTCAGCCTGGCATTCAGCTAGAGCTATTGCTGTCACTGATGCCAGACTTTTCCAGCAGGCTGCTGGTGTGCAAGCATGTGTTAGCATATCTTATAGATGCCTGGAACACTCTTTTATCCCAACCTAGAGAGATGTTGCTTCATCAGCCAAGAAAAGGACTGGGCAGACACTGCTCACCTGATACTCCCTATTGTAAGTAATGGCTGCAAGGATTTTGGGGAAAGAGCCTGTCTGGTTCCAGCTGCCTTCCTGACCAGACTGCCTGGCGCATTGCCGGCCATGAGAAGGGAAGCAATATTTCCCTCCCAAGAACAAGAGAGGAACAGCAGATTGGTTGTTACCCATTTGTAGGTCTCCAGGGAGAGCGCAGCTCCTGGTTTCCTCTACCTCAAGTTACAAGGTAGCTTCTGATTCCTGAGAGCCAAGGAATAGCTCAGATTACGCGTGGTAAAGGAGAAATTCTAAAAGAAGTTATTTTTGAAGTAGCAAGGAAAATCAGTATTTTCATTGGCTGCTCGTGGTTTTGCTACTCTGTTTGAAGCAGTTGGAACATGCTGTGCTCTTCCTCATCTGTCTTAGGGCATCTCATGCAGTTTTAGTGTGGAGGTGTCCAGGCAATATTTTTTTTTTAAGTTCCCCAGCTCTCTGAAGCCATTAAAAGGGCAAATGATTATCATGGAATCATAGAACTACAGAACAGCTTTGGTTGGAAGGAATCTTAAAGATCATCTAGTTCCAACCCCCAGATCATCTGGGAAACAGCTTCCAGTGAATGCTTTTCTTCTCCTCCACAAGCTGAATGTTCTCAGCTAAAAATGAAAAAAGCAGAAAACTGTATGAGCAATGGCTGCACAAAGAACTTATGGTTAGTTTCTGATGCTCTTACAATAGGAAAAATGGTCAATAGAAGGACTGGTTCTGCTACAACCTTGCATCTGTTACTGGGCTCAACTGCTTAAGCTTCAGTTTTCTCTGAGAAGTGTGTCAGGGAGGAGCAAGATGATTCATCCCATGAGGTGTTGGAAGTAATTCCATTTTTTACTCTAGCACAGCACTGTGGGAACATTAGGTAATGCTGTGGAGTACATTATTTCTTGTTTCATATTTTACTATGTTTTACCCATGTAAAAAGAGTATTTCCTTCATATGAAAGAGAACTGAATCAAAAGAGTAGAGTGAAACTCTTCCTGCTTTGTTCCCTGTTTGTGTCCTTTAGCAGCATCCACTGTTCCTGAGGCCACAAGATCTGACAGGCAGCAGATTGCCTTTCTACCGGTGTTCAGATGCCTGCTGTGTAGGAACCAGGTGAGTCACTGTGTGGAAATAGGTGCTTTGGGAATGGTAGTTCCTCACCCTCACGTCTCATCCATATACGTGGAAGGATACGTAGTCTGGAGAGAAGTGGAAAGAAAAGAGTTCTCCCTCTCAGTCTCTTCTCTGTTCCTCTGACCTGAAATTAAGTGCAGTGTTTCAGTCTGAATATAACTAAAGTTGCAAATGTTCAAATTTTCATGTTTTTTCACTTTGCCTTTTTAAGATTTTGGTGCTATTTTTTTCTCTTAATTGCAACATCGAAAGCCGTTGAGCAGTTCGTTAAGAATCCACTGTGTGCATTCAGATGGGGTACCCATTTTTATTCTATTCCAGATGAAGTCATAGTTTTAATCTTTGAAGTGTTCCTTTTAGTAGACTTTAAAAAGTTAAAAATTTTAAAAAGAAATTAAGAATAAATATTATAAAATTAAATATCCTAATATTTTGGAGAAAGAAACAACCAAATTCATTTCCTGGAAAGAGCTGTGATTTCAGATTTTCTAGATCTTGTCAAGGGCTGCAAATCTGAATACATGAAGTCAAGAGGGCTGTGCTGATTTGTGCTTCCTGAGAATGCAGTCGCTGGGCAACTTTTGCCAATGTCCTTCCGTGTGCAAGGATCTGATGGCTTAAGGACATCTAAAATGCACTAGCTATCCCTTTGCTAACCCTGTGCCAGGATTCTACATGCTTTTAGCCATGTAGTTCTCCGAACATTCAGTTCCTGCTTCTGCCAGCCAGCTGATGATTGCCATAGCACCTCTGATCTAAAATTTCAAAACAAATATGGGACAGCCCTGGCCAGTTCCCCATAGTGACACAGGAAGCTCTGTCCTCATCCAAACCGGTTGCGAGGCACAACCAGTTGCTTTGAGGGCACAGCTTGCCAACCTGATGAGCTCCTTCATGCTGTCCTGCTGTATACAGCTTCCTCTTTCTTTCTAGATTGGAAGATTTGCAATCTCTAAGCCAGAAATATTCTAAGATCTGAATCTATCAAACAGGGCCATTTACTACTCCTGGATGTTAAGAGCCCTACATAGCCATCTGGGAGTGTGGTGGGGGAACCCATGAAAAGCTCTCACAAAAAGAATCCTTATTATCAGCTTCCTCATATGTCCACTTTCTAGCTTTGTGCTGAGCTGCAGACTTGCATAAAAATTAAAGCTGAGTGTATCTAAGCTTGGCTGTGTTCTTTTAATAGTAAAGAAGGCATTCTCCTGCAGCCTAGGGCTACCAGAGATAGAATACAGCCTGCTGATCTCAGCCTGCAACTCTGGATGTTACGTACTTCAGACTGATTATGGTTTCAGTAGAAACTCTACTTATGAAACCACACAGAGTGCAGGTAATTGGAAACAGCATCTGGCACAGAGGTCTTCCAGAGCTTTGCACCGGGCTTTGACTTTGTAAATAGAAAGGGCTGTGGTTCTCAGTAAATTTCATAAAGGAAACAGAGACCTTATTGTTTCCTCTCTCCCCACATAGTTTGCCTTTGTTTTTGTTTTGTTTTGTTGTTCTTTTTTTTTTTTTTCCTTTCTCTTTGATCTGAGAAAACTACAGGACATCTCCTTTAATTAAGGGGCAGTAGGAAAAAGTTTGCCTGCAATTTGTCTGCAAAGCAGTGTTTATGATGACAAACAGAGCTAAGCCTAAAGGTTCCATCTTTCTCTACATCTGTATTTGGAAAAGCATGACACTTTCCTTATGACCTTTTTAAGGTTGTACTATTTCTTGTTTAAAACATATCTTTTTCTTCTTTTTCCTCTTTCTTTCCCTCAACGGTATGTGCCTAGGCAGACTATATACAAAAGACACTTTTCTTTCTCTTGTATTAAGTAGCTTTTTTATAGGCATGGCACCAATGGTAATTACACCATTATATGCAAGAGCCATAGGCTTCCCTTCTATGTCTGTTGTTAGGTAACTGGGATTTCAGTCATTTCCTTAGACTGTTTCTTCTCACTCTTTCAGAGTTCTTCCCCTTTCTGCCTCTACCCAACTCATTTTACTGCTTATAAAGCACCAGATGTGAGCATAGTAAGCAACCACATTTTCAGAAGAAATTTCTGGTGTTTCATTTTACAGTATTCACATGGCCATCTTCCCAGCTAAAAAAAAAATAAATAAATAAAAATAAAAAAAAAAAAAAAAAAAGGATTATTTGATTCACCCTGCACAGTACAACTGGTCAAAATCTGTAGCTGAACTCCTCCTCACTCAGCATCTCCTAGGTGACAGTGACCGCACATACTCCAACATATTTTAAAATAAAATATCCCATGGTTACAATTACCAGTTGAATTATGAGGATAATAGTGGTGTTTGGTATCTCACATAAAGAACTCCAGGAGGCCATTGGGACTGTAAATACAGTGCTTGTTAATCCAAATCAAAAAGACCCACATGGGACAGAATTTGAAGTGCTGGATGCAATATTTTCATTTATGTCAATTCTGAACAGTGCAAACATCAGTGGAGCTGGTTTGGAGTTAAGAAAAAAAGGAAAAAAAAAAAAAAACAAAACAAAAAAAAAACCAACATTAAAAAATGTCCTAGGATAAAAAAAATACCATTTTGAGTTTTCTGATGGATCTTCCCAGGACTGCTGAAAAATCAGGCTCTTCTAGAAGTAAATTACTCATTACAGGAAGAACAGAACTATTGCCTTACCGCTAGTAGTGGGCATATAAATCTAACTGAAGCAAGAACTTATAAAGCAAAAGGCAGCTGGGATGTGCATAAATGTGAGCCCATGGGTTTGGTGACACATAGCAAAGTGGTGGTGACAGTACACGAGTGCTGGGACAAGTGGGAGGAATAATGATCTCTTGCTGCTGCTGAGAAATAGTTGGAGCATGAACATGGAGGAGGGATAAGAGATGTGTTCAGACAGAAGGCCATTTACCAGCTCTGCAAACTGGTACTCTGCTAACTAACTGCCACGTAAACAAAGCAGAGGCTTGCATATGGCAGATGAGATGTTTGCAGTGCACTTGGGAGCTGTGCTCAGCTGTGTCCTGCCCAGGCACCTCCTATGGGTCATGTATCTGTGGTTGCTTATTGCACTTCCCTAAAATCGTGTTCTACATCACTAGAACCATTTGTATTTTGTGGTTTCCGATCAGGATAAGGAAGAATGACAAAAACGATTGCAAAAGCAATTGGTTCAGTTTTAAAAATTTTGAAGATTTGAAAGAGTTGTTTTTATTTAGATGCACTGGCAAAGTAGGACCTGACAAAGTGCGTTACCTGTTGCAAGCTCATTTTCAACATAGAAGTGCTAATGGCATGAAGTACAGCCACTGACCCTTGTTAATAAGAAATTAGATGGTGATGTCCAGCCTGGCAGAGCTTTGATGCTAACTGTCCTATGGCTGAGGCATGCAGGCTGGGAGTAGCTCAGCTGAACTCCAGAGGAGTAGAGTACTACAGTACTCAGCACCTGTGATGTTGCACCTTGAATACTATGTTCATCCCTCACTGCAAGAAGGACACTGAGGCCCTGGAGTTTGTCCAGAGATGGACAATTAAGCGATGAGGGGTGTGAAGAACAAGTCTTGTGAAGAACAGCTGAGGGAACTGGGATTATTTGGTCTGGAGGAGGCTCAGGGAAGACCTTACTCCTCTCTACAATTACTTGAAAAGAGGTCGTGGAGAGGTGGGATTTGGCCTCTTCTCCCTTGTAACTTGCTGTAGAACTAGATGGAATGGATGTTAGGGAAAAATAATTTCTCCAGAAGAGCAGTCAGGTGCTGGAATGGGCTGCCCAGGGAGGTGGTGAAGTCACTGTCCCAGGAGGCATTCAAGAAACATTTAGGTGTTGTGTTGAGGGACAGGGTTTAGTGGGAAATATTGATGGTAGGTAGACAGTTGGACTGGATGATCTTAGGTGTCTTTTCCAACCTTGGTGAATCTATGATTGTAGGATTCCGGAGGAGGGCCAAAAAATGGTCCAAGGGACAGAACACTTTCCTACAAGGGCAGGCAGAGAGAACGGGGGCTGTTCAGCCCGAAGAAGAGAAGGCTCTGGGGAGATCTAAGAGTGGTCTTTCAGTATCTAAAGGGTGGCTGTAAGAAAGAAGGGGACAGACTCTTTAGCAGGGTTTTTTGTGTCAGAACAAGAGGAAATGTTTTCAAACTAAAATAAGGGTGATTTAAACTGGATATAAGGAAGAAGGTGTGTGTTTGTTTGTTTGTTTGTTTTTTTAATGATAAAGGTGGTGAGACATTGAAACAGGTTGCCCAGAGAGGTGGTGGAAGCCTTATCCCTGGAGATGCTCAAGGTGAGGCTGGACAGGTCTCTGAGCAACCTGCTCTAGCTGTAGGTGTCTCTGTTCGTTGTGGGTGAGTTGGACTGGATCAGCTTTAAGGTTCCTTTCCAAGTCAAATGATTCTATGATTCTATGACTCATGCTTCTCAGGGAGGAAAGGTGGAGAAGGAGCTGCGGTAGGTCTCTGAAGCATGGTGGTCTTCAGACAGGCAGCAGCTGGCTGTAGGTATGGCCTGGTGCAGATGGAGAGAATTAAACTGGCAGAAGGTTGCTCTGCTTGAGTTATCGATTCCTGTCAGGGGAAAAGTTTGATGCTACGATTAAGAAGATAATGTTTTCTACCAGGATAAGCTGCATTACACTTAGTGAAGCTTCATGGTAGAGATTAGTACGAAAGTGGGCAAAACATTTAAGTAATCAGAAGGCTTGGATTTGTCAGTGCTTCAGATTGCTTTTAAAAGAACCTGAAGGAGTCACTGAGAATCTGCCAGGAATGCATGCCCCTTTTCTCCTGGTATCTACTCTCCAAAATGAACTGTAGTGTCATTTCCTTTAAATTCCATCAGACATTTCATCATTCCATACCACATGTAGCAGTCGGTACAGAAAAGACTGAGAAAGGCTTCTGCAGCACCCTTCAAACTGCTGGCTTATCAAGGGGTTGTGGTGATAAAAATTCACATTTCCCTGGGTAGAGAAAAGGGCTGAAACACTTTTTCCTTCACTTGTATTAAAGCTCTGACACGTTGCCTTTGAAACAGGAGATTAGTCTCCCTCCCTGTATTTTGTGCAAAATGTTAACCAAAAAGTAGATTCTGAGTAATCTGGATAAACGAGACCTTACAAATGTAGTTTTGGATGGCACATAGCAATAATGAGGAAATGTTCTTCTGCCTGAGGATAAGAAAACCCTACAGAGGGATCTGGACTGGCTGAATTGGTAAGCTGAGGCCAGTGGGATGAAGTACAACAAGAGTTGTCTCCTGCACTTTGATCTCAGCAACCCCAGGCAATGCTACAGGCTGGGGAAGAATGACTGGAAAGATGTGCGGAGAAAAAGACCTGGGATTGTTGGTCAGTGCTTGGCTGAATATGAGCCGGCAGTGTGCCTGGGTGGCCAAGAAGGCCAAAGGCATCCTGGCTTGTATCAGAAAGCAGCATTTATCAGTATCAGCAAGAGTAGGGAAGCGATTGCCTATCTGTACTCAGCTCTGGTGAGGCTCCACCTCAAGTACTGTGTTCAGTTTTGGGCCCCTCACTACAAGAAAGACATCAAGACTTTGGAGTGTGTCGAGAGAAGGGCAGTGAAACTGTGAATAGTCTGCAACACAGTCTTATGAGGAACAGCTGAGGAGCTGGGATTTTTTAATGTGGAAGACACTCAGGGCAGACCTTATTGTTCTCTAGAGCTACCTAAAGGGAGGTTGTGAAACTGTGGGGGTTGGTCTGCATAAGCAGTGATAGGACTAGAGAGAATGGTCTCAAGTCATGTCTGGGCAGATTCAATTTGGATATTAGGAAAAATTTATTAGGAGAGATTTATTGGGCACTGGAATGGGCTGTCCAGGGATGTGCTGGAGTCACCATCCCTGGAGGTGTTCAAGAAACACACAGATGTGTCTCTGAGGGACATGGTGACCCTCCAGGTTGAAGGCAGTCCCATCCGTATCCAGACAGCATCACGATGTAGAGAAATACAGGGCAAGAGAGAAGGGCACAAGGACATGCTTGATACAGTGTTTTGCTGCAGGCAGGTTTGGATGTGGTTCCCTGCTCCCATTGTTGTTTATGCAGCACAGTTTTACTGCAAAAGGATGAGGGCCCTGAGCCCAGGGCTAAGAGCCATCTTCCTGCTTGGCTGCAGGCCCAGTGCTGTGGGCAGTGATGTCTCCCGCTGTCTCTCCCATCTCCCAGCACTTGTATTCCTCTCAGCAGAGGTCCAGTGGCTGCTGTGCATCTGTCTTAACAAGTGAAGCCAAAAGGAACCAACATCGTGTGTTGTGCAAGCAGGAGTGCAGGACTGGGCTTAAATTTAACTTTGCTCTGCTAGTTTTGCTTCAGCTTTAACTCATCCCATCTTCCATTGCCTACCACAGAGTTCCTCTGACATTCTGTATTGATTTAGCAGCGTAGAAAATTGAGCCTAGTGTTGGAAGCTCAGCACTATCATTGGAGCAGCAGCTGGACTTATTGCTCATGCAGTTCTCGGACCTCTCCTTGACTGCTTCTTTTTACAGCAGTTTCTCTTGCTGTGTCAGATCTGCGGTAAATTATATTGCTAATCTGCCAGACTGTGCCTCTGTGTACAAAATGCTTCTTCTCTGCTGACAACTTGCCTGTGAGGGATTTGTGCTGCAGAGCTTGGAGGAAAAAAAAAAAAAAAAAAAAAAAAAACAACCTAGAAAAAACAGAAGAGAGAAGTGTTCCTGTTCCCCTTTGTCCGCGTGTGAAATGAGCGTGCGGCACTCTGCCGGCCTGGCTGCACAAAAGGGCCTTTCTCCATGCTTAGCCCTGGAGCTGTTCCTGCTCTGTTCCCACTACTCTGCTCACTGGATGCCATTCAAGGAACAAATTGGGGTAACAAAATGGCCCCTGCTGTTCAAAGGGATCACTGCAGCTTACATAAAACACACCAACTCCTTAAAATCATATCCAATTCCTCAACCTGATTACTATTCTGCATCACTTTTTTTTCTTTTTTCTTTTAATACCTGTAATAACTTGAAAGAGGTTTGTATCATCCCACACACATGCATTATTGTTCTTCCCTAGTCGGTATAAGATCATCAAGCCTTGACTAGGATAACCTCTGTATTGACAAAACATTGTGCTAATGCAAATAGTAGTGAAATGCTGTAACCAGGTGAAAATATGGGTACGTATATATTTTAAAGTAATGAGATGAGATTTCACCTGGGGCTCCACTGGGATTATTTTAAGTGGAAATGTAGTATATGCTGTAGTATCCCTGCTTGAACCATGGTGCTGTATCCAATGACCTCTGGAAATTTCCTGCGACATCACCCACTCTGTGATTCAGTAGCTCTGTTAGTGGTGCATTGCTGCTGCTTTTGCAAACAAGCAAAAAGAGATAATTACCTTGGGGGGAAAATCCCCTTTAATGATTACTAAAGATATTAAAAATAGGTTTTTTTTTTTTTCCAGATAATTTCGCTTTAATATATCAGGACTGAATAAAATGCTTTGCCTTTACCTTTCTGCTCTTTCAGAATGGCTTTGAAAATATGTAGGAAATTGCAGGACAGATATGGATGAGGTGTCTGCAGTTCCATACAGAGGAGATAGCACAAGAAGGTGAATGAAATAAGTAAATACGGAAGAACTAGAAGGTACATTAAAAAGAAGACTTTTGACCAGTGAGTTTAATATATTAAAAGAACAAAATGATGTGAATATTTGGCAGACGCAGTTCTTGCTTTTGCTGCCCCAAGTTATGACTGGAGTAATGTGGTTTTCAGGCAGACACCTCTGAGACTGCCTCACCCTGCAAATGAAGCTCCAAGTGGGTGGCAAACAGCTCGTGTTCTCTGTGGCATATCTAGTTCTGTAAGTGCCCAATGTGACCTGGTTGAATTTTCACCCCTGAGTTCAGCAGAACAACACTCATCACCTGCATGTAATACAGGGTCAGCTTTCTTTCATCTAATTCCCAGACTGTTTTACATTTAAAAATTTAGTATAATATAGTCTACTCCATGTCAGCTTACCAACAAGATCCTGGGAACCCTGTCTATACCTGTCCCTGTCTATTCAGTCTGTTCTCATCTTGTAGTGACAAGAGCCAATTTCTTCTCATTTCCTCTCTGGATTTTACCTTTTGCACCATCCACACAGAAGTATCTGTGGCTTTTTCCACATGAAGTTGCTGGCAACAAAAATGAGCTTCATGACAACAAGAACATTGCTTGAACAAAAGCAATGAATGGCACAAAGCACTACTTCTGTGGATGAAAAATCACATGTGAAAGGAAGATTGGGAACAGTCAGCCAGGTGGCAGAATCCTACCACATCCTTCAGGATTCTGCTGGAATGCAAAAGAAATTGGATTACCAACAGCATGATGCAAATAGTGTACCAAGGAGAAATTAGCCCTAAGAAAATTCTGAACAGCAGCATATTTGTGAAATGGAGATGAATTTTATTTCTCTTGGCAGGAGGTGTGAGTCCAGCCAATACTGAAATACTTCACCAACTTTTAGGGATTGACCTTGGCTAGAAATGTGGACCCACTGGAGAGAAGCTAGAGAGCAGTAAAATGAACATGAGGATCAGGAAATGAGGAAAGGTTCAGAGCAGTGGGTATGCTTAATCTAGAAAATGAAACATTTAGTAAGGAACATGAGAAGTTTTCCATTATATAAAAGGTTGCTATTTGAGAAGATAAAGATCTTTCTGATTCTTTATGACTCTTTTGGAAGCGCAGAATGAAATCAGAATTATTTTTGCTAACTCTCCAATTAAAAAGTCTAAGACTGGATATTGTGTAAAGTATGTCCCACATTGAAGTAGTAATATTCCTACCAGACTGCTTGAGGATGTGTAACATCCTCGTTTCTTATTACTTTGTTACCAGAAATTTCAATGGCTAGAATGTGTTTATGAAGCACTAACTTTGCTTTTCTGAAGTTCTTGAAGCACCTTCAGGCCGCACAGGGCTACTGAGTAATTTCTAGATAAAATGAACAAAGATGCTTTGCTCCTAACAATATGTGCTTCTAATTATCTTGAGAGCACTGTTGGAGTGGCTCACCCTTTCAGAACTAATTCTGATACTGAGCTTTAGAGAGAATTAGATGTGCCACAGTCTAGCCAACACAAGGAAAGTAACTTGGAAAATTAAAAACTTCTAAGGAAATTAACCACGGGAAAGAATTGATTGATTATGTGGTTAATGAAAAGAATCAGAAGATGCTGTGGGAAGAAGTTGCAGGCATGTGACAAAGTGACCTTGGTAAAGCCATGCATGTAGGTGATGAAGGAAAATCTTCCTGACAGAGAGCTGCAAAAGAGCTGGGTGGAAGCAGGAGAGTGGGTAGATTAAAGCAGTGGCAGATGAAGCGTAGGAGGCAGCAAAGAAAAGCTGGAAAATACATGAGGCTGAAGCAGAGGTTTTCCTTCCCGCTTCCTTACATTACAGGATAGCTCTGCTTTAGAAGAGCTGAAAAAGAAAACAGAAAATATTCTTCAGCCTGAAGGTGCCCTGCACAGTTCCCAAGGAAGACATAGTGTCATCAGAAACCACTGCCTCACTCCAGGCATGCCTTTTCAGATGTACTTTGCTATTCTGGATACCACAAATGGTATCTGGAGCTCACATTCCTAACCCTGTAGCTACCTGTGTGTACGCAGAAAAGTCTTGCTTGTTATTTCCATGCCTCGGTTGAATCCTGAATTTGTACCTTAATGATTCCATTCCTTTGTTTTAATTTTGTTAGCTCTATTACTGCATGTGTTTCTCCCTTGCTAAAGTTACAAAATTACTGGTGACCTTGCCTTAAAATGCGTAAGTGACATAACCACCATACTACTTCTTTGGTACGTATCTCTTACCCTAGAATTGGAGCAAATGCTTCATTTTTTCGAATCTACCAGCTATGTATATATAAACACTAGTGCTCTTTCTCTCTCTGTCTGTCTGACTGTCTGTCTCTCTCTGTATGTATATATATGTACAATAAATAGGGTTATGGCTGTTGGCATGGTCACATCTGCACTATAAATCTCTCATAGCTTTAAAAAAAGGAGGACCACATCCCAACCTGCATAGGCTATGCACCCTTGGCCATGCTGAAACCAGCTTGTACACAGAAATATTTTGGGGAAATGACATGTCCTAGCCCAAAAGGGTGCCAAGGAGCTCTCTAACACAATGACAGCATTGATGACTGAATCCCTGGGAATCTTCTGTTTGGTTCATGATTAGCCATAGTGTTCTATCTTCGGAAATTGTTCTTGGAGAAGGCAGTCTCTTTAGGTTCCGATCTAGACAGCAATATGGCCAACCTTGGCCTAGTTCTTGTCCATTTTGACATGAGTAGGTATAAGATATCTGACCTGCCAAACTTGTGTTTGTCCCACATGGCTGGTGCCCCTCATCACATATGCTGCTGTGCAGAGCTGATAGGAAACTTAATTGGGGTGTTATCTAACCATAATGTGACTAATATTTATTGAATGATTAACTTCAAGGCTCAAGGTCTATGTTCTCCTCTCCTGTATGTAATTTACCATGCTAACAACCTCCCAATCATATTTTCCTTCTGTTCAAACAAAGCTTTGAAGCTTTTGCAGTTAACATTCTCTTACTTAATTTTGTAAACATAGGCATAGAATTTTAAGCTAAAAACTGAAATTCTATCACTTCTGAGAGGCACTGAGAAGAGAATTAGGTTGTTTTAGACAGACTTTTGTTAGGTTGTCTTACAAAACTGATGAATGTGAAGAGAGAAAAATCTGATCTCAGAAAAAAATGCTACTGCTTGTGCTGTTAAATAGAAATGTAATAAAATGTATCTCCTCCCTTTCTGCCAACCTTAGAGATCTCCGCAACTCTGACAGCTGTATCTTAACTAATGCATTATGATGACTACTTTTAGACATTTATTTTGGAATGGGATGAATTGCATTTGTGCAGTGCCTTTCTCCAATGGCAGCCCATGGCGATGAGTTCAGGTACATCCGGGGGGGATAACCTTCATAGTAATAGTAGGCTACGTCACTGTGGGACAATCACCTTGCAAGATGGTAAATCATCAAGTAGTCAGTTGTGAGCTGTGAACAACAGTGGAAGTCCAAAATGATGCTGTGGATCAGTGGTTGTGGCACCGGCTGTGTAGCACACAGATTTTTGTTTCTCAATCCCTTCTCTTTAGTAATGTTGAGAATTATATTTTCTGCAGGGGCTGATCTATTAGGCAGAGGCCAAGCAGGGAAGTTGTTGTGTTTCTGCAAGAGGATGGGTGCCCAGCAGGCAGCCATATCTGAAAGGCCTCCAACTACTACTGCTTGTGGGAAACATAATTTCCTAAGGGATGCTGGCATTGCTGTTGTTTGGTCTAACAAGGAGGTACTACATAATGCTGCATAGGAGGTACTACATAATAAAGATGATGTGTCATCTTATTTTACAAATGTCCTCCTTTGTAGCTGGGAGAAGCTTCAATCGTATTGGTCAGAAACAGACATGTAAACTTCTCTGAATGTTGTCAGTAAAATATAGGGACCTCATTTCTTTCTTTCCTTTTTGAACAATGCTTGTAAGGATTAGGTAGCCAGGAACCTATTTCAGTGTGTCACTACTAAGAGGGCAGTGACACATTGGAACAGATTGCCCAAGGAGGCTGTGGATGCCCCATCCCTCGAGGCATTCAAGGCCAGGCTGGATGTGGCTCTGGGCAGCCTGGTCTGGTGGTTGGCGACCCTGCACATAGCAGGGGGTTGGAGCTAGGTTATCACTGTGGTCCTTTTCAACCCAAGCCATTCTACGATTCTATGAATATGGGGTTTAGAGGGTTGGGGTCTGTGTTTTACTTCTGGAGTAATTTTTCTTCTGGATACTAGTTCCTTTATGAATCAAGTTCCAAATTCAGCTCGAGCTCAGCTCTCAGTTCTTCAACCTCAGAGTCCTTTCTGCCCTTATTTCTCCGTTGGAAATGAAGCTTCTCGTGATGGATGCCGTGGTGTGAGCTCAGAACTTCTTGCTTTGGATCCCCATCTAGTGGGCAGCAGGTAGTACTGAGGAGCGTCAAAAGCAACTTGGTGCTTAGAGAAACACAAAGCACTAAAAGGAGCTGATAGGGAGATCCCTAAGGAACATAATAACTGCAAACAAAATCACTATGTTCATTCATCTCCTGCTGACATTCTGCCATTTTGTTTCTGTTTCTCGTTACATACATAATGTTTTTATGCATTGGTGTACTGATGAATTTTCAGAACATACTGGGAGCATATCTCAGTCCTATATAAACAAAAGCAAGCAAAAGGAGTTAAAAAAGCTATAAAGCCAAGCAAACAAACAAATTTATCCATTCGTTCTGTACCCTTGCAACCTCTGCATTTCTTGCACTGTTTTGGAGGAATGGCTGCATTATTTCACGGTCTACTCTATAATCGATGGTAAATGTTTCTAGGATGTCAGAATTACTCTGCAAAGTAATCCATAAATTAAGAGGTTTCTTGGGTAACCTTGGAAATAGGAAGCATTCCAGCACTATTAAGCAGTCTATCAGAGCCAAATGTTTTCAATCTGCATTTTATCTAGAAAGAGCTGCTTATATAGCTGTTTGCTAAGGCAATTCATTCCGATATGAATTGTCATGAACTGTTAGTAGCACGTATGTATTAGGAACAGAAAACAAAATTGCTCAAGAAATGGAAAAATGTTTTTAAACTCTTCCCAAGTTACCTTTACAAATGACATTTTTTTTCTAGTCCACCTGTCAAATTAATTTATAGAACAAAAAGTGGGTTTCAATTGCACTTAAGTAGTTCAGTATAACCTGGGGGAGTAAGGTGGATAGCCAGACAGAACATATGATCCTGGCTGTCTAAAATTTTGCTTTTTAAAGTTAAAAAAAAAAAAAAAGAGAAGAAAGAAGGAAATAAGTGAACTATCTTATAACGATAATGTTGCTCTTCCTGGCTAATGTGTTTTACAGAACTAGATATTTTCAAGGGACTGTCTATAAACTCTTTGCGGCTCACTGTCTCAATTTGAAATAAACCCCAATGAAAAGCACTTTCTGAAGACTTTCTGTGCTATCTGTACTTTCAGAGAGGATCACAGGAGGTGGAGACTGAGTACTCCAGAATTTATTTAATGAGGTGATTTCACAAAAAGCTATTTTGCAAGGGATAGTCTGATTATTTTCATTAAACTGCATAGCAGAGTTATTTAAACAGAGTGCATGAAATCCCCCAGGAAGAGATATTGAAAGACAAATGAGAGTCTGACTAAAATAAAAAGAGTACTGTTGGAAAAGAAACCTTTTTTTAACTTTGGCTATTCAACCATGATCTTGAAATCCTCTTCATTTATTTTTTCCTTTGTGTTTTTTTTTTTTTTTTAACTTAGTGAGAAAAAAGGACAAGTTATTTAGAGTCTGGAAGGCTTCCCATGCCTTGAAAATCTGACTTCAGTTTACTGAAGAAAAATAGTCTTTAAGGGAGAAATGTCTGTGTGTAAAAAAAGTAACCAACAGATGATTTATTCTTTTTTCTCATTGACACCATATACATTTTTACTATTTTCTGTTTTCAAACTTCTCTTTTTTTTTTTTTTCTTTTTTTTCTCTTTCACATCAGATGTCACTTTTGTAGCACAGTTACTGTCCTCTCTTTTTGACTAGTTTGGTCTTGCACTGTCTCAGGAGTCATGTAGAGAGTGGGTCAGAACTTTAGCTGTGCAAATTCTGTGTTCATAGACATGGAGAACCTCTTCTCTCCCTAGCCCCCACCTCTCCTTCTCTTTTGTAATTTGTGTCTTAGTCTGTAAGAGCTAAAATGTTTCTGAAATAAATGATCCTGGAAAAAATGACTTTGAGAATAAATGATCTGAAGCACAGTGCTGGAATTACAGCAACTGGAATGGTCCCATAAGAGCTATTACACTGACCAACAGTTGTCCTAGTTCAGCTCCTGATGAAAGGCGTGAAGGCCTGACAGAGGTGAATAATGATAATGTTTTCAGAGAATAGATTTTATTTGTATTGCAGCTATATTCCACTCTAGACTAGACAGAAAATATCTTTTTCACCATAATAATAACTAAGTTTTAGAAAAAGTTCTCAAACTGAGACAGTATTGAAACTCTTGATAAATGGAAGTTCTTCCATTACCCATACCGAGGATCAAGTCCTGGCCTTATTCTCCTCTGTGTTCTCCTATTTAATTACTCTTTCATTATTCAGTTTTTAGAGAGGCTGGGCATAATATAGAAATGTCTGTTTGGAGAGGGAAGATTTAAATCTTTTTAAATCCATGAAGCAGTTAATGCTAAAGAGAAGGAGTGGCAGTGGAGAGGACAGAGGTTCTCCCAGACAGCATGGAACTGAGAACTAGGCATGGGAAAATTCTGGTGTTAAGATACAAGATACATGAAGGTCAAAATGCATGACCAAGTTGCCATGGGAACTGAGACTCTCACAGATCAGTGGGCAGTCTGTCTCTTAAGATACCTTTGCATAAGTTCTGTATCTAAGGGTATACCTACGTGGAGGTAGAGTTAAGTCATTTTGGTACAGGTGTTTTGGATAGAAATAAAATTTTATCTTGAAACTCCTAAAAAAATCTATTCATCTCCCCAGAACATCAACTCCCATTCAGATATTTTCACATCAAGCATAACTGATGAGTCATACTTCAGATGAATATAACCTAGCGCTGAGCTGAGCTTTCACAGAATCACAGAATTGTAGGGGTTGGAAGGGACCTCCAGAGATCATCGAGTGCAACCCCCCTGCCAAAGCAGGCTCCCTACAGCAGGTCGCACAGGTAGGCATCCAGGCAGGTCTTGAACATCTCCAGAGAAGGAGACTCCACCACCTCCCTGGGCAGCCTGTTCCAGTGCTCCGTCACCTCACTGTAAAGAAGTTCTTGCGCATGTTTGTGCGGAACTTCCTATGCTGCAGTTTCCAGCCGTTTCCCCTTGTCCTGTCTCCACTCACCACTGAAAACAGTCTGGCCTCGCCATTCTGCCCCCCACACCTTAGATATTTATAGACCTGGATCAGGTCCCCTCTCAGTCTTCTCTTCCCAAGGCTGAACAGACCCAGTTCACTCAGCCTTTCTTCATAGGAGAGATGCTCCAGGCCCTTCACCATCTTCGTGGCCCTCCGCTGGACTCTTTCCAAGAGATCCTTGTCTTTTTTGTACCGGGGAGCCCAGAACTGGACGCAGTACTCCAGATGAGGCCTCACCAGGGCAGAGTAGAGGGGGAGGATCACCTCCCTCGACCTGCTGGACACGCTCTTTTTAATGCACCCCAGTAAGCCATTGGCCTTTTTGGCTACAAGGGCACACTGCTGGCTCATGGCCAACCTGTCATCCACCAGGACACCCAGGTCCCTTTCCGCAGAGCTCCCCTCCAGCAGCTCATCCCCCAACCTGTACCGGTGCATGCATTTATTCTTCCCCAGATGCAAGACTCTACACTTGCTTTTATTGAACCTCATCCGGTTTTTTTCTGCCCAGCTCTCCAGCCTATCCAGGTCTTGCTGAATGGCAACACAGCCTTCAGGCGTGTCAGCCAATCCTCCCAACTTCGTATCATCAGCAAACTTGCTGAGGGTGGCCATTATCCCCTCATCAAGGTCATTGATGAAGATGTTGAACAAGACCGGACCCAGCACAGACCCCTGAGGAACACCGCTGGTTACAGGCCTCCAACCGGACTCTGCACCACCAACAACGACCCTCTGCGCTCTGCCAGTCAGCCAGTTCTCAACCCACCTCACTGTCCACTCATCTATCCCACACTTCCTCAGCTTTGTTATAAGGATGTCGTGGGGGACAGTATCAAATGCCTTGCTGAAATCAAGGTAGACTACATCCACTGCTCTCCCCCCATCCACCCAGCCAGAGGCAACATCATAGAAGGCTACCAGGTTGGTCAAGCACGACCTCCCCCTTGTGAACCCGTGCTGTATCCACATGAGGCAGTGAAGCTCTTTGATGGAATGTGGTTGTTAACCTGTGTGTGTAAATAAACAAATAGATCTTCATGGCTTATTAACTTGGGTTTAATTTCATGTTGATGTAGCTACAGATTGCACAGATTGGAAAAATGTTAGGTGCTAAATATAATATTTAGTATGTTTTTGAATATTTAATATTTTGTAGTATGAAATTTAAATCACTGGCAGTACCAAAATAGTTACTTACTGAAACTTACTTGTTTGAAACTAGAGCTCGAGAGCCATCATTTATTGCAAAAGTTAAATGAGGCCTTGAAAGAAATTTGAGCAGGTTAAAGAGCTCGTTGTTTAAGGGTGAATGCACTACCACAGAAACTCTGCTTTCCTAGTTTAAATGCCTTATAAAATTTTACGTTGTGAATTCTACGTGTTCTACAATTCTACATATTGTGAATAAGACAGTAGACATTTCCTGATCAAAGCATTTTCACTGGTGGCCTACATTAGGCTGTGTGTTTGAAGAGAAGTCTTTGGAGGAGACTTTCACCATTTATTTCAGTTTGTGTTTATTACCTCTTGTCCTGACACTGGACACCACCGAGAGAGCCTGTCTCCATTTTCTTTACACCTTCCCTTAAGGTATTTATATGCATTCACATGATCCTGAGATCTCTCTTATCCTGAGAGATCTCTTATCCAGGCTGAACAGGCTCAGGTCTTTCAATCTCTCCTCTTGATTCAGATGCTCCAATCTCCTAGTCATCTTCATGGCATTTCACTGGAAATATTTGTTTAATAATGCATAAAGCAATTAATCCAAAGATGGTAGTTGAAATATTAGTACAGTTGCAAGATGATTAAGTCATGATGCCACCTTGAATGTTTGTTTGAAATTATTCTGAATGTTAAGAAATTTAAATGCCTTATATAAGACATATTCGGACAGCTACTATTTAAATTATTTCCTGGAGGGAGCTGCTGATCTTTGATGTTGGTCTTCAACTGTAATCCATCTACCTAGAAAGGCGTCATTGTTCTTGACTTCTCTTCTGATATCTTTTATACACACTCTGATTTATCTTACCTCCTTGATCGGTTGATGTTTCCTAGTTGTTTCTTTCAATAGATTACATTTATCAAACAAAAGTTTATCAGTTTTTCCTCTTTATGATTCCTTGGTGCTAATTTTATGGATTCTATTTTAAGAAATGAATGACTAAAATTAGACAAGGCCTACAGTTAGATCTAATGTCCTCTCCCTGCCTGTGGCAAACAGTAGGTACTTTGAAAGAATTTGATAACCAAGGCAAACAAATGTGTTATGCTGCTCCCCAGAATAGTTTCCTTCCTCTCAATCAATTCCAGGTCAAGGGATCCTTGAGAGCAATATGGTACCTCTGCAGCTGTGAATTTAGAAGGGCTGGATGTGGAGGGCTTTTTTCAGGACCAGCATCAGCTCACCGTGTTCCAGTTGCCCACATGGTCCATCAAGAAGAAGTGTGACTGCCTACAGAGAACCCCAACAGAAGACTGAGGGATGACATGATTACTTATGCTGGTAAGCTTATATGTAACCCTGTTAATTCTGTGTCTTGGTAAGCGGTGAGAGATGATGGCATTGTTTTACTGGCTCTCCTCTCATCTCCGTGGATAGCACCAATAAAAGGACACTTTGTTTTCTCTTGCTTCCTGAAGATAATTAATGGGAAGGTGGGAAAAGGAGAAGAATAGCAAAAAGTGATAAAGCTCAAGACAAAAAGTGAAGCAGAAATTCAAATATTGAAAGAACTACTCTATATTATTTGAGGCTGTGGCTTTAATGGACTATCCCCATGTATTTCTCTTGAGGCACTTTTATTTCCCAGTACATGTGACACATTAAGAAATTTTTGCCATACTCCCATTGGAAAGGGTGTGACACTGCACGTGTGTCCTTTCTGCCAGTAGGGAGATACATGGGTAAGCAATGTGTTCTCTTTTCAGTGCCATACTTACTAATAGCTGGGATCAGAGGCATTATTTCTATAAAAGATATATCTTGCATGACCTTAAAACACACAATAGATTGGAGATCCACAGAAAAGCAGGATTTGTTGTTGTTTCCATTTAAAATCACTGAGTCCAGAAGAAAGATCTTACTTTTCCTTTCAGGTAGTCCTGTTTGCTGGCTTCTTCCATGATTCCTGTGCAGACATGACCTTCCAGCCAGCCTTTCAACCACCAGCTGTCACAAACATTGTTATGTTCTTTACACATCTGTATTATTCTACCTGAGATTAAACAGGAAAGAACTATCTACAAAGTACAATATACTGTCTTTTTGTACACACAACTAAAGTTCAGGCTGAGGCTTTTTTATCACAGTGGAGTAATGGAATGCAGTCTTGCACATTTAATGCTACCTGGAATGCTTCTGAAAATAATCCTAAAGTGTTCTTTTTGACATCACTCCTCTTTCTAAGGGCTTCTTTCTTCAAGATTTTTCTTCTTCTACTGTTTTTTTTTTCTTAACATACCACTGCAAACTGTTACTTCCATTGCTCAAAGTTTATTATGATCAATGTCTATCCCACATCTCTGATTATCCAAAGATCAAAACCTACCATGAACTTTCTCATTACTTCATTGTCTACTAACACTGTCTAGGCAATCACTTTCTTTTCCCCTTAACTTGGAAAATGACAAATATAAAGATCCCAATGCAAAATATTTTCATGATGAAAATTTATGTTTCCATTCAAGACTTTTCATGCAATGGAAACTCTGAACTGCTGATTTGGGTCCCTTTGCCAGGGAGAGGGCAAGGATCGGTCGCTCCCTGAGGTCCCTTAGCAATCCCAAAGGCTTCGATCATGTTACGATGTTGCTGCTGTTGTCCTGTTGTAAATGCCCAGACATCTTGACGACTGCAGTCAGCTCAAAATTTTTTCCTCTCCTGCTCTGCTCTGTAGTATTTGTGTCACTTGGGGAATACTGCCAATGGATTGGATCAGGTACAATCATAACCAGACAGGCCACTGAGGGAGGGAGAACAGCTGTCCTAAGCATTCAAAGCTTTGCATTCTGTGCAGCTCTGAGGTGATCTGGGCTGCAAGATATTAATTAAGCTGGAAGAAGGTCTTTTTTGGTCTCGCAGCTCACTGATTCTGCTTACCTATTATTTAGATACTTTGCAGTAAATGTGGGATGGTATGCATTGCTGCCTGATTGCAATAGAAATTCAAGAAAGAAACAGGTTTAATGTTCCCTGTGGAGAAAATCATATACTGCCAGCTCTGCAGTACTATTAAGCCATTTGAATATCTGGAGTCCACAACATCATCTGACTAAAATCAAGAATAACAAACAAAGGCTTTAGTTCAAGTGAAGCAGGAATACAAATTTTCATAATTCTATCTGAAAAATGATTTTCAACATAAATATTGCCTTGTGAAAAAAAATAGTTGCAGAAGAATGCGCAGTAAGCCCAGGACACAAAAAAAGACATGGGTGAGTTGACTTATAGATAAAACTTAAAATGAAAAAGAACATAGGTATGTCTTGTATAAGCTTGTGTAGTGTAACCATGAGAAACAGTCTTTATTTGGTTAAAAACCCCCCTTTGAAATCAAGTAAGTCTTTAACTTGAGGATGAAGGATGCTGTTGTCAACCATCTGGGGTCACAACTGAATGTCAAGGAGGGAGAAGAGTAAAATAACAGTTAAATAGCACGGCAAAAGAATTCAGTAAATCCTCCAGTCAGGAATACTTGTTGCTGTGCAATGGCTGAGGATGGTAGTGGTAACTGTGAAAACTGGTGATCACCAAATGTATCTTGGCTTGAAGCACTAGCAGGGCTTGCAGCATTGCTGTTGAAGACCTGGAGAAATGACTCACTGGCATTTCTGTAAAACAGTAGTCTGTTTTCTTGTCACTAAAACCACCAAATTCTGTCTCATAAGACTGTGCAAACTCTGAGCCTGGCAAGGTTAGCGCACTTCTTGTTGGACCACTTTGTACAGAGCTCAGCTCTTTTGTTTATAACTTCTGAAATGCATATAACTAACAAATTCTTTTGAATTCCAGCAGTAGCACTAGAAATTACAGGGTCCTATTACTATCACTCCTAAAGAAAATTATGCCTGGGCTGTTTCCATTGTTTCTTGCCTGTTCACAGTGGAATTCTGGTCTGACCTCTACTTTATCATTGCTTTAAGTTGCTGTCCTTGTGAGTAACTTAATCCTTGAACTAAATAATATCATTTTTTAAAATGAGAATTACCTGCTGCCAGGAATATAGAAAAGACTTAGTACTCTAGAGCACATTTACAATCATACATAAGTCAGAGAGGGGATCTTGTGTGGCATGGGTCATACGCTGCATCAAGAAGTACTTTCAGTGACACGAATTGATGAATATGTCACGCAAAGTTCAATAACCCTAAATAGCAGGATATGCCTGAACTTGATACCATTTGATGATCTCACATGTTCTCACATTGAAGGTGATCTCATGCAGGTGATCTGCTGAGTGACCTGTTATGTACTTGTTACCTTCTCTTTTTTTTTCTCCTGTGAAACAGGAACAGTTAATTTCCATATTATCTGTGTGAGGATAAGTGGAATGTGAAAATGTTTTTTCTCTGCAAGATTATGTGACCTTGTTGTGTAAGGACGGAGAGAGGAGAGCCAAAAATACAGAGACAAAAGATCTGACTAACAATGACAAAAACAGTAATAAAAGTGTGTTTTGTTGTACTATTTGGTGAAGGTGGTAAAATTTAGAATGTTTCTTCCAGCAAAATGATCTGATTGAGAAGCTCCTAGTGACAGGGTAGCAAGAAAAGGTGAAGGCAACAAACAAACATACAGAGACACAGACCTAACAAACTGTGGAGAATGTGAGGAGAAACAAAATTCACTGGTCGCACCGATTGATGGGCTATCCCAGGAAGACTAACCTGGACTTTGCAAATGGTAAGAATGCAAACTGGGGTGTGGAGATCCTGAATACTGGGCTAGGAGGTAGGATTTGGTAGAACTGTGAGAAATGATGAAGGAGTATTTAGGAGAAGGGAATGGGGGAGGAAGAAAAGGGGACAGAATGAGAGGTAATGCGCATAAATTAGAACAGAGGAGATTCTCCCTGAACATCAGGAAGCATTTCTGTGCTGTGCAGGTGTCAGAGCACTGGGGCAGCCTGCCCAGAGTCTGCGAAGTCTCCTTTTTGGATGTGGTGCTGGGCACCCTGCTCTGGGTGTCCCTGCTTGAGACGGTCCCAGAGGTCCCTTCCAATCTCAGACAGTCTGCAATTCTGTGATGTGGCTATCTGTGCCCATGTTTTATGTGAGTCTTGTGGTTAGGAACTATTGATGCAATGCCTTGTCTTCGGTAATCTTGGAGACCAGTCATGTTAATGTCTTCTGTGGACGTTAATGTCTTCTGTACATCATTGCATGTCTCTTCAATACATGTTCATCTTCACTACTGATTGAACTTGCAAATGGAAAGCAGCAGCTGAGTTCCTCACTCTGGCGAGAGATTCTGGGTCACAGAATGGGGTCCAGCATCTGGGCAGGAGGGAGTTTGCTCCCAGCATCCTTTACCAACATGAATAAGCAAACTCTACTGCCCTGTGCTTGCATAGTGATATCCTAACCTCTTTTATTTTTTCCCCAGAAAATCAGGAAAGAACATTCAGAACAGGGCCAGTATTGGGTTTCAGAGAATCCACAAAATCTGACCATCTAACTCCCCATCAGTGATGAGAAAATGGTCAGTTCCCACTCACTCTCCTGGGATGCAGACATCTTGGGTGTCATCTGATTAGGAAAATAGTGAGAAATAGAACTAGTGCTCTCTACAACAGTAATCACTGCAACTGGCATCTACCAAAGCTTGATAGCATTTAAACAGACTTTGTATGATGTTAGTCAGTGGTGGATTCAGGGACAGTAGCTGAGTAGTGCACAGTGCCAGTGCAGTGACGTCTTCAGGCCACTTGACTTCAATGTAACTGGTTCCTGTCTCTGCCCTTTTACCAACTGAACTTGTCTAGATTTCATCTCTCCTTGCTGACACTAAGATCAGTTGATGGAGTAAGTGTTGCTAGTGCGAATGCCTGCAGAACATTTCACCACACACTGTGACACTTGAATAAATATACCAGAGTAAGAGAAAATCATTATGGCCCTTATCATTGTACCTGGCTGAAAAATAGAATGCAATGGTAAAGGAAGAAAGAGTGGTTGATAAATACTGGGGGTCTTCTATGGTATGGCTTGTCTAACTAACTGCAGTTAGTAAACTTTAGTAAGTGCTACTATTGTCATTAAGAAAATGTTTGGAAACTTTACAAAACATTTGATTAAATAAATAAATAAATATAAATCTAATCAGTATCTTCATGCCAGAGGTGGGTGACCCATTTGCCTGGCTCACCTTAAGACTCAGCAAAGCATGCTTAGTTAAGCAATCCCACTGTATGAAACCCCAATTTTGATTAAAATATCACTGTCATCCCATTACCAGCTTTGCAGTATTTCATGCTATCCAAAGCAATGGAAAATATATTCTTCTTGTCACTTGCAATAATTCACAAAAGAAGAATTTGGAACGCTTTACTGCATGAAGCAACCCTATATTTTCTGTTTGTGTTTGAGCTAGCCCACTGTCAACTCCTTAAACAGGCATTAAATCACGAAGGATATGATTCAGAGCCTTCCTGAGTCAGTAAAACCTTACTGCTGACTCTAGTGTGCTCCAGTGTAGGTCCTTGGACAGCAGAGTGACACATTACAGTTTAAATATCTTTTAAAATGTCGACTCAATGAATCATGGGCATGTTTGCCTTCTTAGATATAAATAAGAATAGTTACTAAAAGATCAACTTTATCTTATGTTGCAGGGAAAAAGTACTTAACATGTTGTGTATACAAGTATTGTAGCATTTGCTCAAAGTTTAATGCTGTCTGATGCTCTGGATGCATTTCAGTCTACCTCTGTATAAATGCCAGTAGAAAATCCTGGTCTGGATGCTTAAAACTGCCTCTATCAATGCTTTTTGCAGCTGTTGCTGTTCTGTCTCCCAGGAGTTCCATAGCCTTCTCATGGTTGTAAATGTCTTCTACGTCTGCAAACATCTTGGCTTTGGCATATGCTCATCTTTACACAGCCTATCCTCATTTCTAGGAGGGTTAGCTGGAGCTTTCAGCGGTGTGCCACTGCATGTGCTCTAAAATACTTGTGATTTGGGTGCTGAGAAATTAAAAAAGGCTCTAGTAGAAAAATGGAAATCAGTAGAAGATAGGAGGTAGAGAAAGAAGTGTGCAAGCTTCTTAGGATCTGGGCTGGGGCTGTCCTTTTTCTACCTGAAGAAGGCTGTTGGGTATGTTTAATGTTTAAACGGGCATGAAAATTTTAAAGTACTTTATATATTCTTCTGTTTTGAATAAGGGATATTTTATTTGTCATATACCTGGACTCCATTACTGACAATCTTGAGCTTCTGACCAAAGGCAGTAGTTGAGTAAAGAGCCTAATTTCTTTATGTGGTTAGACTTGCATCCATTGTTTTGCCTTTCATTTGTAGGGTCAAGAGAGATGCTAGGATATGGGTAGCTATGAAGGAAATCCAAGAGATTTTTCATAGAATCATAGAATGGCTTAGGTTGGAGAGGACCTCAAAGATCATCCAGTTCCAGGTTGCCACCCACCTTATCAGTCTGCCCAGGGCCCCATCCAAACTGGCCTTGAACACCTCCAGGAATGAGGCATCTACAACCTCTCTGGGCAGCCTGTGCCTGGGCCTTACCTCCCTTTGAGTGAAAAATTTCTTTCTAACATTTAATCTAAATTTCTTCCCTCTTTTGAAGTCATTCCCACTTGTCTTATCATTATCAGATTCATTGCCTGAAAACTCATTCTTCCTCTTGCTTGTAAGCTCCCATAAAGTATGGAAGGCAGCAGTAAAGTCTCCCTGGGTTGCTTTATGATTTCCAGTGTACAGTATCCTTTGTCATGATGTGGCATCAGAAATATTACCACAGGGCTCTATAAATAATTAGAACTACTGCAGAAATGAGGAACTTCATTTCTAGTTACCAAATTGTCAAGTCATGTGAGGCTATGAATACACTAAAAGCATCTGAAGAAATCAAGAGCTAAAATATTAAAGCCATGCTTCAGAAGATGTCTTTCATAGATGCAATATGTTTTCCTGGAAATGTAGAGAGAAAAAAGCACAAGGCCATCACTGAGGAAATCTTGCAGGCAAAAAGTACTGCTATATTTCCTTTCATTACTGTTTTGATGTTTCCTCCAGTAGCTAACAAAGCTAATGCATCTTTTTTTCTGAGCTCTGTTGCAGGTCTTGGTCTACCCCTGAATGGGAGTAGCTGAGCCATTACTTAAGCCTGTACACATGTAAACTTCCTACAACAAGAGGTTGGGATAAGACAGAGAGATAATTCCGAAAGACCACATTCACTAAAGGATTTTAGCACAAGCTCAATTTTAAGTGCTTGAATAATCCTTTTGATACCCTGCTAAATCTCGGGTTTAAAAAAGTACCTCTTAGAAAAGAATTTCTGTTTGGGAATTAGAGGGGTCAGGAAGAGGTGCCTTTAAAGAGGAAGTTTGTGCTAGGCCATAATCCAAATTTTTTTATAATTAAAATGTTGGATCATTTTTGGATTGTAAGTGCCCTGCTGCCTAAATTTCAATACCACCAAATGACACAATATTGCTGTTCTCCTTTCTACTCTGTACTGTGAATAACTACAATGAGAAGGAGAATTTTTGTTTTTTTGCTTACCTGGAAACAGTTTGGAATCAGCCCCTGCATGAATATTTCTTGCCTTGTTCTGCTCCCCAGAGCCCTCAGGATGCACTCTCACATTTTTGACATCCAGCCACGCCCTGAGGAGATAACTTAAAATAGAAGAGAGCTCAAGTGTTAGGACAGACAGACCAGGCTGTACGTTCCTCCATTTCTTTATAGAAAATAAATATAGCACAAGAAATTTAAAACAGAGTGTAATGAGGACTTTAAAATTTTCCTGCAAACTTACCTTTTGCCTCCTAAAACATAATGAAATAGGAGAGCAGGAGTTCTGTAAGTAAAGTGGGTTTGCTCTATTTTATTCCATGCTAATTAACAGCTGCTTCTGAATCAACATCTGTGCTCACTGCAAATGTACTCATTCTACCATGTCTGTCTGCATAGATCTAATTCTTTCAGACTGAATTATAATTTAAGATCGAAGGGAGGGAGGCAGAAGTCTGCATCAAGGAAAGAGTAGTCCTACGTTATGAGAAGGTAAGAAAGATCCTTAATCAGAATTATTTAGGAACTTTGGATAGGTTAGAATGATCTGGTTAAAGGCATCCCTTACACGTGTGCATAAGAAAAAAACATGACTTAAAAGTATGTTTTTCACATATCAAAATTTCTTATACCATGTGCTGAAAAATCTTAGTTGCCATTTAGTGACTTTCGTTTTGATCCCATTCTAACACAAGTGAATTAAAAATAGATTTTGTTGTTTTAAAATACTTGGAGCATCCATTAATTGCCACTATTATATGCTGCAGTTTCGGTGACTAGACTCACTCTTTGTGTCATTACCAGCCATGTTACGAGGTGCCATTAGGTGTGCGATATATTCCCAGAAACATTGTCCTTATTTCCAGGCGGAATAACAGGAATGTGATTGTTTCTTTACACTTGTCACAAAGCCTTGTTAAGGACCTGTTCCCTTCCTTTCTCGTCACTCATGCCATATGACAAATCTCTACAGGGTTGCTCACCAGTGGAGTAGAGTACTACCACTGAGCCCATGCTCGTCAGCTCAAGCAAGCACTGCTGTCCCATCGCATCTGGCTGTGTCTGAGCCAAAGCAGCAGCGCTGTATGCTGCTATCATCCATGATTCTGCCCTGGATCTACGAGATGAAAATCTGGGAACCCTACAGGCTTTGAATATCCATTTTAGTTGGTAGTAATCAGGGATCCTCAGAGTCTCACAGAACTGTGTGCTTTGGGTTGTTTTCTTTTTTCTTCTTCTTTTTTTTTTCTTTTTTTTCTTTCTTTCTTTCTTCCCCTCCCTCCCCCCAATGCACATTGATATATACGGCAGAGAAATCTCTCTTAGGTTGACCAGTGACATTATAGAGATGGAAACAGTGAGTAGGAATTGAACTCTCTTTACACCCATGTCAATAGGCTTTTTATATAGTTGCTGTGTCTTAATATATTGCAGTCATGTTCTCCAAAATCCACGGAGCTCTTAAGGAGGCAAGAGAGAGGCTCATTTTACAGCCTGAGGCATCAAGGGGATCTCATGTCTCTACTTATAAGATTCTGGGATTTATGGCTCCTCACAAGTTACTGATTATTTTAAATCCACAACCACTTCTAAATAAAACGTTAAAACTGTTTTCTCATAATAAACTGTTTGCCATGTGCTTGGTGTCGCACTTTTAACAGAAACTTTTTTATTTAGAAGTGAGGTCTGTCTTTTATGAGAATACAGCTTAAACTGCATATGTGTTAGGGCTTTTCTCTCATCCTTATATCACACCCTTATTGCCGATTAGGATGACCTCAGTTTTGGGAGAATTACTTCGTTAGTTCTAAATATAGCATTGTATCTGCCCTTAAATGGGAGCAAAGGGGCAGTAGCCTTTAGAGAGGGGAATTATTTTTGTTTTCCTCAGCCAGAGTCTACTAAGCTGGGAAAGGCTGATCTTCTCTGCTCTGCAATTTTTCTGTATCCCTTGGTAAGTCCATTCTTCATCTAACTTACTCTTGTTCAGAAGAAAGGGGAGTGATTATGGGGAAAGTGTTGCATGTTGAGTGCCTTTCTGTTCACAATAAATAACTTTCCATCCTTGGGGAAAAGCAGCAATAAACAGGACATTGATGAAATTATAAAAAAACAAGCAAAAAAGAAAAGCAGAATTGTTTCATTCTGTACATAGCCAGTTGATTTTATTGTGTATTGTGTGCTTTGTTTTACTCATTTCTTTTCTTTTCTTTCTTTCTTTCTTTCTTTCTTGCTTGCTTTCTTGCTTTCTTTCTCTCTCTCTTTCTCTCTTTCTCTCTTCCTTTCTTCCTTTCTTCCTTCCTTCCCTTCTTTCTTTCTTTCTTTCCTGAATATAAAGAATTATGTTGTACCAATATATATTTCTATTGGTATATGTGCATTCACACTTGCATGCGTATTGATGGCGCACTTTTTTATTTTTTTTGGGGGAGGGGGGTGGGTTTATGCTGTATGAAGAGATAAAGCATAAGTTTTATGGTGGATATACCCAACAAATAAACATGGAATTCATCCTGTACTAACTGGCAAAACTATTTGGCATGCTGAGTAATGAAAAGTAGCTGAGACAGAAAGTTTTACTTTTATTTTTACTCTACCATACTTTTAAATACATCTTCAGAAGATGCATTCTTAGTGCCTGTATTGCTTTAGGCTACGTGATTGTTCTGTGCCACATGAAAATTCCAGGCAAATTCCACTGATAGCGTCTGGGGAAATCACATTCATGCTCTTGAAACTTTGCCTGTGGGATGATAATACCTGTGAGCCAATGAAAGCGTCATAATTAAAGATAATAAAGCTTGGGATTATGGGAAATGGCTGACTTTCATCATCTCACTGTCTCACATTCCTTGCTGTCCAGCTGGAGGGATTTACTACACTTGCCAAGCAAATGGAAATCTTAAAACCGTACTGGAACTTGTTGCAACTCCTTAAATATTTGGAGTGCTGGGATGGCAAAGTTTCAGGTCAACATGGCCAAATGCAGCCTCATTTAATTTCCAGTGAAATAATATCATAAGAAATCTTCTACTTAAATAGAATAGAATATATACTGCTTGGCTTATAGCAGTGATAAGGCAAAAGATGTTAGATTGTGGTGGTGAGTTGTGTGTATGTCCTCCCTTCCATCACAAGACTTGTGGAAAAGCCAAAATTACAGATTAAACTTTCAAGAGTGCAAGAACCAATGCTCCCCACATGGCAGTGACCTCACTAGAGGGGCGGGTAGCTGGGGGGGGGCAGAGCTATGGCCCTGCCTCCTGTCTGCACACTGCAGAGTATAGCTGGTGCTGAACTCTACCAAGGGTTGTAGCTGTGACCATGGTATACTGTAAATTGCCTTCACACTTGCTGTGATGGTTGAAGGTAAAGCATACCAATAAGTCTTCGCAAACAAGACCACTTGATACAGTGAGATGTTAAATGTCTACTCATTCAAAACGTGAACTTATTAACAGAAGACAGATACATCTATGATGGCCAGTATCATCAGATACTTGAAAATGTTGCTTTGTTGGATGTTCAGATGCCTAAAAGTTGGTCAGAGAGTCCTTTTTTTTTAGGCTTAAAGAGGAAAATGATGCATGTATTTCTCAAAATGATTTTAACCAGATCAAACATCTTGTCCACAAGATTTCTGTTTAAAACCAATTTGCAAAACTGGCAAACTCTATTCCCAGACAGCTGAGACGTGATCAGTAAAATACGAGACCAGCTGTAATGTAGCTAAAAACAAGACAAGAAAGAAAAAAAGACAAAGAATCTTGAAGCTTGATGACTAATGTCTGGAGTTCCATATGGTTTAAACATTGTGAATTCCATATGCTTTTTTAATTTCAGAAACATTTATATTCTGTTGCCAAAAAAGTTGAAGCTGATTTCTTATTATGCAGAAGGAAAAAAATTCAATGGGAAAGACAAGTGTCTTAAACTAACAGTAGATTGTGTGGTTTTTTTTCTATTTATCCTCTTTCATACACAAAATATAATTTTTTTTATAAGATCTAAATACAGACACACACAGAGATAAAAACTGAAGAAAAATATTAACATTTTAGAAGTTTATTATTAAAATGGAGATGTTATCAGACCCTGTACATGCCATTCTGTTATAGACTACAGTGTCTATGAGTGGCACAATGATTCATGCTATCTTTACCAGATTTCCACCAAAGTGAAGTTTCCTGAGGGAAAATGTTCTTATGTATCTGATGTAATTTCTATGGAATTGATTAAGCCATCCGGAAAAAACTACATGTTTCCTGAGGCAGTATGGTAATTCTGTAAGAAGGATATTAGAAGCAAATGATGTCTACATATTTTTTTTTTCCCTTCCCCTTCCCCTTCCCCTTCCCCTTCCCCCTTCCCCCTTCCTCTTCCCCTTCCCCCTTGCCCCTTCCCCCTTCCCCCTTGCCCTTCCCCTTCCCCTTCCTTTCCCTTTCCCTCCCCTCCCCCTTTCTCTCTCTCTCTCTTACAGGTAAGTAATAAGGAATTAATTGTATTTGATCAGCTAAATATAACAAATTTTAATGTACAAGAGAAGTATGAGTTGGAAAACCAGGGCTTCTGAAAAACTTATATTGTGTAAGTAAAAAGAGCTACAGATTTTCAGAGGGAGAAATTCCATGAGGAAATCAGGACGAAACTTTGATTCAGTGCAAAAGTTCAAAGTTATTTAAGAATGATGAGATGCCAAGGAGGCTCATGGATTTATGCACATAGGAGCAGGATGTACTGATCTTACAGCCAGAATGAGAAAGATAGGCTATGTGATCCAAGATAGGTAGACAAGAACCTGAGAATCCTTTTTGGCACTTCTGCAGATGGGCAAGGACAGAGATGAGCAAAGGAAGTGCAAGTTGCATGGTATGGCATTGACAAGTCAGGCAGAGAGAGTACATACTGTATAGTGCATCTCTCATGACATGATCCTCCTGAGTCTGAGAATGCAAATCTCAGTCTATCTGTGGTGTGCACAACCATGTTCTCTTTCCCATGATATCTGTCAATCCCATTCATAAATTTATTTGGTTGTGAGCCTGCTCTCTGAGGTTAGGTGAACAATCATGCTAGAATTTACTGCCTGTCCTTTAAATCTTAAATTAACTCACTTATCAAACAATGTCTCCATATCAGACGCTTGGCTTCCTGCTCCCAAATGTGGCCCCTTATCACATGGCCATAGATTATTGCTTTCTATTCAGATCAGTATTACTATTGCATGAAGCTATGCATATCTTGGCCTGGGAATTCTTCTATCTATTCCTGAGTTTTCTCTTTTATTCACATATATAAATTGTTATACAGGTGCTACCAAATGTGAGGAAATATGTATTTGTGTAAACTGATCTGAACAATCTAACTCACTCACATTTTATATCATTAATTCTCATGGGCATTTTGGTTGATGTAATATTTTTGTTTGTGTTTGATAGCCCTCTGAGTGCTTTATATAGCACACAGTTAGATCCTGCTGATATCAGAACCATCATTTAGAGTCAGAGAAATAAATAAGTGTAAGAAATAAAAATGCAGGAATAAAAAGGTACTATGCACTGCCAAAAGAGTGAAGGTCATATAAGAAACTAAACACCTTGACCTGTAACTCCAGATCTTTTTCTTGAAATCCAGGGAAGTTAACTGGATCTCTATGGATAAATTTCAAGAGCAGTTTTGTGACCAGTTCCCTCTAAATCTTGCAGTCACATATCAGTAGAACTTCACAAATAAAACTATTAATTTTTTACAATTGTTCAAACAGTTAATTTGTGTTTCTCTTGGCCCATTTATGTAATTTTTTTGCTGATTTCTCAATTTCCCACTGGAAAATGTACATTTTTTTCTTTGATGCCTCTATCAGATCATTTTCTGCACCTTGCTATTGGGTTAGTTCCACCATTTGGCATACCAGTATAATCAGGGCTCCATTAGTAATAAAATCCTGATTTACCTAAGTCAGTAAATTCAGTGTGGCTAAGTTGTTACTTGTGTATCATGTTAACTAACTCTGTTTCTGTTGACTAAATATTAATATATATTTCATATACCTCGTATAAATGTATATCAACAATAAACTGGAAAAAAAGCCAACATCTTATTCCTAGGAAGACAGTAGAAACTTTCCTTATCCTAAAATCAAGATACCCTATGGGTTCTGTAGACTCTGCTAAAGTTGTTTTTACAGTAGGGCTGCAATTTTGTTCTTCAGATCGTCATCTTTGCAGGACTACTAAGTATTAAATACATACTCCGCAAGCATCATTGTAATTAACTGGTGATGATTATTGCGTTTGGAACTGTTGCCAGGCAGCTCCCCTCTGTGTTAACAGAAGGTACAATGAGTCTGGCTGCTAACAAGCTCTGCTAATTGCTTGCATGTAGGCTGGGAGCAAAGGGCTATGCCTGTTTCCGTTCCATAGACGCTTAAGTAAATGTGAAGAGTATCTGAACTGAAATTTTGAGATTTGTGTGCTGATTAACAGAAAAAGACATGCTAGTTAAAATGTAGGTTTTACATTTAGTGGAAAAAGTGGAACTGTAAATGGCAAAGATGTTTTTTCCTATCTCAGAAATGAAAATAACCTAGGCTGTGATCCATCCAGGCACCTGGGAATTACTGTGCAGCCCTTGTACACAAATCAGATCTCAGGGGGAGTTATACACATAGCATACACATAGCAACGCATAAGTTGCATGTTGATAAATTCATAGAATTGTTTAATGGGGCCACATGTAAACATGAGTAGCCCTTCACAGCTGAGTCAGCTGAATCTATGGGTTTGCCATTTGCAGCTTCATTTAAGTGACAGGGCTAATTAAAAATAGAACAGATGGAACATTATACTATTAACTATTTGGTTAACATACAAACTTTGGAGAAAGACAAATATATATGCATAATAGTCACACGGTTAAACAACTGGAAGAAAATCAGTATTTGATCACTGCAGACATCATGTCATGTACTGATATGAAAAGTAGGAGAAGCAAGGCTGCTAATCTGTCTGTATAACTGTGTTTATGTAGCTAAGACAATGTGTTACTCCTATAATGAGTTAATAGATTCAAGTCAGCTCAGCACTGCATGAGGGCACATAACTAAATCTGCATTTCTGCAAGCTGTTGCACCATGGTGTACTGACTTGAATGGTGTTAACTTTTTTATTTCTCTAGAAATGTTATAATACATTTCTTTAATGTCTCTTATTAATGCTGTAAACCTGCTTTATTTTTGTCTCACAGCATATGGTATTTTGCCTAAAGCTCTCATTCCTGCATGTGTGACTAGTAACTTTCATATCTCTTTAAAAAAAGAATGAAAAGGGAATGAAGGCTAGAGACTATGCAGAAGGTGCAGCTGTCAGGTGGTAAAATATAAAACATATAAAACATTGTGTGATTAAATCTTATGGCTTTTTTTTAATTAAGATCTTTCTACTATTAAATGTAACTACTAAATACACCTAAATAAACCTGCAGAGATTTTACTTTGAAAAGTAAGACTAGCTGGTGTGAGAATGTCATGACCTGGGAGAATCTGATTCAGCTTTTGAATACCTGAAACTAGCACTCAGATGCAGCTAGAATTTATAGTATCATATGCTGGAAATGGGGTATTTGTAGGTGCTTTACCAGAGTTTAAGATTCAGTTTCTTAGCCTTTTAAGGATGTCTGTTTGCTTGTTCGCTTTCAGTTGATTTGGATTTAATTTTGTAGAGTTGAGGCAAATTGCTAAACACAAACACAAAGAGGAGGGACATATTAAACTGAGTTGCAATTTTTCAGTGAATCATCTTTTCTTCTTCCTAAAAGTCTAATGTGTCCTGTAAGAGATCTAGCTTTGATTTTTTCAAGAACATCAAAATGTACGAAGTAGTTTCTTCTGCATACATGATCTGGCTAACAGTACAGTTAGGAAAATCTTTAAAAGGTCACACTAAAAATGCATGCAAAATTCTTGATTATATTTGTGATTTTCAACAATTTTATAATTGCTTACCTATTCTTAAATAGGAATTTTGCAACTTTTTTTTTTTTTTTTAAACATGAGATAATATTAAAAATGCAGGTACATGACAGAAAACATCACTGCTTTCAGAATAAGTATTTAAAAGCTTATTTTCAGTAAGTGGATTGCACGTGCTTTTTCCACAATACATTAAACAAATCCACAATTAATTAAACAAAATAAAGTTATTGAAAATTGAAAGTTGAGAATGATGTGTGACTAAGATTATTTAATTTTGAATTAAATTTCATTTTAACAGAAATATCTGTTTTCCAGAAAGAGTCATTCCTCTGATTTTGATGTGTGTATTAATTTTTCTCCCCAAAGCACAGGTATCTGGTAGTAATTAGAAATCAATTAAAATTGGTCATTACTAGTGTCTTTGAAATTAATTAATGGGAATTCCCATTGTACCTATAGGAGCAGGGCCTGCATGCCCCAGGGGCTGACGTGGATGCCTGGGTAACAGGGAAGGCCCAGGAAGGTTGGGCAAATAGGTTCATGACTACCCTGGGGCCTTGAAATCTCTCAGTGGCCCCTGGTTGACCTAGAGGTGTTTCACATCCTAGAGTGTGTCCCAGGCCATGCCAGAACTGCTGGGCAAAAAACTGCATAGGAGTGTAAACAACTGGGGCATTCTCCTATCCTGGAAGAAGGAAATCAGATGTTCTCTCAGGAATTTGCCTAACTTCAGGCTTTGGCACAAGCCACTTTATAGACTTTATATAGGGAAATTGCTTATATTGTTACTGCAGAGCAGCCATCTCTTGGAGAAAGTGTCTGATTTGTTTGCCTGCTGTTGTCCCTCAAAGCCACTTAGACCAAGTAGCCCAGGAGCACAGAGCCTACATCCAACTGAGAATACGAGCAGGACTTACAGTTGCATAGGCTGACACCTTCTCAGGATATAGCCAGTAGCATTCCACGCTTTTGCAAAAAGTCTTCATCATTTTCCTAATGAGCATAAAAAAGATGCGGATACTTTTGTCTGCTTTTAACAGCTTAGCTGGGAATTCGGTAAATGCCGACACAGTATGCTTGCCAACCACATGTTTTTGCGAGCTCCCTGAACCTTCTATCATGATCAAACTCTGCAAAAGTTTTGGAGGCATTCTGTAGGACAACCACAATGACTGGTCTACAGAAAGAAAAAAAAGAAAAACATGAGAAAAAATAGCGTGAGCCAGCTTTTTTTGGTTTATATAGGAGATATAGGATAGGAGATGTGAATGCTGTGTTGGAAACTTCAACATGCTGATGCAGAGTGGATTAATACGATCTATTTTGTGTTGTCATGGTGAACTGGGCTAGAAATGGTGAGTGCAAATTGCAGGAAGGGATAAAGCAAAATATTTGAAAAGTGGAGAGATGAAATAGCTCGAAAATGTCCCAAAAGCTGTCAGATTTCTGTCCCTGGAAACTTCTAAGGAGGTATTAAACGATATCTGGAAAGAAGAGAAAAATCATTCATCAAGATCTTCTTGCTCTATTATCTATGATTTTGTGGCTTGTTTTGTGGCTAATAAACAGCCCAATGTGCCCATGTATATAACTGACGGCTCTGTTTGCGACAAAGTGATGGAATTTTGTACATCTGTGCTTGTACATATGTATATGTATGTAAAAATATCAAACAAGTATCTGAAACATATGGCTAACTGTGATTTCATTGCAGGAATTGCTGGTTGTAACAAACTGAAGTATGTCATCAGTAGCAGTGCCATTTTACCAGAAAAGACACAAACACTTTGATCAGTCCTATCGCAACATTCAGACAAGATATGTACTTGAAGAATATGCAGCAAGAAAGTGAGTACCATGTATTTCTCATGTATCGCATACAGATGTTTCTATACTGGATAATCAGTCAGTTCTTCGAATGCAGATATTTGCATTCTCCTCTCCCTTGCTGGTGATTTATTCAGAATGGTACTTTTTTCAATTCCTTCCATAGAGATGCTTCTTGTGTGTCATCTTCCACCAGCATAGCTAGACTATCTAGTTAGGTAGCAACCCATCTACACAGGCTTTTTATCTGAGGTTTCATCCTTTTTACTGCCTCCAAATTGGAAATTCCATTTTTTAAGCTCTGATTGAATCTCACTTTGTCTTAAGTAAAATTGCACTGAAATAAATTGTAAATTAGAAGCAGGTTTTTTATCCATTCTTCCATACAACATGAGAAGAATATGAATTCTCCCAAAATTGGCTATTCCTAATTATGCTTTTTTTGTCATTCAAATTATTTCTTTCTTAAAAAATCAACTAAGCAACAAAACAGTTTCAATTCCTCTCATGAAGTCTCTGAGTTTTAGTTTTAAAGCCTGGAACATTGAATCTGGGTTGCTTAGGAATTACTGTCCTCTCTCTTGAGTAATTAAGATGCCTAGCTAACTGTCCAGCTTCTGCAGATTCCCTTATGAAAGAGGGATTTTATGAGGAAGATTATGTGAAGTGTAGAAAGGCAAGAATATTTAGAAATATGCAGTATTATAGGGATTCTGTGTGCGCTGATTATTAGACAAGCTGGTTCCCTTGTGATTCATTTAGCAGTGCTACCACAGCACTTAAAGTATTGAATATGGACTATAGACTATTTAATAGAATCAAATGAAATAAAGTGTCTAATGACCTCAAGTGATTAATGATGGGCATTAAGCCTCTGAAAGTCGACTGGGAATCAGAACATCCTAGTAGCACTGCAGTTAGTAAGGAATGCAAAGTAGCATCTTTACCAAACTGCTCGATTACAGAATTTAACTTGCTTGAAGTAATTTGTTTGACTTTTATGAATGCATTTTTTCCCCAGAACTGCTGGGGTATAACAGTTTTGGCTTTTTTTTTTTTTTTTTTTTTTTTTTTTAATATATTTGAAGGGCTGCTTCTAGGCAGGCTGCTCACTATGAATCAATTGGCCTGGGAAAAACAACATGCAGACTCTGTGCCAGGAGGGCACGCAGCTTGGCTCATGAAGCAATGCAAGAATCCAGAAAAAGGTAAAGCTGTGTCCCACCTGACCTGTGTAGTGGCTCTGGTTCCATTCAGTATCTCTTTTTTGCCAGGGCTCTCTTCAAAGTCAGCAAGACTGGAGTCTTCTCTGTCACTGTTCAACACTAATCTATTTTGGCTAGAATACTAAATCACCAAGTATCATTTTCATTCTCATATTTCAACCCAGAGTTGTTCCCCTTAATCCCCAGCATGGTCCTTGCAAATAGCTTTAAACTCAATAAAAATTAGAATCTGCTCAGGATCCAAAACATTTTCAAACAGATCTACTGCACTATTCCTACATTTCTGTTTGGATCAGTTTGAACATTTTGAATTCTTTCCTTAATACCAAGATGGCTTTTTGTCATGTCTCAATTACAGGCTTGGTATGAAGTCTTAGAATAAATGTGCTGGCAGCAATGCTCCAATTAGAGAATTTGACTGTTTCTGCTCTGACATGCTTTACAGTGACTGTAACAAATATATAGACAGTATATGATACAAGAATTAATTCTGCCTTATCTGTAGAAAATTTGTTGAGAATATCATATACATATTTAGGGTTCTTGAACTTTTTTTTGAAAGATGCATCCTAGGAGTAGAATGTTCCAGGGGAATAAAACTCATTAGCATAATATAACTTATCTTTTAAAAACCATCTTAAATTTTATTAATATTAAATTATACATGGCAAAACAAGGCTGGTGTTCACAATACACTGAAGTAAAAAAAAAAGATATTTAAAAAATAGCAGTGAAAATAATATCTTGATCTACTTGTTCACTGAAGATCATGCAAGTCGTCTTCTTTGCTTCACTGCATCTTGGGTTATACTTTAAGAGTCTGTAATTATAGTTGTGTTAGAAATTGCTGATAGCTCCTTGCTTTTGTGCTGTTGTCAAGGCCAAGTAATGTAGGCTGCTTACAGAATCATCATGAATGAAGAGGCGTGAGTTAGCTCCTCCTGAAAATGTTGAGGTTTTTATAAGAATTCTGAAAAATCTATGGAGTCAGTTCTTCAGTTTACCCAGGTGGCTCACTAACCCTTTTAAAACCAACAAATTTCTCAAGAGAGTCTTTTACTAGCATTATCTGTAGCATGTCCTGCTTGCCCCTGTCCAAGGATAACTTTGGTGTATGCAGCAGTTCATCACATCTTTGTGAACTCCTTGGTCTATATCTGTCAGGTGAGGACATTTGATGCAGCCCTTGGATCTAGAAGTGATTCTCAGGTGCTAGAGCCAGGGACACACTAGAAGCATGGCACAACTTTTATCATAATATGACGTAGGCACAGAACCTGCCTTCACTACTCTGCCTTATTGTATCCATGGGAAGGAAAGTTAAAGCCAGAGTGAAGCCAATCATGTTATTGATCTTGAATAAGGCTGTGGAGTGTCAGGACAGTATGACCATGCCTGCTTCCAAGAAATATGAAGCTATGGCACAACATATATGGGGGGAAAGACAGTGTAAGAATCACAGAATTGTGAGGGTTGGCAGGAACCTCAAGAGATCATCAAATTCAACCCCCCTCCTAAAGCAGGTTACAAAAATAGGTGTCCAGATGGGTCTTGAATATCTCCATACAAAAAGACTCCACAACCTCTCTGGGCAACCTGTTCCAGTGCACCGTCTCCCTTACTGTAAAAAAGTTCTTCTGCATGTTAGTATGAAACTTCCTATGTTCAAGTTTTAGACCATTATTCCTTGCCCTATCACTATGCACCTCCACAAAGAGCCTGGCCTCATCCATTTGCCACCTACTTCTCTTTAGATATTTATAAATATTAATTAGATCCTCTCTCAGTCTTACTGAGGCTGAACAGACCCAGGTTACTCAGCCTTTCCTTATACTGGAAATCATCTATCATCTTTTTATCATCATCATTTATCATTTTTGTGAGCCTACACGGGACTCCTTCTAGAAGATCCCTGTCTTTTTTGATCTGGGTAGCCCTGTGCTGGACTCAGTGGTCTATATGTGTCCCCACCAGGGCAGAGTAGAGGGCGGGAATCACCTCCCTTGACCTGCTGGCCACACTCTTTTTAATGCACTCCATGACACCATTGACCTTCTTGGCCACAAGGACACACTGCTGGCTCTTGGCCAACCTGTTGTCCACCAGAACACCCAGGTCCTTCTCCACAGAGCTCCTCTCCAGTCCGTAACCTGTAGAGATGCATGTGGTTATTCCTTTACAGGTGCAAGTCTCTGCACTTGCTTGCATTAAACCTCATTCAGGTTCCTCTCTGCCCAACTATTCAGTCTATGCCATAGTCATATGCACCTCACAAGCTCACTAGGATGAACTCATAGACTGGTAGGCTAATTCCTAAACTAAGTTTTCCATCCTGATGTGGTTTCAAAGCCCTTAGATGACTAATGTGTGTAACTAATAATCTTAAAGCTTCATATTAATCGTTCTTATCTGACATTTTTTCTTGTTCTACAGGACTCATGAACAAAAGTCTCATGCTAGTGATGAAAAAAGGATCAAATTTGCCAGTGAGTTGTCATCTTTGGAAAGAGAGATTCACATGGCCAGGCACCATGCTAGGGAACAACTGGATAGACTTGCTATACAAAGAATGGTACAGTACTGAATAGTTTTTTTTGTCCCTATCCAAGTACAATTGTAAGATATACTAAAAATTAGGTGTATGTTTCAAATATTAGTAATGACTTAACATTTTTTGATATTGTGAATTTGAGATTAATCTTCTAGTCTATTTGAATATAGTGCTAAATGCTTCCTTTCTTTTCCTACTTCTATTGGTTTCCTTTGTCTAACAGGTAGAAGAAAATATGGCTCTGGAAAGACATGCTTTTGAGGAAAAAATAAGTCGAGCTCCTGAAATCCTAGTGCGCCTGAGATCTCACACTGTCTGGGAAAAGATGTCTGTGCGTCTTTGCTTCACTGTACAAGGATTTCCCTCCCCTGTTGTTCAGTGGTAAGAAATTGGCCTTATCCAGGCCTCTAAAAATGTTGTTTAGCTTTTCCCATTGGGAATTTATGGTGTTAGTGATAAACGTCACAAACATAATGGCTATTTAAAAACACTTCGTAATCCTCATGTATGGGTTTTATCCTGGTACTTGACACTGCAGTGGGAAGAGTGGGTGGAAAGCTTGCTGAGTGGCCATGCGCAGTGCGAAGAGCAGCAAAATTGAGCATTTCAGAAGGCAGATTGTGGAAAGCATTCCAGTCTTTTTGGCCATTCATTTCCCTGAAGATGAAGTAGAAAATGGCACAATATGCAAAGTTCACAAACTAGGCCCAGGTTAACTTGCACAGCACTATTGTTGTCATAGGCAATTGCCACAGACTGAGTGTTTGCTTTGTGTCAGCCCCTCTTGAGGTGGACATTAATGTAGAGACTCTGAAGCTGCCCTCCTGTCTAGATACGTTCTATCTGGTATATGGCAGAGCTACAGACTGAACTGTGAATATCTTACCCAATTGCTATTTCCCTTTTGTGAGCTGAAGTGCTCTACTCTGATCAAAGTTTGCTTCCCATCTTGTGTCAGGGCTAGTGGACTGGAAAGTTCAAGTAACATCCTGTCTTTCTCTACTGCCATGTCTTCTAGTCTGGGTACATTCCTTTCCACTATCTACTACAGCAATGGTCCTCCTTCACCTTTGTGGCCTGAATTGTATTTATTCACATAATATTGGAAAATACACAGAGAAAATGTATAGAGTTCTCAGATTATAAAAAATGATTCCTGAATGTAAAAAGCAGCCAAATCATTGCAATGAATAGAAGCTGCTATTAATTAACTCATTTTTTTTTGATTGTCAGGTACAAAAATGAGGAACTGATTACGCCAGCAAGTGATCCAGCAAAGTACACTGTTGAAAACAAATATGGAGTACATGTATTGCATATAAACAGGTACAGTAGATTTTTATACTCTATTCACATTCATCACATTTCTCTCAAATTTAGGCTAGACGTGGTTCACTAAATAGCTGGATATTATGTCATGAAAATGAGTTGAAAATGAAAAAGTAGATATTTCTATCTATCTAGATTTTCTAGCTTTGACAGTCTATAAAAAGTAAGGAAGATGTAAGTGGCTGAACGAAGTAGTTTTTTTTTTTTTTGTTATAATTTTGTTTTCTTGGCAATCAAAGTAGAAAAATGTGTATTTTATGTTCTTTTCATGACAAAGCTCTTTAAGTTACCTAGAAATTCTGCTGGCCATGGCAAAGATACACAATTATTGGTTTTTGTTTTATTATATGGCGGGTTCTATTTCCTTTTGATCTCCATTTATTTGTTCTCTGAGAACTAAGGAAGTGTTAACTTAGAAAGAAAAATCTAATTTAATTTATTGTGTTTTTCAAAATGATGTTAATCTTGAAATATAGAAAATGCCTGTATAGAACATCTTCCTAAAACTAACACTCATACCAGGCTGTCCTAAACAGCTGAAATGTTGCCTGTTGCCTGTGACTTAGTACGAATTCTTTTTATAAAATATAAAATGCCAGAGTAAAATGAAGATATAACAGCAGTATTCAAAAAAGAAAATGAATATCTAGAGAAGAGGCACAAAAAAGACCTTTGCTTTTAAACTTCTCTAGATATGAGCTGTGGTCAAACAGCTGGAATATTTGTAGCTAGTCCTTATCTAATCAAATGTTTCATCTTCTACTCTGTCTGTCTACCTGTCAGCAGTGGAAGAGACCCTGAACTTGTGAGAAAGCGGAGCAGAGAAAATAACTGCATAATTCTTTCTATTTTTGGGAAGGAATGCTTGTCTTTGTTTCTGAAATGAAGTCCAACTGGACTTTTCAACTTTCTGTAGCTCAGGACAGGAGAAGCATATCCCTGTATAGAAGTTCTCAGCCATAACCACTCTGTTATTGCTTCTTAAGAGATTTCTAAAGGAGTAGTAGTACTTGTAAGTACCTATAAGATACTCACAGCCTTCAATCCCAGGACATGAGTAATTTCCTGGCTGCTCTCTGTATCTGTGAGATGTCTCATCACAGCTAGTTCTATCTCGCCAGCATTACTTTTGGAGGTGAGGTTAAAAGAGAAAAACAGGTTGCTCTATTGCAACCCTCTCCCTTGCAGCAGATGAAAATGAAAAATGCTCTCCTCTTGTCTGGATCTGTGTGGCAATGAGTGATAGATAAAATATGGGTAACTTAATGCAAGTAAATGATTGTACTTGTGTTTATCTTGCTTAGCGTTAATAAGCTGCTGCTTGGTGAGTCCCGACATTCAATATGTAGCACAGTTTTCTTTTCTGACTTTTAGAGTGTAATTTGCTTTTTGAGGAAGCGAGAATCAGTGAGGATAGTGCTTTTAGAGCATCTGTAGCCATCACATCAGAGGTATCTTATAATCCCCTGGTACCTTTTTGTCTTCCGTTACTGGTTATCAGTCATGTAGACAACATTCACAGCCACCTTTGGGATTGTTCAGATAGAGTTGTACTTATTCAGACATACCTTAGAGTCATTCACTGGCAAACACTTAAGAGTCCACCCCCACTCATCATCATCCACTGTTTACTAGGCACAGATCTGTGTGTATTCATATGTGGTCACTCATGCTCAGTTAAGCTGCCCTCTTCAACTACTGTTGCTCTGTTCCTTTTCTGTTCTGTCTGGTAGCATGGTTTTTATGCTAGCTAAGGTCACCTAGGTGCTCTCTGACAGATCTCCCTTCTCCACTTAAAAGACTATTGGGGGATTATTATTATAGACCCAAAGCTATGATTTATTTACCATAGACTTACACAGTTCATCAACGTAAAAAAAGGTCTAAGTTTAAATAGAATTTTTAATTACTGATCTATTTGATTTCAAAACTTGACCATTAATTTCTTAGTGCTTCCCAGTAGTTGGAAAATCAACCCGTGGGAAATGAAAGAATGTTTTGATAGTTTTTCTATTGCTTTTATTATATGTACTAGTATTTGACAAATTATATGTATTTGGTTAAAATAGGTATTACTAAAGTTTTAAGTAAAAACATTTATCAGTTCACTTTGGATCTTCCATAAATATCTGTATGCATGCATATTTGTAGCACTATTTTTTTCCTAGAAGTAGAACAGTTTGGATTTTCCACCTATCCACTGCTGTGCTCTTCTCAGCTGTTCATACCAAAGTGCTGAGCTGCATATCATCTGATCCACAGCCACTCTGAACTGCCTTGGAATTTCTTGGCTACCTTTTTAGTGCTTCAGGGAAGCTCAGGGAGTGAACTTTTCCTTCTGATGCAAGTGTGATATTTATTCCTATGAGTATTCCTTGATCCCAGTGGAAAAATTCTTGAGGCGCCAGAACCAGGACGTCACCTTGTCAACTTAAAACAGTAACTGGACACAATTTCATCCCTCGTATTTGCTGTCTTTGAGGGCCCATGTCTATAGAAGATCATTTTCATTTCTCAGTCTCCTATTTTCATGATGCTTTGTGCTCAGTTTACCACATTTTCTACATTCATTAAGCACTATAATTACCGTACAGTTCCCCTCTCTTGCTCATTATAACCTTTCTCATTTCAGAGTCTGAGCTCAAGATTTCCCTTATGCAGTAAAGAAGGGGGATATGGAGCTTTCATGATAAGTTTTGAACTTCTCACAGTTATAGGGCTTGTTTAATATTTATTTCTTTATTCCATTTGATTTAACTACAGATAGTCAGATGATACAGTAAAATATTTCTCTATCAGAGGTAGAAAAGATTAGTACACTCTGTTTCTCTATAGCATGGCTGAAAATATTTTACATGTTAGTGTCTATCTCAGTACTTTAAATTCAAACATTTTGGATTTCTTAGTTGATGCTATTTGTATAGCCACAGGTTTTTGTTCTATTCTCTAGTGCTTTTCTTTTTTTTTTTATTTCTTATGATGCATGGACTAGTTCTTTCACTGATATGAAAGTCAAATTGCTTCTCCAATGAATCACTTGGCTTTACACAACCATGAAGGGCTATACTATGTATTCTGATATGGTGACTGGAGTATAGAGCGGACAGTAGCATGCTCCCAGTATTCCAAAAGTCCTGCAGTGAGCAGGCAGATGAACTGATGAGAAATGATAAGCAGAGAAAGAAGTTTGATTTTCCAGAGCAATGTCAGTGTGGTGCAGTTGCACACTGCCACTTTTACAATCTCAAAATTTGGCAGTGTTTTATATTTCATTAGGGCTATCTCCCTTTCCTGTTCCAGTTCACTGCTTAAAAATGCTTCTAATTGCAGCAAGAAAGGGTTTGTGGTTCCATCAGTGAAAATGCGTGGCAAAGCCAGTAGAGTGCAGTGTAATACCTACTGCCAGAAGGCAGAGCTAGTCCCTAATCGAGCACTCGGCTCCTAAGCATCGTCAGCATTGCTTTAAAAAAGAAAAAAAAAAAAAGCTTAAAAATTGAATGAACCTTCTTTTCTAACTATTCTCATTTAATAAATGACACTGTGCAGTCAGTACAGTGCTATTTTAGTTTGATTAGGAACAAAAGGCTTGGAATAATTTAAGCCGGAACTACAGAATGAAGCCTGCCCTTCCTCCTGCTGTGGGTGGAAGCAGGACAGAGTGCAGGCACTGCAGCAAAGGTACTTCTCCAGCTCAGGAGGCAGAGCCTTGGAGCTGCATACAGTTGATTGTGTGGTGATAGGCTGCAGGTCCTGGCGCCTTGCAGGTATGCGCTGCCAGTGTATGTATAGGCAGCAGGTATGATATGCTTCAGTTCTTTTTTTCATCGCAGAAATACAAACAATATTCCCCAAATGAAATTATCTGTAATTTTCTGGCCTGTCAGTCACTTTCCTCTATAAGCTGCAATAGCTGGGAGCCAATGAGATGGGCATGAGACAGTGTCAACCTCAAAACAGAGGTTCTCTATTCAGTAAGAACAAAACCTAACCAATTGAAAAGAATCCATCAGGTTCAGTCTGCCTAGAGAATCAGAATATGAGATGGTGATCCTGCAGAGTATTTCCACATTTTGGTATCATATAGATGTAATGCTGAATATTTTGTCATTTAAATTCAAGGAGGCAACTTTAATTCTTGAAATGTACTATGTTATGCTTCCTGCTCTTGACATGCACTAAGTTGTGTTCTAATTCAGGCAAAAATGTTATCTTAGTCTCAATCCCTATGTTTAAATGAATATATGCATTTTAAACAGAAGTATCTGCCTGGGGAATATTCCCTTCACAACCACAAGAGCTGCAGAAACTTGTGTGGATTGAAGGCAATTTAATTTTCACAAAAGTTATTAGTACTTTGGAACATGTGTGAGGTGCCCTCACACCTCATATTTTCTAAATGTACTCTAAGCATATTTTAACTGACCTTTGTAAAGGTTAGATAATACGTTCTCCATCATGATGCAAGGAAAAGTGGTGTACAGTTTAGAAATGGTCTTGACTCAGGGCACTTTGTGGTGTATCTAGGAAATCTATTTTTTATATTCACAGAAAAGGAAGTAGTTTCCAAGGTAATCCTCAATCTGAATATTATCTGGCACCAAAGGAGAATTAGGACTTGATGTACCTTGCCATCCTGTTCGACTTGTGTCAACTTGCGTGTATCAAGCCAATGCGCTGTGTGGTGCTAACCTACTAACCCCATATACCTCCAACATCAAATTTAAAGGCAGGCCATTGAGTGTGAGGCTATCTAAGATGGTTTGATTTACCCCCTGAGTTCAGTTAGAGGTTATGGGAGAGTACTATAAAATGGTTTCAAAGCAGTGACCTCCAGAAAATGGATAGAATTAGTAGGATCTCTTAAAATGCCTGGACTGGGGAATTATTATCAGTATGTTCATAATAACAACAAGAATCTTGTTCCTCATCATAAAAGAAAATGTACTGTAAAAAATAAGCGTGCTCCATCCTTTTATAAAATTAGTTCTCACACCATCACTAATCTAAACAATTCTGTCCGATAGGTCCTTTAATACATCAAGCTGGTTGGGCTAAAGAAACAATCCTTTTGTGACTCTTCTGTCTGTTCTGGAGACTTTTATGGTTATATTCTCTTTCCTCTACCTACCTTGGAGACCCAAAATACATAGAGGCATTTTGCTGTTCCTTATGAGACTGCAAAGTTATGGGGAAAGGACTGACAGTAGCACAGCTATATACCTATCAAAAAGTTAATCAGATATTTGATTCATGCTGCTTCCTCATTTTCTGATTTTTTTGATGCTTTAAGTGGTCAAGCAGAATGTGGCCTCACATTTGTTCTCTATTTTCTTAATTATTTCTATGCCAATTTGTGGTTAATAAATTATGTTTCAGTTCCTGAATCCTGAGTGATTCTTATAGAAATTAATTACTATTGATTGTTTCATCTGCTATTCTGCTGGAAAATGAAGCCAACAGTGAAAGCAGATGCTGGCTATTTTAAACTGATAGTTGAATTAACCTCACTGTGTTGAAGAGCAGCTAAGTAGTATTTGAGAGAGGCCTGAAGTAGTGCTTTGTTTATGAACGGGAGCAGCCTGGTACAGCAGTGATGAGGCAGCCATCCATCACTCCATTATGGTGTCAGTGCTGAGAGCTGCCTGAACTGTGTGCAGCTGGGGATGGATCAGCACTGGCCCTGCAGCATGTCTCCTGGAGAAGCCTGGAGGTGAAGGCTGGTGAAGTTGCAGTACACTTCTATAGGTCTCTAGACGGGTTGGCCTGGACAGTGGCCTGGAGAACAGGAAGTCTTTATGGGGCATGTATCAAGGGATGAGGTCTGCAGGGTATGCTATGGCACTACCTGCCACTGGTGACTAGGAATTGCTGTCCTTCTATAACGAACTAAATGCATCCCCTTCTACAGTGCTCTCCTGGTGTGCAGTGGATGACAGCCACGCAGCTAATTCTCTTATCCTTCAGGACAGAGCAGTTACAACCAGGATGCTTCCTGGGAAAAGCCCCTTGCTGTCTCCTGAGCTGTGCCTAGCAGTCCTTTGGGAGCTGTTACATGCTAATACATGCCAAGGGCTGTTCAAGCAGGGTGATCTCTGTATATTACATATCTTACTGTATGTACTGCATACTATGTACTACATATATTTCCTTTAAAACAGGTGTAGTGCAGAGTGACTTCTACACCTCAGATTTCTACCACAGTCAATTATCTAATGCCCCTTGAAAAAACTTCTTGAGATGCCTCGTTTGTTGTTGGCTTGTTTCATTATAGCAAGGCACCGTACTGAGCTGAGAACAGTGTGTAAGTTATGTACATTTCAACAAAGAGACATTGAAGCATGATTTAGGAAAAAAAAACTGCACTAAAGTTTTAACTCACTTTTGACATAACACAAATATTAATACAGTGAAACTGGGATACTAAAAAAAAAAATTAGTGTTAATAAGAAGTTAATTTCACTAACTCCAAGAGATTTCAGCTAAGTCCAGAATCATTTTAGCTTTATGTAGATTGGTGAATGGGTATTGATATTTTTTAAATAATTTCAGAAATCTCTGAAATATTGAGTAACATTTAGCCTATTATTTCAATTCTTCTCTAGTGCTTTTCAGACTTACTTTTTCCTGCCTAGACTGCAGTAGAGTGATAATGGGTTTCATCCTCTAACTCCAGGCTTTCTGGATAAGTGGGTTAATCTTAAGAGTCACTCCTCTGTCTTTGATAATTAAATGTATGATTGACTTGGTAGCATGCCATGTTTTGTGAATTGTGTGCTGAAGATTTGCCTCTAGGAGGAGCTGTTACTCCTGTTCGTTTAAAGAGTTAAACCACAATTTTATAGAGCTTTCATCAAGTTTTTTTTTTAGGTATCACAGAACAGAAAGTATCATTTTTTACTGACACTGCCAAGAATATATATAAGAGCTGAAAAAAAGGAGTCTGATGTGCCTGTCTCAAGTACTACATGGCCCCAGATTGGCATTCTCTTATACAATTTACTTCAAACACTTTTATGCATTCCTTCTTCTTTCACACCTGGGATATAAGAATTCTTAGAAGACAAGTACAGGCACAGTTTCATCCCTCTAATCTGGCAGTTGCCAAGAATATACAAATTCATTAATTCTTCTTAGAGGAAACTAAATGCACAAGTGTAGAACATTATGTATCGTCACTGGAAATTACTGAAGGATCTCCATCAAATGCATTGGAATACACAGAAGCAGAATTTAATTATACATATTTCAGACAGTGCTCTGATTAACTGATGGCTAATCATACTAGAAATTCCAAGAAATAGGAAAAAAATTGACAATTTTCTTTGACATGAATATATTTTTAAAGGAAAAAAGCTCGAGAAAAGATATCAACTTTAGCCAAATTAAAATTTTTATTTATTAAAAACCAATATATGAGAATATTTCATATTAAAGTATTTAGTATGTTTCTGAAAATAAAGCAGATGTAAATCCTGAAATATCTTTTTGAACTGAAATGTTCATTCTGAAATGATTATGACTGTTTACAAGGGTGAATAGTGATAGGATAAGGGGGAATGGTTTTAAACTGAGACGGGGACGTTTAGGTTAGATATTAGGAGGAAGTTTTTCACACAGAGGGTGGTGACGTACTGGAACAGGTTGCCCAAGGAGGTTGTGGATGCCCGATCTCTGGAGGCATTCGAGGCCAGGCTGGATGTGGCTCTGTGCAGCCTGGTCTGGTGGTTGGCGACCCTGCACATAGAAGGGGGTTGAAACTAGATGATCATTGTGGTCCTTTTCAACTCAGACCATTCAATGATTCCATGAAATATTAAAATGAAATATTCCAACTTTTTCAAAATTGTTTCTTCCTACAGACTAATATTCTTTTTTGAGGAAATTTCATTCTATCTAAATCTGTGTTTTAACAAAAAGGAGTCTAAAATATTTTTAATGCTTCTAGTCAGTGATTTTTATGCTTATTAGACACAGATAAATTTACTTCAACTGTAAATTAAAGTAATTGCACAAAAAATGCATGTGCAAATAAAGAATTAGTTTTCTTTCCTTTATTTAAATTTTATGTCATACCCACTGAAGCAATATTTCTTGTGGTTTATCACATCTTTAATAGAAAAAGGTTTGGACTAGTATCTTAATTGGTCATATATCTGCTAGCGTAAATTCTCCTTCAAGGGAGGACGTAGTAGGTGAGACATTCCATCACTGAGCACTATTTGCCATGAAGTAATTATTTTTTTAAATTTTGTTTTCTTTTAAGTTCTCCTTACATAATAGATAAATTTTGTCACTAACAAAATAAACTAAAATCTTTATGCCACAATTTAAGTTGGATTCCTTTTGTTTTTGTTTTTGTTTTGTTTTGTTTTGTTTGCATTTCCTAGGAGGTATGAGAGGCATAAAAAGCCAGTATGTACTTCCTAGGAATCACTGTAGAGCAATGTACTTCTGCAAGCATCACATCCTTTTATTCCATGTATCTTCCCTAAAGTATGTGGCAGAAGGGCAAGACAGATTAAGAGCATAGTTACATAGCGAAAAAGAATAGCCGCACTGGTATATTCCAGCTCTCTTATTTTGATCATTCTCTAAAGGTCATCTCCAGTTTGCTCAAGTCATTGCAACCTGCACATTAATCCATGATAAAATCATAGAAAAACATAGAACCAGCTTTTTGATTGTCTTTCATCAACTTATTCTGTTTAGTGTGAGTGAAGAACTTTGCTCAGTGTTTGCACAGCTTGTTTTGTAATATTGATCATTAAGAGCATTTGTATTTGCACCGAGTCATTTATTTCCCTATTTTCCATTCTCAGAGCTGATTTCGATGATTCTGCTACCTATTCAGCTGTTGCAACAAATATCCACGGGCAGGCATCAACTAATTGTGCTGTGGTTGTGAGAAGTAAGTACTAATTTATGGTTAAAATAAGAAATAATTATCATGTTCATGCTGTTGAATCTTTATTGTGTGTTTCACAGGGTACAGAGAGAGTGAAGAGCCTCACCCAGCTGGGATTATGCCCTTCCACTGTAAGCAATTTATAAAATTTTTGCTTAAGTAGTTTATATACCCTTATCATTATTAAGAGCCATAATAATGTTTTACATATGAGGAAATTAAATATAACTTGTTTTTTCTGATACCAATATGAGCTGTCCAGATGCTTTTCTTTCTCATTTGCATCTTTTGATCAGAATACATTATACTAGAGAGTTCCATTTTCTATTCAGATTAGACAGTAATCTGCTTGTGCCAACTACAATTTACTTAAGAATGTTTTCATTTTTTCATGCATAGTGCCACTGTCACATGATGTTTGCTTCACACATTTTGATGTCCAATTTCTGGAGAAATTTGGAGTCACCTTTGCAACTGAAGGTGAAACACTGACCCTTAAGTGTTCTGTGTTGGTCACCCCAGAGCTGAAAAGACTACGGCCTCGTGCTGAGTGGTATAGAGATGGTAAGTCGGTACACTGTATAGAAGCTGCATGGAAAATGCTGGAGAAGACTCTGATCAGTTTAGAACATGAAATTCACAAGTTTAATTTCAGAATTAAGCAAATAAGCTTTTCTAGTATGAATTTATGGACTTAATCTCTCTTTAGTGACGTGGTGTACCTATTCTTGAGCACACACAGCAAAGGAGGTAACCTCATATTATCTAATAAGATAATGGTTAAAATGTTTACTGACTAAATGGAAATCTAAAGTCACTTCCTCACATGAGTGCCCCATATTGTTTCAGTTTTCATCCACCATGACTTATTCTTAATCTACTGAACAACAAGACTGTTTGCCCTTTCAACAAGCCCTTTCAGATTAATACTTAATAATGCCTACATAATTCATTCTTGGTATGTAATGGATATGTAGATAGATCACACTATTTCCAAGAGGTGTAAAGTTATATCAAGTGGCAGAACTTGTTCCCAAATACAGCAGGAATTCATGAACTATGAATCTTTGCTGTGTGCTACAATTTCCTCTGTTGAATCGCTTGAAATCTGGAGGCAATGCATTAACATAAATTATGAGATGGTTAATAATTTGTAGAACATTGTGTGCTTTCAATGTTGTGATTTTTTTAGGACAATATTTAATTCTACTATTTTATGAAGACAATCTTTATTTTTCCTATTTTTGATTTTTGAGTTTATATTAATCAAGTAATAACAGTTGAATCCCTGATAAGGTTTTTTCTAATAATTATACATGTTTATTCAGTATTAATAATCTTCACATGAGTGAAGCTTATTGAGGTTGTCTACTAAACTCCTAGGGGTGTATAAGTCAACTGAATCAAATCCTCTAATGTGATTTGGGATTCAACAAACATGAATATGACGTCTACAATTCATGGTCCACCTAGAAGAATTTTAGATACTGCAAGAACTAAATCAAGATAATACTTCTGAAATGTCTATCCAATCTTAATAAGAGATGAGCTGGTAACTAGAGCTTTCTGATATTGATCTCTTGTGTAATATAAGCATTATAAAGTGATATGCACCAGCATTCTGCAGTTATTTATACTGTAATACAGAATATAAAGTTAAATTCAAAGGAAAAAATCACAGAGTGCACAACTGAGCTGATAGTACAACAGATCAAAATGCCTGATGAAGATGAACTTCAATTATATAAGAATTTTCAGAAGAATAATGTTTTAGGAAAAATCTCTCATACTGAAAACAGCAAGTGAAGGTTGACTTACACTGACTCTGAGGTGAACTCTTGATAAGTCTTGGTAGAAGTGATGGAACTGGAGCATAACAGAAGTGATGGAACTGGAGCGTAACATATCAGTGTACTAAAGATTTGATCACGACTGTGAGGCTTTGGTATTGTAATATCATTGTGATCACAGGTGCATAAATACCTTCCCTAGTAAAACCAGAGAATATGTTTGTGGCCTCTGAAATTTACTCTTCTCCTTGGCTTCTTTTGTCAACCATCCAGGCTGCATTAAAAAGAGACCTCTTGCTTTCTTAAAGGATTTAGTGTGTCTTTGGCCTTTTGTGAAGGAAAGTTTTTCTGCTCTTACCAAACACAACTACTTCCATAATTTCTGGTGTAAGGTGCACATGAACAGTGGGAATGGATGATTGTGGCCTTGACAGGCAATACAGGCTTGTTTGCAGTTTATATCAGTTAATTCTGGAGTGTCTGCCATTCCTCTCAGCTTGAAATGTATATAAGTGACCTTTTATTCAGAGGCGCTCATGGCTCAACTTCATTTCTTTCTTTAGGATTTTCCCCAGAACCCAGACACTAGTTAAAGATTCTAAGTGGAGATGTTTTCTGATTTCATTTAAAGTACTTCATGTCTCTCTGCATGAAGTGTCAGTTCCATTGTGACATGACAGAAAGGGGACAGGCAGATTTTCTAGGCAAGGATCTCATGATTAAGGATTCCATGGGAATAAATGTGACTAAATTTACTTTATACTCTTCTCTCTAGGAAGCTGTATGCTTAGATGATCACATAATTTACTGTTTTAGTAGCATGTTTTATTATCTGAATGTGTTATTTTTTATACCTTCCATGTAGTTCAACTGGTAGCTGAATCATCTGCACCAACATGCATTTAATCAATAGAATAATAAACATTTATAGATATTCATTTCCTTTACATATAATTATGCTGAATTGATTAGAATAAATTAATATGCAATAGGTCCTAGGGAAATAAAAAATAATCCAAGCAATTATTTAAAAAGTTAAGGTGAAGAAACTCCCTTGGCTAGCATAAAATATCCTGCTCGTTCTTTTTCTCAGGTTTCAGTAGGCAATCAGATTAATTTTCATTAATCATGGGTCACCATCTCTCACCTATGAGGAATTCAAATATAATTTCATTCACTGCTGAACAGACATGCCTTGAGGATTTAAATTCAGTGTATGCTTATAGCAACCCAGATTAAACAGAAATCTCATTTTTAAACTTGGAGAAAGAAATTGAGTAATCTGACATTTGACCTGAACAGGTTACAAAACCTATTAATAATGAAACAAAGTTCCACCCTACATTTATTACAGAGTATGGCAGGTTTTTATATAATTTTCTTCAAAATGTTGGTAATATTTTTCTCTGTCAGCATATTCAAAATAACAGTGATGAAAGTTCAGAGGTTTGCACTGTATAGTATAGTCTGAGACCTCATATTCTCAAATTCATTGAAGAAATATGCTTAGGGAGTCGCAAGTTACTTTCTGTAGAGTTTTCATGGCATCAAAGCACTGTCCCTCTGAATAAAGTTAGTATAAAGCTGGTGTACTTTTGCCTCTCATTAGCACAGGGTTACGCTAGGGCATTGTGCTGTTCAGTGTGCTAACGTGGGTCTTCTGTTCCAGATGTTCTGATAAAGGACTCCAAGTGGACAAAGCTGTATTTTGGAGAAGGCCAGGCAGCTCTGTCTTTCACTCATCTGAACAAAGATGATGAAGGTTTATACACCCTGCGAATGGTTACAAAAGGTGGAGTGAATGAATACAGTGCTTTCCTGTTTGTCAGAGGTAAGGTTTTCACCCCTTTCTTGGGAGAAATTTAAAATAGCAGTAGAAAGAGCAGTTTCGTTCAAAAACCCTATGCAATAAATGATGCAGAAAGAAAGGTGGCATGGTGGTATTTAACAGTAGTTTGATTTATATACTAGTTTGTACTAGACACAATACACTTGCTCTACATGAGTGAGAGCTTCAAGAAGTGCGTGATTCTTCTTGGAGAACGAGATACATCATTCTTGTAAAAAAACAGCTTATATCTTTCTTTAATTTCTCTTTTCCCAATAGGAAATGAATGTCTTTGCATGCTAACAGTCTGCGCTGTAGTTGTTTTATCTACATTACCAAGTGGGAACAAGCCTTGTTGGGCACACTCAAATTCTGGATGAGAAAGAAATATTCCCACTGACATACCAGGCACACTCAGCTTAATAAGCAGAAAAAGAAGCAAAGTAAGAAATTAGCTCATTGTAGAAATACAGTTTTCACAAGAGACATAGCTAAAAGAAAGATGAATGTGTTAAAATGGAATAAAGGTCAGAATTTGCCCTTGCATTTGCATACACAACTCTCTATGAAGGGAGAATGAGCTCCCATACGTACAGCTGTACAAAACTAAGTCTTTCTTTTTATTTATTTAATTTTTTTTTGATTGAAATGAAAATAACTGGCTGGTTAGTGCTTTCGTTCTCTTAAATACATTTGACCACATGCTTAGTCATTGCAAACTGGTGCAGCCACCCTGAAGCTGTTGGAGCTGCAGTAATTTTAAATCCATAGAGATCTGGGCTGATCTTGGAAAGATACTTGCAGAAGTGTCTTCCAGCCAATTTGTGTGGGGTGGAGAGGCATGAATGTTTTTTTGAGTGGCTGAGGTCCATCTTTCTTGTGGGACTAGCCCATAGGCTTCATCAGCTTTTCAATATATATTTAACAAGCCTCCCTGATCTCTCTGGAAACAATATGCAAAAGATTTTTACTTCCATTTGATTTCTAAAAAAGAAACTACCCAAGTGAAAAAAATGTTCACTAATTTATAGTAATTTTCCTAGAAAATATTCTCATGGTGGTGAGTTAATTTTAGGTACCTCAATGGTCCATTTTGCACTTCGTCTGATGCAAATGCATTCACATGCACAGAATCTTGGCCTTGAGCTATGTACTCCAGAGTCTGTGTGCCTTTTGTTTTCCTTTGTCTTGCCTATTTTTTTTCCCCTTTCATGTGTACCAGGACTGCAGCTTGACTGAATTTCAGCCACCTCAAAACTGATTGCTTTTCAATATGGGAAAATTATGTTCTCATTACCTAAGGATCCTCTTCTGAAATACTTCAGATTCAGCTGCAAGAAAAATGCATAAAGCAAATCTATGAGCATTTTTAAAGCATGTAGATTGTTATAAAATGACAGTACTTTTGGAACATATCTTGAGAAAATTTGAGAAAACACCAAGATTTAGGTTCAAATTAAACTTGTAACTTTTATTTGGTTATTTCAGAAAACAAACAAACAAACAAAAATCCATGAAAGAATACATTTGGACTTCCTACATGAATTTTTCATGTTATGGAAACCTTTCTTTGAAAGGAAAAAAATCTGTCAGTAGACTCCATTAGAAGCCTTGGGTCTATAGTCAATATCTCAAAAATGAAGCCGCATAAGGATATCTTAATGAAAGTACATTCATTACCTAGGCTTGTTGGTACTGTAAAATTTTATATGAAAAGCAGCCTTAGAAATGAATCAAGAGTTTGAAAAATTTTAATTCCCTGAGAGATTTATTTTCCTCAGCTATACGTTTGTTACTGAGTACCTTGGTCTGATCAGTAACCCATTTAGCTACAGCTCTCAGTAGGAAAGATCAAAAAACACATTCCAGAACATTTTTATCCATGTGGAGAGACAGATACAGGTCTGATTCATTAGCGCAGTGAATTAGAGTATGACAAAACTCTTTTTTGGCTCACATTCACATAAAAGACTAGCAGAGCAGCTGAAAATTTTCCTTTTTGCAGTTGTTGTGGATTTCACAATCAAAACGGATTTACTTTTATTTGTGATCCAGATGCTGATGCATTGATCGCGGGAGCACCAGGGGCTCCAATGGATGTTAAATGCCATGATGCTAACAGAGACTATGTTATCGTTACCTGGAAACCACCAAATACAACCACTCAGAACCCAGTCATTGGATATTTTGTTGACAAGTACGTAAGCATTGGGACTTACTTAGTTCTGTTTATTGTCAAAACCATGTACATTCTGAAGAATAAAAATGCCATTATATTCCCATGTACTTATGTTCTTTAGCTGGATTTCTATGCAGATCCCAGGCACTGTAAGTTGCCTACATTGCTAAATGTTTTCTGGAACATTTTTAGCTCTGATTTTCTAGTACTTTCCCAGGCAATCCTGGACACTATCTTGAAGATAGCAAGGACCAGGAGTCCTTCCCAGTAATCATTTGCAAGCATCCACTCTTTATCAGATAATGAAAATGCTCAATAGCTTTCATGTGGCCAAAACAGAGAATGGGCCCTGGCACTATTTGATTTATAAGAGTAGAATCTATGGGTACCTTGAATTAGATTTAGACTTTGTAGTCTGTATGCTGCAAAACCTGGAATCTAAGAATTATTACATTACCTTTTTGTTTTAGCCATAACTATGTTATAAGAGGGGCTTGAGGCATAGGCTCTTCAGAGCCAATAGTTTAAATCAGAATGGCACTTCTTTCTTTCCTCCAGTCTACAATGCATTTGGCTCACTTTCAGCTCAGTGCAGGCAGCCCAGGATCAGGGAGTCCAATTGTTATTTTGCATCTCTCTTTCACTGAAGTGCATGGTTGCCCCTTGCAGCCAAGGTAGAATATCTGACCTTTACTGTCTGAAGCTGACAGTCAGCTAAAAACATTACTGACATGATTTTACAATGTACAACATTCTGCACTTAAAAGCAACATTTATAGTTCATTGCTGTTTGCTACCCTGTAATTTAGGGTAGTTCAGAGACAACTGTCTGGAAATTGCTGGAAAATGTTGGTTTATGAATAGCAGTCAGCATGAAGAAATTAATTTAAAAACTGAGGACTCTACCAGTTATATCCATTTTGTGCAGTGAGTAGATCATAGTAATATTTCATCTATTTTGTATGTAATCTATCCAGCTGTTCTTTTTGACATTTTGCCTGGATTACTGCAGCATGAAGTAGCCTTTGATCACGACCCTGTTTTTGACGATACTGTCAGGGCAAAAGGCGGCCTTCTCCATTAAAGTTTATAGTAGTAGGAGGAAAAATGTGTGGGCATACAGTGGAGCCAGTATGTGGACATCACTGTGCTTCTTGATGACTCCTGCAGTCATCTGCAGTAACTAAACCACTGTCAGAGAGAAAAGCCTGTTTGATTAAAATATGACAAGAATGAGACAGAAAAGATTAGGTGAAAGTTGCAATTTCAGCATGTTCTGTAGAGATACGTATAAAAATAAAAGTGGAATAACTTATGCCTTATATGGCAAGGTAGAGAAAGAACTAAATGGAAGCACAGAGAGTTGACAAGGACAAAAACAACCCACAACCATGCAAGAAAAATGGCATTCACAATTGCATTATGAATAAATATGAACAAGGTGAACACTGGTTACCTGATGTGAAGAAATCATATGAAGTGTGTAGCTTTCATTAATAAGTGATAGTTCAGTGGCTTTTGTGAATCTGACTTGGTGTGTGTGGGATGCTGTATTTCTATTGTGGAACAACACTGATAAATGCTGTCTTCTGCTACTTCAAGATGTGAAGTAGGTTTGGAGAACTGGGTCCAGTGCAATGATGCACCTGTAAAAATCTGCAAGTATCCTGTGACTGGTCTTTGTGAAGGACGGTCTTACATCTTCCGTGTGAGAGCAGTGAACAGTGCTGGCATTAGCAGGCCTTCTCGAGTCTCTGAACCAGTTGCAGCTCTTGACCCCGTTGACCTGGAAAGAACACAAAGTAGGTTGTACAAGGCTGGAACACATATTGAATATTTGATCTAACTTTTTTTCAGATTCTGCTCGTTTAAGTAAGCTCAGGAGCAGCATTTGCTTCTTCCTTTGAATGAATATCTCACTAGTTTCAAGGTTGGGGGGATATAAATGGAATGCCAAGATCCGCATGGACAATCCCTGGGGATTCTATCTCAGTTATTGTTGATAAGCATTAAGTATAAACAAGATGAATTACTACAAAGAACAGTGTTTTCAGAAGAGACAGTATGCCCTGGCAGCTTGTATCATTTGCAATGTGAAATGGGCCCAGAGGTCTCATAATCTTCTATGTTTGCTAGCAGCAACATTTGGAAAAGTAGTTGAATATGCCTGCTTTAGAAAAAAATAGAAATGGAATTATGATATAAATTCATCAATCCATGGACTGCTGTATTTATCCACAACTTTTTTTTCACCTCAGAGAAGTGCCAGTACTGGCACAAAGCTCCCCTGCTACTGGTTGACCTATCTGATATTATCACTTTTCTGGCAGATGGAAAAAGTCAATCTAATTGAAAAAAAATAACAACAAAAGCCTTTCTGAATGCTGGTCTTATGCTAAAGGCCTCTAGAGTCTGCAGAGAAGCCTTATGAGAGCTTCTCCATGAGAAGAGTCAGAAGAGTGTTTTGCTCTGGGGACTACTTTTATTCCATATATCATCTATTTGTGCACCTTCAGTTTTGTGTGCTCCTTTTATGTAGAAAGGAATTAAACTGATTATGAAGATGGCAGACCACTGTCCCAGTATAGTCTGTAAAACCTGAGCTGAATATACTCTTTCCATTGGCTTTATGACTAATTCCTATAGCAAAATTCCAAATCACAATACAATTGTGACAGAATAGAATAAAACTATTGTGACTATGGTTCTTACAGTTTATCACATCATAAATAGTAGTGTCTTGCTCAGTTTACCTATGAAAGTGAATGAAGCAGCGTATGACTTTCAGTTGATAATAAAATTATGGAAATAGAAGTACACAGGCTTTTTAATAGATGATGCACAGTAATTCGCAACATTTACAAATATGTTAAACAGAATATTTTGCTTAACAGCTGTTCATGTGGATGAAGGGAGAAAGATTGTTATCAGAAAAGATGACCTTGAAGGTATGTTATGTTTCTGTGATTTCATTTTGTCTGTTTTAATCCCAGGAATTTAGCATTGTAATTTGAAACAGCTTGAAAAGAAATCCTCCTAGTGAATAAATGCTTTATAATAATAAATATAGTCAGATATTTTGGCTTGCGAGCCTGAGCAAACACAAGGACAGACAGCACCACACTCTTGACTGCACTAATTGCATTAAGTGCTGATAATATCTCCTCACCTTTTGCTTTGGCTAGTGCTAGGCTGCATTTAAACAACTTAATATTGCATTTAATCACTCACATTTCCCTTCCATGCATGCTGCTAGGAGCTAAATATAGTTTTTTCGACTACATTTGGTGACCTGAGCAAGTTGTTTCTGTTTTCTTAAAAAAAAAAAAAAAAAGAAAGAAAAGAAAAAAAACCACCAACCACATACATAATCCATCGTGATTATGTAATTAATATATCTTTCTCTGAATGGAGATGATGTTGTTAAGGCTAAGGTTATGGACTGGACATTGTTTTTGTCAGGAGAACTGAAGAGATCACTGCCAGCTTTTGAGATAAAGCCCAAATTTCTTCCATCTTTGGTTGTTTCTATATGCCATGGTTTATTATTTTTTTTTTTTTTTTGCTTGGATAATGATCTTCTTTTTCCTTAAACTGTCAAAAATGTTAACTATAATAGCTCTATATATATAAAAAAATCTACTGTCTTTAGCAAAGTAAGCTTATAAAGTTGTAATTCCAATAAGAAATTAATAAAAGAAAATCCACCTGAGAATAGGTGCAATCGAATGGCGAATTTGAAGTTTTTCTCCAGTGCACAGGTAGGACAGATGAAATTATTCTATTTTGGCCATGGTACCCTAAATGAATTTTTGTGGATATTATAGAATCAAAATTACATTATAGAATCGGAATATGTTTGTCTGATTTTTTTTTTCTTTTACTTCAAAATACATATTCCTCCTTTCAGGATTACTTGAGAATGGTCATGGGAGTTAAGCAGCCAGTCTGGTATAGGAATATGGATATAATAGGATAGGAATAATGATATTTGGATTTCTGTATCATTATTTCTTCAAATTTAGTAAAAGAATATGATTCAGATAGATCACTAGTTTCATTTGTGAAACTGGAGAACACTACTGAAAAATGGATCTCATAGACCACAAACAGATCTCTTTTTTAGTGCCTGGTGACCTCTTGTTCTGAGAGAGGGCTGTATCATCATGTTATACCATTAGAAACTGCCAGCTTTGTTTTTTCAAGAATGTAAAAAAATATAATGAGTTACGTAAAACCAATTGGAAGCCTTTTGACTACACACAGTGTTTTGCAAATTGTTATTTTTAATGTTTAAAATTGTTTTCTTGATTGCAAGTCAGCAATTTTGTCTTAGACTCACCTGATTCATGTGCCTTTCTTGAAGAAAAAGTATCTGCAGGCAATCAAATACTAGAAAACACTAAGAAAAAATACGTTCTCTTGGGGTATGCCACAACGTTGTTTCTGCAATTTAAAGATTACTATTAAAACACATTTCTCTTTTTTTGTTGTTGAAATCTGGAAATTTAGGGTACATGTGCTCCCTGTTAGTACGAGAAATGGGTAAACTGACCTTAAAGCAACAAAAATTTTTCCTTTTGTAAGCCTTAAAAGAATAAAATATTTGCAGTTGAACATGTTTCTGAACAGTTTCTGAACTGTCATCAAGAGGAAGCTTCATTCAGAGATGTATAGCTATGTCTGAAGCGTTCCTGCATAGGTCTGGGCTTTACAGCACTGTAATCCTACTGGCATGGAAACTGGCTTCTTCTCATGCTGTGGAGGGTGACAGTGGAAGAGCCATGCTGAATTCCTTCAGCCTGGAACTGGGCATGCAGGTCCTGCCTCACCTTCCTGGTAGCCCTGCAGAGCAAGAAGGGAGAGGGTTATGGTTAGGTCATTCCAACTGGTAGAGTCACCTGTCAACTGGTAGAGGCTCTACAGTTTTTAGAAATGCTTTAGGCTGGCCGGTAATACCATTGCATTATACTGTAGTGAGTTCTCTTTCCTTTCCTGCTTTCCACTTTGTTTTAAGCTGTGTCTCTCCTTCCTGTTCTTCTTTTGCAGATATCCTCTAGTTGAAGTTCTTGTATTAACACACTGGGCTTCTGTCTTTGATCAAGAAATATCTTATTTGCATATATGAGCAGATTTTTCCAAGGCATTCTGCCCAGCAGATAAAAATAATTCAGATGTGATGAAAGAGAAAAAATATGTGACAAATGCACAGCTTGTCAGGGACATATTTAACTTTTACTGAAAAAGTAAATAAGCAACTCAATTCCTCAAAATGGAATTGAAGTGAGCAAGTGCACTGCAAGTATGATATCATAGCTGAGATTGTGCTGCAGGGTGGGAGGTCAGAAAGATGAGCTGTAGCATGAGCTGACTCTGAGGTTAATCCACTGTTTTACACTTGCTATGCTTATTACTCTTCCAGGCGATATTCAGATTCCAGGCCCTCCCACCAATGTACATGCTTCAGAAATCAGCAAAACATATGTTGTGCTCAGCTGGGATCCACCTGTTCCTCGTGGCAGGGAGCCACTGACGTATTTCATTGAGAAGGTAGTGTACTGTACAGAGGCATTTGATGATGAAGGGTTTCATTGCCACATGCAGTTATATTCAACTCATTTTTAGAGCTGCAGAACGAACAATTAAACTAGCACTTTCTGAAGTCTCGCAGGATTTAGTGATGGGATGTTAGAGAAGCCTGGACAATCAAATGATTTAATGAATATTGAAATTCAAGGTTTGGGGAAAAGGTTACCACTCTGCAATTTGATTACTGCTGTCTGAAGTGAGAACAAACTACATGTGTAAGGCAGCAGTTTAATGGAAAAAAAGCCATCTTATATTTCATATCCCTATAGACAAGACTGCCAGTTTTCACCTTGCCTGTATTAAAGGAGATGTTATGCTAGTCTTGCAAAGAAGCAAGGAAAAAGCAGTGACTCATAACTTGATACCCACTTTTCTTTTTGTATGCTTACTTCACCCTCTGCTATAACCAAATATTTCCAGTTTATTCCCTATAAGGCCAGTAGCTGTGTCTCTCAGATTCACTATTGCCCATCAATCTTTTTTGTTGCCTTCCTCTTCCCTTGAAGTTGATAGGGAATTTTGTTGATCACAGTAGATGTTTGTTCTCCCCTGTGGCCTACAGAGATTTAGATACAGCTGCCCCCAAGTCAGGTATCTAAATTATGTTGAAATACAGCCAGACGTTGTAGTCTTTCTTCCTTGCAATGTTTTGCCATCACTTCTGTAAGTAAATTGGACCTCACACCTGACCTCTAAAACTCCTACATGCGAAGCTATATTTAGTTTTTATGAATGATGTCTCTAGCATATGCCTCCTCTTAACGATTCACAAACAGTGAAACCATCCATAAAACTACCACATGCTCAGTTTCCATCTTAAATATTGTGACAACATTTTCTTAGGACCTTACTGTGCAAGCTTTTTCTTTTCGAAACTGCTCAGCACATTCCTTTGAAGTTCATTTCTTAGCCAATCATTCTGTGAGTATTTTGGCACTTTTTGCAGCCTACCATTCTGCTTTTCCCTTCTAAGTCACTTTGAAATCTCCACTTCCAGAGCCCTTCAGCTCTACTTTATCAGTATATATTGCCGTCTGGGTGCTATAACATGAAGATCACTCACAAGATTTACCAGAAAGTATGTTTACGATTTCTCCCTTTCTGCTTTTCACATTCAGGAAAACTAATGACAAATTCCATAGAAATAAATGTTTTGTTTTCCCTCTATGCAACAAAGTATCATGTTATTTCTTATTTGTACTTATGCCTGGATGTAAATATCTGCTCTTATGTATAAATATAATGCAATTTAAACTAAGAATTTTGAATTAGGTCTTTCTTCTGTATTGGTAAATCAACTGAAAGTATTTTTTGATCTCCAACTATGGTTTCCACGAAAAAAAACAACTGACCAAACAAACAAACAAACAAAAAAAAACCCAAAAACCAAAAAACCTGACACCAAAGCATGCTTTCAATCACAGTCTGACAGAAAGTATAGGATTTATCTTAAGTTTAGCTGCCTATAATTTGAGTAATTTACCTTCACTTTTCTGTAGCAGTGAAAGAGAAACCAAAACTTTGTTTGTATTAGATAATGACTTGGATGAGGTGAGACCCGAAAATACCTACTTGTTTCCAGAACATGCAGAACTCTTCAAGATGAAAAGCTGGGATGAAAGTTTCTACTGAGTGGACATTAAGATTTAATTGAATTTCAGTATAATTGTGAATTTGAAAATACAGATATCTGCATATTTTAAAGGCAACGCTTTATATAGCTTCAGAAACTGTACGGCAGTGGCAGAAAGGAACAAATGAGTCTTAATTAAATGCCAAACTTACTGAGAGAAACTGAGAATGAAAACTAAAAGGCTATTATTATTAAGAAAAAAAGAGAGTTCATTACACTAATTAATACTTGACTGTAAAATTCTTTGGCATACAGATAACTTGTGTAAGTGAATATCCCAATCAGTACGTAAGTGTATGTTTGGTTTTTGCTTTGCACAGTCATTTGATAATTTAGGAAAGCTTGATAATTTAGGAAAGCACATTTTCTAATTAATTTCAAATAAAGAAATCTCTGCCCTGAGTAATAAAAGGAGTTTTTAAAGGCCTCAGGAAACACAAATTGAAAGTGAATTCAGCATAGCAATGTTCCCTTAAAGCCTTTCTAACACATATATTGGATCAAAATGCAGGGTTAAATATGATATTGATTCTTGCCTCTATGAAACCGAAATGCAGCTATTTATGTTTTTCATTCCAAAAACTAAAATAAAATAAAGTTGAGATTTTCCATCTTATTAAAGAAGAAAATGTTACTTTTTTTTCTTTTTTGCTGTAGACAACAATAGATGAATTTAGTGTGTATAAAGGAAGATTTTGATACATGGGCTCCAGATGTTTACTTTTTTATTATTTACCTATAGTAAGCCTTGTAATGTACAGGATAGTTTCCAAGGACCCATGAAACATGATCTCTTCTGTGAGAAGTCTGCAGTCTATTAAATTTTGTTTTTGGACTCTTTGCTTGATAATTTATGAAAATTTAATTTTTATGCATGTTTCTGTGTTGGAAGGCAATTTATTTACGCTATTTACTGGGCACTTGCATTTTACTAAACATATTGAACTACAATATGATTAATCTTTGTTTTGGGTCAAGAAATTACCTGGGGAATCCAATGGCAGAACTTTCTGAGAGTGCTGGTTTGCTGGCTCTCTTCTATGTGTAGTTATAATACTAACTAGCTCAGCAACTATACCAAAAGCAGTATAACAGAGAGTATTCAAAAGTAATTATTTAATTTGATGAATGATTCTAGGGATGTGACCTTTCTAAACAGAGTACATAAATATATGGCAGACTGTAAAGTAACCTCACACCACAACATACTTTTCTGCTTAATCTGGGTTATACTGAACCTTTGGGTGTTCAAATAAATTTTACAGAGCATGAGACCTTCGGGACCAATCTTTTGGGACTAATCATAGCTCACAGTCATGGCCCTAAATGAAGGTTAGCTATATGTACAAGAGCCCATATATTGAAGTCTAGACAGATAGGGAGACAATGAAGTACTCAGACCTTTCTTGTAGAGTAATTGAATGCACAAGTTATGAGAATTTGCATATGCTAAAGTAGGGCATTTGAGAATAATCATCATCCATTAGTTCATGAACAAATTCATGGCAGGGTGCAATATAGCAATATGCTTGTTTTTGACAGTTCCCAGAAGTGATTTGCAGATTTTTATTTCTTTTTTTTTTTCTGTTTTCTTTTTTTCCAGTCTATGGTTGGCAGTGGAAGCTGGCAAAGAGTCAATGCACAGGTTGCTGTAAAATCTCCTCGCTATGCAGTGTTTGACCTTGCAGAAGGAAAACCGTATGTCTTCCGAGTCTTGTCAGCAAACAAGCATGGCATCAGTGATCCATCTGAAATCACAGAACCTATTCAACCACAGGATACTGTTGGTAAGGCATTAATTGTAAGGCATTAATATTAAATACCATTGATATTGTATTGTACAAAATATAATGAGACAACTACCACTGTAATTAAATTAGTCTGATTACAATAATAGTAATCAAATTAATTTGTGTTCAATATTGCAGAATTTAAAAAAGACCAAGTTGTTAAATTTTGAAAGCGTTCCGAAATCTTTGATACTGATGAGAACAATAGTTCCTAAAAAGTTAAGTGAATTTTAGTTAGTCATTCCTCATAGTGCTCTCGACATGTGACTTGTCGAAAGATAACATGGGTTATCACTAACTTGGATAATTACTTTGTCTAGCTCAGGAAATTACATACTACTTAATTTCCTACATTTTCAGCTTGATAAGGTAGCCTTTCCTTTCTTTCCTAGTATTCTAAGTTGCAAATTACATCTGGTGCAGAATTCCTGTGGCATGCAGATGATTAGATTTCAGTGATGGGGAAAGATGCATCTTCTTGGTCAATGGTAACATTCCACATGAAAATGAAGTTTGTGTTTTGGGGCCACATTCAATGACACAAGTGAAAATTTAGGGAGTGGTTATTCCTCTTGTTACTTAAATATCTGGTCTACTCTTGAGGTTTAGCAAAGCTTAAATGTGACAGCCTCATGTATTGACAGCTGTTACCTTCAAAGAACGTAACTTGTTAGTACACTTGCTAGAAGTTGAAAAAGTTATTACATCTGATATACCACATGCAATAAATATTGACAGATGTAGCCTTCTTAACATTTACCATAATTTTTAAAACCACTCTCTTTTTTCTCGATGTCTTACTATACAAAATGAAATAAAATCATCTTTTGCTTTTATGTATTCTTGATTTGATATTTCATTAATGAATAAAAAGTATTTAAACTATTCAACATTCCCTAAAGTAGGAAATAATAACGCTGTATTTATTTAACTTAGTACAGAAAATAGACTACCCCTTAGAAGTTAACACAAGAAGTTCTGAATAAATCATCATTACAGTTGAAAGCAGAAAGCAGATGATTTTATTTTAAAGAGAAACTGCAGGAGTACTTGCAGAGATGGAGTTAACCACCTGAGCTAAAATGTATCAGATACACATGATTTCATTCAGTTTCTGGAACAGCATTCCTAAGGGTAGCTGAGACAACTTCATGGGACTGCTAAACATTATGTACAGATTATGGGATGGCTTTTTCTCTTGAGTGAAAACTAGAGGGAAAAAGAAGTATGCGAGGCCATCGAAAATGACATAACTGAATTGAGTGGTAGAAGGGAATTGAATTTGAGACTTACGTCTAAATTTAAGTAGATTTATGTAGCCATCTATATAGGTGCTCTGGATTTCTCTCCTCTCATACTAAAATATAAATCATATAACAAAAATAACATAGCAGGAAAAACCATAGCCAAAGTAATTTAATATGGTATAAATGTACAGCATTGAGTCTACTTTCACTTATTTTTATTTTAATGTGTTTCATAATAATACATATTTTTCTCTTTTTCTTAGTTGTCCCATCAGCACCTGGTCGGGTAGTTGCCACAAGGAATACAAGAACATCAGTTGTAGTCCAATGGGACAAACCAAAACACGAAGAGAATTTGTATGGCTACTACATTGACTATTCTGTGCTGGGATCAAATCATTGGGAACCTGCTAACCACAAACCTATTAACTATAGCAGGTACTGACAATACTTCTGTATTTTGGGGAGATTTAAAAACTGTAGTTAGTTTTAATTCAGTTTAACTACTAAGCAATGGTGTTCTCATAGTTGTGAATGATGAGTGTGAGGAAAAATAGTCTGCAGATTCTGAGCTAAACTATGCTGGGCAGACTCTTCCTTCCCTTGTCCACCTTTCTATTCCATCTAAACGGGAGGCATTTTTATCTATTTGATTAATCATAAAATAAGGTTCTGCAGGCGTGATTCTGAATGTCTTGAGCATGAGAAAGCATAAGTCTTAAAGTCTCAGTTATGTTATAAAACGGACAGACCTGATGCACCTGAGAGAAAGTATGAGGAGAAGAAGGGACTCATAAACTTCACAGATTAGTTCTCTTAGGAGCTCAGAGTACATGGACATCAGGGCAAAAAGGGCAAGCTGTATCTGCTATAATGGGCATCCTGTGCCAAAGCCTCATCACTCTTTCAGAGAAGAAGCTTTCCTTAATTATCCAACCTGAACCTCCTCTGGTGCAACTTGAGGCTGTTCCTTTTCATCCTATCATTAGTTACTTGAAAGAAGAGATTAGCCCCTACTTCACCAGAACCTCTTTTGAGGTAGTTGTAGAGTGTGATAACGTCTTCACTTTTCTTCAGACTAAACAATCACAGTTCCCTAAAGCTGATCCTCCTAAGGCTTGTTCTCCAGTCCTTTCAATGGCTTCACTGCCCTTCTTTGGACACAGATCTCCGAGATCTCCAAGGTGGACGCTCTGCAACCCCTCCAGAAAAACCTGTGCCAGTGCTCTATCACCAGCGCAGCACAGAATGCATCATGGTGTTCAGCAGGAACCTCCTATGTTCCAGTTTGTGTTGATTGCCTTTTGTTCTGTCACTGGGCACCACTGAGAAGAGGCTGTCTTTGTCCACTCTGCACCTCACATTCAGAAATTTATAAATATTGATGAGATCCCCTGAGTCTTTTCTTCTCCAGCCTGAACAATCCCAAGTCTCTCAGCCTCTTCTCATAGGAGAGATGCTCTAATCCTCTGACAATCTTGATAACCCTACTCTGGGCCCTTTCCAGTAGGTCCACATGTTTCTTAAGTTTAAATGTGTAAGGCATATTTTCTTATGGGTTTATAACAAGCACATCATATTCTTTAGTATATTTTGTCAGTTACTAATTAATTTTGAGTGACTTTGTGTTCTGCTGAATCCTTTGATAAAGTAATTTGCTGAGAAAAAGTAGATGACTAACTGTTGGTCAAAAGGGTAGGGACAGAACAAAAGTAAGAAAATAGTGAATCCGTCCTGCGCTGAGATATTTGTGACTATTCTAATGCTACAGTAATTGCCCAGAACCTTATAACGTAACTGAAAGCTTCTTTGGATGGTTACTACGAAAATGAAGTGAAAACTATAGTGTCTTCCAAGAATAGATTAGAATTTGGCAAACCAATATTCACATGAAAGATACTACAGTTGGCATGATTCCATCCAGTAGATCAGCACTAGCAATTCAATATGAATCCTCTGGCTGTTTTTCCAGTGTTATATCCAAATACATTGTATTCAATCATAAAATTATATTTCAGTTTCCCTCCTGGAAGTATTTTCCTTTGTGAAGTATTCATGTTGAATTTATGATTGTCAAGATTTCATGTTACAGCAAAGAATGGTTTTATAGGATATATTGAAAAAATGTAATGCTATTTTTGTTTTTTAAACACAGATTTGTTGTTCATGGTTTGGAAACTGGTGAACAGTACATCTTCCGTGTGAAAGCTGTGAATGCTGTAGGATTCAGTGAAAACTCACAGGAGTCAGAGGCTATAAAAGTACAAGCAGCCCTTAGTAAGTACAAATTGGTGCAACTAAACTTCTTGTTGAATGTAACTCATTAAAGAAACAACCAGCTCATTTACTATAACAGTATATTTCGTAGCCATTGAACACATTTCCTCACTGAAGTTTATATTTTAGGATGTGGCTGCTGCACAAAGAAAAGATGATATTAAAAGCAAAAGTTATTCATACAGACTTAGAAATATTGGGTCAGATTCATTATAATGCCCAGGATTCCTGCAGTTCCTCATCTGTAAGAAATAGTAAATCTTGATGATGTTCGGCAGTAGCTTCTGGGTGACGTGGAGTGGTGTAAATTAGTTTAGAATGGAATCTGCTCAAATTAGAGAGCTTTGGAAAACTTTATTAGTATGTGGCTGGACTAAACAGAAAATTGCCTTGGGCTGTTCAAGGTCAGAAAGCAATCTGCCTCCTCTTGTACCCTGCAAGCAAAATTCCTGTGTGAGAACCCATGGTTCTACTTCCAGTAGGAATGACACATGGAGAGTACAGGGCTGAAAAAATGTTTAGAACATAAAGTATACAGATTTGGGCAATTTTCATTTCTTCACTGTTTCAGTTTCTCACTGAAATACTTAAAATGGATCAACTACTGCCCAGCCAAATGGCCTGCACTTCTTAGGGAAGACCAACAAATAACCTTGTCAAAAATACTCTAGAAGTTTTACAATTCAGAACAAATATTAAAGGATGCCTTCCTAACTTTGCATGAGATTTTACTGACAAATCTACTCTTGAATTTTTTTTAGGGCGAAGTCTGTCTCATATGGGTAGGTGGGGCACAAGCTCATTTATATTTGTCACTCATATGTCATAAATGCACTCACACCTTTTACTTTGTCACTGTATGTTTTGAAATGAGAGTTGCATGTAGTATGTCACCAAACACAGAGCAAACAGACATGATAAGAACATACAGGATGTGAATGGCTTTAATCCATTTTAGTTGTCTTAAAAGAAATTTAGCTTAACTGTTCGTAAGGGACTTACATAGTTCACTACAAAAGTAATGTCTCATTTATTTCCATGGAAAATTCAGTGAATACAAAGAGCACAACAACAATATTTGATAGATCAAATTCTCAGCTACAAAACACTGATTTTCAGCACGTTCACCACCATTAGCTATGCGTTTTCACGAGTGTTGAAGAAGAGCCTGAATGTCACGCTTGTAAAAATTTGGACCAGCAGAGGTGACGCGCTGTTGCTGTCACCACTGCTGAAATGCACCACCCAATGCTGCACTGTGCTCACATCCACTGTTGTGTCTCCAGAAACGTTCAGCAAGTGTCGATGAATGTCAACCTTCATCTATTTCTTCTTACCACCTCCAGAGAGGCCAGGACAATAGGCAGTTGTTCCATACAGGAGCTTCCATAATTATGTTTGGAGATGAAATTAATTTTGATTTTTTTTTTTTTATAGCTTGCCCATCATATCCTCATGGCATCACACTTCTGAACTGCGATGGTCATTCAATGACCCTTGGCTGGAAAGCACCAAAGTATAGTGGAGGCTCCCCAGTCCTTGGTTATTATATGGATAAACGGGAAGCTAACCATAAAAATTGGCATGAAGTCAATTCTTCCCTTATTAGCCAGACAATTTATACGGTTGGTACTTTTTAATCCTTAACTTTCTGGACTTGGTTTGTACTAATTCTTTGCTCTTGGCAGAGTTCTACTTTTATGTAGATAAATTATTTAAATTTACTTACTACAATGCTAGCAGGCCATTCCACTGTGTATTTTGGGATGTAGAAAGCGTGAAAGGTGGAGTAGAGACACAGTAAATCAGCATCATCGTTACTATGAAATGGAAAGACTGATATGGCCATTTAGATGAGGAAATTTTGAAGAAAAATTTGCAAAGTGAATTCCAGAATGAGTTATAGAACACTTCATAAAATGAATACGGTTTTCACTAATGAGTAGCATGTTTATCACCACTGTAGTAACAGCCAGAGAAAGGATAGCAGTATTTAGTAGGACAGATAATCATGCTGTCTGTAGAACTGGGAACTTGAAATGGAGATGGGCTGAAAACAAATCTAATGAGCTCCTGTTCTTTCTCTCAACTTTTGCCTGCACCTGGAAATAGGAGTATATAATAAACCTACCATTATATCTAATACCTTCCTTTCCAGTGTACCAGATCAGTAATATTAGTTTTGAGATAAATTGTATCTGGTAGCTCCTATAATTTATTCAGTTGGTTAACAGAAGAAATTCCTAGTTAACTTGAATGAGGAAAGATTAGGAAGATAGGATATAGCAAGTAATTAATCAATATGATGCTTATTAAACAATCAGATTTTTTTTCTTAAAGAAATTCTTGAAATTATCTCTGCAAGCCGGCAAATTGTCTGCCAAGGAATAAATGAGTCTTTAGGAAAAATTTGACACTAAAGTAAAAAATACTGCTGGTGAATTTGGAAAGAATTTTTCATGCATAGAAGGCAGTCAGCAATGCTCAAGTACACATATGTTTGTGATTGAGTTTGTAACTGGCGTCTCTGACACAGCAGACAGAGAATGGGTAGTGAGAAATAAAACAGGGTAGATAGGATAGACTAGAAATGGCAGAGCTAAACAATGCTTTTCTGATATTTTCAATTTTTAACTCATTTGTAAACATATGAGTTATTAAGGGAAAACATTCAGAGCTTAATCTGATATTTAAGTCTCCATCTTGCTAGTAGCTGGATTTGTACCTGAAGGTGTATCTTCATACATTATTTTTGTGGACTGGAATCTGAAATACTTAAGGGAAATAAAAGCAAGACAGCTTTTAGTAGTCCAGAGTATTTTATGACACTGCAATCAGACAAAACCCTCAGATACACAGTGTAGCACCAGGAAACCACTGAAGTGTAACTGCCTCCGATTAAATAATTCTATGGGAGCCCACAAATATTCTTTCCTTAACAACCTGGGATTTCAAAGTCATATTTACTGGCTGAATTATTGTTGTAAATTACAGTATATTGCTCTTTATTGTCAAACAATCCTGTCTAAACTGTATCAGTGCACAGCTTTACTTAGCTTAATCTGTTTGCTTTGATCTTGCATCTAATGCTCAGATTATCATCCCATCGTATATTTGTTCCCCTAAAGAATATCACACTAAAATCTTTTTTTTTTTTTTTTTAAATCTCATGTTTTCCCAGAGAATGCAGCATAGTTTGTTTAATCATGAAAATTCAAAACTGTTCAGTATCTGTACCAGAATTACTGGTAAAGGAAGGAGGTACTCAGGGTGTCAAGATTGCCTTACAGATTGCATACACTGATCTCAAAATCTGAGATAATGATGTGAAGACACACTCACTGAATGTCTGGTTTCACTTACCAGGCAGAGAGGTAGCATGGATTCTGCTTATCCCATTTCCAGTGCTTACTTCCTCACTATTTAACGATAAGTAATGTTGAGAAAAACACATATGAGAGCAAGAAGAAAAATTGCCAAGAGACAGTCTTTCCCAAAGTTATAACCACATACTACAGGTATTAGTTTCTCATTGTTTCCCTCTCTTCTCTGGTCAATCAAATATGACCTCTCTAGACCAAAGAAACGTTTGAGCTCTTAAGCGAATGATATATAAATATTACAAGAAACTATCTTCCAAATGCTTCTCCCTAAGTATCTGTTGGTGGCCATTCATTACTTGGGTTCTCTGGACCTTTTTGCTCTAACCTTTTGCAGCCTCTCATGTCAAAATGTTGATACTTCTAGGGTGATGTGTTTGAAAGCATGGAAGTACAGCCTATATATATAATACCATAGCATGTTTGGGTTAAGAGTAAAATCCCTAGGTTAGAGCCTGCCAGTACTCTAGGCACAGCAGTTAATCCTGATAATGAATTAACCAATGGTAGAATGCTTATTTTTAACTATTTCACGTTTAAACACAATAAGTCATAGCTTTTGATTTGTTTTCTCCATAAAGGTAGAGAATTTGACAGAAGATGCTTTCTATGAGTTCAAAATTGCTGCTGCAAATGTGGTTGGAATAGGTCATCCTTCAGATCCCAGTGAGCACTTTAAGTGTAAAGCCTGGACTATGCCAGAACCTGGTAAGTCTATTAGTTTCTTATGGATTAAGTTTACAATAAGCTCCTTATACAACCCACGTAATGCTCTAGTAAAACTATTTGATGTCTTTTCTTTCATTTGTGCCAAACTACCAAAATCTTCTATTAAAAACTGTCTCTGGATTTCCACTGATGACAGCAGATGCTCTAAGAAGTGAATGATCTTTACTTAGCTTGCTAAATATCACTTTCATTTACTGTCTGTGTTAGAACAAAAAAAAATCTCAGCCGTTATTGTATGTTTTTATTACCATCATCTTTTTAGCTCTGGGCTATGAGCTCTATCTCACTCTCTCCTTTAGGGCAACGTACAGTCATCCTAGCACAATAATTGGAATCTATTATAACTATTTCTGGAGTTTCAGACTCTCAGACTGGGATACTGATCATAAATAAGAATCAGCAGGGACCTGTTTCTTGGCCTAAAGGAAAGTAGCACAGCATTCCTCGCAACTTATAGCTAAACTCTCACAGTCTCAATTACTGTGCCCCCCTTCTTTATTTATGTGATTATGCAGATTGTACCCAGGTGTTACCTGACAGATTGTTATTAACCAGGTGTTAGAACAAATTTGCTAACAACCGCACAGTAGGAAACTGGTTTTTAGGTTGTCTATAGTTCACCAGTGTAGACATAGCTAAAGACTTTTAATTATGATGCTAACTCCTTAAAGATGTTAAAGAAGCACTGTGAATTTAGGGCAGGCAGTAGAAGGAAGTTAACTTTTAGCTACCCTGTGAGCACGTATATTTGTGCTTGAATGTCAGATACCAAGGGAATTGTTTTCTGTCAGTAATGCTTCAGTTCTGTAAATAACCTATGAAAGGATTTTTGAAGGCCAGTGTGCTCTTTTTATAACACTCCTTCACACTGAGCATCAATTTTTCTGAAGCTGCTCCTGATGTCTGTTACTGATTTGCCTAAACAAAGGGTGTCACAGCACAGCCCCTAATGAAAACACAGGTACCTACCACTTTTTTGTTTCTATCTTATTTTCCCCTAAATGCTGTGAAATACTTCTATGTTGTTAAATTGAATTCTATTTACGACACTGAGTTTTGTAATACTGTTAAGGATCCACTTGAGTACCTGTTTAAGTAATCAAGATCTGCCTGACACCTACACACATCTGTTTTATTCTTAAGTGGTCATGCAGTCTGTTTGTTGGTAAATCCAAACACTGAAATTATTTTTATAAAACTGTTGAAAACTTCAGTGGTATCAAAAAGACATAATTTGCTTAAGAAGGCTGGAATTTTTCATTTTTGCTTTCTATGTAAAATGTAGCTCTTGCCTAGAACAAGAAAGACTTCAATGAGATAATAAATACCTGTGTTGTTGGCAGAGGCTTGTTTAATACATCCGTAAAGACTTCCACCCATGAAGGATGCCCAGGCTATCCCAAACTTTGCTATGCTTAAAATCCAGAAGTTTTTCTAATATTCCTGAATCTTTCTTGTAATTTAATCCTTACACCTTGTCCTGTCTACAGAGGATGTGAAGAAGACATTGCTCCTTTCCTCTCCTCAACGAATTTTCTTTGTTTTTAAAAACTTTTTCAGACTTCCAGCTTTCTTCTTAGCAAGAAAAATGAGTCTCTGTAGCATTTCCACATGGATCATTTATCTGCTACCTCTAAATAGATGTATTTTTTCTCTCTTTTGAACTTTTCCTAAGTGGCTCATGTCTATCTTGAATGGCAGCACGCAAACTGTAAATATTATTTCAAATAAAGATTTGTCAGTACTAAGCAGAGAAGTGGTAGTTCCACACATCCTGCAATTATTTGCCCCCTTACAAATCCCTTCCTATTTGCCATTTAAAAAATTGTTATGTTATTATACTAAGTTTAGGGCTTACTTCTTTTTAATGTCAAGATTCTTTTCTGCCAAACCACTGCCAGAGAATTCTTCAGCACAGTTTCTATCTAAATTCTTCTCTGATTTCATAAACGTTGACTTCTGGGTTCCATGACATGGCAAAGCTGTCAATTACAAAATGTTTAATCTCCTAAGACTCCCAATGTGTTAATTTCATTTTCTTACCATTTTGTAATACTTAGTATAAATGCATCGGGGACAGTTATTTTCCTTAAAGAAGGTATCTGTGATTTATACACTGTACGTCAGCTGATTACATTGCTCTAATTATGAATACAGCCGAATGGAGTATTGCATTCTACTTGCTTAAGCAATAGCATAAAAAACTGTGTACCCCCCAAATCTTCAAACTTGTTAAAACATTTCTCAAGTCTTTCCTAAGATAAATTTTTAAGCAATAGCTTAGCAATAGCAAAGATAAAAACTTGAGGACTGTGGGAGACTGATCCTTTTCCCTGACTGACTGAAGACATCGATGACTAATGTGATGTGACTGCAGTGTACTCCCAGTGTCACCAAAATATTCTCCCACGTTTGATATAGAATTGCAAGACTTCTAGTGTGAGTGATGTATTCCAGAGCCCAGAGCCCATTATTATTTCATTGTTCTGCAGAACTCCAGTCCTATATCTGTGAGCCTCTGTGAGTTAGCAATGATAGCTAATGAATTATTTTACATGACTTTAAAAAAAAAAAGAAGCATCTGTGATCTCAGACTCCTCAGAATAGAACATGCTTCATTACACATTTTCTTCTATTGTCTAGACTTCAAATAGGTGCATCTGCCAGTGGAAATTTAATTATCTTTGGATATGTAGATATTTAGGTTGGAATCTTAATCAAGCCCTAAGAGAAGGCTTTATCTTCCTTGAAAATTGTAAATTTTCCTTGAGAAATCTAGTATTTAACTTCTTAAGATTTGCAACATATACTCAAATGTTACTTTTCTGAAATGTACTTATCTACTACCGAGAAAAAGTCTTTCTGTTATGCGCTGAATCTCAGCCCTGAGAAATTTCTCACAGGTTGCCATCATGTAAGCTGGAATGGCAATCAGATTAATTTTTAAGGTTTTCCTGCTTTTTGTTGTTTTACATGATGAGACGTAGTTGGAAAAAATATTTCTGATATAGGCCAGACTAACAGCACTGGAAAATCCATCTCAGGTTTCCTTAATTTAAATTTAAAACACAAGAAGCAAACTTCCAGATACATTATTTGTCTGAAAGGCAGTGTTCTGCTATAGATGTTGTCACTTTGCTAGTAAATGGATATGATTATGCCTTGATAGTCTATAGATAGAAATAAATACCAAGAGTGTAGTAAAAAATAAATACTATAAATCAAACTGAATGGTTCTGGAACAGTTAAGTGAAGGTAAATAGCAATGAGAATATTCCTTGACAGCTGCAAGGGTAAGAACTCTCATTTATTCCTAGAATAAATTAGAATGTTTTTGGTGGAAATAGTATTCTTAGCAGATATCCTATGTAAAAATTATTCTTGGCTACCATTATCCACTTCAGAATGAAAAATGCTCTTCTGCCAAAGAACGTGAAGCCTGATCTAAAGTCCATTGGTAACAGTTGGTTTTGAACCAGGCTGGAGAATGTACACCAAGAAAAAATAAATATCTTGATGTTAAGTTGTGAACCTGAATCTAAGCTCACTGAATCAACTTTGTTTTGGGGCTGGAGAATTAAATATTACATAAAAAAACCTCTGCCTCTTGTTGGAAAATTTTGAACTGCGTGGATTGTCCAGGTGAATAACTTTCTCTTATAATGGAGATATTGGCATCCAGATAAGAATGCCTTCTTTGGAATATTCATGTCACTCACCACATAAAGCAGATCTGTTTACTTGAATATCATGAATAACAAGTTTATTACATAGGAGGAGATATCTGGAAAGCAATACAGTCAAAACAAAATTAAAATTATATATTTCCATGTCTTCAGCCACAGTTTTTAAAACTTTATTACAATGAAGTGAACTTCCATACATATTTGAAATGTTTTAGGTCCTGCATATGATCTCACAGTTTGTGAAGTTAGAAATACATCACTGGTTCTTCTATGGAAAGCTCCTGTCTATGAAGGCAAAAGCCCCATTACGGGGTACTTAGTGGACTATAAGGAAGTAGATGCAGAGGACTGGATCACTGCTAATGAAAAACCCACTTCACACCACTATTTTAAGGTAACATATAAATATTACGGTTTGTGTTAATTCAAAACTGAATTTTAAGAACATCTGATTGAGCGCAGCAAAGATACAGATTTGAACTTAGTCTTCTGCTAACATCACATATAGCTAAATGAAAGAGCTTAGACTGTTTTTTTTTTTTTGATTGACTTTGCTCTTCATTTTTTTCAAGGTTACCGATTTACATCAGGGTCATACCTATGTTTTCAAAGTTCGTGCAGTGAATGATGCTGGGGTTGGCAAGTCGTCTGAGATATCTGAACCAGTGTTTGTTGAAGCAAGCCCTGGTAATGAACTGTTTTACCTCCTCTGCTTCTGAAATATCTGAAATTAGATTTAATCAATCTGACCAGATATCGTAGTACAAATAAGTATATCAAGAGTTTAAAAGCTCTTAGCCTTAAAACTGAAAGAAAAACTCGTTATGAATTCAGAGGTACTGCCAAGCATTGTTGCTTTACTTACTGCAGGAAATATTTTGATAATTGATTATTTTAATTTTTTTTCTCATAATCAGAAGTGCTTCTGCAGTAAGTGAAAAGTATAACATGACACATTTACTTAAACTTCAGGACTGATGATAAAATTAATTTACTTCAATTGCTCCTATCTTCTCATATTCAGTTTCATTTTATCTCCTTGTTTCTCAATAAGCATGTATTATTTTTAGTATTCCTTATTTGTTTAAAGAAAGAAAGTGTCTAGAATGTGATGTTGAATCAAAATATGACACAAACATTTCAATATATACGAGTAAACCAATATTTATTAGTGGAGATGGTTAGAATCTGCATAGGTTTTTATCATTTCTGTATAGCAATGCTAAAGAGAAATGCAGCTTTGACATTTGATTCTCATTTTGCAGGAACAAAAGAAATCTTTTCAGGTGTGGATGAGGAAGGTAATATTTACCTCGGTTTTGAATGCAAAGAAGCTACAGATGCATCTCATTTTCTGTGGGGAAAATCATATGAGGAGATTGAGGATTCTGATAAATTTAAGATTCAGACAGAAGGAGATCAGTAAGTCATGCAATCTGTATCAAAGCCGTAGGAGTTTATACTGTTAATAAATACCAATAGCATGGTAAAACCCACTAATTATATCCTTCATTATTGATTATTTTAGTTCCAAGCTATTCTTCAAGAATCCTGATAAATCGGACTTGGGAACTTACTGTATTTCAGTTAGTGACACGGATGGTGTTTCATCCAGCTTCATTTTGGATGAGGAAGGTAAGGTTCTTACCATCTCAGGTCTGTCTTCATTTTGTGACCCCAACTACAATAAAAAACTTCAAAGAAAAAGAAATGAACAAACCTCCCAGTCTTTCCTGTGCATAAAGGGCAAACAAAGAAAAACATCACAGTAGGTTTTGTGTTGTTAATTATTTTTCTTATTATCACAATAATGAAGTTTTGTATATATAATTTAATACCAGTGAGGTGCATAGAATTAGAGAGAAGAATCTGAGAAAAAAATGTTCCTTTCACAAAATGTAAATTTATTGGGTTCAATTGTCCTTTGGCATATACTTATATCAATTTTGTTTTACTTTGTTGTAGCCATTTTATTTCATCAGAATTGCAGTGAATTTGCTTCAGTCTGACTTTGGTATACCATGCAGGGTTATGGAGGTGAAAAGCAGAAAGAGAACTTGGGTATTCTTTTCCAAAAATATTTTTGGAGCTTTTCCAATCCACAGTCTGCAATTGTTGAGTTCTTAATTTAAGCATGATTTTCCCTCCAGCTACCTTCTTTTTAAGACATTTAAGGAGAACCAATGAGACCGAGTGAGAGTTGAGTTGTAGGCAGGATTTCTGTCATAGTGCAATCAGCTTCATTCCTTCCATTCACCTTCCATTCAAAGTAGATGTCAAGAAATTGGTTTTTTTACCAAAAACAAACAAACAACAAAAAAAATTATCCAGGACACGGACCATGTATATAGATTCTTAGTCAATTATCAATATCCTCTTCTTCTAGTGAAGATAAATTTTCAGTATTTTAAAATTTCTGTTGAATACTATTGGAAAAGGCAGGCCAGCATTTGATAATGGTAATTTCCTTTTGGTTTAGTTTTAAAGCATATCTCTGAAAATGCTTTATAGGTCTTGTTACCCTAAGTCCTATCTTCTAATGTTTTTCTATACAAGACAAAGTGATTCCCAACATACATTTAGCTTTTGTCTTCGTTCAAAATTATACCTGTATTTGTACTGGATCCCTGCACAAATGTCTGTTTTTATCTCAGCACCAAAAACCATTATTTCACTGCCCACTTCGATAATACTGGAATTGACAATGATGTTCATATTCCAAATTTTTATTCGCAATGAATATGAAAAATAGGGTTAGTCTGAAAGCCTAATAACATGATTTATAGACATACAGCCCTTATGAGAATGTAGTGCATTAGACAGAATTTTCTTTACCTCTTTCAGACTAAGCTGCACTTGTTTCCTGCCATAGTAAGCAAGATTTTCAGGTACTTTGTCAGAAAGGATGTCAGTAGATAAAAAAGCCTTATGTACTGTTTGAGCTGTTGTCTCCCATCCTTAGTTTAAATCCCATAGGAATAGATAAAATAGAAATTTAAAATAGAGGGTATGCAAGAAATCATAGAATTATAGAATGACTTGGATTGGAAGGGACGTTAAAGATTATTCAGTTCCAACCCTTCTGCTGTGGACATGATTGACACCCACTTGACCAGCTGCTCAGGATCCTTTCCAACCTGGCCTCGAACACCTCCAGTGACGGGGCATAGGAAATAGGAAAAATGAACTCATAAAAAATGAACTCACAATAAATCCATGCATTACAATTTTAAATTTATTAAAGCTTATATTTAGGGTATAATTTTCTAAAGAAAATTGGGTATTTCACATATAAAACTTTAGGAGATTATTTGCTGATGCTCATATGTAACTTCTTTGGCAATTGTATTCTGGCCATGTTTTTCAGAATAAATTAAAATATGCTTTTCTGAATTTCAGAGTTTGAACGTTTGATGACAATAAGCAATGAAATAAAGAATCCAAGTAAGTTGAAGACCTGAATCTATTTTTTTGCTTCTACAATAAATATAATGAAATACTAGTGAATGAAATTCTCAAAAGGATCTTCCTGATACAATGGCAGCTTCACTGATCAACTTGATATTAGAGTATAAGTTGTTTCTAGCCTATTCCTTAAATACTGTACAAACTGTAAATTGTAAACTCAGCTTTCTCTCTTTTTTTGAAAAAGTAATTTAAAAATGAGCCAAAGACTAAATTAGATGTCTTTTCACTGCATAAAATTAATTCTATATTCAGTGTTCCATAAATAATGGGAAGATATTAACGCTTTACTATACTAGTCCCTTTTCTTAAAAGAATTCACACATTGTTGACTTTTGATTTCTTTTTTTTTTCTTTTTTCTTTTTTTTTTCTTCCCTGCAGCAATACCTCTCAAATCAGAATTAGCTTATGAGGTCCTTGAAAAAGGAGAAGTCCGTTTCTGGATTCAAGCTGAAAGCTTATCACCAAATTCTACCTATAGATTTGTTATTAATGATAAAGAAGTTGAAAATGGAGATGTAAGTGCACACTGAGTACTACTATATATTTGTGAATCTGCTTAATGTAACTTTAGACATTAATAATGCATTTATATTAATAGTTTAAAGCCAATTTATTAATATGAATGTGATAATATTTGAAGAAAAAAAAAAAAAGAGAGAAAAACGTAACCCTCAGAAGTCCATGCTCATTTTTCAGAGCCAGATGAGCAACAGGAAAAGAAAAGGAGAACATAGGCCCTTAATTAAACACATCTGATTAAAAGCAGTGCACAAATATTTTAGGAAAATTGCTGAAGACATAGAAAGCTGCTTCAAAGTACAGTTTTTGACTGCAAACCATCAAGAAATACTGCTGCCTGAGACCCCCTGAAGCCAACGCTGGCAGTTTTATATATAATGTGAGAGGCACTTGACCATGCAAGAATAGTCATAGACATAAAAGCTTTAGACAGTATCACTTTCATTTTCTTTAATTACTGTTATTATTTTTAATTTTGGCCTAGACGTTGAATTGTTACTGACTGGCTACATGGAGATGAAAGAGCAAACCACAAGCTTGTTAGCTCTAGGAAGTCCTTTCATGCTAAGGGACACTAAAAAGATTGGGCTGTGAAGAAAGCAAGGTCATGTCCTTGTGGGCCTGTAATATGGTTCATTTACTGGCCATAATGTTCAGCACTGGAAATATCTTTTCCTGTAAGAAATACATGTACAGTACAGCTAGCTGAAAAATCCAGTTTATTCTTGAGGTTACAAATCCTGTTTTTGGCCAGAGGAACTTATCAGCATTTTTACACCACTGAAAAACAAGAAGCATTTCCTTTAATGATAGACTTGCATTCTAAGCAGAATGCTCCTCTGTATTTCTTACTTCAAGAAATAATAAACTCTAGCACTGAAAACCTGAATTTAGTGATGAGAATGCATTGAAATGGCAATATTATGTTTTGGCAGTCTCAGTGGATCAGAATAAGCTATTTTTAGATCACATATGTTTTGAAAGCATTGACATCAGAAGGAGAGTCTAGAAGTGGAGCTGCTTTATTTCACCTTTTTAATTAGTAACCCATCGGTGACATTTACTTTTGGAGATTGATGATATTTTTGTGGAAAGTCACATAAAAGCCCCGTATTTATGGTGCCCATAAAATCATTGAACTTCATCTTGCTGCATAATGGCAATAGTTAGAAGCCTAATTACACTTTAAAACCTGCCTGGAGACTGGGCTATAGTCACTGAACATGTTCAATAGACCGTTGTGCTAGTGAATTGTAGTCTGATTCTTGACACTGAATAAAATGATATTTTTTTTCCTTTAGGTCCTACCCAGAGAACAGTTTCTGTAAGATTTTGAAATAATGTGAAAATGGAACAAACTAGGTCTCGATTAATCAATCAACTGTCTTTAAATCTTTTAAAAACTTTTTCTTTACCCAAAGTGTGAAAATATTTTGGGGGGATGTGATAAAGGATCAGATTAAAATATTCACCTTGCTTTTTTTTTTGTTCTGCTTCTGGAAAACCTCAATTTAACATTCTCCCTGGAAACTCATTAAATGAATGCGAGTGTTGTCCTTGACTTCTGTGGGCAAGAGAGTATAAGAGAGAGTTTGAATTTGCATTTCTTGAGAGGTTGCTGCTGTTATTAGCTCTCTTTTTTCAGCTCTCTCTACTGGCCGATATAGTCCAGTCTTATATATCAGTACTTAAATAAGTAATTTTTCTACTTACTTTTCTTATTAAGTCTTATCTTTTCATATGATATCTTTTAATATATATTTGAAAATGCATGCCCAATTATAAAAGCCTTTACCCTTGTTATTTTAGGCAAATGGCATACCTCGGTCTCTTCCCTCTAATCATTAGTTATTCAAATTGATCTGTTGGCTACTGCTTTGTTTAATTCTGATATTTTTTTCTTCGTTCTTCAGTTACCTAACAAAGATTTAAACTAGATTAGTCTAACTGTATTTCCATCAATGATAATACATTTTTAAAGAATGTTTCCTGGCACCATCCTGTTAAATATTCTATCATGCAAACAGTCCTAGCTCTAATTTTTGGTTATGCTACATTATAATTGTTTGGGAACAATTCGCTTTGCACAGAGTCCTAGATAAGAGAAATAAATCTCTGACGTTTACACATTCCCTTCCTTTCTAAATGATTACCATCTCTTCCTAACGCTTTTCATATTTTCAGGAGCCCATAATTACCTTATGAACTCTGCTCAATTCCTTTCATTTCCAAATCTCAGTATTCCTTATTGAGAATTTTTTAGAAGAGAGCAGGCATCAGCACTCTTCAGTACAAACCTGGACTGAGGTCATCTAGTCCTACTTTCTTAATCTATTTTAAGATTATTTTGTTATTTCATGATCACATGTGTTCTTTTCCTGATTTTTCAGTTTTAAGAATAAGGGGAGTGAAAAGACATGAATGGATTTATGCCATATTTTTAGTGGCTGTATATTTTTTCTATTATATTGAAAAATGGCTTTCTATTTTATTTCCTTTACAGAATTTACAGAGTTTATCTTGTTTTCATTTCAGTCCTCTATGTACTTTTGACTCACCCTTTTTCAGGTGTTCTGTAATACCTTACCGTTTATAATATACTATTTATTAGATTTTCTTTTTTTTTTTTTAAGTTACAAATTTGACAGCATTTTACAAGTTGAAATTGATATGTTGATATAATTGAAATTGATATAATTTTTTTTTGTACGACTGGTATGTTTGAATAAATAATAATAATAAATAATAATAAATAGGTAATAAATGGTAGCCATCTTGCTATGCCTAAGCTATATATAGGTATCTTAAGTAGCTGCAAATGTGGCAGATTCTCTCAGCCTTACCTCTGTTCTTCAGATGACTGCTTTGACAGGTTGTCCCCAGTTGGTAATTTAGTGTACCAAGCAAGCAATAAGTGAGTGGGCATACTTTGCAACATCGCATTAAGTCCTGCATCTGTTCAGGAGGTGGCCAGGAGGCATTCCTTAAAGCTGAAGACATGTCTGTGGAGTCATTCTTTCTTATTCTAGATCAGTATTTGAGGTTTCTTCCACTTAAGGAATTGATCCCAGATAGGATAACAAGTGGTATTTCGATTAGATTTCGTTTTCTTCCTTCTTCCTTCCCATTTATTAAACTTTGCCTGCTTCTGGCCTTTAACTATTTCTGGTTTTGGATTCCAAGAAGAAGGTTAATCAAAATATTCATAAGGTCTCTTGTCTCTTATAGCAGCTACAGAGCATATAGTAATTTATTGCACAGAACTCCTCTGAGTCTGTGATACTCTTCTATCCCCTCATGAATCGAAGAGTTAGTGTGTAGTATCCTTGACCACATTTGTCACCCCAAAATATTCACCAAATAAATTCTGTGAATTATTGTTGTTTTCCTTTTGGAATTTTGTAATTGAGATTCAAGCAGTATCACTGTTAGTAGTATGCACAGTCCTCGTATTTATTACTCACTGAGTGAAAGAGGATCTTACTTAGGAAATCATGTTTATATCTAAAATAGTACCTGTAAATTAAATACATGTTTTTCGATTATTGTCAAGTTTTGCTTGTAGTTTTCTGTTTTCTTCAAGATTCCTGCTAAGAAATCTTTCTAGAATGTTATCTTTCTAGAATGTTTAATAGAAAGCACCCATTAAAAATACATTAACAGTGAAATCATTTTAATCATTTAAAATTTAAATTGTTATTTGGTATTTTCAGTGTTCTCCAATGACTACAGTGGGTAGCTAGATGTTTGACAGAAATCTAATTTTCCTTTGCTGAACTTTGCTGATCATTTTAGTTCCTGGCAGTTCAGTTACATCTGAACAAGGAAGACACAAGTTACAAGTTCTCAGTCATGGTCTTAGTCTTTGGGCTTCTCTGGAAAGAATTCATAGCATAAGATGAGCGAATTATTATACTCTCCCTAAATGTGTATTTTTAAGTAAGAAAAGATCCAGTATAAAGCTGCCATATATACCTCAGAAAGTGCTTAGTGGTTATAATGGCTTGAATTTGTTCTGAAGATTCATTTACAGGGTACATGAAGTTCTGCATCTGTACCTATAAATAAAATATTCCAGCTGTGGAATTTGCTAGGAATATTGCTTCAAACTAGGAAAACCCTTTGTTGAACTGGAAGCTGTAATGTAGCTAGCTGTGGAGGCATATCTCTAAACATGTATAGTGCAATAAAGTATTATTTTTAAATGTAAAACATCCATATTATTATGATTTGAGGGTTCCAAATGCAGCAGCACACAGAGGTTTCCACCATCACTGGGACCTTGTTCAACAACAGTGAACAATCATGATCCTGTTATCATAGTACACGATTAAAAGGAAATGAAAATAATGAAGTGTGAAAGTGGAGTTACAAAACACGTCTTATTTGGTAGGGAATCATAAGTACTTAATAATACAGTAAAGTTATTACTTGTTTATTTCAGAGGCACAAGATAAGTTGTGACCATTCAAATGGCATTATAGAAATGGTGATGGACAAATTCACGATTGACAATGAAGGTACCTACACAGTACAGATTCAAGATGGAAAGGCCAAAAATCAGTCTTCATTAGTTCTCATTGGAGATGGTAAGTTCAGTGAAAAATTAAAACTTTGACTCACGTGAAGAAATAAACTTCAATTGTTCCTTGAGTACCTTTATGACTAACTGATTATTCATTCACCTCTTCTAAAATTCAGCATTTAAGATGGTATTGGCTGAGTCTGAGCTCCAGAGAAAGGAATTCCTCAGGAAGCAAGGTAAGAGACTAGATCGGTGACTTTAGGCCCATTTTGCACCTAATGATGCATTCCTGGTGAATAACAGGTGCTTTTAACTTTCATACAACTTCATTAGAAGATGAGTATGCTGCACAGTTGGAGAGGATATTGAACTCTTGCTGGATATAGATCTTATTTTCCAACATTGTCATTTAAAACTTGCAAATTGTGACATTATTTTCATTAAGTAGTGGAAATCTGTATAAGAGGTTACATTTGCTGAATATTCATAAGAAGAGTGTTTATTGTAGGCTCTGAAAAAGCAAAACACTTCAGCATGTTTTGATATAAGCACACAAGTTGTCACTTCATTATAACTGACAGAAGAGCTGCCAGCACAGAGTCAGACAAGGAAGATTAAAAGCCTAATCCTGTGGATTCTATCCAGGCAAATTTCAGGAACCAAATGTATGTGTGTTTGTTATATAGTTGTTAGATGTTTACAGTTTGTTAGGTACGTTTTGTAATTTTTTTTGAGCTATAAGTAAGAATTACTACTAGATAGCTAATTCAGAATTCTATCACTGTGAAATGCTGAAGGAATTGAGTTTGAGCTCTAGTTTGTAATTTTTACTTGGCAATAACATGACTTTTAGAATGGATGTAATGACAATAATTACAAATAATTTATTCTAAACAGCTTAGGTAAAGTTCTCTGAGTAAGTACTGTAATTGTTATATTCTATCTGAAAAAAATTAATTATTCTGTTTACTGCATAAACTCACATGAGTTTCAGTTCTCAATGATCTAAGCAAAAGTCTAGAAATTTGCCATATTTCAGATGTGAGTATAGCAATTACAGGCTCTGATCCTACAGAAAGGAAAACATATTCATGAATTTACTGATATGAGTAACCACAACTTCAAAAGGACTAAACATATCAATAAATTTTCTTAGGGCATATATATTTGGATTTGGAACAACAGTGGGGAACAGGAATGTTTTCAGACTTCAAATAATTTAGACAAAAATTGTCTGGCATGGTATTTTGGCTTCAAATATTCAATTGGTTGAGTGTCAGAGTATCAGACTTGCATTTGTCCGTTATCAAGTTCCACCTGATTCAATGAAGCATCTTAATTGCAACTATTTTGTTGCTTTCCCATGCTTACTTGGAAATTGAGCATGAACATATTTAGCAAGCTTGTTTGTGTCACTCACCTTTTTACATTTACTCAGGATTAAATTGGTACGTTAGACACATGGGCTAATACAGTGAATACTTATTGCAGGACTTTTCCCTTTGCGCATTCAGGAGTGCCCTGAATCATTCTGATATAGGGATGCTAGAATGTAATTATTGTTATTTTTGGTTCTTCTACTAGAACTGTCAGATATCCTTTTTCCTTCCTTCTACAGCATAAGATTTAAGACTATTTTGTTTCTTAGGTCCCCACTTCTCAAAGTTTCTATATTGGGAAGTTACAGAAGAATGTGAAGTTCTGCTTGTTTGTAAGGTGAGGAAATACTCTTGAAATAATTTTTAGAATGTGTTGCTTAATAGTTGAGGAGAAAAATGCAATGAAAGATTTTGATGTTTTTGAAATTAAATCTTCTTAGACACGTTTAAAACTACACTTTCTGACATTTCCAGCAGTAAAATGAGTCAAAATCTACTCTCTTCCAGTTGGCCTTCTGGGCTGCAAGCGCACACTGCTGGCTCATGTTGAGTCTTTCTGTTCCCCCAGATCTTTCTCCTCAGGGCTGCTCTCAAGTCATTCTCCACCCAGTCTATATTTGTGAATGGATAATCCAATCTTATAATAACTGTGAGCCATAAAATTATTTAAGTGCAATAACCAGCCTTAACAGGTTCTTCCTCTTTCCACAAAAGTAGTCTCAGTTCAAACTCTTTCCTCACTGTTTTCTGATTTGGATGTTCTTCTACTAATATATATATATAATTTAATCAAATATAGCCAAACATGTAACAAAAGTTTTAGAATCAGTATTATAAAACAGGATTTTTATTATATTTGGCTAATGACATTTGATTCTTTTGAAAGCTGGTGTGCACAGAATTTAGAATAACTTCTGCTGTTAAGGTCTTATATGCCATTCTAAATTGATGTGTTTACACTTTTGTTGCTCTTCTCTAGAAAGACTAATTAGAGGCCTCAATTAAGACCTCAATTAAGGTCTCAAACTAAGTTAATTGAATTCAGTAAGCGTCAAACTGTTCTTCACTGTCTTTTCCTGTAGCACATATTCTATTGTATTAATTTTCTCCATTTCTTTTGAATAAATTTTTGACTTTTAATTAGACCAACTTGAATCACTCACTATGAGTAATTCACACGCATCTTTTTATTTCTTCTCTCTGCTCACTAATTAGGAGGCCTTTAACCTCAACTTATTACCAGCAGAACTGACCTGGGTGGTGAAACTGCCACTTGGTGAGCCCAGATTTTACCACCATAGCTCATTAGCAAATGTGGTACCTTTGCTGATACTGAAATACATAGCTGCAGCACTTTATAATCTCAACATGCGTCAGGCATGAACTCTGCTTATCCCTTTGTTCACATGTGGAATTGTATTGTTGAACCAATTATACTATTGTTAGCTCTCTACAAATTAATCTGAAATTATCCTTCATTTTTTGACTATAGAGCCTGTTTATTCCACTGTGAAAGGCCGATATGCTTTTCATTGGTGTGTCTTTTCTTCATAGGGTCAGAAAATTTTATTTAAATGCAATCTAGGATGTGGGCTGCCTGCAAACTCATCATTTTAACTATTGTGTTGACCTTGTAATATTTATTACTGTTAGTGTGTGACTGGACATTAGGTTCAGGCCATTGTTGATTGTGACTCCAATTAATTTTTATACATAGGAGGAAGCTGAACAATTAAGTCTGTATTTATCTCACATGAGGTACCAGATGTTTAAGTTAGAAGAAGTGTGCCTGCCTCAATCTGTATGTGCAGTAATGAAATGCTCAAGGAGCAATCTCTGCCTCTCCAGACCATATCCTTCAGGGTGGCTTATATTCACACTGCTCAGTTGGCTCCCTGTAGAGAAGACTGAGCACACACAGGCTGCTTAGCACTTGGCACAGGTCTCTTCTAGATTCTGCCTTCTGCCTGTGTGCAAAATAGTTTGCATGGGTGTTTTCACCTCTTGAAAGAGCCTGGGATAATGTGAAGGGATAACGTGATCTGCAAGAGGGGGCTTTTGGCCAGGATGTTATCAAAGTCTGTGGCATGAAATGGGGTCTTTGGGAACTGGATGCTTGGTTAGGGCAGAGAACTGATAGTATGATCCAGGTTCATAACAGTAATAATAAACAAATATGGATTGTGTTATATAATAACACATCTAAAGAAGTATACATAACCTCTGGTACCACTTCCTTTTTGTGAGATTGGACCTGATTGAATTTTTACTTAAAATTTAATTCTAATTATCTTATTATTGGTATTGTAGACTCTGAATGACAGAAAGATATATTTATCCATCTGAATGACAATTTGATGTGTTTTCTCTTTATTGTGCGCTTATTTTTCTATACATGCCAGTGTCTACTGTCATTTTTCTTCAAGAAATTCTAAATTTCAGAATGTTTGGAAGCTACCTACTCTTGCATATCTTTGACTATTATTTATACTGCATCTGTTGAAAGCAAGACTTTTGGTGTCTGACTAAACAGTAAAAAAAAAGATAACTTTTCTTAGCCAACGACAACATCAAATAACTTCAGCGCTGCAAACTGCTTGTGTCTGAATCTCTGTGTATTTATTGTCAGATTCAGTGCTAACAGTCTTTGATGAAAAACTGTTGAAAAGTGTTAAAGGTTTCTTCCTTCAGGCTTTGTTCAAATAAAATTGCCACATATGTCATATGGCTACCGGAATAGCCACCTTATAGTTACTGGTAAATGTAAAATGCCTCTCATTTTTTTCAGGCAAGACATTGCTCTGGGCCAGATTGTGAGCCCATACACTGTCAAGAGGCATACAGCAACCACACTGTTTATTAAACAGCAGGATACGTGATTATAGTGAGCAAATTTTGAAGACCTACCAGAAAGTAGGTCTTTTTTGTGAGAGCAAAAAAAAAAGAGCTTTTAGGAGAGAGCAAAAAAACCCTCCTTGTATCTGGTCTATATCTGGTGATCTCTATAGTGAGTTTTTGTAGAGCTCTTTATCAAGAGTAAGATTCCTCTAATGTAAAAGGTTCAAAAATTGGTGTATGTATTTTCCTCTAAGCAAGCCACTTGATATATGTATGTATATAGAAAAGAATTAACTTCTAGGCTGCCCAGTATCCATTTGTTCAGTTATTTTTCAAGATATTCTTAAGTGACTGCCTGGGGACTAAGAAATATCTTGCCAGCTATGTCCATCTACCAAAATCTTGTTAACTCTTCCCATGACCTGGAAGTCTTGGATGGGGAGAAGAATAAACCATCTCATGATTCAGGTGGAAACTGTTAGAGGCTTGTTACACCACCTGGACTGCCACAAATCCATGTGGCCAGATGGGATCTACCTGAGAGTGCTGAGGGGACTGGTAGAGGTGATAGTCAAGCCACTTTCTGTCATCTGTCAGTGTTCCTGGTCAACCAGATGACTCAGAGGACTGGAGGCTTGCCAGTGTGATTCAAATCTACAAGAAGGGTGATAAAGAGGATTTGGGAAACTACAGGCCTGTCAGCATGACCGGTGTGCCAGGGAAAGGTTATGGAGCAGATCATCTTGAGGGAGATCACACAGTGTGTGCAGGACAACCAAGGGATCAGGCCCAGCCAGCATGGGGTCATGAAAAGCAGGTCCTGCTTGAAGAACCTGATCTCCTTCAAGCAAAACCTTCAACACTGTTTCCCATAGTATTCTCACAGTATTATTGTCCTCTACAACTACCTGAAGGGAGTTTGTTGTGAGGTAGGGGTTGGTCTTTTCTCCCATGTAACTAGCAACAGGACTAGAGAGAATGGCCTCAAGTTGTGCCAGGAGATATTCATGTTGGACATTGAGAAGTACTTCCTCTCTAAGAGATGATCTTGTAGGTCTTTTCCAACCTTGCTGATTCTAGGATTCTAGGATTCTGTGACTGGGGATTCAGGCTAGGCACACAAATACCATTGCACTTATGTGGTTTTTGGAATGAAAAGAGTATAGAAACATTAAATAAACTCTAGTACTTCTGAAAAGGAGAAAAGTAAAATATATTGCCAAGGTTTCTAGTCACAGCTGAGCTTTTGGCTTCTTTGAATTAATACTTCTATGCCATTCATCCAGCAATATTTTAAGTGTTTCTAATGCACAACTTACATTTCCAAATTATAACAGTACATGAGGTATACCTATACTCTATTTATGTATTGCTCAGATCAGCTGCTACTATTACAGCAACAAGAACCTTTTCTGCATTTACACCACTTTGTTAAATTCTTTTGTATCAAGAGACAGTCCTAATTTGTAGGATTCCTCAAGTCTTTGTATTCCGCATAGGACATGTGGAAAAAAGGATTTCTAGTGCAGCTTACAATTTTGAAGTCTCAAATGCTTATGGAATAGTAATTTCAATGGCTCTTTGTGGTGCTGCCCTGAAAGGCGTTGCTTATGTAGCCAGGATAATTGTACAAATTGACTGAATATTCTCCCAGATAGAGTCTAGATTCTGTGTTACAGGTCTCTGGAGACATGTGGCAAACACAGAGGTCAGAGGAAATTTCAGCAGCTCTAATTTCTAATTTTTTACAGATAGCTCTAGACAAATTGCAACCAGATGACAAGTCTCTTCCTTAAGGGAACAGACTGACAGAATTGTCTTTAAGGATTTGACAGTGCTCTGAAGGCCTAAACTGCCTACTTCCAACCAGTTCTGTGCTGCAAATAAATGTTGTAGGAATAACATTCTGCTGAACAGGACTTGGTTTGCATTTATTTTTTTTACTTAACTTGATTTGACATGTGTTATAAAAAATTGGCTTCTTATGCTGCAAGTACTTTTGTGACCATGTATAGTACAGTATCTTTCATCAGGATATAGCCATGACTACATGCCTTTTTCTGTTGTGCAGGTTGCAAACACAAAGAAGGAGACTGTTTTCAAGTGGTATAGGAATGGTTCTGGGATTGACGTTGATGAGGTGCCTGATCTGCAGAGGGGAGAATGTCACCTCACTATTCCCAAGGTACAGTATCACCTACTGATCAGAAATGACAGCTTCTGCTTGACATGCTATAGATTTGCCAGGCAGATCACTCCACCAGCTATTATGATTTTTATGAAAAATTTTAAGAAAAGGCATATTTTGTACCCTTCAATTAGATAGTGAGTAGTTACTGCTAGTAAAAGAGTATACATTTTTGTTACAGATTCAGACATGTCTTGCTTAAGTTACTTAAAAATCCTTTGGTGAACTCTTTTTTTTTTTTTTTTTCCTTTTTTTTCCTTATTCCTTAATTTTTCAGTTTGTTCCAGCACTTTACAGTTGTCTTCGTTTTATTTCCTAAGGTACAAGGCTTTTTAAGATTTATCTTCTTGTGAGGAAAATAAGCTGCTGAAGTATCCCCTGCATCAAGTCTTTGAGTTTTCAGCATAATGTGCATTCAGTTTAATTTTTTATTTAGTGTTTTTTTCTTAATTGTCTTCATGTTTTTATAATTTATTCCCTTCGTTTCACTTGCAATAGGATACTGGCTTTCCAGTGGCTTTATTTTTCCTGTGTAGACTTTTTGGAGAGAGGGTGGTTTCAGCTTGTCTTGAATTGCTGTCTTTAATTGACATTTAATTACACGACACTTTTCCTATTGTCACTTTCTTGTGGGCTTGTATAAATGTAAGATTCAGTTAATCAGCCTCCAACTTGAATATAAGTAAGTATATATTTTCCTTTAAGTTTTTAAATAAATTAAAATAAAAACACTCGAACAAAAAACTACTGTCTTTAAAGCAGTATCACTGTGTTAGTTTTTGGAATGTAATTTTTCTAATGTTAATGAATGCACTATTGTAGTAGCATGTAATTTAACTATAGCTGCTGCTTGAAGAAATCCACTTAGTTGATTCTTGAGAAGTTAAAAGGAATAGATGCATTGTCTTGCTCTGCACATAATGACTCCAAAAAAGACAATAGATTTGAGTGAATAAAAATGGCATTTCTGAAGTTTATGTTAGTTGCAGTTACCCTCTTTCGCATCTTATTAAGCTACTTCTAGTTTCTGCTGATAAGGATCAATCCTGTTTGTCTTTATGGAACAAGAGGAAGAAGGAAAGAAAACCCACATTTATTAAGGCATTTGAATGGAACTTGAATTATGGTTTAGGCTTAGGAACCTAGATATAGCTGCTTTAAAAAAAAAAACATGTACAAGCCATTTATATTTTCCCATCTTATCTCTGGCAAGATTATTCAGCAGTAAGTCGATTGCAGTACAATGTCTGTTGTTTGATTCAGAAAAGCGTGAAGAGGTTAAGCAAATATATTCATATCAAGTTGGTCAGTAAACATCTTGTACTTTTCTTGTAGCTGTCTCGCAAGGATGAAGGAGTTTATAAGGCAACACTGTCAGATGATAGAGGTCATGATGTCTCTACTCTTGAATTATCAGGAAAAGGTAATATTCAGTTCACTGTATCAAAGTAATGATCTCTACATTCTCTTAAGAGATGTTCAAAAGCTACCTTTGCAAATTGCAAGCTAGCAAGCGTGTTTGGGGTTCTTCGTATTTCAGTGCCTTCCTTATGGCACTGAGGCCTCAACTGCAGATGGCAAGTTTAGAGGGGGGGACACTTTGCCTTATAATGATTACTTTCTAGCACCCTCACAGGCAAGAAGTGAAGTAAATTTTAATCAAGCAGGCACCATCTTTTATATGGGATCTTTTGTAAAGAGCTCTTTGTCAAGTTCGGTAAGTTTTAATGTCTACTAAAGACGTAGCATCAAGTCTTTCAAATATATTGACGTGGGAGTCTCAGGGGGGACTGACTGTTATTCTAACTGTAAAGTCATAAAGCTATAATTCAGAAACTCTGAAAAAGCAGACCGAGTGTAATTCTTCTGGAATGAACAGAAGATACTGTGGTTCTCCATCTTACAAGAAAGTACTCCAGTTTTCTATTACTTTGTATAATGTTCTCCCCATCCAGCATCCCATCAGTACTGTGATTTTTTAAAAGTTTGTTATGATACCTGATTTATTCTATTTGCTCTCAAGAAGTTTATATTTGCCAAATTCTCTGCTACCAGCAGCGGATGGGTATGGCTTTCTCCAAGAATTTGATAATTTTTTGTTTCCCTTGCACTCTCCTCTGAATGTGAACTGTCAAATTAATGACCTTTTATTGTTTCTGGCATGAAGGATACAAAGCCAAAGATCTGCCAGCACATGGCAGACACTGCATGCAGTGGGTACATTCATTGGCACAGCACAGAATTCATATATTGTACACAGGTAGTCTCCAATTTGTCTTGTACACCTGTTACAATTTTAATGGTTTTCTTTGCCTGAGGATATGAAGATTTCCCATATCACTTTAATTAAACTAAGCATTACAAAGCTATATTTTGATTAAATTTTGATGCTACATTTTCTTTCTTTCTTTTTTTTTCTCCACAGTGTATGATGATATAATTTTGGCACTGAGCAGAGTCAGTGGTAAGTAAATGCTGTCTTGGATTTTCATGTAGTTTTTTTATACTAAAGTCATCTGAGCCTAAGGCAGACAATTTTTATTGTAAGTGGGAAATCTATGGCAGTCATGATGCTTACATTTTTATGGGCATGTTATTAAGTTTTTGAATAGGCAGTCGACCTTGCTAATTGACACTATTAAGCGGGAACAAAGTATTATTCCACCTGGCTTGTTTGGTTTAGATACTGTGACAATGTTACAGCAATTATTTGTTTTATACTTCCCATTAGTAAATGAGCTTTATGATACAGATAGAACTAGATTCTGATCCTAATGCCAATAAGAAATTCAGAGCCATTCCAGTGAAAGAAGAGGAATTGCACTCAAATAAATTTTGCATGCTATTAAAATCATAGCGCCATTATTTTATGGCAATTATATGACTAGCTGATTACTTCACAAAGGATCTTGCTAGTCATAATATTTGTATATGATCATAAAACCATAAACTTCCACTAAAATTTCATCTGATAAAAATCAGCAGATCTCCTTTGAGAAGCATGAATCATTGTCTCTTTATGGTACTTGAGAACTTCAGATCTTGAACATTTTTTGGTTCTCCATTTGACGGTTTCCTGTTCATTTCATTATATGTCTTGATTTGCATATATTCCATTTCACCGTAGGTAAGACTGCTTCTCCTCTGAAGATATTCTGCACAGAAGAAGGAATAAGGCTCCAGTGTTTCTTGAAGTACTACAATGAAGAAATGAAAGTCACTTGGTCTCACAGGTAGATGAGAATATATTTTCAAGTTCCTTCCTACATTGAAATTTATTTGAGAAAAATATAGTCTTGAACATTTGTTATTTTGTATTTGGTGTTTCCTGTAGTAACTGGAGCACGAGTGAATTTCTCTTAATAGCATTTTATATTCTCAGTTCGCATAGGTAGTGGATACATTAAAAGAAATATTGACAGACTTGTCCAGTACCTAGAAGTAACAGTACAAAAAAAGTACATGCAGTATTTCAATCTCTTACTCAGTGCCGGATTTTTTGTCCTCCACTGTATTATCTACTTGGTTCAAAGACAGTTAAGAATTGGAGCAGTTTTCTGTCCAATGTTGCTCTTTTCTATGAATAGATGAAATCCTCCTCCAGAAGTAGGTGAATCGCATGCTCTCACCATTTAATAAAAGCTTGTACTAAGAAACCAATTAACCACAACATTCAAACTTTTTCACACTAAATATTTTAATTCTATTTCTATTCTTCGAAATGACAGAAGAGGAAGGGAAAGAAGTGCAAAATGTTTTAAGAATATCTGTCAGAGCTGAGAGTATAACTGGAATTCAGATGTAAAATTTCAAATACTTTTTTTCACCCTCATGTTACTTTAATTTTAGACTTTGGTGGTACTTTTTATTCATCTGTGTATTTAGAGTTAGATGTGTATCCAGGTGCTTTGGTATGTTAGGCCTCTATTATTTTGGAAACTGCATGGAGGATGTTGAAGGATTTTAAACCTCTTCAGGTATTTTCAATTTTCACATTCCTTGATGACCTCCAAAGATGACACACAGTGAAGTGTTCTGACCTTGACAGGAAGAGGATGGTATGGCTGCACATTGTCTTATTCAGTTAGGAATGTGAGAAAAGTGTCAGTGATCATTAGGTTCACGGAGTGCAAACAGACTTCTATGAGGGTGCTCAGTTGAACTCATAACTCAAGCTTTGTATTCAGTAAGTTCTTCTCCTTCTTTCAGTAAATTTGATGTTTGTGTGATGAAAAGGAGAAGAAACTTTTTTTTTTCCTTTATCTTTTACTCAATCAGCTTCAGTTTCTAAGACTTATTCCATTCCACCATATGCTTCAAAGAAACATAAAAACAGAGAATATTGAAATATCAGCATGCAAATTTATATTTGATAGCTGATATCCCCCACATACTGATGTTCCATGTTGTGTTATTAAACATATTTTGAACAAATAACATTTCAATCATTTCATAAATATTATGATTAGGAGCTGGAGTTATTAAGAAGAGCTAAAACGAATACTAAAATCAACCAACCATAAATAACCAGCATCCTCTACACTCCCCCAAGCTTGTTCCTTTTTCAAATGGAGTTCTATTACATTATTCCTGGACAAGAAGACTGAACATTTCCTGTTTTTTAGACAGCTGCAGACATATCATGAAACATAGAAAACAGATTTCCAGCTAGCTTTGAATTATCCATTATAATGAATAGCAGGAAATATAATAATATAAGACCTGAAACCAGAATGCATTATCCACTCAAGGCACAGTAGGGAATACAGTATTTTGTAATAAATAGTTATTTCTATCCAGGTATGTATTTTAATATACTGAACTCAATGTAGTCCTCTTACAGAGAGAGAAATAATAAAAATTCCTTTTCCTCATCAAACTGGCTATGAAGCCAAATCAACCATGTCTGTGCAAATAAATTAACTGATCAAAGAGAAGCTAATGTTGACTTTATCTGCTAAAAAACATCCAGTTAAGTATGCTTTGGGTGAAGGGAAGTAAAAAATCTTTTCTCTAGTTAATGAGAGAAAGCAAACTTCACAAGTCATTGAAAATAGCTTGGTTTCTGTACTCTTCCTAGGCAGCTTCTTCTATTTCCACTCTTCAGGACAGATTATGGAGCAGAAGAACCACCAATCTAAATTAACATAGCATTTCTTATACTTGGGAAGTGATGTTTAGTCAATAGAATGCCACACTTTGTTGTTTTTTTTCAAAGTACATATTTACTAATTATCAGCAATTAGAAAATTTGCTTCTTGTCTTGATCTCAAAAACAAATGAGCAAGCAAAGGTGTATTCTGTCTTGATGTGAGAATAATACATTCTATGTAAGTCTTTCATTATTTTATTAATATTTTTTGGACGTTAATGAAAGGTAAACATTTTCTTCCTCTTGTAAAAAAAAAAAAAACAGATTTTTTTTTTCCTTCAGTGAACTATTTTAATGCATTCCACAGTTACTCTGTTATTCACTGCGCATGAAGAGTTTAGAACTCTGAAGTCATACAGCATATTCACATTCAGATGTATATGGACAGTTCGACACAAACACAAACGTCTTTGTGGGGAGAAAAAAAATGAGGAGAGAATGAAGGTGTAAACCATCAGAAGGAAAGCTCAAGCTAATGATTCCAAAGTATTTCATACTCACATTGGAAAGAAAAGAATTGCATTCACTAGTTGCAATTTATTTCTAATTTGGAAACAGTATGTTGTCTAACTTTTTATAGATGGTCTCCTATGGAGATTATATGTGAAAAGAATGTTTGAACACATTTCTATTCATTTTTCAAGGGAATCTAAGATTTCTTCCGGTGAAAAGATGAAGATTGGGGGTGGAGAGGATGTTGCCTGGCTGCAGATAACTGAACCCACTGAAAAGGATAAGGGGAACTACACCTTTGAAATCTTTGGTGACAAGGAATCCTTCAAACGCACACTTGATCTGTCTGGGCAAGGTATATTTTTAAGATCATACTTATATGGTGACTTTTCACAGATTAAACAGAATTAATCAGGAATTAGAAGAGGAATGCAGTAAAAATAGACATTCTGTTGTCAAAATTCTATGCAATTTAGTTGCATAACTGTTTTTACCAGTAGTGACACTGAATTCAGGGTTTGGTTTTCCCTTCTGCTACTGTTTAATGCTGTTGTTTTTAAAAAAGCTTTAGTAAGGACATGTATTTAAATACTTAGACCAAAATGCAGATGATGTTCACAGACAACAACTCTCTCAACTGTTTTCTTACAGCTTTTGATGATGCCCTTACCGAATTCCAGCGACTCAAGTAAGTGCTACATTTTTTTCATTTTAATGCTACAATAATCTTATCACAGGAAAATTATTTCATTAATGATTTATTAATAACATTACATATTTTTTTCCTCTCTTCAACAATTTTAGGGCAGCTGCTTTCGCTGAGAAGAGTAAGTTGATTTTATATTTTATTTTACATGTTCTACATTCTAGTTTAGTGTTTTCTTTAAGACATCTATTGTGGTATGTTGTCATACCTGTCCAAGATCTGTAATGGCAGAAATCACATATTACTGCAGAATACTGCAATAATAATAGTAATTTGAGAGTTCATTTCTCTTTAATTCAAATGGAAACCCTCTGACTGCACATTTTACACATTTTGTAGTGATCCACTACGTCTTCCATGATCTGCAGAGTTTTTGTTAGGTGTTAGTATCTGAGTGTCACACAAGGAGGTGTTGACAGAAAGCTAAGAATGAGACTGAATATTGGGATCTACATATTAAGTAGCAAATAACCTGCTAATGACTGTTGAATACATAACGTTGAAAGAGAGATAGTATGGAAGCTTTTTACTACTGGAATTCTGGTACAAGATGCAATGTACCTTGAAAGATGCTTCTGCCCACAAAAAGGATGGCAGAACAGGTTTTCCTCTGATCTTAGATATCACTGCAATGCTGAAAGTACTTTGCTTTGCTCTTTTCCCAAAACTCAAGCTGTCAAGCTTGGTAGCAACTTCAAGGCTGTTGTGTCTATCAGCTTAGAACTCCATAGCACAACCTCTGCTAAAAACGTGAGGGAACCATAAAATATGTTAATAAGAAATAACACAAGATATTGTAAAAATTGTATTATTTCATATTTAATTGGCCAAAAATTCCAGTGTGTGTTTATTCTAAGAGAAGTCCAAACAGAAATCATGACTAGTGTGACACCATGTTAATAAAATAATTAAGAAATGAGTAACATTGAGCACTAAACCTCACTCTTTTTTTTTTTTTTTTTAAACTCCTAGATCGTGGTAAAGTCATTGGTGGTTTGCCTGATGTAGTTACTATAATGGATGGGAAGGTAAGTTTTTATCAATGAATCACTCTGCTGAAATTTCACACTAATGAAATGTTTTCTTCAGTGGGGAGAGGGAAGTAATACAGATGATTTTGCAAGTTGAGAGAAAAAAGAAGTAGTCATTTAATTGTGCATAGGTTCCATAAGCTGGCTATACAGTTAGGGGAAGCACAGCCTAATTCCTATCTCAGGCAGTCAAGGTCAGCCTAGAGAGGTGCTGGTCTTTTGTCCTGATTACATGGAGACTGAATTAACTGCAGACTCAAATCTGTGTTGAGTCTCAGCTCTGCATACTGACCAGAGCAGTTCAAGGGGAGAAACTTCTCTTGCCCTCTAGGAGAATCTGAAGAGGCAGGAGGAGACAGCCATTCTGTCACCCAATGTAACACAAGGGGAAGTACTTGGAAATGATCGTTCACACAGTATGAGAACTAAGGAGTGCGTAGTAAATAGTCACTGCAATGAAAGGGAAGTGTTTTTTCAAGAGGTTCATAATTTATTTGTGCCTTAATACCTTAGATCAAAATAGATTTCCATCCAAAAAAAGAAAACAGTACTGTTATGAAGAGAAATCTAGCATGGCTGTTAAACACAGTCTTCTCAATATAGCTCATACTTCTAATCAGTTTATAATCCACAAATTGTGGAAAGAAGGAATATGCACTGGAAGTAGGATCACAGTGTTTATTCTCATTTTGTACACTTCTTTATGCAGTTGTTTTTGACTTCTAAAAGATCTAGGACTTTACTCCAACATACTATAGCAAATCAGCTTGTGAGCCAGTGTGAGTCTTACTATCTGCAGTTTCTTAAGATCGTGTTGAATGGGGTGTTTAAGTGTATTGTGTGATGTACATCTTGAGAAACTACAGCTGCGTTACCCTGTGTGAAAACTGTCCTCTTGGCCAGCGAAAGGGTAATGCATAGCTTTTCCAGATTTTATTGTACATGGCCATTTCTAGATATGCAGATACAGTCTCTCCTTAGAAGTGCTGAACCAAGGAGGCCTTGTAGTGGATGCTGAAAGCTGCTCAGCTCTAGACCAAATCAAGACGATTTTATTCTTGGCCCATTCCTTCCTTTGTGGTGCCTTCTAGTTGTAATAGACTAAGGCACTTCATGGCAAGAGAGCCAGTCTCTTGGGAAGTTAGGTATAATCCACTTGATGACCAACATCTTAGTGTTTGTTAGGAAACAGCCAGAAGAAGTCAACCTGACTGCATGCACACAATAGCTGCAGTTTCCTCATAAAAAAATTATGCCCTAAAGCCTATGACCTTAAATTAAGGAAATACTACATAAAAACTTTCCAGAAGTTAGAGGAGTTTGAAGAGGAGTAACCATATGAGGATTAAATAAGTGAATATCCAAAGGGAATACCTCTGATTCCTAAAATCAGGGAAAACAAAACATACCAGAAAGAATTGAAATTTTAAATTTACTTGTAAATTATATATGAACAGGTACCATGCAGAATTCATGTAAGTACAAGTGAGAAGTTGCTTTACAAAAACAAGAAAAAGAAAAGAGAGGTATCCTCATGCAATAGAATGGTATATCTATGCAAATATATGAATACAAAACAAAGCTTTACTAACTTTTGTTAAGAAGGTATAAATGATTTTAGGCCACATCTATAATTTAATAAATTAGAACAAGCCCAAATGATCTAAAATGACTGTGGAATATATCTGCTCTCTGGCAAGCTTTTAATATTAACATATTAAGACTTGATTAATTATTATGATTGAATTATTAATTGCTCTTAAATTAGGTCATTTTTGAGGGTAATAGTCATGAAATGTTGCTCAAGTTACAGAAAGGACAATGAGATTTAAACTTGCTATTTGCTATCAGAATTAGTTTGATTTCCCAACATTTTATTTTCATGTTTACATTACTCCTTTAAATATTTTATAGAAACGTTAGTTCCTATAGGTCATTAGTTAACTTTACATCCTACATGATATCACTTCTTTAAGGGTACTTGCACACTTAGGTAGCCATCAGGTTGTACCCAGTGCACATAAATCTTCCTTCAACAGTCCCCTCTGATTTTGGAGGAACACCATATGCAAAACTGTTTCTATTTGTGTATGCATAGCACTTCCAATCACTTATAATTTGTCAGGTTTTTTTTTTTTTCTCACTGTGTAATATTATATCTATTTGTTCATCAGAGTTCAAGAAAAAATAGTGCAAAAAACATGCACATGTGCACAAGGATGGATTTTCTCTGCTTCCTCTTGGTCAGGAATCTGTGGGTCTTAAAGAGTAATTGTGAGGGGATGGTCATTCTGGTACAAGTTATTTAATTATTTTTTTAACACGGTGATAAAGTTTTCATACTGAGATAAGTTACATAGGCAAGAATTTTGTGGAAATGGAATTCAGTAAAAGATGGACAAAGTAGGCAGTAATCAGTGCAACTTCAGAAATGATTACTTAATGTATTCTGTCATCATTACATAAATGCATAAAATCTGTGCACATACACAATGGTCAAAATGGGATTCAGAAAGCAATCTATATAGATTTGGAAGAATAACCATCAAAATTTTGTGAGCTTCTTTAGTCCTAGTTCTGTTCTGAGAAAATACCTGGACTGTCAGGATCGCCTACAAAGTCTTTTTTGCTATTCTCTTAACACACTGAGTATGCACGCAACACTTTCACAACCTTTATGAATTATTTAGTCTTCATAAAATATTTCCATTTTACGAGTCAGCAGCATTTGTAATCAACGTCTGATGATTCATGTTATGTACTTTTTTTTAAGTGATTTTTTTTTAATGTCATCTTGAGCAATAACCTCCAGAGGCCTAGGTTGGAAAAGATTTGCTCAGTTCTCTTCCCTACTGTGTTCAGGGAATCTTCAAGGTTGTTTTTAAACCTATCATTGCCTGAATATCATGTCAGACTAACGGGTTGCCAGGAGTCTCCTGCAGGCAGGACTGCATTGGCAGTCCTACTTAGTATTCAGAATCATACCTCGGGGCTATTACTGCATCACAGTCACTGGTAAGATGGTGGAAAATCTCAGTGGAAGCGAAAAATATAGAAACTCTACTTTTCAGTCCTCAAGAACGTGCTACCTGTCTTACTTTAATTTACTAGGAGTAAGAAGTGTCTGAAAGTAATACTGAGAATATTCTGTTTAAACAAACCTGGCCAATCCTTAAAAATATTTCTTTTTTAACTTCCTTAGACTCTGAATCTGACCTGTACTGTGTTTGGAAACCCTGACCCAGAAGTGGTTTGGTTCAAGAATGACAAGACTCTCGAGCTTAATGAGCATTATTTGGTTTCACTGGAACAAGGAAAATATGCCAGTTTGACAATCAAGGGAGTGACCTCAGAAGATTCGGGCAAATATAGCATTTATGTCAAGAACAAATATGGCGGGGAAACAGTAGATGTCACTGTAAGTGTATACAGACATGGTGAAAAAATACCTGAAGTTAATCAAGGCCAGCTTGCAAAACCTAGAGTAATACCACCATCAGGAGCTAGTTCTACCTAGAACCCAGGGGCAAGATAAAATGCCAATAAGTAAAGCCTGTAACTATGTTTGATGAACAAAGTAGTATATGTGAGCTGTAGCTGAGGTATTCCCACAGATAACTAATTGGTACTCTCCAAATGGAAACTGAGCTTTTAGAAGTTTTTAGGGTGGTAGCTGTGCTACAGCGCTGTACACATATGCACTGAAATCATTATGACTATGTGTAATAGTGTAGTATTTCAAAATAGAAAAAGCCAAATGCCTTCCTGAAGTTCCTTGTGGGCAATGGCAGATTGCATAAGCCTACAGTAAACCTCCATTTCTACACCTTCAACAAAACCCATTGAGCACCCTCTTGAGAAAATTGAGAACAAATGTTTCATCAATGAAGGTAGTGAACTGTAGTTACATGCTCAGAAATGATTCCCGCTCTGTTACACACACAGTCCCTTTGGCTTTGAAGCCTCTGATTGCATAACTTTAGTGGATAGTCTCTATTTAGTAATTATATTGTTATTTTGTAGTGTGATTTTTTCTTTAGTAGAGCTCAGTAGTTTTACAGATGTTTACTGTCTGCTCATTGAAGCATAGGTTACATGGTTGTATTTTGTTTTTCTTGCATTGTGCTAATAAAACTTTGAAAGTCACCTTTGCTACTCACTGCTCCAAATCACACCTAACTAGTTTTGTTTACTCTCTTTCGTTGTTTAATTATTGCTTATTGCACAATTTCACAGCTGGTAGCATGCAGACAATCAACTTTCAATAAATGCAAATTATGGTTAATCACAGTCAATGGGTGGCACTTATGATATTAATTTCACTCTTTGCAATACAGACCAAGATGCAAGATCAAACTGGTATCAAAAGACATGTATATAACTCAGTCATTTAGGATAATTACCCCTCTGATTCTCCTCTATCCAAAATGAACAAAAAAGCTCTCCCATAGATGGTGTAACGTTCTGCTAAGCTAAGATTTAAATATGATATATTTATATATATGAATATCTTCAAAAGACTGTTCATATCTTTCATGAAATATATGACTGCAGCACTGTGTTTTTTGTTTTTGATGGTTGTTTTTTTTTTACATCAGGTTCTCTATTTCAGTAAAATTTAATTTACCTACTTAGACAAGCCCTTGTTATTTGCTAAGCAGCTTTCAGCTAAGAGTTTAACAGTGAGAAATAGTGGTGATAGTGATACAAACATCCCAGATACAGCCCTCCACTCTTTTGACTTCTCCCAGTCTCTAGGATAAAGGAACCTTGTGGGAGGCAAGGGTGGTTGCACGACCTGAGTCTATACAAAAAAGCACTGCAGAATCTTCACCAGGGAAGCTGGATGTGAAGGTGTTTGGTACAAGTGTCAGGAAAGTAACTGTGTTTGAGGGTCATGGCTGAAAGCCATAGCTCAGATCTGAAAATATGGAAGAAATATTTATCGTTGTTTTGTTTTGTTTCTGTTTGTTTTACCCAGTAGACAAGTTGAAAAAAAATCCAACAGTAAATATATACATTTATATATAATATAAATATACATATATTATATAAATAAATACATATAATATATTTAAATATTATTATATATATATATTTACTGTTGGATTTTATATCTGTCATCTAGGTGATATAGAATTCCTTTTTTTTTTTTTTTTTTTTTGTCTGGAAAAGAAATAACTTGATTCAAAAATATTTTATTTGAGAGACAGAGGACGTGAGAAGACAATTTACAAACTGTCAAATATCATAGGTTAGAACAGTCATCCAGGAGACAGGAGAACAACATCACAACATTTAGTCGTTCCCCTTCTGCCTCTTCTAAATCCATGGGGATTTTGAACCTAAATCTCTGACCATCAGAGGTAGTGCACTAATCCCCCATCTTCTCTGTATTTTGCATTTGTATATGAAGTGCTGCTTCTCACAGTTTTTCATGTTTTTCCCTTTGTGTGACTACTAAATAGACACTGAAAAAAAGACTAGACCTATAAGTCCTACCTCTCATAAGAGCATGTTAAATGCAAAATTAGTGAGGGTTCCTCCATTTCTGTTAGTTCATCTTAGTTCCCAGCACTGAAGGAGGATATGAGAGTTTGCTGACTGCAAACTGCATAAGAACCCAATTGTTTGAACATGAAATTTTTGGTGATAGATTCATTGTGATTTCAAATTGCTCAAGTGCAAGCCTGTTTTGCAGTTCACCATCATCTGTGAGAATTCATGAAGAAAACAACAGCCTAGCTCTGTAAAGGAAACAGTCACACTTTATTAGAGGTTAGTCTGCTTTTAAATAAAAAGTTTTTTAAAGACTCTATGAAAGGTGAGCTTATGTATAAATACAAAACAAAGAGCCAAGAGTTACATTACACATTGATCAAAAATGCTTTTTTTTGCGGGTGAAAAATTAATGTGGAACCAACATGTCTAGTCAATGAATGAAAGTAATTGACAAGGTTCAGCACTCAAGAACACTACATTACCATGAAATAGTTTAAATAGGAGGTTTTAGCACAAAGCAAAGTAATGCTTCAAGTACATAACAAGGTAAGAAAGTATTATTTCTATGGATCTGCTATCACAAGAATTTAATCAAATCCTTCAATTACATAACTCAATTTTTCTTCCTTTCTATTCTAATTTAGTCTTTAAGGCCTTTAAGGTTTTCAAAATCTTGCTAAGGCAGTCTCACAAAGCAGCAGAGCCAGTCTCTGTAGCACACAAAGTGAGTATCAGCAAGAATTTAATATTTTTCTTATCTCCTTCTACAGTACACAGGTTAATTTTAGCTGAGACTATCAAATTATTGCATGTTATGGCAGCTTTTCAGAGGTATCCTTGGGCACAGGAGACAAGGTTAGCCTCATCTCAGTTATACCTTTAGCTGGCCTTCTTAGTTAAGCAAGCTTCACTTATTTCCTTTCAGGCAAAAAGAAATAATTTATTATGACAGTTAATCCTCCGCTGAAGTACAGAAATTATCATTTGCAGGAACACGGCATTCAGAAGGCTAAGGACTTCCAATAAACTGTTTCACATTTTTCAGTGTTCAGTACAGCTTTGATTCTCCTGTATATATTTAAAAATCTCGTTACCAGTGCTAGGAAATGAATCAGGTTAACTCTGTTAAAAAAGGGATATTTTCAGAGGGAATGTGCATCTAGTCGCCCAGAGGGGCTATACAAGCCTGTGGCTATTAGAGGAACAAATAAGATGCTCTGGTGATTGTCAGACGGAATTCATGATGAGGCACATTAGCATTTGAGCACATTATTCACAGGCTTAATTTAGTTAATAAACATTTTGAAGGAGGAAGGGGAGAAAGTAAGAATTGCTTCAAAAGGTCTGATGTCAATGAGCCTACCCCCATGGAGGTCAACAGAGATCTCATTCATAGTGCACATGAATCTTGTCTATGGCTCCCTCACAAGGGGGAACAGGGAGGCAGCACTGATCTCTCTTTGATGACCAGAGATAGAACCCAAGGGAATAGAATGAAGCTGTGATACAGAGTGTCAGGTGGACTATAAGCAAAAGGTTCTTCACCAGAGGATGGCCAGACACTGGCACAGGCTCCCCAGGGCAGTGGTCATGGCCCCAAACTGCCCAAGTTCAAGGAGCATCTGGACAAATCTGTCAGACATAGTATGTTTTTTGGTGGTACTGTGTGGAGCAAGGAGTTAGACTTGATGATCCTCATTGGTTCCTTCTAACTTGGACTATTCTATGATTCTACGATTTTTACAATTTCAGGGCCTCATTACAGTGGATTAGCTATTTCTCTTACTGTAAAGAAAAAAGTCTTTGAGGATGATTTTCTGTCACACGGGTAAATTTTGTGTAGCCTGAGTTTCATGCTGTGCTTTTCTAGGCAGTGCTGGCATGAAACAAAGCTGCTTTGTCAGAGGAGGCAGATAAAATGTCACCCACTTGTGCTAACAGGACAAACACCACGGCTGTGACTGTCATGTTGGCCGTCTGCAACAAGGCTGGCAAGGCTGCATTTCTTCTGAGCACCTATTTCTTTTGAATTAGCTTTGATAAATTACCTTTTATTCGAGGAAAACAAGTTCTATGAAAATTTTTCCTAAGGCCAATTTACAGGTACTTTTTATGAGAAAAAGTTATTTTTTATGTGACAGTGTTTGCCTCCAGTGTATACCTTTGTCCAGCCCATGAAGTTCACTTGCATTCCACACCTTAAAAAGCTGTGTATACTACATTAATCTACTCTTTCATGGAAACAGAATTTCAGTGATAATAGTACCCTACGTGGTGTTAAGTTTTAAAAAGAAACAGTTTTTAAAACAGTTTTTAAAAGAAACTTTTGAAATATAATAAAGCACTTTATATTGTTTAGTAGAACTAAAAATCAAACCTCTAGATGGCACCAGAAGAACAAGATAGAAATGAACAATCTTTAAAAAATTCTGCCAGCTATAGCATATCCATCTTTTTGATGCAAACACATCACTTAGGGAATGGGAGATTATTAAAAGCATTACACTTATGCTAGTGACAAGGACAGGTCCAACAAATGACTGTTTCCCGGAAATAGCAGGTGATTTTGCAAGCAATAATGCTGCCTCTTAATCTTTGCATGATGCACATTAAGAGGTTAAGTATGCCTCTGTAAAATATTGCAAGACTCATATTACAGCAAGTTTCTCCTTAGGAAGTGATAATTCTAACCGCAGCACATCGACTATATTTACAAGGGGAGATTCAAGCTCTAGAGGTAAAACTCTCAGACTTAACAGCCTCCACTTTTCCTAATATTGTTAGATCCTTGTCCTACAATTTTTGTTCAGTCCTTGTAGAGGGATGATTCCATTTGAAATTAGCAGAAGGTTTAGGAGAAAAAGAGCTCAGGATCCAGCTCTCAGCACCACCACTGCAAGACCAGTGACGCCAAGGCCTGTAAGAAATTATCGGTAGCCTTCTATACTGATATTCCATTCCTCATTGGAATGTGCAGTAACTCAGTACTAGTTTTGTCCTTGGATATTAGCTCAAGGTTTATCTTAAAAATAGCTCACTTGACCTCACATCATTTCCATTATGAACATTTGAACTTTGTGTTGTAGCATTAAAGAACTGTTAAATTGTAATAAACTTCTCTAATTTTTTAAGTTAATGTAACTTCATTTTCTATTATTGTTACTCCTATCTTACATTAATATTGTACAGCTGAAAGCCTGATTGCAAAAATACAACCCACCGCAGTTAGTTGTGTTATGGTTAATGGCTGCAATGGAGGCCTTTCCCATAGCATCCTAAACCATCTAGCAGGATTATCCCATGATTTCACCTGGCACAAGTGTCTCCAAGAGGAAGTTTGACCTCTTCTCTGCAAAGAGCTTCTGTTGGAAGCCTTTATCCATTTGATGATGGTGGTGCACACAGCATGTGGAACAGAGGCAGATGGAAAGAGCTACAACTAGTATTTAACACAGAGCTAATGCAGATTTTTCACATGTTAGGTCATGGAAAAAATGGTGATCAAAGTTTTAGTCTGCTGACTTAGTGACCTCCACGGGACCATTTTGAATGAAGTGCACAAAAAGCCAATCCAAGAATTGTAAATTAACCCAAAGACAGTCCTGATTGCAAGATAATGTGTGGAAAAGTACCCCACGTAGTTGTGTGCCACTTTTGCTGTCTGGAAAAAAAATGCCTTCCATATATGAAAATGGCAATCAGCCTCCTGCATGGTGCTTAATGGGAGGTAAAACACAGTACGACACCCTGGCTGGTAGTTATGAGGCCACATGCAGATGTCTCCATCTGAGCTAATCACTGAAACCCCCTTCTTAGAAAATGGAGAGAAACAAGTACTAGTAGGGCACAAGTCATGTCATTCTAAAGTAGGTGTCTCAAATAACTGAGATGAATCATGTCTATTATTTCCACTAACTGCAAATGAAGATTAGTGTAACCAGGTTTGATGGGAGATATCTACAAATTTGATGTTTGAATTTAGGTGTGATAAATTCTGCACCATGTTTCTCTAATTTAATTGGCTCTTTATTTGAAAAATCTATTTAAAGAGGTGCTTCATAGCAGTTGTTCTTGCAGGCTGGATTCCTCCACCAGACTGCTGTGTCTTGCAGTCTTTGCTCCTTTACTTGATATTGCTGTTATTTTGAAATCTCTGTGCGAGCATTTGCTGACATCCAGCTGCCACTTCACCCCAATTCATTGCCAACTCTCATGATTTGGTCTGTATCAAGATCACGTGCTAGGCTTTCTATTCTATTAAATATGCAGCTTTTGAGTGGCTGTACTATTGAGTACTGTTAGACTGGGACTTGTTTCTGCCTTTGCTCCTCTCAGTACCATTGCTCTGTGGCAACACATCAACCAGTATAGGCTGTAAGCATTTCATAGTCAATTAGTGCCCTTCTGCTAAGCTCGTAAGACTTGCCTTGTGCAGTTTCTCTGTCATTCTGACCAGGCGCATCCTCTGGCTGGAAAAGCATGATTCTGTGAGTCTCATTAGCCAAACTTCTGCCACTGCACCTAAAGCAGCTGAGCAACTGACCAAAGCTCTGAATCCTCCAGGACCTGGCTTTGACCTGGTCTGCTCTTGTCTTCTAGTTGTCTCTAATTAGTTCTCAGTTATCTTTCTCTTCAACTCTGTTACTCTCTGGACTTCCTGTTTACTTGACATGATCTGCATTTATCTGTAATTCAGTTTTAATGGCAGCTTTAATGGCAGAATTTTTATTAGTAAATAAAGCAGTGCCAAGTTTGATTATCTAGTGTTTAGGCCAACTTCCTGTAGCCTTTATAATCTTGCATCCTCTAACATATGTAAGAAATCAGAGAAGGCAGAAAACCAGAATGGCTGAGCAAGGAATTTCTGGTCAAACAGAGGTGTGGGAGGGAAATGAGGGCTTTCCACATTTCCCACATTCCTGAACTTCTATATGGGATATAAAATCCCTCCCCCTGTATGCAAGGAGAGAGTTCAAGACCACCTGATGAAACTTAACACATACAGGTGTATGGGGCAGGAGGACATTAATCCCAGGATCCTGAAGGAACTGCCTGATGTTGTTGCCAAGCTGGTCTTCATCATATTTGAAAAATCATGGCTGTCGCGTGAAGTCCCCAGTGACTGGTCACTCCCGTTTTTAAAAAAGGAGGAAGGAAGACCAGGGGAACTATACACATGTGAGCCTCATGTCAGTGCCTGGGAAGATCATGGAGCAGATCTTCTCGGAAGAAATTTTAAGACACATGCAAGATGAGAAGGTGATCAGAGACAGCTAGCATATCTTCATCAAGGGCAGATATTACCTGACCAATCTGGTGGCCTTCTGTGATGGAGTGACGATATCAGTGGATGAAGGATCTACCTGGACTCAATTAACTTTTTATGTAGAGTGTTCTGAAAGTAATTTTCTATCCTATTTATCCTATTTATCCTATTTATTTTTCTAGAACCTACAACAGATACAAGAATACAATAACAACATTTGATAAGGTGAATTCTCAGCTAAAAAACACTATTTCTCAACATAATCACCACCATTAGCTATGCTTTTCACCAGCAGTGAGCAAGAGCCTGAACGTTGCACTCATAAAAATCTGTTTTATACTGTCATCAATCCTTAAATCCACTTTTGTGCTCACTTGAAACACAATCTTGTTTTAAATGCATGGCTCCCCTTCTACTTGTTTCAGGTGAGTACATCTTGCTCCTTTCAGGCTTACTCATCTGAAGTGTATGTTCCATCCTATTGTGACTAAAGCATCCCAATGCTCATCAGAGAGTTTGTCTTGTAGACCTCTGTCCTGTATCATCAAGTCACCTACATTGTATTCCATTTAATTAGCCATGATTTCTATTGTCAGTACCATCTCCTTACCTCACAGGACCAAAGTCTCTGAAACACAATTTGGATCACATTCAGAGTTCAGTAGTGTCTCTTCCATATTGCTTCCTGGTGGGATGTTGTTGGAACTCATGTCCATTGTGTGCCAAAAGGTGAACTGATAGAACAGTTCCATTTGGAAGAACACAGCTAGTAATTCCTCTTCCATCTGAGCATAGTCCCTTTGGGCCTGGAGGTTTTAATTGAAAATGCAGTAGGCCAGTGACTTCGCAGCAACTGTGCTCCCAGATCTCCTCCAGAGGCCTCAGGCTGTAATTACAGATGCTTCACAGGCATTACAGGATTGGCAGCTTACTTGTATTCACCTCTGTTGTTTCAGATGATCTTGTAGCCTAATGTTCCGCTTGTTGTCTAGTTTCTTATCTAGTCCTAAGCTTTGCAAATGTCTGATATGAATATGCTAAATGTAGAAAAGCTTCTATCCACACCTGCTAGACATTTCCTTGAAGGCTCTCAGTTCTTCAGGATCTATTCATAGATGCAGAGGAGTTGGTAAGTGTTGACATCTTTTGGGGAATTATTTTAACATTATACTAGGAACCATTTTTTTTCCTCTTCATAATACATAAAAATGATTGCAGATAGCAAAAAGTCCAGCACATGAGTTTTTCTTTCAGTTTATTTCCATTCTGTAGCAGGTATTTGGGGCCTCATTGCCAATAAAAAAAAAAAGGCGGGGGTTACTGATAGAAGGGATCTGAATCTTACTGCATGTTTAACTTGAACTTGCTTACATTGTGCTAGCAAGATCTAGGCTTTGAAATGTTTGCAGTACATTCCCAAGACTTCCTATTCAATTAACTTACTGCAAACTAGTAAAACAAAATTATTGATCTGCTGTGGACTGAGGAGTAACATTTTATTATACTTTTTTTTCCCGTGAACTATTTCAGGCCCAGTTCATCCCCTACATGTAGCTGTTTAGATTTATTACACAGGATTCATGCCTTTCTCCATGATCATTTAAGGAGATGGAAAGATGAGTAGCAGAGAAAGTGGTAGCATTCATGCCTGAAACATCTCTGTGCCATTAACATTCAAGGCATGCTATTCTGTATAAACAGTTGTCAATAGGAAATTCAAATACAGAATATTTTAATTCCAAATTCCTGATCAAAGAAATACTGGAATTGAAAACTAAGTCTAAAACAACACTGAAGAAATTCTGATTCTGTTCATATAAAATTTGCTTGAAATATGACTGTTATACTGTTTTTTTAAATAAATATGCAAAACTTAAGACTACTGGTAGAACTCTCATTATATGAATGTTTCCAGTTCATTCAGGTATTTTGGATGAACGGATAAACATATCTCTGCAGTCTTCTCAACTGAAATAGTGCAAAACTGTTTGTGCCAAGGCAACAAGAATTGACTAAAACCACAGAATCAGAATACCAATTGACTGGTCTATATTCATTGTCTGAATGAAGAGAAAGGAAAAGAAAGCAGTACAAATGACAAAATTGTTTTTTAAATACTTCATGAACAATAATCAATGTGTTATGACAATAGCACCATAAAAAGAAAAAAAATCCATAAACTATTGGTAGTTTTATTGTCATTTGTTCTTCAGCTGTATTAATTTAAAATGTATTCCTTCTTAAAACACTTTCAGGTAATTTTTAGTTTTTATTTTCACTAAATGATGTCTTAGTAAGCAGAGCTAGATTAAAAAAAAACACATGTAGAAAGACGCAACATGCAGTTTGTGTAGACTTTGTACTAGCTGATAATAGCTTTGTTTCCCATTGTTTCAATATTGCCAGCCCAATCCAATCTGCAAAAAAAAAAAAAAAAAAAGCACTCTAAAAGCAAACATTAACAATTCTAACACTTTTTGAAGTGGCTTTAGGTAGCAACACTGTGCAAGAGAAAATTTCTGTTTCCCTGGTCTACTTACATGAATAAACTGAAGTGCATGAAATTTCTCTTTGAAATCAGCCTTCCCACTGACTAAAGATGGCACACATGAAATCTTGCCAGCAATTCCTTTTTAAAAATCTTGTTTGCTGTTGCTTCTGTTGCTTTTATTTGACTCACTATATATATATTTAAACTGAAGTCTCTGCCTCAGGTTGTTTTTCTTTTACAATTATTTTATTTGGGGAGGAAAACGGGATTTTTTGGTAAATATAGCTGTGCTTGAATGCAAGAAGAATTACGTAAAGTTTATTGCAAGTATACGTACACGCATGTGTGTTATATATAACATGAAATGCATCTGCAAAATGAGCTTATTACCCATGTTATGAAAAGTGAAGCCCTTTCAAAAACTTTTTCTTTTCTACCTCCTAGACTTTTGGGACATGACTTTGAGGTCACCAAATGAAGAGGAGTGGGAAAAGGGGTTTGCAGAAGAAAGTTGCCTCTTGCTGTCCTTCTATAAACATGTCTAAATATGATCAAGTTACTAAACTGCAGCTTACACATGATTGGAGATTTTCCAGGGGTAAAAACCTGCAATGGTTCTTGTGTGCAGAGGTCAAGCTCCAGCTGACAGGCAGCTTGCCCTTTTCCTGAAATTACTCTGTTGGGATGCTAGAGGCAATGCCTGCCTCCTCCTAACTGGATGCTACAGCAAAGAGCATCTCTTCTTGTCCTTCTGCTGTCCCTGGGATTCAGGCAAGGTGGTTGTGGGAAGCCTGAGGCTGCAGTGAGTCCAGGGAGGAGAGGGAAAGAGAGACCATCGGGAGACAGAGTGGGAAACGGAACAGCTCTGGGAAATGGAGACCCTGGCTGCAGAAACAGGTGAGAGTAGGGAAGGAGGAGAGCCTTGAAGCAGTTATATGGGGAACTGGCTAGAGAGAATGCAGGCTTCAGCGAGGGGAACTGAGGCTGAGATGAGAGGCTTGATACATGTGTGGAAGAGGCAATAGTGAAACAGAAGGCGTCTGGATAGAGAAGTACAAAAGCACAGTTCATGGAGTTCATGAAACACAGAAATATGGGCTGGATGACATCTCTGCAGAGCCAGAGATCATGGAGATCTCCTGGTATCTAAAATTTGTACATTTAATGAAACCTGCTGTTGATTCTCCAATATTATTACTGGTAGCGGTTTCTAGGGAGCAAAGCACAGTAGGAGAATGGAGAATTATGAGAAGTAAGATAGTCTTGCAGGAAGAAAGAGACTGTTGAGAACCTGATGCTGCCATAACTGGATAAGACTACATCTGAGCAAAAGCCAGATGACAAGGAACAGAAGCAAATGAGGTACTAAAGCAAGACTTGCAGTAATCCCAACCAGCGTGCAGTGAAGGGAGAAGTGAAACATTCAAACAAGCTTGCAAACTGAGGAAATTCGCAGTAGGTGTATTCATGTCATCTGAGAGCATTTTCAGTGGGAATGTTGGATTTTCAGTTTTCTTTGATGAAAATCTTAGGTGCAGAAGACACTGGCATCAGAAGCAGAGATGTGTGATTGAGCTGCACAAGGTTCTCACTAGTCAGATGAATGCAACAGTTGTTCTTTTAGTTATGGCAGATACATCCCTGCAAACCTCTGACCCTCTGCATTTGAAGACTGCCAAAGCTCACTAAGGACTCAGATACCCAACTCTAAATAAATCATTGAAAATCTGTTACCAGATCTTCAAGATGAACTTTCAAAATCTCAAGCTAAATCTCTCTAGCACAACCTTCTCAGGTTCTCTGTACAGCACAGGACCCTGTAAAGTTTACACACAGAGTTTTCTGAATGCACTGTTCATCATGAGAAGTGGGATTCTCTCTTTCTTCCTGAGGGGATACTGATAGGGATTTCTTTATTTTGAGGAATTTCTTGACGTTAACCTCAGACTGAACACAAACTACCAACCAAAAAAAAGTCCATCTCTGAACTACACAACTTGATTAAATGTTTTTTTTCTGGTTGGCTGGCAGTACGATGGATCTCAAATAGGGCTGAGGAGGAATTGCACAGCTATCAGTATTCTCTCTGCAGTGATTTCATCTGTCAAGCTGCATGCTGCTTTTGCTTTAGTTTTATAAAGCCATTATCTTTAATAGAAAAAATAATAAGTGATACTGTGGCTGCTAGTTTCACAGACGTGTTCCAGGTTCTCTGTACTCAACTCCAGAGCCACAACATTCCATAATCTTAATGTTATGACTCTCTTGTCGCAATGTTTCTCTTGCTCTTCTGGCACGGTACAAAACAACAGCCAAGAATATAGCATATATTTTTCTCACTGGTAGAAGCACTTTGTTTTCAAGGGATAGGTGCAGCATTACACTTAGGAGAATTACACGAATTACAGACTTTGTTTAATTACCACTTTCTATTTTTAAGTTTTGCATTGTTAGATTCTTTTCCTGAAAAATAATAAACTGCCTCAAAAATGAAGCTGAACCTAATTTGGAAAAGAAATGAGAAGGTAATCCAGAAACTTATTTTATTTTTTATTTTGGTGGCTAATTCCAGATAAGATATTTATATATTTTTTAAGCAAACAAACAAACAAACAAACAGACAGACAGGAAGGAACACATTTGGTAAAAACTATATTTCTCAAATATTTCTATTTGAGACAGAATGGCAGCTTTTTGCTATCATTTACTAGCACAATATTTTAGAGTGAAAAGCTTTAGCAGAGGTTTTTCAGTGAAAATCAGAATCACAAGGACAGAATAGCAGAGAAAAGGTAGTTAATGCACTTGAAGTATAAAAGAAGTCATCAAATTGGTTAAGTCAGACTTTCTTGAAAAGTTGTGAGCTACAGTAAGATTAAGAAGTGGGAATACAGAATGGTCTGTCAATAAAAGTGTAAGCACCTAATATAAACAGATATTTTATAACTTCTCCTACCTGTTACAAAATAAAGAGGAAATTATAAGAAAAATATTCCTCCTCTTCCAGTGTCTTAACATAGTGGACTACATTAGTAATGATAATTGTTCAATTCCTCTGGAGTGAACAGGCAGAATTGAACACTTCTGCATGGTGATTGAGCCTCCGTTAGATCTCAATTTCTCTCCAAGGATATGATAGCCTAGAGGTGATTGAACATGCTTCTAGAAACAAAGAGATGAGTGGGTGTCTTTTATGATGCAGAATGCTTCATGAGAGCACGCAAAAGAAAAGAAAACACTGAAAATATCACTAGTACTGCAGTCCAGCTCTTATTCCATTGCTTCATACATGAATAAACATTCAAAACCAGATATTAGGAGGAAATAAGCCTTCAGGATATCAGAATTCAAATTGGAAGCAGGTTGCTCATCTTCAACACTGAAAATCAGTTAACATATGGGGCTTACCTTTCAACAGTAATTAAGACAGTAGGTCTTTCTGAATAGTTACAGATTCATTAACTTACAAGATCTTTCAGAATTGCTAACAGCTTAGCTTAGTGTGTTTTCTTTTTTTCTTCTTATTCAGGTTAGTTACTATCTTCCCGCCTTAAAAATCTACAGAACATTTTCAATAGTCCTGACGATCTTAAGGTATTAAAGTGAAGCCCTAATTCTTTCTTCAGCTCACAGGTTTAGGAACAAGGTCCTGAGCAAAAGAATAAGTGACTCTGTCATCATGAAGGTCATTCACTTCAACAAGTAAATGAGAGGGGAAATTTGACAAGAGGTTCCTGAGAGGGTTTCCCTTACAAGGGAGGAGAAGGGAAGCATTTCTTTGACAAAGATACGTAATGAGATACAACTTCATTTCCATCAAGAGATGGGGTTCATTAACAATCATGAGTAGTGTGCAACTCTTCATATATCTTCAGCCTGAAATTCTGAGTCATGGGCTTGCCATATTATTAAAATAAATGGGGTCATACAAAGTGACACGTTCTTGAGCATAGGGAAGGTTTGGCCACCAAGGATTTTACTTACCATGCTAATTCAGCTAATCATTCAACTGGTCATTCACATTTAATCCTGGCAATAAAACATTACTGCAGTAGAATCTTAATTTGTGAGCTCCTTGTTCTCTCTTGGGAGTCAAGAAGTTAAACCAATTTGATATTGCACTCCCCTGATAATGAAAAAAGCTTATGAGAGTAAGAGAGATTTTACAGTAGTCTGTCCCACTGTATTGCAGTAGTTGGATGGTTTACCTTTCAAGTAGTGTTTATGATACAGGACAGGTTAAAAAATTGTTCAAAACTCATTAAAAATATAAGTTTACTATTTTTATTATAATAATGTTACAATTTCTGGTAGAGATCACATCTGAATGTGCCAGAAGTTGTACAAATATAAACCATCTCTATGAATGAGATATAATTTTGCCAATGGCTGCAATTTGTACTGTAATGTCTCACAACTTATATTCCAAATCCTAGGCTGCAGTAATAAGCTGCGTTTTAGTTTAAGATAGAAGAATGTATTTCTAACCTTGTGATGGTGTGTAAAAGCTTGAGAACACAAACTAGAAAAGGTCAGAAAAATGAGAAGGTAGCAAATAGGGAAGTATGTACCCTATAAAAAGAAAAAGTATACTTAACACTCTCCAAGAGAGCTAAAATTAATCTGTTCATTTTAACCACATCATCCACAAGCATGGCTTCCCCAGGTACAACAAAAGAAGTGAGTGGTCTGGTGCCACTGGAGGCAGCTGGAGAACCAGTTGGAGCTTCTTTCTTGGAGGCTACGTGGAGTGGGGTCAGCTTTCCTCAGGCTGCAAGGACTGTCTTTGTTACAACTGCAAACTGCTCCTCTTCACTGTTGTTACTTGAGATCCTTCCCTCCTGACATGTCAGCAAGATAATCAATTTATTAACTGAACTCCCTCTCCCAGGCTGTTATTGAACTGCCTGCAGTGAGATGGATGCTGAAAGCAGCTATACTCTGAATTATGTGTTCTGGTTGGCCACAAGTAACTTCATGGGCTGTGGAGTGAGCATTCCTGAGCTATAACATCATCATAACTTTGAAGGTATTTGGCTGATAGCTAATGATATATGCACTCTGAGATTACCTTCACTGTAATTAAAACCATGTGAGGATCAAGACTTGTCAAAAAAGAACCTGCTTAAAACTTAAATTCAGAGCTTTACTCGTAGACAGGTTTGATTTCCAGGGAAAACAGTGTGCTTATCTGTGCAAGAGGGCTTCTTGATCATATTCACATTGCACTCTCCTTACTGCAACATGCAATAATATAACATGCAGCTGTTATGACAGTCTGTTATCTTTAGCCATGAGCTTGTAAATAAAGCTTCTTTACCCAAGGAAATTTTCTGTCCTTTTCATTGTTACAGCATTTTACTGTGCTACTCTAAAGGAAAATTTTATATGCTTATTAACATAACTGCACATAATATCTCTGCTCCTTATCACAGAAACAAAAGCCTTTTTTTTTTTTAATTTTTTAAACAACAAAAAAAATCTACGTCTCCTTTAGCAATAAGGTTAGTCTGATCCCAACTCACATTAAAACAGGAGTTACTGACTTGAGTATTTAGTTTAAAGGAGAAAACTGAGGTTTGGAAGTACCTAATATCTGGTGGGCTCATAAAGATGAAGCATATTTCAACAACTTAAGCTCACATTCACTGGTAAAAAAAACAGCTTACTAATATTTAAAATGAAGAAAGGTTAAGGGAGTTGGGCTTATTTAGCTTGGAGAAGCGAAGGCTTCAGGGAGACTTCACTGCGGCCTTTCAATACTTGAAGGGATCTTGTAAGTAGAAAGTGGAGCAACATTTTAAACAGTATGATAGTAATAGGACCAGGGGGAATGGCTGTAATCTAAAAGAGAGGAAATCTAGGCAAGATGTTAGGAATAAATTATGTACTCGGGTTGATGAGGCACTGGCACAAGTTGCTCGAAGAAGATGTGGGTGCCCCACCTCTGGAGGTTCTCAAGGCCAGGCTGGATGGGGCCTCTGACAGCCAGGTCTGGTGGGTGACAACCTTGCCCACAGCAAGTATTTGAAACTGACAATCTTTAGGGTCCCTTCCAACCTAAGATGTTTAGAGATTCCATGATGATGATTACCTACATGTCATGAAATAAATGTCCATTTAGATTAAGGGTGAAGACAAAGATGAGGAACAGGAGCTGATTTCTTTTAAGAGTATGAGTAGATGCCCTAAGACACATGCTAGAGGTTCCCAATAATGTTGAAAAGCAGACCACATGCATGGCTGCCCAAGCACAGGTTAATGAATATGTGGCCGTGTGTAGCCTCTGTGCACTGCTGCAGTGTTCATGAATCAGATAATGGCAGCATCTTTGCAGGCTGCTGAATCCTGCAAATGTTAATGAGGCAGTATGCAGAAGTCATAACTGCTGCCACTGTCAAGTGGCCATGAAAATGATTATCTGGTAAGATCCTGGAGGTAGAGCTCCTATCACCTAAATTCTCAAAGAACACATCTGATTTACTATCTTCTCATTGCATCAAGATTTTCAGTTTGTCATGGCAACCTAGCTGCAGATTGAGTAATAGGATGCGATCAGGCAGCAATCATAATGAAAGCATAAGTTAAATGCCTCTAAAGTTAATGATCCAGATTCCTCACTGCAGCCGTGGGGCACACAGTGTAACTTGGAGGAGGTGCACAGATGCTGTAAATTACTTTGGACACCATAATCATGACCCGAGCCAGCTGCATATGAGAACAGATCGGTGGCATAAGTTACAATATTCCAACTGCTGCTGCGGGTGCTCCTGAATGGCTGTTATGGCAGCTCTGCAGTGCCAGGTCAACGCTGAATCCCTGCCAGGCTTCCTTTCCCTTCTGCACTCTGACTGTGGGACTGACAGTATAGAACTGCCGTGTTTTCTTTTCTGTCCCACTAAAAGATTGCCCAACTCTGAATAATCTTTCCATTCCTGCTGGCCCTTTTAATTCAATAAAATACTGTAAATCGTCTTGGATGCAGAGTGTGAGCTTAAGGCAATATACTTTCCCTTGATTTGCACTTTTTTCTCTATCATAATAGCATGGGCATTAATTTTGCATTAATTTTAAAGCCCAGATTCAAGGAAATGCTTTTAATAGTATAAAAAACTATTAATCTGAGTAAGAAATGGAAGAAATGGTAACTGAAAAATGATGTTATAGACAACATTCTCTGTCAGTGCAACAGCATCCTCTCTACAGTTGCCACAGTGTGATCATATTAGTGCATGTTAGAGCTGCCAGCCTGCTATGCTGCCTGCTTTTTGATGATAAGTATTATCTATTATATTGCAGGGGCTTTTGGTCAGAGACTGGTTTATTTTGCAGTTTTCTGAATTTATTTCAAGATCTTAACTTCAGGTTTTATCACCTGCTGATGACTTCTGCAGACAAACTAACAGAAATTAATCTGGTGGAAGAACAGGGAGCAATGTCTGCAGCCAGGAACAGCAGCAAACTGAAGTTTGGAGACAGCAGCTGAACCAAGTGAAAGTAGGACAGCCCTAGCAGGGAACAGTCACTGTTCTGTGCAATAAAATCCATGCAGTAAAATTAATGGGGTTTTGGTGAGCTGCCACTCCCTGGAGATAATGCTCAGCCTACAAAAAAAAAGCAGGTCTGGATTTCTTGCCTCCTTCTTTCCTTATCCCAGTCACCAAGGCTGCTGAACCCCTTTTGACATGTCTTGCCTCTCTTTTCTTTTCCCCCATGGAATATGCCAGAATGGGGCCATATGTCATAAAGCAGTCATGGTATTAGGAGACAGAAAACTCCCAAAGCCTGGGTAAATGTCAATGCCACAGAGCAACTTTACCCCTGAAAGGTCACAGTCTGCAGTCTTGCCAACACATTCTGGGCCAGGTGGCAAGCAACAAGTCAAGTGTATCTGTTCAGCATAATACCACATTATTACATTTATCTGGCCAGCATTAAGTGAGCTTCACTCGCATGCTTTGTTTTCCTTGACTCTGAATGTGTAAGAAAGCTACTGCAGCCCATCCTAAATCTGTTCACTCAACAATTAGTAAAAGGCCATGATGTCTGATCTGTGATTTAGACTAAATGGAAACACCTAACAACAAAACTGTGATCCTCAAACTGAGCTTCTGTCTAATCCTCACCATTTACATTTGCTAAATACCTAGTATAGAGCATTAATGGCGCTTGAAGTAGCACAGCAGTTGTGAAGCATTCAGGATGCCCCTGGGATAAGCTCTCTTATTTGTTTGAATCACCCTTGTCCTGAGCCAGGGATGCAGAGAGGTGAGCCTTGATTTTGAAGACCAATAGAATGTGTGCAGTCCTCTCCTACAAAAAACAGTAGCCTGGTGATTTCTTCTCTCTTTTTTGGGGGGGCGTGGAAGAAAGGGTCTCAGAAGTTTCCAGGCTGGAAACTTTACGAGGCCCAAATGTCCATGCAGCCTGGTAATGCTAGGGCGCTAATATATAGTACAAATCCACCCTGCTCACTGTGTGGAGCAGTTGTTCCTTGTGTGTCCACTGCACTACTTAGCATTTTGACTCCTGAATTCACATTCTGACTGGTTGTTGTGTATGGGGGTGCATATTTTGGGAGCTAGATTTTTGAATTTATTTAATTAATTTGTCAAATTGTCAACCTGTTAAATTTGAAAAGTATACTAGGAGCAGGTGCTTAATTTTCTTGAATTTACTTAAACAACAGCACAAAGAAGACAGCAGTGGTGGATGCTGATAGATCCTTCATACTCTTTCTGATTGTATTGCAATGGAGTAGAGATTGTATATTGATTCCGTATTATTTTTTAAAAATATTAGCTCAAATTTTCACAATCACTGTGACTGATTGTTCAGACAACTAGTGATAAATCATTTATCTGCTGATTACTCACTGGTAATGACTTCTTTTCCTTGGATGATTATTCTGTTGGAGATTATTGCACACAAACTATGAAAGTTTCCAAAGCTGTGCTTTGTTGTTGGTGAGCCAATAGCTTTTAAGAGGGCTCTGCATATTACAACGTTGCCATTTGCTAGGGCAGACTGCTGATTGCTACCTTCACTTTTCTGAACATTATCAGAACATCTAATTTTTATTCCACTTCAGGGTCACGCTAAGTTACCAATTTAAAACAGTTGCTGTGATGTTGACAGTTTTAATTTGTTCCACTTTATATGCTGGTAGGCCTATTGTCTGTTCAAAGTAGATTTTGTGGTTCTGAAAGAGAGAGTTTCAATACTTTCTTAACACGATGCAATTTGTACTCATATTGCAGCTTCAGACATCTCCTTGGGGGCAAGTCTAATTGAAGTTGCTTGATTTCTGTTACCAATCACGGTCTTTTCAAACTGCATTCCTTTTCATCTCTAATGCTTTAAGTTTCTGCTGAATTAGCTGGCTCACTCAGGTGTAATATTTTCTCATATTCTGTCTGCTTGACCACAGACCTCTGGTTGGCTCCAGTCTTCCAGCTGACATTTAAAAAGCACCCAATGCACTCTGAGACTGAGACTTAGAAGAATTTGCTTACCCCTTCTTAAAATGGTTGTACATAAATTAAGCCATAAATCTGGGTCTCATTCACCTTTACATGTGCTGCACCTTAAATGTCTGTAGTTGGCTTCAGTTTTACTCCCAAAAGTCAAGTCAGGAATCAGTATGAATCCAAGAATGAAAATCATCTGGATCTTTGTCATTTAGTAGACGTTTGAAGGGCTAATGTATCACACAGAATTGCAGGGGTTGGAAGGGACCTCCAGGGATCATTGTGTCCAACCCCCGTGCCAAAGCAGGTTCCCTACAGCAGCCTGTTCCAGTGCTCCGTCACCTCACTGTAAAGAAGTTCTTGGGCACATTTGTGCGGAACTTCCTCTGCTGCAGTTTCCAGCCGTTTCCCCTTGTCCTGTCTCCACTCACCACTGAAAAGAGTCCGGCCTCGCCATTCTGCCCCCCACACCTTAGATATTTATAGAGCTAGATCAGGTCCCCTCTCAGTCTTCTTTTCTCAAGGCTGAACAGACCCAGTTCACTCAGCCTTTCTTCATAGGAGAGATGCTCCAGGCCCAACAGTATCAACAGTACTGTAGCAAGTTACTTAATTGGATTATTGCACAGAACTGTATATAAATTCCCTTCTTGGCAAAAAAAACAAAAACAAAAACAAAAACAAACCACCCAAACAAAACACATTTTGTTGTCAATTTCAAAAGTACATGGTGAGTTAAAGGAGATAAGTGTAAGCTTACATGCATTTGCATTATAATTAATAGAACTAGTGAAAGTGATAGTGAAGTTGGCAATTTTCATGGGAATACATTCTTCATGGTTAAAAAAACCCCACAGATATAACCAAGCACTTCTTTAGGTTTTAGGAAAAGCATGGGATGCATTCCTTGACAGTTTTATTTTCTCCTTTGGTTTTACCAAGATGGCAAGTGCTTGATGTTTGTATTCTATACCATTAATTATCCACTGATTATCCTAATGGACTTTTTTTGTATATTTGTTTTTTTCTTCTTTTTCTTAGATCTTTGTGTAACCTGTATTTTAAATACCTTGGTTTGTGTTGAAGTTTATGTCTTGTGTTAGACCTAGGTTGTGGGGATATGTCAAAGTGCTTTTATTTTCTTTTTTCTTTCCAGAAAAATAGATAATCATGAAACGATTTCTTCTCAGCAGTTCATGAACTGTCTTTTTCCATTTGGTTTTCCTTCCTCGCACAAGGTTTGTTCTCCCACCACTTCTGCACTGGAAAGATAGAGAGGTAAGAGGGAATGACAGGAGAACCAGGATATGTTGTGCACGATTGTCGTCAACTCTGCTGACGTATTCTCTGCCCTGGCTTTCTCTTTTCCTCCCTTTAATGCCTGCTTTTTTTTTTCTTTTTTCTTTTTTCTTTTTTTTTCTTTTTTTTTTTTCCTCCCTAGTAAAGGCATTTAATGAAGAATGGAGGCAGGTGATTTTGACCATGGGACCAAGGGGGTGGATGGAGCCTATTGTGGGAGATGGTGAGAATGATTAGAAGGAGAGTTATTTCTCTCAGCATTAGTAGATGGGATTCACAGATCCTTTTAGTTTTGTGATCTCCAAATGATGCAAGATTGGCCTGGCTGTAGAGTATTGCCAACTGTAAGTTTCTTGCAAAGTATATATGATTTATTTTATCATCTTTAGCTTGGAGATGGGGAAATCAGACACAGAAAATTAAGTTATTTACTAGTGGGAATAAAGACAACCAAAGCTGGGAACTGCAGCAGAATTAATGCAATCCCACTTTCCAGATTTATGTCTGTTTACCTTTTGTCATAAGGCTGCACACAGAGACTTAGCAATTATTCACTTTTAAAATAACTTAAGATAATAGCTCAGACCCCTATTAGTTTTGGGTATTGTTGGACTTTCCTAAACATTTTAAGGTGGTTCAGCTAGATAATTGATTATTAATAACTGATATTCAAACACTCCTTTGAAAACATTCTAGAGTCAGATCCAGAGCTAACACAGATCAATATACTCCCACTGAAATCACACTTACCGAGCAAGTTCAGCATTGTAATATTTCCCTTAGTAATAATATATACAAAGTGAAGTATTTCTGAAATTACAGAATGGATATTATGAAAAAAACTACCATAAATTACTTATTGTAAATCATTAATAACTTATTATATGCTCAAGAGTCCCATTGTAGAGCATAAAAAATATTTATTTCAAGTCTTTTTTAAGATCCAGCACTTTCATCCCATACGTAACATTATAAAAGTTTCCAATGAAATAAAATTGAATGGAAAATCTGTGTATACAAAATTGAGACATACTAAAAATACACAGATTGCACAAAGGCTCTGATTTTTCTTGCATGTAAATATGAACACATAGAAGAAAACCTTTCCCTTGCAGGGCTGATGACCTCTGAATGAATTATTACAGGAAAATGAATTCCTCAATAGAACATCAACATTCAGTATATGGTCCTGATGTTGAAGATGGATCCTTGTAAATCTTTGCTGATAAAGTACTACCTGTCACATTGTTGTCTAAAATAATGATGCTTCATTTCTAAGCTAAATCACAGTGCAATAAAAATGCATGGAACTAGTAGTCTAGTGAACCATGCCATGAAAAATTATAATTGTTCTGCATAAGTCTCTGGAGATTTCAGGTCCATGAAGCTTTTATTGAACTTATTCTCTTAAACCAACTATGCTATTAACAGATAAAATAAGTGTAACAACAGAATTTTAGCTACATTAGAACTGTTTCTAGTAATATTATTTGTCATTAATATATATATATTTTTCATACACTATAGCTGTTTCAATCCAATGAATCTATTCAAGATATATATATTCATTACTGTGTAATAATCAGCATGGTTTCCTTGTGTCAGCATGCTAAATCATGAGGCGTATTAATTTGTTTGCTTTTAAGAGAGATTGGAATGGAGATGTTATAGTCAGAAATACTAATTATAATATAATTTATTAGAGTTTACATCAGCTGATGACATTTTAAATCCATAGTCCAAATTTCTTAATTGATCTCAAGAGCAGAACATCATATTCAGCTTGCTGTTGACTCCTACATTTGATTGAAAAATGATATTGCTTCACCTTATGTATATGAATCTGTTTGCAGAGAGCTTTTCTGCTGCAGTGATATCTAAATTAAATTAGTACCACAGATTAGAAGAGGAGGAAATGTTTAAAATGACATTAAAACTAAGCAGTAAATCTTTCATTTTAAAAAGAAATGAAAAAAATATTTCATTACTTATTTCTCATCAAAAGTAGGCAACTAATTAGTCTTCCTCCAATTAAGACTTGTGTTATATAGAAGATGATTGATTCTGTCTAGATTTTTGTCCTTTGATTACATAGCAACAAGGAACGTGTAAAGTTTTCATCATTTATGTGAATGTATGCTTTGTGCATGAGCAGTGGTGTATTATTTTGGCTGAATGGGTTGCCCAGCAAGGATGTTCTCTCCCTGGAGACATTCAAGGCCAGGCTGAATGGGGCTGTGAGCAACCTGGTCTAGAGGGAGGTGTCTCTGCCTATAGCAGGGGGGTTGGAACTAGGTGATCTTAAAGGTCTCTTCCAACCCAAACCATTCTGTGATTCTGTGATTTGATAACTTTATTTCCATGATTTTCAGCTGATAAAGAACAGGTGTTGGCCATGCAGGAAGATTACTAACCACATATAGAGTCTACAGATGGCTTTTGAAAGCATATCCAGGCTGATGATTCCAGTGTGAAGAGGACATAAAATAATGGGCACTCATAAAATATACGTTCAAGGTATGACGCAGAATCTGGATCTTGCTCTCTTCTTATCTTTTAAAGATGAGAAGTTTAATTAATATGAAATTAAAAACGTAGAGGGGACTGTTTTCTTTGTAACTGCAGAAATCAATTGCAAATTCTTATACAAAGATAAGTTAAAAAGTGAGGAGAGACAGGCAAACGTAGATTTCCCATTGTCATGAGCACTGCGCTATTGCAGACTGCTACAGACACTGGGTCTCCTGCTGCAATATTTTCTTCATTTCTGTGTTTCAGATATGGTCCTTGGCATACATCACATTAGTGCTTACTGCTGCTCCCTACTGATGGTTGTCATGCTACAAAGAGAGAGAACTGATAAGAAGTGGACTTACCACAGCCGCTCTTTTGCATTCTGCATACTTTCCTGTTCCATGTGTACACAAAGGGTAGACGTAGTGCAGAGGCAGGCTGCTACTGAACTGTAGCTGTTCTTACAAGCAACAAATCTGCTGTTAAGCAGAAGGAGTAGTTACCCTAGGAGTAGTTACCCCTGTTTAATAGTGTCTTTACAAAATTAACCTGCCTCCAAGTCTCCTCTGTAGCATGAATTAGGCTTAAAGGTCCTCAGAAAATAAGGCTAAAGAAATCCACTCATCATGAAAAATAATAAACAACATAATTTGAACAGTATGTAATTGAACAATGTTACTTCCACAAGCATTTTCTGGCCTTACTTTGTAAATTAAATAAATTCCTGATAAATACATGAAAATCCAATATAATTACTTTTCTTGTTCATATCTCTTGGTTGAGAAATATTTATCTGTGACAAAGCAAATTTTTGCTTTGTACTGTTGAACTACTTTCATCTGAACAGGTTGTGTCTCTTTTGAATTTATATGCTTAGCTGAGAAGGAGGCTTGCTTGCTTGCTTGCTTGAAAAAGGGAATTTTGTGAATCATGAAAACAGGGAAATCTCATATCCACAAACCACTGTCTAGGATTTTTGTCTCACAATTTGCACATTAATAGAAGAATTGTTAATTTTCAAACATAGTCATCAGTAACTATTCAGAGTTTTGCTTCATGAGATGTGAAACTGTGAACAGTTTGTTGCTCTGTGATAATGCACTGGAATGAAAAGGAGCTTCAGTAGCCAGATCCTCAGATGGTACAAATTTATGAATGTTGCTGAAGTAAATACACAGTCATGTAGGCTGCCTCATGATGTTCCCTTTCATTCTCTGGGTGATGTATGTCATCACATTCACACAAATCTAGCATAGCTAATGTTATCCAAGATGCTATTTGCAAAACATGATAGCCTTGCTCTCTATATAGTGAAAGGAGCAGTCATTCTCTATCCAGTTCATTCTCTCCTCAGTCAAAAAACTGCTCCCAAATTATTGGCTCAAGCAAATAACCAGAATATATTTTTACTTCCAAAGCAGAAAACAATAAGCAGTTACTCAATGGTGTATTAGAAATTGAATAGAATGGAACTATAACCGTTTACTATCACTGAAAGTTTGCCCCTAGCTTTCAAGTACACATTTTTTATAACTCTTCATTTTCCATTCACTAGCTTCTATTACAAATCACTTATTTTTCTGGTGCCCATCAAGTAAATTCAGACATTGGGTACTACACATAAAAAACACTGTGCAATTATTCTGTTTTGTCGACTCTAGAGACTGGAACAAAGACAGCACTGAATCAGGAGTTGGAAGGAGGGTAAAGGAGAAGGAGCCATTGAATAACATGCAGCAGAAAGATACTGAAAGAAACTCCAGAGGTGATCTTCAAGAAAAAACAAAAGTAGACTAAGAAGATAATGAACCATGAAATGGTGAAAGATGAGGAAGGCAGCAGAATAAAGATATTTGCACTTCTATTTGGCAGTAACTGCAGCAAAGCAAACTGTAATTTTTGTTGTTTGTTTGCTTTTCTTTGTGCTCAGTGGTACCAATATTTCTCTCACAGATATTTTAAGAGCAGTAGAGATAACATTCAGCAAAGTTAGCAAAAATAAATTACTGCCAAGATTCAATTTAATTCAAGAGAACTTCTCTATAGTTTAAAACAACTCTTGTAAATCTGCTGTATGCACTCCTTTTAATTAGGAGTGACACTTTTGATTTAATAAGTAGTCATGTTATAAGTATTATTTTACTGTGATTTGCTAATAATAAATTCTTCGCATCACTTTTAAAGGAATCAAATAACATTCACATAAAACAAAACAAAACCCTAGAAAAAACATACTGATTTATTTACTTTGACCACAATAGATACTTCAAGGATCCGTCTCTTCTGTATATGTCTAACCTACAGTCTTCAGATGGAATGAGCTGATGACCACTTCTTCTCTGGAGAAGGAAGGTGACATGTTCTGGACAGTATAGTTGTCAATGTCTGGGATTGGCATAAGAGAAACCACATGAGGTGTCCCATTACCTTGGAGAATTTGGGATCTCTTGACTAATATCTCCCATCTCCTAGTGGTCTTCTGAGCATGGATTTGTTACATTATAAGACATAAGCATGTATCAAAAGTTATTGAAAAAGCCTGTATGTACACTTGGACTAGGCACAGGTTGTCCAGGAAGGTTATGGAGTTCATGCTTCTCCAAGTTGTTGAAAAACCATCATGACATGATCTGGAGAGACTAGTTTGCTGATGACCTTGCAAGTACACGAGACCTCCAGAGATCCCTTCCAGTCTCAGCTCTGCTGTGTAATTATATGTGTATGGGTAATATATTCAGTGACTAGAAATGTGCAAGTGCGTGACATTATTCTGAACAAAATATCAGCACCTCTGTATCTTTTTGTTGCTAGGGATTTAGAAATGTTCAAAAGACTGAAGTCATGACATGTGTTTCTATCACAGTTATAAATTCCACAGCTATAGAAATATGCATATACAATTGATCACATTTTGCTGGCTGAAGGACCAATTAAAAGAGTACTCTATATTATGAAAAACTTTGGGTTACAGCTGGTGATCACACATAAAAATGGTAAAAATAAAACTGGCTTTTACACTTTATTTTTCTTTCCAATCTTTGATTCATGTAGTTAATAACACATTCAAAAGATTAAAAGTTTAATGGAATTTACTATAACTTACATTCAGACTTCCTTATTCCTAAAGGATGAATATAATTATTTGAATTCTTCACTTCATTACAGATGTTTAAAGTGAAGCCAATGGCCCTATTCAGATATGAATACAAAATTGCTCTTTTTTTAGAAAAATTATTTAGTGAAGCAGAACACTTGTCCTTAAAAGAAAGCTAATTCCTCTCTTTAATGGATTGCGCATTTTTGTTGTCTGAATTGATATGCCCTAGGCAAATAATTGCTGGAGTTCATTTCTTCAAGCTGATTAGGTAGGTTTTCTGCATCTTTATTGCTCAGAGGAAACTACCCTCTAATTAGAAGTAAAATAAATCTACAAGCATCCAGGTTTCATCTCAATTGTTAAGATACATGTTGGATTCTGCTACGAAGAATGATAAACCTAGTTCCATGGTAAAAGTAAGCAGTAGTAAACCAGAATTTAATTACAATGATATCAAGTGTCAGTTTTGATTTCTAGGTATATAGGAAATATAGCCATATGTTGACAATAAAACATAGAATGTATAGCATTTTTTAATCTTTCTTACATAAGAAGATCTTTGCAATGTGCTATATAATAAAAAAACAATAGCAGTTATGTACTGTGTTATATTTATTTTGTAACATAAAGGAATGAAATGCACGAAACAGGAGCTACTGTGCAAATATGGCACAGTATAATTATTCTTACTCTATAGAATTGGCAGTTCAGTGTCAGCAGAGAAATAACAAAAGCTGTGTAGAAGACAATGAGAAAATGTGTTTACTCTGTGTACCAGCAGCTGCTGTATGGTCAAATCTGTTGTTCTTAAGCCTTTCTGTGGAGGACCTTTGAGTTTCCTCTGGTCCAAATGGGTTCCATAACTTTCCCTTTCTTCAATCTCATTGTTGTGCTCTACAGGTTCTGATTTAATCTTCGCAGCACTTCAGTTTTATGATCCAGTTACCCTACAGCCTGAGGCCAATACTCACTGTGGTTGCTGTGTGGAAGTCTGTCATCAAAGAAATGATCAGTCTGTAGTACAATCACAAAACAGGAGGGCTGCCATAAGGATTATAGGACAACTACTCTTTAATTTTGATGGCAGAAATGATGTACTGGTCCAGACACAAGAAATAAACCACCTGTACAGATTGCTTATTATATCTAACACCTAAAAATAACCTCTAACATACGGTTTGAGCCTTCCAGAATTCCCTTTCCTATATTTGTCTTTTCTTGCAGTCATAAACTGATAAGAGTGCCACTTCCTCTCCTTTTTTTCTGATTCTTCAGTTATGCTTGTTCATTCATTGCTGAAATAGTGGAAACAGATTGTTTCTGCTATAAGAGCATGTTCATGTAATTCCTTTCCCAAATATATGGTTTTAAAGACTTCATTCATATTTAGCTTCTATGGAACAGCTAAATTGCAGGATTAAGTAGAGATAAAACAAACTGCTTGAAATCAACTTGGCAGCATAACACATAGCTAAATGAAGGCTAATTTACTCAAATGAGAGATGGAGTATGTTAGTACACAGATGCTGTATGTGCTATGAATGACATCTAAGTTTCATTCTACTACATTTCATCTACTCTTAATCCTTTGATCAAGCTTAGACAGGACCAGCAGAAATTATTTTTACTTATCTTGTATGTCCTTTTATACTGATTGGCAAGTTCAAAAGTTTATAAATTCTCAATATTTGTTCAATCTAAACAGCTATGATGATATACACAGAAAATACATACTATTTGCTACTTTTACAGAGTGTCTGTTAAACAAATATATTTTTTTACATTAGGACTTAACATACACCTCCTATGTAAAAAGAAAAGGAAAGCAGGAAAACCAAGTCATCATACCTCACAGAAGCAACAGAACTGCATAGTACTGTAACATGCTTTATAACATAGAATCATAGAATCACCAAGGTTGGAAAAGACCTCTAAGACCATCCAGTCCAGTCATTCTTCTATCACCAATATTTCCCACTAAGCCACATCCCTCTGTACAACATCTAAACATTGGTGTAGGGAACCTGCTTTGGCAGGGGGGTTGGACTCGATGATCTCTGGAGGTCCCTTCCAACCCCTACAATTCTGTGATTCTGTAAACATTTTTTGAATACCTCTACTGATAGTGACTCCACCATCTCCCTGGACAGCCCATTCCAGTGTCTGACCATTCTTTAGAGAAGAACTCTTTCCTAACGTCCAAACTGAATCTCCCCTGGAGTAATTTGGGGCTATCCCTTCTAGTCCTATCACTAGTTACATGTAAGAAGAGGATCCCCACCTCACAACAACCTTCCTTCAGGTTGTTGTAGAGATAGGGTATTCCCTGAGATTCTTCTTCTCCAGACTAAATAACCTCAGTTCCCTCAGCTGTTTCTCATAAGACTTATATGACTTGTATAACTCATAAGAAGCATGTGAAGATGTCTCACATTTCAGTTTGTCTGCTTTTAACTACATCATAAATGTAGTGTTGTTGTTTTCATGGTAGTATCGTTTTTTATAAGTCTTTTAGATAAAGAACATACTTCTGTCCCTTTAGGATTCCTTAGAGTGTTGGATATCTTTGACTATAAAATTTATTTGAATTTGTAGCACTTTTAGTTTATACTTCAGTTGTATATTACACTCTTAATGCACTATCCTGCTATTATATTTTTGCCTTGTGATAAATGCTTGTGAAATACTGTCTTTGATATTAATTACACAAAGAGCTGAGTCAGTTTGTATGTTTATGATAAAATATTTAGAAGACAATGTGAATAGCCCTTATGTACTGTAGATTTTACTCCATGTCTTGAGAAGACCAGATGTTCTCATTTCTAATGGGGTGTTCATTATTTATTACTGCCACTTTATTGAGATGCCCAGCTGTTTTATTGAATGTGTTTCTGAATCAGTGGTTGTCCATAATGATGGAAAAAGATGCTTCATTAGAAGGAATCTTTACATTCATGAAGACAGTATATCTTAGGATCTGTAAGACCTCTCTGGTTTTGCAGTAATATTAATGTCCCTTAGGAAGATTGTGTAAAATTGAGGACTATGATTATTACACTTCAGGAAACCAATGAAACACAGGTAAAGAATGGTAGTAACAGCTTCCCTGTAAATGCACTGCAAAACAAAGCAAGGTAATTTTTTCTATTCATATAGACTGTACTTCAAATAATCTCTTCAGAAGCTTCTTGAGCGTTAGTGAATCTTCAATGTGCACTCATTTTTTAACTCAGCTAAAGGTTACTTTTAAGCATCACTGACAATCCCTAGTAAGAATTTCTGAATTTTACCAATGTCTGCAGCTAATGGAGTTTGAAGGAAGGTCACGGTTGGAAACAAAGTTTTGTCTCCAAGTTCTTTAGTCCCACTCCTTAAACTCTAACTTCTTGAGTATTAAATGATAAGTAGCTGATTTTGTGTTTAGGGTTTTCTTCATTTTACAGCCCACTATTATCTACTAGCTGAAATTAGAACAAAACTGTCTCTTGAAATAATATTTTTTGAAGGAGCCAGTGCTAAAATAAATAAATAAATAAATAAATAAAATTTAAAAATACACTCACAAATTAAGGTATAACTTGGAGAGGCTGGTTCAGATACAGTGGGCACACTGAGTTGAAACCACTGCTTCAACTTTTTCAGATAAAAAATGTTAAAACTTACACATCTTTTTAACTGCATCTTTTCTAGTCACATCCCTTCCTCTAACCTCTTTTCCAGCATAGTTATTACCAGTGGGAACCTTAAAATTAATTATAATCAGTATCCTCTAGTTTTTAAAGAAAATATTCTTTTCATCACTTCAGTCTTGGATGTTGCATCGTTCTGCTGTTAGGCCCCTCCTCCTATCAGTATTCAGTAAGTATGCACGAATGTATCAGCTTCTAAAAGTATTAGAGCAGTTAGCAACACAAATGAATTATGTATTCTTATTGTCAGTGGCTGAAAAGAAAAGATGAAAATTTCAGTGGAGTACTAACACTGAACAGGTGGTCTGACGTGTTCATGGAGTCACAAAATCACAGAACAGTTGAGATTGCAAAGCAGCTCTGGTTCATCTGGTTCAATCCCCGTGCTCAAGAACAATCAACCAGAGCAGGTTATCATCATAGAATAACAGAATGGCTTGTGTTGGAAGGAATATTAAGGATCATCAAGTTCTAACCCCCCTTGCACAGGCAGGGCTGTCAGCTTCTAAATTTAGTACTAGGTCAGATTGCCCAGGCTTCCATGCAACCTGACCTTAGACACCTCCACAGAAAGGGCACCCACAAACTCTCTGGGCTCTCTTCCAATCTTCAGGAGCCTCTCGTGGTTGCCATAAATTTTCAAAGGTAATTCAGTATGGCCTTACAGTGACCTTAACCTTGTTCATCAACAAGTGGATGCAAACAGTCAGGTCCCATGCATATATATTTTTTGCATTTTATTTGTCCAGGTGAGCCTTCCCTGTCCTAACTGAGAATGTGCAATCACATAGCATGTCTATAATCTTCCTTGGTTGATTGTCCCTGCTTTGCCATCCTGGATGCTTCCTTTTCACATTAGCTAGGTGATCCTTGAGTATTAACTATGTGGATTTAGATACATTTTAGGAATAAACATTTTAAAAACATATTTTGTGTTGGTGGCAATCAAAAAAAATGTAAGTAGCAATGCAGGAATATTTTTCCATTTAATAATTCAGAATGTTTTGTAGTAAAATGAATTAAAAAGAAGCATCTCATAAATGTTTTCGGTAGAAGAGATATTAAAATTTTATAAAAACTAAAAGATAGCATCCGTACAATTTCAAGACGTAAACAGGGATAGATATTATATGTTGAGAAGATTAGGGGCTCTATTTAAGGAGGTTTCTTTAGGTAGTTAATTAAAATATTGATTTGAGCAATATTGGAACTTTAGAAGAAATGGATAGCTGTGACTGTCATTTTTGAAGTTAAAAGAATTTAAGCTGTGGATCAGTTTCTGGACATTAATCCTCAGTAAAATGATTGGGATTTAGAGCTTACTGAAGAATTTTAGTGTCTAAAAATATAATTATAGCCACACAGTAAGAACTGCTTTTGGATGGATTATGTATATTTATACTGAAAATTATGTGGTATGATATGATATCCAATGACATATTAATTAAAATTTGACCTATAGAATTAACAGGAAATGTATCAGACTAATTAAAGTCTAGTCTACCACAAATGTCAAAATTTACTATGTATTTATTCCAAATTATAGAACTGCCTCTTCAGACTACTTGTCTAGTATTTATTTATATAGGAATTTTCTCGATGATGGTGAGGACAAAGCAATTTAAAAATTAGCCATAACATGACAAGTGATGGGAGAACAAGTAATGAGGACTGCATATTCTCATAGAAGAATATAAATTGCTTAGCTGAGTGGTCAGATGCCAACAAAAGATACTTCAAAAATTGCCGTGTGTAAGAGGAGAACGTAAATCTTGGAAAACGGCTTCAGGATGCCAGGAACAGCCAGCTCCCCGTGTCCTCCACAGTGTAATGATGGGGGCAAGAAGAGCTAATGCGCTTCTTGTATAGGTAAAGAGTAGAAATAGGGTCATGAGCTTGCCTCTGGCTGCATCACTGAGAAAAAGATAAACAACTGCATCTGACTCTGTAATATGAAGGGATGTACAAAAACAGTTTGAAGGAGGACACTCAAAATGATCTACAAATTGGAAAACAGTGTGGGACTTAAGGTGCTCAAACTACTGAACTTGTTGAAAAGCAGGCTGAAAGAACATTTCACACATAAATGACTCTGCTGGGTGGAACCTTTCTAACTTTCCTAGAAAAAAAATCAAAGCGGGAGTAAATAACTGTATATTAAATTTAGAGAAAATCAGCCTTCAGGTAAGATGAGTTTGACTTGTACTGTGGGTAATTTAAGATCAAGCAAATGATGGACTCACCATTTTACAAGAAAAAATAAGTAAGATTGGATAGCTATAAGAAAAAAATTAATTCATTTTCTGAGAGCATTCATATTGCCCAAATAAGTGCAATTCAGCACTAGGGCAAAATGGATAGGAAAAAAACAATTCCAATATTTTCTTCAGGGCTTGGAAGGAATATTTTCCTCTAGGCACAGCTATGCAAGTGTTTTGTTTATATTTTTTTATTTGATTTTGTTTTCCTGCCTCTCACCTCAGAGGTATCAAAGACACTGTTGTGCAGAGCCCTTAGGTTGACTGGATTTTCTGTCTGGAGAATAAACCGATCATTCATCTTTAGAAAAATGCAGCCTGACCAACTGTCAATATTGGAGCCAGTAAGAAATATATTCTCAAATTTACAGAGCCTCCTTTTTTTTCTCCTTGGCAACACAAAGCAGAAAGCACCTTTAGCATTATCAAGGCATATACTGTTTATTTAGTTTTCTGTTATTTTGGGGCCCTGAAGTGCTTCTGCTGTACCCTGAACTTCACTACTTCTTTGCTAGAGCTACACAACAGTCCAACTGTCCCAGCTTCTGAGGATTTAAGTACTTCTGCATGAAGCAGATGGTTGTGGTTTTTTGTTTGTTTGTTTTTCTTTACCAATAAAATTTGCTGGAAGAAAATAAATGGCCTGAGATATCTGGGAAATAAACCTAGATGATTTGATGATCCTTGAAGCCCCAAATTCTATGGAGCGATGGAAGTAGTACATAAAAACACAATAAGGCACATTCCTTTAAAAAGAGTATGAACCCACAGGCAGTACTAAATTTAAGTCTGTGAAGATCTTCCTCCACCTCCACCCTCCTCTCCCATCCCCAACAATTAGAGGGCAATGTTTATGCAGAAAAATCTTCCATTAAACTCATAATTAACCATTTGTATGTGCATTCAAAGGACTAAAATGCTAGTGGCTAGCTTACTAGGTTAAATCATCAACCCACATTTGATCAGTGGCTCTTCAAATAAAATAAAGGCATTGAAATAAAAGAGTTTGCAAAAAAAAAATCTATAAGTGATCTCATTAGCATTTTTTCCTACATCAGTAGGATACAAGTGTTTAGGAAATTTTCCTGTTTGAGTGTTTGTCAATGAGCAGGGAGATCACTATGTGGCAACAACATCAATAAGTTTAGAAACTGAGGTTTCTAATTAAATGTTAACTCTGCCTTGGGCTTGAAAAAGAGATAAGAAGCTGCTTCATACTGATAAACAAATATGCTTTCAACACAATGGGACAACGAGATGACTAACTTTGCTTTGCCATATGTGGAATTATCACTTTTTCACTTTATTTAAATGAGAATTATAATACCTAGCACAATGTCTGTTTACACAGATCGAAGACATGCTTGAGATTAAATGATGAAAGTGAAAATCTTTAAAGCTTTTAAAACTAAAAACTTTATAAGGTTCATTGCTTGAGGAGTGGTGACGGATAATCACTACCATACTTTCAGTAGGTGACCTGTAAATTATCCGTAAATCCCTATCTTTCATGAGCACTAGTGATGATGTATGTGTATAGGTAATGTAGAGACCTTAGCTGGGAAGTGTCTCCTCTAAAAATCATTCTCTCTCCTCATCAGTACTGCCCTTGCATTTGAATCTCCTCATGTTGCTACTCTCTTATTTCTGCAGTCTTGAGCAGGTTTTCCAAGGATGTGGCTGTCTTGAAGACTCATTTACATGGCTGCTGACTTGATGTCTATGTGTTGAAATCTGTATTTATTTTATGGCAAAATTCAAATTGGAAATTTCTTAGTGCTTATAAGCAGCTGATCTTTTAGTTTCTGTTCTCTACTGGGTTTCAAGTAAATTTCTGAGAACTAATGCTTACAGTCCACAGGTGAAATTATGCAAGTGACCTTCAAACTCAGTATCCTCTTCATTGAGAAGGTTGGTTCAGCAATGGAAAAGAAAACAAGAACAAAAGTCAAACAGTGAATAAAAAAACACATCACTTTGTTCTTTTATTTATGTTGCTTTAGGCAATCACTAATGTTTTTTCAGCTCAGTTTGATCTAAGAAACAATTTCACTTGAATAGTCTGCAAATTATAAAAGCTGCACAAGAAAAAAAAAGTAGGTGGAGAAAATCATTTGTATCCTGTCCTCTGTTCTTATATGTGACCTGTTTTGGGAAAGAAGAGGAAGTTTAAAGCATAGGAACCTAAAAAGTGAATCTGTACGTAAGGCTAGTAACTGAACTTAAGAAAAAGAATTACTTCTTTTCATTTATTTCCTTTCTTTCTCCAGTCAAAGGTTATGGTGTCAAACTGTGATGAAAGAATGTATAAAAGAAAGGGCTAAAGAAATGGAATTTGATGCTACATGGTATCCCAGAGAGATCTAGGCTGACCAAGTAGCCTATTCCATCTGTAAATGAAGATACAGAAATAAGTGATGTTTCCAAACTAAATCCTATAGAAACATGATTCAAGATGAATTTTCACAGCATGTCTTTTGTCTTTACTTAAAGCTCACAAAATGCAGATGGAATTACCACTTCTGACAGTGTTTCATAGTGATTTAATTCCCTTCTCAGCTTATGTGTTCATAGAATCATAGAATCACTCAGGTTGGAAAAGACCTTAAAGATCATCAAGTCCAAACACAACCTAACCATACTACCCTAATTAACAACCCTCTGCTAAATCATGTCCCTGAGCACCACATCCAAATGGTTTCGGAACACATTCAGGGATGGTGACTCAACCACCTCTCTGGGGAGCCTATTCCAGTGCTTAACAACCCTTTCTGTAAAGAAGTGTTTCCTGATATCCTACCTAAACTTATCCTGGTGCAACTTGAAGCCATTTCCCCTCATCCTGTCACATGTCACCAGTGAGAAGAGACCAACCCCACTCTCACTGTAAGCATCTTTCAGTGCCGAGTACAGGGCAGGATGGCTTCTCTACTCCTGCTCACCGCACCATGATACAAGCCAGGATGCCATTGGCCTTCTTGGATGCCTGAGCACACTGCTGGTTCATATTCAGCTGACTGTCCATCAGTACACCAAGATCCCTTTCCATCAGGCAACTTTCCAGCCTGTAGGGTTGCCTGGGGTTGTTGTGACCAAAATGCAGGACCTGACACTTGGCCCTATTGAAACTCATACAGTTAACCTTGGCCCATCGATCCAGTCTATCCAAGTCCCTCTGTAGTGCCCTTCTTCCCTCAGGCAGGTCAACACTCCCTCCCAACTTGGTGTTGTCTGCAAACTTACTGTGGATGCACTCAATCCCCTCATCAAGATCATTTATCTCATCAAGATCACCTTTATTAGGTGTTCCTGCCATGTTTCCCGGATAGTGTTTGAACCATTAAGAAATGGCCTTTTTGGTGCATAACTACATTACACTCTTTCTATGGAATTGCATATTCTGCATTGTTGTGCAAAGATGATGACAAAATTGGTTGGAAAATAAGAATATGCAAGAATAAGTATGACTTTGTAAGACAGGAAAGTTCTTTGGAATGAGGTATTGTAGCTTCCCTTCTCTGCTCGCATGATTCCTGGATTTTAATCAAAGAATAGTTAACAGCAATCATGGCTTCAGAACTGAGATAGAGTGGGACAAGGGGACCTACCTGAGTTTCAGACCTATGCTAGTGAAATTTAAAATACATTTTTCTTTTTTTCCTGGAACATACTGCTATGTTCTGCGTGTATCTTACTGCACTGGTTATTAACCATGAGACCTTATAGTTAAATCTTTTCTGAGGCAAATAGGTTTTGTTTTGTTTTATGGGTTTTTTTTATATTACATAGAAAATAATAGATGTTTAACAAAAGCTGAATTGTGCAGAAGTGTCTACAGGTCAGACACGGTCTCTTCTTCCTTTATTTACATTGACTAACAAATGAGATAAAGGGAAATGCATGCCAAGAGTTCACCAGGTGGTTACCAGAGTAGTTTGTGGCTTGGATTTGACTTGCACCAGCTATCTCTTTCTCAAATGAGTCCTTGATGTGGTGGTTCAGGAGTTAATGTGGGCCATGGCCTGCTCTCAGTAGGGAACATGCAGTCAACTATCTAGTACAGGAGGACAGAATGATTTAGTAGAATGGATGAAAGCTGTTTTGCTGAGACTGGTCTCTATTAAAAGTTGTTCCTTGAAACAATTTGTTTGTTACTAAAGAGTGTAAGTGTGGTCTATGTGTTGACCCTTGTTGTCTACAAAGACTAGTCATAATCAGGAAAATTTCTGAGATCCCATATGTACCTTAGAATGATAGAATTATGGAATGATTTGAGTGTGAGATATCTTACAGATCTGGTCTTTATACATTATGTTACATTATTACATTATATTACAGCATACATCTAGTCTTCTGACTCAGTGAAAAAGGAGACAAATAGATAATTAACATCTGTTTGGAAGCTCCAATGAGTGCAAACACAACAGCGGACTCCCAAGAGTGCATGAATCTTACTGTTGGCCTTCACAATGCTTTCCTCTACGACAGACTTAAGGCACTTCAGAGCTTCTCTGTCGTCCTTTGATTGCTCAGATCAGTTGAATGAGGTGAAGTTCCTGTAGTATCCTGTAAATATAGGCAAAGATTTTTTAATGGATTCTCCACTTTTCAGTATTATTTTTTTTTTTGTAGACACACATCTAGTACAAGAAAATTTTAGAATATCTTGACTATCTTGATCTAAAACAAAAAATCTGCATGGTTTACACATATCTCTGTAAGGCTTCCTACAGAGAATTGGTGATGTTTTATTGTCTTAGGAATTTTTACTTTTTTTTTCTTTTTTTCTTTTTTTTTTTAATGAAATATCAAGGGCTTATTGCAAGCTACAGGTAATAAATTTTTTTCTAATGCATATAAATAATGGGAACAAAGTATTCATTTTCCTTACTGTACTAAAAAATTGCTGAACTGTAACACAAAAAAGTAACACAAAAATGCCTCAGGCAAAAAGCAGAGGCAGAAAATGTCATTTTGAATGTTAGAAATTTGGTAAATTTGAGTGCAAGTGTAAACAAGTCACTGTGAAACCTAAAGTAATGCAATCTTAGCTATTGGGGTTTCTACATAATGCTTTTTCAGATAAGCTTATCAAACTGATCTTTCTCTTGCTGCAATTTCTGCTCAGATGAGACCTAAACTGTAGGAGCTTATATCTGTTTTGGACTACTGAAAACAGAGAGAGTGAAAGGTACATTCATCAGTAGTAGGAACTGGAAGCAATCACTGTGCTGTAGATGTGAAAAATATAAATGTGATCATGGGCGCTTTTTAGAAAAGGTAAAGAAGTATTATTAGCATAAGGCACTGGTAAAATCTGACAGTTCTGTTTATGTGTGTTCTGTAAGGATGGTTCAAGGATTCTGGGATGGTAAAAGAGATGAAAAAGATTTTATAATAGGAAGGTAAAAGAGCAAAAGTGCTTCTGTTTAGAAAATAATGGAAAGAGGTTCCAAAGGGTTATGAATAGATTTAGGCAAGGAATTTAAAGGAAATTTGTCACCACGGGACAGATTTTAGAAACATACTCTAGAGATAGTGAAGGAAATCTGAATTACCTCAAAAGTCGATCTTGTTCAATATATTAACAGAATTGTCTGTGATAACAGGAGATTAGATTTTATCCAGAAACTCCTTTCTTGTTCTCTGAACCTTTAACCTGGTGCATCTTCAGTTTTCAGGACAAATATCTCTTGCAGGCTCTCAGTACATACTAATTACAAAACAATATTAAACTGTATTGTTTTCTCATTTCCTTCATGTGTTTTCCTACAACCAATATATTGACTTCTGAATGAAAGAGCAAAAGCATCAATTAATAGAAAGTGTTCTTAAATAACTGTTACTGTTTTTTCCTCTGTCATGGTTCTATGTTTTTTTGTTTTTGTTTTTTTGTTTTTGGGTTTCAGTATTCCACATCAAAACATCATGTAGTGTACGGGGCATTAAAGTGTCACTGCCCCAATCCCAGGTACCCATCCCTGTACATTTCAGAAGTCACGGGATCTGGCCCTTCCGGGTGGGGGGGGCGCTCTCTTGCTGCCTTGCAGTGGGTGCTGGAGGTGCTTTCCTAGCCGTTCCAAGCTTTTCAGGTTTGACTCGGTCCCGGGAGCTCTCTCTCTCTCATCTTGTCTGCTTTATTCATCTCAATTGCAATTAAATTGTATATATTGTGTTATCTTGTATTCCAATATTATAGTAAAATAAGTTTTCCTCCATAGACTGTTGCCGCTGCTCTTTTCCTCCCTTCCTTCCTTCCCATTTTTTGTGGGACTGGGGTGGGGGGGGAGGGCAGAGGCCTGTCGCCCCTGTCACGGACATAGATTGATCTAGTCAACTCCGTGACATCCTCCAGCCTCCTAAAGGTGATCCAGATCAGTCAGTGTCATCAGAGGTCCATCATCTTTGAAGAAAGTTAGGACTTGTGAATAGAAGACAATTCCCAGACTAGTCTTCTTAAATGTGCCATATATAAAGTACAGGCTTTCTAACATAAAAAAAAAAAAAAAAAAAGATTACTGGGTGGTTGCAGCAAATGTTAAAATAGAAATCACAAGTCATAAGTAGTAAATATATATATAAAATAGACTGATAGCTACAGGAGCTGTACTATTTTCAGTTGTGCCCAGTGCCAAGACAAGAGGCAGCAGGCACGAACTGAAACACAGGACGTTCCATTTGAACACCGGGACGAACTTCTGTTCTGTACAAGTGTCAGAGCACTGGCACAGGTTGCCCAGAGGCTGTGGAAACTCTTCCCTGGGGACCTTCAAAAGCCTCCTGGATGCGATGCTGAGCACCCTGCTCTTGGTGTACCTGCTGGAGCAGGGGTTGGGCCAGATGGACTCAGAGATGCCTACCTACCTCAATCAGCCTGTGATTATGTGAAATTGAAAAATGAAAAATTTTCAGAACTGAGGTATGTTCTTGTTAAATTTTTTCTTCTTTCTCAATGTCTGCTTGAAGGAATATGAGTGTGCAGGCTTATCTCTCCAAGGATGAAATTAGGAATGTGTGAAACAGAAGGGAATGAGACTAGATATGGAAGGGCTGAAAAAGAGCACAGCTGCAAGGAGAGCAGGGTTATCAGCTGCATAAGGATTTATAAAGCTTGGTGTTTTTCTCCCCATGTCTTTACTTCCTCCTTTGGGTGAATTTTCTGGTGTAACTGGGAGTGCAGATAAGGAAGAAGAACAAGTTTTGCTGCATGATTCAAGGGGATGTTGGGTACCATTTCATTGAGAAGTGATCCTCTCCAGTGCACGTAAACACTGATAATCCAGGAACACTTCCCCAGGAACCTGCAGTACAATCTCATCACCTAGAACTGTCTATGTCTATTGTACAAAAAAGGGCCGGGCACATTAATTGAATTGCTTTTACTGAATCATTGCAGTGCTCACTGGAAGTTTTGACCTGGCCCAACTAACACTGTCTCAATCAACTGGGCATACTTCGGGTTAGCATAGGCCAGAGGCTAACCCCAGTAGGTAACCTGGATATGGCCATTTTGTTTCAAGCAGATCTGAGAGCATAAAAATTGCCTGACAGTGTCGCCCTGACAACACTTACTTTACAAGCACAGCCCTAAGCTCAGAGGTCATGGCCAGGCTGGCAAGGTTGCTATTAGAGTGGCTACTTCAGCTCCTTGTGCAGAAACGACAGAACAGAAAGCTTCCAATGCTTTCAGGAGCATCAGCCTTCTGAGTTGTCTTCATGAGTTGTTGCTGGCTCACTGGCAGGTGCATGCTGCTCATTGCAAAAGACATGTGTGGCACGTGGTAAACACAAATTCCTCCTGATTGTGTCGGTGTTTGGGATTTGGGAAGAGAGAACCCACCTAGCTGATTTCCACTCCTGTTTGATGGAAAGCCAGCAAGTGACTTGAAAACAGCAGGAAGATTATTAAAATTGCCATCCTCTCTTTCCCAAAGCCATGAGCATCCTCTCTTAAGACAAGGCACAATGGAACCTTGAGAAAGAATGGTCACTCTCATTTTAGCATTATATGGGTTTGTGTTCAGTCTTTCCTCTCTGTGTAGCACCAGCATTGGTGGTAGGGCCTGGGAATGGGCTGAAAAAGAGTTAGATTGTGACTTGTGAGTTCTGTGAATGCACAGTACAGAGAACAGAAAAAAGCATCTGGCAACTCCTCTTGTTCACAGGAAAAAGAAATGTGCCTACTAGCCATTAGGTGTGTTCAGTAGAGGTAGATGCTGTAAGTTAAAATAGACTCTAGTATGCATATGGTACTTGCTAGCAGCACAACTTTTCTTCCATATGTGGATTTTCATTGCTACAGAGATTTATTTTGCCCAGCAAACTTAGAGCAGACACTAAATCTGCCACATCACCGGAAGGTTCTGGATGCTAGCATGGAGCTAGCATGGAGCATTAGGCAGCCTGGAGTCCTTTCTCTTTGTAACTGTGAGGATGAGGTGGGTGTAGGAAGGGGAGACTTCCTGCAGTGAAAAGAAATTGTTGGGCATCCTGTGAAGTTTAATACTTTGTTTGTTTGTTTTTTAACTCTGTGTCTTCCTTTCTGGCAGGAAATCAGGTGCTGTTTGTAGTGGCAAGATGAGAGGATTGGGCATCTTAAATGGGAAAGCAAGTAAGCACTGATGTGTGATCTACAGACATAGGAGTGTGTTTATTTCCATAAAGTCTCATTAAAATTGGCCAGGTCATGCTTGAGAAGGTACCAGTATAAGAATGAGCATTGCCAAGATTCACTCTCCTGCAGTGTAAATTTCATTTTGTGGGTTGTTCTAGAGAGCAGGCAAGTACTGTGGCAGACAAGGAATTAGAGTCCTGGTGCATACAAGGTTGTCCTTATGGGGGAGTCCAGCTGCAGCCTGCAAGATTGATGAACACTTTTGCAAAGCTGCAGCAAATGTCGGCATGAATCTACATCTCCTCTGCAATGCTTTGCAGCTCTCCTTCAGCCAAGGTCCTGTGCTAGAGCATAAAGTATGCAAAAACAAAACAAAACAAAACAAAACAAAAACCCAAAATACAAATCAAACATCTGCTCTTTTTCATTCCTCCAACAAAATACTGAAAAAATACATCTAAAACTGACTGTTGGTAAACAGTCTTACTTCTCTTCAGTTCATTAAATACAACAGTGCATTCAGTACCAGTCTCAAACTGTAAGAACAGCTGATGTTTGTTGTCTCTGTTTGCTACACCAAAAACTAGCTGTTCAATTTCTTCGTGATGTTTACAGTTAGGTTCACACATATTGAACTAGAAATAGCAGTAATACCTCAAGGTACAACTCCAGAGGAACTGCAGTTGCATATTTATTTTAATTATAATTACTAAAAGATTGCTGTAATGACAGAAAATTAACATGTGTTTACACCAATATAGAAATTAAAATTGATCAGAAGATGCTGAATGTTGACACTAGTCACTTTCAGAAAATAATTTTTAGAAAATGTTTTATTTTTGAGAAAAATCATAAATTACAAACTGAGCTGGTATATTCAGTATGCTGTAGTAGCATATGACTGTTTCATCAACAATTTCTATATTACTTAATAAGAAGAAAAGAAGAAGAAATGAATCATTGACTGATTAGGACTTCACTAATTCAGCAGCATTTCAATTCAAATCTTTCTATCAAAATTGTCTGAGAGAGAAGTGGAAATTTCCTCTTATAACTTATAGCCCATAGATATTACAGAATCCCACTACAGGATTCTGTTCTGATACACACTGTAGAAGAATAGCAACTAATAAATCTCATTACGTCAGATTTGTGAATGAGTAGGATTTTTGTTTTTGTTTTTAATTTTGACAAGGATCTCTCCTCTATCCTAATTTCTACATACTCACTGTAATTAGGAAAACAAACAAACAAATAAACACAACCCTCTAAACAACCTAACCCAATCTACTACAAAATGTTAAAACTAAAAATTGCTTGCCAGGTAATTCAGTTAAAGTAGTGGCAATTATTGTGCACTTGGGAGAAATTTTTATTAGCTTATATAGGCAGAGACAATGGTGATTACTGATTATCATCTAATTAGAACATACAATTTGAATGTTGATTAGGTTACATTTTTTTAACATCTTTAATGAACTGTAAGAATATTTTCAAGTTTTAATACTCTTTTGAAACCAGATTCCCTTATACCTTGACTGTTTTATCAGGTGATAGAATAAAACATATTGATACGTGCAAGAAAATATATATTTTATATATATGTAAATATACTTGCATTCATTTTTCTATTAAGTGGTTTTTATTAAAGAATCAAGAATCACAGAACCATAGTGATTGGAAGAAATCTCTGGGGATCATCAAGTCCAACCCCCCTGCTAAAGTAAGTTTCCTTACAGTATATTACATAAGAAAATGCACAGGTGGGTCTTGACTAGCTCTAGAAAAGGAAGGAGACTCCATAGCCTCCCTGGGTGGCCTGTTCCAGGGCTCTGGTTACCCTCAGAGTAAAGAAGTAAGTGTTGATTACTTTTTTAAATTACTGAGCACTATGTATATCAAAATAATAATATTTTAACTGTGAAATTATTGTATGATGTGCATACTATGTAATTTTCCCTGAATCTAAGGAAGCTTAGAAGCTTTTTTTATATTGTACCTAGTATATTACATATTGCTATATTTTTTACCCGTAAGTTTTGTTTCTCCTTGTTTTCTTCTTGTTTTTTGTTTTGTTTTGTTTCTTTCCCCCTGAGATATGACTCTGAAAGAGATTGCATGCAGTAGAGCAATAAGTACTGATTTGCTACTACTGAATTTGTTTCTATCAGCTGTATCTATGATTAGACTTTCTTCTTCCCTTAACAAGAAGGTCTTTTGTTGTGGCATATTACGAGCCGATAAAAAGAAAATTTTAAAGATATTTTTTATCATGCATTTCTTGTGATGTTTCATGGGTTAGATTCTCTTTGTTAGTGTCAAGAGCCTCAGCAAAGTGTCTAACAGTTTAGCAAACACTTCTACCAAAGGAAAAAAACACAGTTTTATTAGAGGGTCTTTTTGTTTGACCGTAGTAATTGCTCATGTTAAGCCAGCATATCAAAATCAACACTCTAAGGTGTCTGGTACTGGCACTCTTTGTCCTGGCAGTAAAGTACCTTGGCCCATTTTAAGGGTATCCAACAGCCTAGCACAGCATATGCTGCATACATCCTTCGTGTCCCTGAGAGCTGGAGACCTTTGGATCACCAAAACAGAGAACAGTTTGTATTGGAACATCCCACTGATGCTAACAAATTGAGACATATGTCTTTGATTAAGTTTAAAAGATTAGATAATATGTGAAGCATAGTGAAACGGGAGTGCAGGTTTTTTTTGTTTTTAACAAAAGCCTAAATACCATAAATATTTGTTTTATTCGAAGTGGACTGGGAAGAAAAGTAAAATATTTCCTATGGGAGATAGTTAGCAACAAATTCTTCTTTAACAGATAGCTGGCATGCTACTATTTATGGTTTGATGCATAAGATGCTAGAAAGTACATTATCCGATTTTAAAATTGAAACCCTCTGTTTTTTCTTTCAGCTTCAGCTATTCAACAAATGTTACATGTTTTCAGTAAATTCTTAATGACATTGTTTCTTGTAGTTGAGAGCTTTCATTCTAGATCAGATACTTTTTCTTCTGAGTCAAATTTTCATTGAAGTTCTATCTTTGAGTTCTGTCTACAACATTTTATCAGGGAATCAGTTTCCTTTGCATTGCTTTAATGTCCTTTCTATTTCACTCTTTGGGATTTTTTGATTTTTTGCTCATTTAATTTGAAGCTGAATCTTTGATTTATGACATAGGTATTAAAATAACCACGGAATTAGCCAAGTTCCCACTGGAATGCACAGACTGACAGCATAATTTTACTGAAAAGTATAAATCTTTAGTATCAGATAATATGCTGAAAGTATTTTGTCAAGATGATGTCAGCCATTTTGTAACTTTCTATCAAACTTTTATCTTCCACCAGAAGCATACTGTGGTAGTAGAGTATGTATTATTTCTTGGTAAAACAAACAAACAAAAGCAACAACAACAAAAAAAAAAACCCAACTTGATTGAAGATATCTTTCCATTATAGAAAAAACAGCGCAACCATAGAACAATTTTCTTTCTTATCTGATACTATGTCCCAATAGATTATATGTTTTCCTTCTTTAAAGTCATCGCAGAGAATAGTTTCTTTTCCCTTACATTTCCCAAAAGAAGACAAAAATTTCTCCTTAAAATATTAGCTATTTCATATGCAAGTGGTAAGACAATCATGGTTTTGGAACTCTACATTTTGTGTTTTCTTGTAAGTCATGCTCATAAGCACGGACATCTGTTTGATTCTATTCCCTTGGCTTAACTTAAATAATATTTAAGAACATTTACTCATGTGAATTCATGTACTCCAGTATTTCAGACAGAAGATATGGTTTTATAGAGGCATGTTAAACTGCAGGTAAAAATTCAGTTGGAATAGCATTCTCCCATGACCTACACATACACTAGAAAATATAAAAGAAGATAACAATTTATCACAGAATCATAGAATCACAAGGTTGGAAATGACCTGTAAGATCATTTAGTCCAACTGTCTTCTCATTACCACTTTTTACCACAAGCTACTAAACCATATCTCGCAGCTCCTCATCCAGATGCCTCTTGAAAACTGCCAAGGATGGCGACTCCACCACCTCCCTGGGCAGCCATTCCACTCTCTGAGACAAAAAGTTTTTCCTGATGTCCAACCTAAACCTCCTCTGGTACAACTTGCAACCATTTCCCTGGGTACTGTTCATTGCCTGGGAGAAGCCAAATCCCTCTTCACCACAACCTCCCTTCAGGAATGCAATGAGGTCTCCCCTGAGCCTCCTCTTCTCCAGACTAAACAATCCCAGCTCCCTCAGCTGCTCCTCATAAGACTTGTGCTCCAGAGCCCTCACCAGTTTTGTTGCCCTTCTCTGGACACGTTCCAGAGCCTCAATGTCTTTCTTGTAGTGAGGGACCCAAAACTGAACGCAATACTTGAGATACGGCCTCACCAGTGCTGAGTAGAGGGGGATGATCACCTCCCTGCTCCTGCTGGCCACACTATTTCTGTATAAGCCAGGATGCCGTTGGCCCTCTTGGCCACCTGGGCACACTGTTGGCTCATGTTCAGCAGAGCATCAACCAACACACCCAGGTCCGTTTCCTCTTCACAGTCATCCAACCACTCATCCCCAATCCTATAACACTGCATGTTATAACACTGTGGCCAAAGTGCAGGACCCAACACTTAGCCTTGTTGTACCTCATCCCATTCACCTCAGCCCAGCGATCCAGCTTATCTAAATCCCTCTGAAGGGCTTCACTACCCTTAGGCAGATCAACACCACCTCCCAACTTGGTGTCATCTGCAAATTTTCTGAGGGTACACTCAATCCCCTCATCTAGGTCATCAATAAAGTTATTAAACATGATGGACCCCAGTACCAACCCCTGGGGGACACCACTTGAAATGGGTCACCAGCTGGACTTAACTCCATTAACCACTACCCACTGGGCACGGCCCTGTAGCCAGTTTCTTACCAAAGAAGGGTAAACCTGCCCAGGCCATGGGCAGCCAATTTCAGCAGGAGAATATTATGAGAGACCATGTCAAAGGCTTTGTTGAAGTCTAGGTAGATTACATCAAAAGCCTTTCCCTCATCTACCAGTCTGGTCACCCAGTCATAGGAGGAGGTTGCTGTCTCCCAGTTGGGATAAAAACATTAGAAAATTTCACTATATCTTAGGAACCCCATAAATTTAGAACACAGATAGCCTTAACTAAAGTTCATGTCTTTGCTCTCTGAATATAGCCTGCATACATAGAGATACACATATCAGCAAATTCATTTATCTGCCTATATATCAGTTATAATGTTCAGCCCCTGTCTTAAATATCTCAGTACCATTAAACTGACTGTTCATTCTAAAAACAATTTGTACCCCATAATACTAATATGAGTTTATCATTATATTTTAGTAAATTTCATTTAGGCTCATAATACCACAAATGTAACTGTGTGCAGATAGCTGAAGGTTTCCTCATTTCTATTCTGCTTCTTGCATTTTAGTACATGGACTTTAATCATCCTTCATTAATGAGCGTATGCCCATATTCATGGTTCTACATAAATCTAAATTTACTCTGTAATTTAGCTCATTTTTACCCTGAATATGTTTTAGTACTCATTATGTCTTCCTTCCTCTACTTTACACTCTCATATTTGCTTTTTTGTAGTCTGTTCTACTTAAAGAAAGATTTTATTTTTTTTTTTTTCCAAATAGCCCACTGACAAAGAATCATCCTTTTTCAAATTATTTCAATATATGACTTGTTCAATTTTAAGTCTCACCTTGTGCTTCATGTAAGAGCTGTCACTCTCTAATCTTTGTATCTTGATGTATAAATCGAATGTGTCCCAAAATATTTGTTTTTCACATCTCTTTCTATCTTCCACTTATTTGACACTGGCATTTTCTGCCTTCTACTTTCATGTGGAGAGGAGAAAAGAGTTAGAAGAGACCTACAAAGAACATGCTGTCCAACTGCCTGACCACTTCAGGGCTTACCAAAAGCATCATAAAAGCATAATTTAAGTATCATAAAGCATGATACTGATGGTATTATCCAAACACCTCTTTAATGCCAACATGCACCCACATTAACTACCTCGCTAGGAAACCTATTCCAGCATTTGACAAGTCTCATAGTAAATATATACATATTTTCTAGTATCTAGTCTGAACCTCCTCTAGTGCAGCTTTCTGCTATTCCTATGCATCCTATCAGTGGCTACCAGGGAGAAGTGATTGGCACTTCCCCCTTCATTTCTACTCCTCAGAAATCTGTGGAATCATAGAATCATAGAATCATAGAATCACTAAGGTTGGAAAAGACCTAAAAGATCACCCAGTCCAACCGTTCACCTATTCCCAATAGCTCCTACTAAACCATGTCCCTCAACGCAACATCCAGTCTTTCCTTGAACACCCCCAGGGTCGGTGATTCCACCACCTCCCTGGGCAGTCCATTCCAGTGCCTGACCACCCTTTCTGAAAAGTAATACTTCCTCATGTCCAGCCTGAATTTCCCCTGGCGTAGCTTGAAACCATTCCCCCTGGTCCTATCACTAATGACACGAGAGAAGAGGCCGACCCCCAGCTCACTACAACCTCCCTTCAGGAAGTTATGGAACAGATGGACATGGATAACATCCAACATTCCATAACATGGAAGTTATGGAGCAGATCGTTTTGAGGGAGATCATGCGGCATGTGCAGGGTGACCGGGGGATCAGGCCTAGCCAGCATGGGTTCATGAAGGGCAGGTCCTGTTTGACCAACCTGATCTCCTTCTATGATCTAGTGACCCATCTGGTGGATGAAGGAAAGGCTGTTGATGTGGTCTACCTAGACTTCAGCAAAGCCTTTGACACTGTCTCCCACAGCATTCTCCTGCAGAAGCTGGCAGTCAGAGGCTTGGATGGGTACACTCTTGGCTGGGTAAGGAGCTGGCTGGAGGGCCGGGCGCAGAGAGTGGTGGTGAATGGAGTCAAATCCAGCTGGCGACCGGTCGTGAGTGGTGTTCCGCAGGGGTCGGTGCTGGGGCCTGTCCTCTTCAATATCTTTATAGATGACCTCGATGAGGGCATCGAGTGCACCCTCAGTAAATTCGCAGATGACACCAAATTGGCTGGAAGCGTGGATCTGCCTGGGGGTAGCGACGCCCTACAGAGGGATCTGGACAGGCTGGAGAGCTGGGCTGGAGCCAATGGGATGAGTTTCAACAAGGCCAAATGCCGGGTCCTGCACTTCGGACACAACAACCCCAGGCGACGTTACAGGCTTGGGGCGGTGTGGCTGGAGGACTGCGTAGAGGAAATGGACCTGGGGGTATTGATTGATGCTCGGCTGAACATGAGCCGACAGTGTGCCCAGGTGGCCAAGAAGGCCAATGGCATCCTGGCTTGCATCAGAAACAGTGTTGCATGCAGGAGCAGAGAGGTGATTGTTCCCCTATATTCAGCACTCGTCAGGCCGCACCTCGAGTACTGTGTCCAGTTTTGGGCCCCTCACTGCAAGAAAGATATTGAGGCCCTGGAGCGTGTTCAAAGAAGGGCAACGAAGCTGGTGAGGGGTCTGGAGCACAGGCCATATGAGGAGAGGCTGAAGGAGCTGGGAATGTTCAGCCTGGAGAAGAGGAGGCTCAGGGGAGACCTTATTGCTCTCTATAACTTCCTGAAGGGAGGTTGTAGTGAGCTGGGGGTCGGCCTCTTCTCTCGTGTCATTAGTGATAGGACCAGGGGGAATGGTTTCAAGCTACGCCAGGGGAAATTCAGGCTGGACATGAGGAAGTATTACTTTTCAGAAAGGGTGGTCAGGCACTGGAATGGACTGCCCAGGGAGGTGGTGGAATCACCGACCCTGGGGGTGTTCAAGGAAAGACTGGATGTTGCGTTGAGGGACATGGTTTAGTAGGAGCTATTGGGAATAGGTGAACGGTTGGACTGGGTGATCTTTTAGGTCTTTTCCAACCTTAGTGATTCTATGATTCTATGATTCTATGATTATAGAGAGCAATAAGGTCTCCCCTGAGCCTCCTCTTCTCCAGGCTGAACATTCCCAGCTCCTTCAGCCTCTCCTCATATGGCCTGTGTTCCAGACCCCTCACCAGCTTCGTTGCCCTTCTTTGAACACGTTCCAGGGCCTCAATATCTTTCTTGCAGTGAGGGGCCCAAAACTGGACACAGTACTCGAGGTGCGGCCTGACGAGTGCTGAATATAGGGGAACAATCACCTCTCTGCTCCTGCTTGCAACACTGTTTCTGATGCAAGCCAGGATGCCATTGGCCTTCTTGGCCACCTGGGCACACTGTCGGCTCATGTTCAGCCGAGCATCAATCAATACCCCCAGGTCCATTTCCTCTACGCAGTCCTCCAGCCACACCGCCCCAAGCCTGTAGCGTCGCCTGGGGTTGTTGTGGCCGAAGTGCAGGACCCGGCATTTGGCCTTGTTGAAACTCATCCCATTGGCTCCAGCCCAGCTCTCCAGCCTGTCCAGATCCCTCTGTAGGGCGTCGCTACCCCCAGGCAGATCCACGCTTCCAGCCAATTTGGTGTCATCTGCGAATTTACTGAGGGTGCACTCGATGCCCTCATCGAGGTCATCTATAAAGATATTGAAGAGGACAGGCCCCAGCACCGACCCCTGCGGAACACCACTCACGACCGGTCGCCAGCTGGATTTGACTCCATTCACCACCACTCTCTGCGCCCGGCCCTCCAGCCAGCTCCTTACCCAGCCAAGAGTGTACCCATCCAAGCCTCTGACTGCCAGCTTCTGCAGGAGAATGCTGTGGGAGACAGTGTCAAAGGCTTTGCTGAAGTCTAGGTAGACCACATCAACAGCCTTTCCTTCATCCACCAGATGGGTCACTAGATCATAGAAGGAGATCAGGTTGGTCAAACAGGACCTGCCCTTCATGAACCCATGCTGGCTAGGCCTGATCCCCCGGTCACCCTGCACATGCCGCATGATCTCCCTCAAGACGATCTGCTCCATAACCTTCCCTGGCACCGAGGTCAGGCTGACAGGCCTGTAGTTCCCCGGATCCTCCTTACGACCTTTCTTATAAATGGGAGTCACATTGGCAAGCCTCCAGTCATCTGGGACCTCACCAGTCAACAAGGAGCGCTGACAGATGATGGAAAGTGGCTCGGCTATCACCTCCGCCAGTTCCCTCAGCACTCTTGGGTGGATCTCATCTGGCCCCATCGACTTGTGACAGTCCAGCTGGAGCAGTAGGTCTCTGACTGTTTCTTTCAGAATCGCAGGGGGGTTAGTGTGCTCCCCGGCCGAGATTACCAGGTCAGAGAGAGGGGTATCCTGAGGATAACTGGTCTGACTTTTAAAGACAGACGTAAAGAAGGCATTCAGAACCTCCGCCTTTTCCTTATCCTCAGTGGTCACATTCCCAGCCTCATCCAGCAAAGAGTGGATATTCTCCTTTGTCCTCCTCTTACTGTTAATGTATTTATAAAAGAGTTTCTTATTCCTTTTCACACCAGCAGCTAGGTTAAATTCAAGCTGGGCTTTTGCCTTTCTGATTTCACCTCTACACATCCTAACAACTTCCCTGTATTCATTTTGAGTGGCCTGTCCCTCTTTCCACAGGCGGTAGATTCTCTTTTTCTCCCGGAGCCTCAGGAATAGCTCCCTATTCATCCATGCCGGTCTTCTTCCCCGCCGGCTCATTTTGCAGCTCAGGGGGACTGCCTGCTCCTGCGCCCTTAAGACTTCCTTTTTGAAGAGCAACCAGCTCTCTTGGACCCCTTTGCTTGCTAGGACTGAATGCCAGGGGACTCCCCCTATTAGTCCCCTGAACAATTCAAAGTCCGCCCTCCTGAAGTCCAAGGTAGCAGTATTACTATTCCCCCTCCAGGCTCCACCGTGAATCACGAAGTCTATCATTTCATGATCACTCTGTCCAAGACAGCCTCCAACCTCCACATCTCCCACCAAACCTTCCCTGTTTGTGAACAGCAGGTCTAGTGGGGCAGTTCCTCTCGTGGGCTCTCCGACCAGCTGTATCAGGAAGCTGTCCTCTACGCATTCCAGAAACCTCCTAGACTGCTTCCTCTGTGCTGTGCTGTACTCCCAGCATGGAGAACAAAGACATCTCTTAGCTCTCTAGTGCTTGGAGTGTGCAATCAGAATAAGCTGGAACATTGAAGTTTTCCTCTGAACATCATTACTTTTTTTTTTTTTTTTTTTTTTTTTTTTAGCATGACCAAGCACTGGAAGAGATTGCCCATAGAGATTTTGGAGCCTTAATTCTCTGAGATATTCAAAATGTGGTAGGACATAGCACCAAGCAATCTGTTCTGGCTAACTCTGTTTTGAAAAGAAAAGTTGGACTAGGTGATCTGCAGAACGCTTTTCCAAAGTCAGCCAGTCTGTGATTTCTTTGGTGATCCTGAACCAGTGATCAAGACCATGCCTATGTGCAATTAGTTTATTAACACAGAAGTGAGAATAGGAGCATACTGAGCTGTCTGAAAGCATTTATTTAGATTGCCTTGCTTCAGGTGATGCTTCCTTTCCCATTGCTACTATATTAAAAGCTATATTATAAGGTAATGAAAGTCGGGGAAGAAAATAAGGCTAGACTGTACTTAGCATATTTTTAAAATTGCAATTAGATTTTGAATATTTAGCTCTGTTCCTCTTGACTTTCCTTTTAGGCCTTTGATTACTTTTGGGTATGTATTTCTCTAATTGACTCCTTCCCCAGTGACCAGAGATTATAACTAATTAACTCTCCAGGCCCAAAATCTAATTTCAGTTACTCAAGCTGCATTACAATTCACGAAGACATGTTCCTCAGCCATACTGTCACTGTCAAACAAGTTCCATATGTTAGAAACAACAGCTGGCTGTTCTTCTGATTAACCATTTTAACTGATTTAATACAAATGATGTTTTATGGATCAGCAGCTTAGTAACAAACACAGCAGAGACTTAGTAATATGAGCAATATCTTGTTCCATGCACCACAGAGATAAAGCTCTCCAAATTGTATTTTGCCTGTCCACTTAATAGCAGTAATGGGAATATTTTTTTAATCATAAGCCTACAGTATGAAATACAATCTGCTTTTCAAGTGCAACAGCAGACTTCATTGCTCCTCAAACTCATTGTATTTCCTATGCAGGAAGCAGTAGTTAAAATAAGAACAAGAAAAAAGCAAACAAAATAAAACTAGTCCTCCCAAATGAAACAATTTCCATAGCTTAACTCTGCTAGAAAAACAGACTTTTAGCTGCATATCAGCTAAAATCTGAAAAATTGAGTTCGAATCAATTCTTGTCATTGTGAAAAGAATCCTGATGCCCACTTCTCACACTCTTCACAAAAATAAAAAAAATCACACTAGTTGTCTCTATTCTAAATCGCAATAAAGTTAAAAGTGACCCGAATGTTACATAAATATCACTTTATTCAAGGAAATTGTTTAATTACTAGATGGAGCTCTGGCCTGTCCTCCTGGGCAGTTACTTCCACCATGATATAATCTATATTTTTTATCTTTCCAACAAAAAGCTGAGGAGTATGCTAAAGTAGCACAGACCAAATAAGTCTTCACCTTGTCCTTTAGTGGTATAGAAGGCAGTTTTAAAGTTATTCCTTTGGTTGTGAACTAGGCTTTATGTTGTCACTGCCCTCTGCACCAAGAACAAACAAACAAACTTTCAGACCACTCAGTCCTCTTGAGGCTGATGCTGAGGTAAACCAGTTTGTATTCTTAGGGAGAAAAGTTTCAGGTATACTTTCTGTGCTAAACCACCTTGACTTTCATACTTTCTTGTTGCCTTAGTAGTTCTTTGTATTACATTCATTGTATTACTTCATGTTTTGAAATATTGAAGGTGCAAAACACATTGGGACTGCTGTCTTCTGCTCCAAGCCAATTCTCTGAGGTGACATTTTGTTGGCTGATTTTGAGTAGACAAAATGGCCTTGGCACTGTCTGAGGCAAAGGCAGCTGGTGTCTGTGCTGCTCACAAACCCAGTCAAGATGAGTGAAGTTGGGCTCTATTAACCTTCAGACAGCACTGTGACTTCCCAGCAAAGTTATAGTGTAGTCATACACACAGCATCTGGAGAATAAGATGTTTTTCCTACCTGTTTCTCTCAGCTCAATGTGATATTGCCTTGGCACCACTGGAAACAGAGATTTAAACAAGAATCAGAGTGGTGAAATCCCAGCTCTGATGCCTGGGAATTCAGATGTTATGCGTTAATACACCTCTGATTTCTATAAACAAAGCAAACAAGCCTTCAAAAATTTGTGAATATTTTAAATACTAATGCTTACACTTGTGTTTTATGATTTCTAGCTAGCTTTGAAGCTAATTTTAAGTGTAATGTACTTAAAATGGAGCATGTAAAAATAAGGAAGATGCCAAACTCCTTCAGTCTACTAATGGCTGATACAACAATCCTGTTAATATCTTGAAATGGATCCCTTATTCATATCAACAATTTTCAGGATTGGAATTTAAGTATTTTTAATAAGAATCTTCTTATAACACTTTTAGCTCCTCCTCCAATGGCAAAAAAAAAAAAAAAAAACCATAATTTTAGTTAGTGATTATTTTAGGAAGACTTTTATAACTGCATCATAAACTGTTTGCAATTGAAATGTATATGTGCTGTGATTAATAGTTTTGCATGGTAATTTGGTCACATTTTGCTGCTTGATGAAAATGATGATTTAATTATGATAACTTGATGAAGCATACATTTAAAAACCTCTCCAGAGTTAGTTTTTATTTTTCCCTAAATTCTTGATTAGGACCAAGGTCATTGTTGAAATGCAAGGTTATGTTGGAATTATTCTGGCTTGAATATTCAGATCTCTCGTAATTTTGATCTGTTTCAGGTGTTCAGATCTTAGATTTATAGTGATTTTGTGCTGCTCAATTTTACTGATTGCAGAATCTGTCACTTAGAAGTCACTGCCTTTTTTTTTTTTAGGAAGTTATATCAGAACAATGGAAATACTTTGTCATTCCCTTAAAGAGGTTAAGATCCTTGTAAGTCAGTGTGAGGTTGGGGTGAGACATAAGGTAAAAAGGCACTATTTCTTAGTGTTTCAGCTTCGTATTTTCTCAGTAGAAAAACGGTTGCACAGCTGGTGAGGGTGGGAATGTCTGGCTTGAAGTCAAAGAATAAGGAAGTCTTGTCATTTTCTATTTCAAAAAGTGAGAAGGACAAATCTATCAAGACTTTTCAGAAATAAGTTAAATAAAGCACAGTATAGCACTATGACATGACCCTTCTTAGGAATAGGAATTGTCTTAGGAATCTAAATAAATGAAAGCTAAACACGGCAAGACAACTTGGAGGAATTTAATTACACATGTATGCACAGAGAGGACAATGAGAACAATGACATAAAAGAGTGGAAGAGTTTACAGCAGTGAGGAGCTGAGAGAAAGTGTGTAGACAGTCATCTTCCTCATATGTCGAGCTTTTATAAGTTTGAAGCATTAATTTAAAAAAAAAAAAAAAAAAACAGAACAAAACCTACTTTTGAAGAAAGTCGGAGATTTTCACTTTTTAAATTTTTTTTTAAAAAAGGAACTTTGTGTTTCATATAGAAGATGAAAAATTTTCTGCATAAGGATCAGTGTATCAGGAGGATAAAATTTCCAGATGCAGTGCTTTAGTAACAGTCTTGTTCTCAAATGTCACCAGTACCCAGATTGTTATCATGCTCTCCTCCCACTGGCTTCTGAGTGTCACAGGGAACTGTGTATGCTTTTGTTGTTGTTTTTTTTGTTTTTTTTTTTTTCTGTTATGCAATTCCATTTTCTTAAAAACTCTACTGAGTTTTCAGCTTATGTTCAAGTTAACATTTTTCTCTTTATTTTCTCTTCTGCTCTCACAGTGGTTCGTGATTAGGATTTCATTGCTGCGGAGACCAGCTTCAGGGCAGGTAAGACTGCACTGGGCAAGGGAGCTAAAGCCAAAAAAAGCCAAAAAGGCCGTCCAAAAAGCTCTTTTTAGAGCTGTTTTGAACCAGCAAAAGCACGGTGCTGGTGCTGGGGGTGGCAGCAGCTGGTGGGCGGGCTGCTGAGACAGCAGGGGTGGAGCCGGCACCGCCCATTCTTATCTCTTATCTCTGTGATTAACCTTGACCCTTTTCTGTGAGGCTATAAGCAGCTCCTGGGAGCTGCACTTAGCGTACCCGGTGAAAAAAGGGTGTTGCTGCCCACTAGTAACTGCTAACAAGGAGCGCCGGCGGTGTGTGAGTGCAGCCCCCGCTGCCCATTGCCGCACCCGTAGGTGAGGAAGGTTGGTCTTGTGGCAGGGCACGTAATTGTTCTTGTTCTTGCTCAGGTGACTGCTCTTCCACTCGCTGACCCAGTGACTGTAAGTTCAAACATGGTCTCTACCAGACGTCGGGCATGCTCCAACAAGTCTGTGGCGACCCAGACAGAGGGACTGCCCAGAACTGCAGCGGTTCAAGTCTCTGGCTGCAGGGAGTGCCTGAGTCTGCTGCTGCCGGGGGACGATGAGAGGGATGCCACCTGCGTGAGGTGCGAACAGTTGGATGAGCTGCTCAGCCTTGTTGTAGAGCTTAGGGAGGAGGTGGAGCGGTTAAGATCCATTAGGGACTGCGAGAGGGAGATAGACTGGTGGTGTAACTCTCTGCGAGAAACAAGCAGAGATTGCAACCCCCAGCCTGTAGTGGACTCTCTGCCGTATCGTACTAAAACCGAGAGAGCTGACTTGGGAGGAGAAGAGGAATGGCAGCATGTCCCACCTCAGCGACGCAGGCGGTGCCCTCCCCGACCTACCTCGGTTCCTCAGGTGCCCCTGAGTAATAGGTTTGAAACCCTGGAACTGGAGGGTGAGGAGGCTGAGAATGAGGTGGTGGAACAGCCTCTGAGCTTTGCTAAGGAGAGGCGGTCGGCTCCACGCTTGAAGACCGCCTCTTCTGGTAAAGAAAGGAGGGTGATAGTTGTAGGAGACTCCCTTCTAAAAGGAACTGAGGGCCCGATATGTCGTCCTGACCCCACCCGGAGGGAAGTGTGCTGCCTCCCTGGGGCACGGGTCAGGGACATCTCTAGAAAGTTGCCTGGGCTTATTCGCCCGTCTGACTACTACCCCTTATTGGTAGTTCAGGTTGGCAGTGATGATGCTGCCAAGAGAAGCCTAAGGGCTATCAGGGATGACTTCAAGGGTCTGGGGAGGGTACTGGATGGTGCGGGAGTGCAGGTAGTCTTCTCTTCTATCCCTTCAGTGGCGGGGAAGGACTCTGAGAGGATCAAAAAAGCCCTCCTCATCAATAAATGGCTTAGAGGCTGGTGCAGGCGGAAGAACTTTGGTTTTTTTGACCATGGGGCAATTTACTCAGCTCCTGGCATGACGGCTGCAGATGGAGCTCAACTGTCTGCAAGGGGTAAAAGGATCCTAGCCCAGGAGCTGGCGGGCCTCATTGAAAGGTCTTTAAACTAGGTAAGAAGGGGGAAGGGGACAAAATGAGGACTGCTGAGGTTCAGGTAGTTCAAGGTTCAATATTGAACTTGTTGGGTGACGAGGGTGGAGTTCGAAGGGATGGAGTGTGGCAGGGGAATGCTGCCTCCCTGAAGTGTCTATACACCAATGCGCGCAGTATGGGAAATAAACAGGAAGAGTTGGAGATCTGCGTGCGGTCACATGGCTATGATCTCATTGCGATCACTGAGACGTGGTGGGACAGCTCGCATGACTGGAATGTTGTCATGGAGGGCTATGTGCTCTTTAGGAAAGATCGGCCGGCGAGGCGGGGTGGTGGAGTTGCTCTTTATGTAAGAGAGCAGCTTGAATGTATTGAACTCCACCTGGGGGAGAGTGGTGTAGCAGTGGAGAGCTTGTGGGTAAGAATCAAGGGGCGGGCTGGTATGGCTGACACCATTGTGGGTGTGTGCTACAGGCCCCCTGATCAGGAGGAGGAGGTTGATGAGGCCTTCCACAAACAGCTGGAAGCAGCGTCACGATCCCAGGCGCTGGTGCTTATGGGGGACTTCAATTATCCAGATATTTGCTGGAAAAGCAATGTGGCCAGGCATGCGCGGTCCAGACGGTTCCTGCAATGTGTTGAAGACAACTTCCTGATGCAGGTGGTTGAGGAACCGACGAGGAGAGGGGTACTGCTGGACCTTATTCTCACTAATAGAGAAGGGCTTGTGAGGGAAGTGAAGGTCGGGGGTAGCTTGGGTTGCAGTGACCATGAGATGGTGGAGTTCAAGATCCTGAGTGGAAGAAGTAAAGCAAAAAGTAGGATTGCTATCCTGGACTTTAGGAGAGCCGACTTCGATCTCTTCCGGGACCTACTTGGAGCTGTCTCATGGGCTAGGGTGTTGGAAGACAAGGGGGCCTGTGAGAGCTGGTGGGCATTTAAGCAGCTCTTCTTCCAAGCTCAGGATCGGTGTGTCCCTGTGAGGAAGAAATTGGGAAAGGGTGGCAGGAGACCTGTGTGGATGAGCAAGGAGCTCGTGCACAAACTCAAAGGAAAGAAGAAAGCCCATGAAATGTGGAAAAAGGGTCTGACTACTTGGGAAGAATACAGGAATGTTGTCAGGGTCTGCAGGGATGCGACAAGGAAGGCTAAAGCCCGCCTGGAATTAAATCTGGCAAAGGGGATAAAGGATAATAAAAAAGGTTTTTTCAAGTACATTAACAGTAAAAGGAAGACTAGGGAGAATGTGGCTCCCCTGCTAAGTGACGGGGGTGTGCTGGTAACGGGGGATGCTGAGAAGGCGGAGATACTGAATGCCTTCTTTGCTTCTGTTTTCAGAGAAAAAGCTCCCACTCGGGAATCTGAGACCCTGGAGGTGAGTGAGAGGATCTGGGGAATGGAAGACCTCCCTTCTGTCAGGGAAGAGGTGGTCCAGGAGCGCCTAGGCAACACCAATGTTCACAAATCCATGGGACCTGATGGGATTCATCCACGGGTGCTGAGGGAGCTGGCAGAGGTGATTGCTGAACCGCTTTCTGTCATCTTTGAGAAGTCTTGGAGGACGGGGGAGGTGCCTGAAGACTGGAAGATAGCCAATGTCACTCCGATCTTCAAAAGAGGCAAGAAGGAAGACCCAGGCAATTATAGGCCAGTCAGCCTCACCTCTGTCCCTGGAAAGGTGATGGAACAGCTTGTACTGGATGTCATCTCCAGACAACTGGAAGAAGAGGAGGTTATCAGGAGTAGTCAGCACGGGTACACAAGGGGGAGGTCGTGCTTGACCAACCTGGTAGCCTTCTATGATGTTGTGTCTGGCTGGGTGGATGGGGGGAGAGCAGTGGATGTAGTCTACCTTGATTTCAGCAAGGCATTTGATACTGTCCCCCACGACATCCTTATAACAAAGCTGAGGAAGTGTGGGATAGATGAGTGGACAGTGAGGTGGGTTGAGAACTGGCTGACTGGCAGAGCGCAGAGGGTCGTTGTTGGTGGTGCAGAGTCTGGTTGGAGGCCTGTAACCAGCGGTGTTCCTCAGGGGTCTGTGCTGGGTCCGGTCTTGTTCAACATCTTCATCAATGACCTTGATGAGGGGATAATGGCCACCCTCAGCAAGTTTGCTGATGATACAAAGTTGGGAGGATTGGCTGACATGCCTGAAGGCTGTGTTGCCATTCAGCAAGACCTGGGTAGGCTGGAGAGCTGGGCAGAAAAAAACCGGATGAGGTTTAACAAAAGCAAGTGTAGAGTCTTGCATCTGGGGAGGAATAATTGCATGCACCGGTACAGGTTGGGGGATGAGCTGCTGGAGGGGAGCTCTGCGGAAAGGGACCTGGGTGTCCTGGTGGACGACAGGTTGGCCATGAGCCAGCAGTGTGCCCTTGTAGCCAAAAAGGCCAATGGCTTACTGGGGTGCATTAAAAAGAGCGTGTCCAGCAGGTCGAGGGAGGTGATCCTCCCCCTCTACTCTGCCCTGGTGAGGCCTCATCTGGAGTACTGCGTCCAGTTCTGGGCTCCCCAGTACAAAAAAGACAAGGATCTCTTGGAAAGAGTCCAGCGGAGGGCCACGAAGATGGTGAAGGGCCTGGAGCATCTCTCCTATGAGGAAAGGCTGAGTGAACTGGGTCTGTTCAGCCTTGGGAAGAGAAGACTGAGAGGGGACCTGATCCAAGTCTATAAATATCTAAGGTGTGGGGGGCAGAATGGCGAGGCCAGACTGTTTTCAGTGGTGAGTGGAGACAGGACAAGGGGAAACGGCTGGAAACTGGAGCATAGGAAGTTCCGCACAAACATGCGCAAGAACTTCTTTACAGTGAGGGTGACGGAGCACTGGAACAGGCTGCCCAGGGAGGTGGTGGAGTCTCCTTCTCTGGAGATGTTCAAGACCTGCCTGGATGCCTACCTGTGCGACCTGCTGTAGGGAACCTGCTTTGGCAGGGGGTTGGACTCGATGATCTCTGGAGGTCCCTTCCAACCCCTACAATTCTGTGATTCTGTGATTTCCACCACTTCATTCAACCACTACCATTTACTCACTTCTTTGAATCTGCATCTTTCACTCTTTTCCTCCACAAAGCAGAATATTTTCTGAAGTACTTTTGAAGTTAGTCTTTTTTCACTAGAAACTACTCTTTCCATTCAGTTTGTCATCTATCTAGCTAAATAATTATCTTCTCACCTAGTTTAAATCTCTGTAGTCCCATTCAATTTTCTGACCATTGCATCAGGCTTCAAACTCTTCTCTTGCCTTCTGCCTCCCCTCCTCCCTCCAATCTTCCCTCTCTTTCTCTATTCCTCCCCCTATCTCTCTCCCTTTTGCTTTCCTCCTTCCCTGTATGGACTGTTTAAGATTACATTGTTGATAAGTAGCATGAGTTTCAATTTCTTCTCATTTTTCTTTCCTTGCCTGCTTTCCTTCTGAAATACAATCATCCCTCTTTCTTACTGCTGATCTTATTATTTTCTACAAGTTTTTTCCAATATTTCCTCTTGTATTTTTGACCTTAATCTCTGATCTTTTCTATATCATTATTCCCCTCACCTTTTTCTCACATTCTCATTGCTGTAAACTCTTCCATTCTCCATGTAACTTCTCACTACTTTCTGGATCTATTAATTTACGATAATAGCATGGCAGTTCTTGTGCTTTTAAAAATACCTCACTTCATTTATTGCAAAATCCTGTCCCTCCCTTTTACTTCAAGCTCATTAAACACAGGATTTATCACTGCAGTCTGGATTTCCCACCTATTTTTACTTTACTTCTTCTTTGCATTACAAGGGAACAGCTTTTTCTGCAATCTTTAGTTACATTTTAGCAAAATCTGAAACTTCTCAAATACATCTTCATCTTCTGTGACCTCTACACTGCCTTTTATTTTGTTTGAAACGTTTTCTGTCTTTGCTTCGGTGACTGATCTCACCCGTGTCTTTCTTCCTGCCTGTCTAATCATTCATTTGACTTGTATTTTACAAGCTCTTCTGTATCTCTGCTTCCTATGTGTGTCTGTAAGGTCATGTCCTCCATTCTCTTCTTTTATTTAAACTTTATATCTAAATAACCTTATTTGTGTATCTAACGTCTTTGTTCATCTCTCATCTTTGTGCCTACCCTTAGATTTAGATTTCTATGCCAGTAGAGAGCTTACCATCTGTGCAAACTAAAACTTAACAAAATGATGGCCTCAGTCAAAAGGCTAAGAGTGCTCCAGTGAGTTTATGTAGGTCTTCAAGTACTGATATTCCGGTAAGGATCTTAATTTACAACTAGCACTGCACTGTATATTGGAAAAAAAAAAAAAAAAAAAAAAAAGGAAAAGAAGGCAAATTTACCACAGGATTTGTTAGTTGTCATGATGTGATACTCTTGATGAACTATTTCCAAAAACTGATTAAATTCTCACATGAATATGTGAGAAGGAAAGTTCTCCCCTCAGCTCTTATTCAGAGATATTCACAGAATTCAGTGAGTAGGATTAGTCAGTTGTGAGACCATATACAGAGGGATGGCTGTTCAACCTTTACCAGATATTCTGGTTGCTTCTTCAAGAATGTAACTATATGAAATAAATGGGGAATTAACCTGATAACCAATTTTACTTTTTGAAGAAACCTGCTTTTTATTTCCAACGGTGGATATCGATGGCCTCCATTTAAATCAGAGACTCCATACAAACACTCCATACAAATGGAATCTTTCTTTGGTTTATCGAATTAAGAACTATGAATCATGGAGTTTCAATCAACAACTCACAAGTCAGGAAGTGTAAACATCACAGCCCTGTCATATATTTTATTTAGCAATGAAAGAAGATAGAACTTTTAAGTTATATATTCATGATTTTATCACTGTTCATTTCTTAGTATTCCCAAATACGCTAATTATCAGAGCTCTTTTGTTCAATTCAGGTGTGATACCTGATATTTCAGCATTCAGAGATAAGCTGGATGCTTCAGAGAAGGCTCTGAAACATATGTCTCATCTACAAAAAATTGACAGCACAGAGCAGATGGAAGGCAAATAGATACAGTAACAGAGTGACACAGTGAGTTAGCTTTGGCATGTGAATATGTTTGCTGGTTCATGAATTTTCTTCCTATTTTTCTCTGCTGATAAAAAAAAAAAATAAAAATGAAACTGTGATAGTAATGGAAAAAGAAACTTGTTTTCTTAGCAAGTCCTTGCCACAGTGTTTAGACAGGTAACAATTTATCTCTGAAGATTTCGAAGCAATGTTCATTTTCTAAAAATGACACACTAAATACAACCATTAATGTCCAATTTTTCCCCCTTAAGTCACAGTAATCACTGATGACTCTTTAGGTGAGAGTCCACGACTGTTGAGAGAAATTACCAAGTTTTTGCAGGCATAGTGTTGTGTGAATTCATTTAGCTATTACTAACTAAGGAAGGTTGTGATTAAAATGTTTAAATCAAACTCCACAAAGTTTAATCAGGAAGCAGAGGAAACCAAAACCACTCAAATTAAGAACCTCTAGCTAAAGAATTAAAACAATACCTGCAATTTTATTTTTTTTTTCGTGTGTGCCCATGAAGTGCAATTAGTAGTATTAGCTTCAGATTTAATATTAGAAAGGTCAGAGGAAAAGAAAACCCAGAAATCTGAGGGTTAAAAACAGACTATAGACTAACAGAGTATAGTCTAAACCTTGCAGAATTACAAACGTAATACAGGCAAACCTTAATAGAGGTTCCATAAAAAGGGTGGGCTCAACAAACACCAGCTGTTCAAAATAAAATGCTAATATTAGCTTAACTACTTTAACATCAGGTCCCTGCTAATGATGTCCTCAGCTTGTACTGAAATCACGAAGAATCAAAGACTATTCAAAATGAAGTGGAGACATTTATTTCTTAGTGCTTTTTGTCAGGAAAGAAACAACATGGATATAAAGTGTGCATCATCTGTATCAGTAAATTGTATTGCAGCTTAACTGTGGCATTATTTTTGGTCCCAAACATTTATTCTGTGGCCCCAAAATTGCAGGTGTTGAACTATCTTCTGAAAGAATATACTGTAAGTCAGAATGGTCATCAGGTAGTACTGTAACTTCTTCCTACAGGAGATATTTAAATATTTATGATTGCCTTTACTGGAAACTCATGCTTAAAAGCTAGATATGTCTTACTATAACCTGGTTTATATTTCTACTGAAACTCTGCTTTTGAGAATTTTTCCCATGTGGCAGCTTTAGAACACGGATGACAAGCTTGTAATGGAGTTTTACTTTGTGCTTGCCTGTAATTAAACCTGATCAAGGGAACTGCAAAGAAGGATATTTGTTTTGCTTTTGCCATCAGTGTGTATACATTATGTGCTTATGAATGTATTTCTGAACACTTAGGTGATGATCTCAAACAAGCAGATACTGAAACCCAGAGTCAGATGGTGCGTAGTCCCTTCCTTTATAAACCTTTTTTTTTCTCAGTGATCTCTGACAGCTGCCTGGAAAAGGTACTTGAATAAGCAGTTCAGTGATCAAATCTGTGCTAAGAAAAGACAAAAGAGGCAGACATAAGTTGTTTTAGCTTCTTTTTGTGCATTCAGGATATTTTTTGTTGTTGAGTACATCCTGAAAATCAGTATGAGTACTATTTTTCTTTATATTCTACATAACACTCACTATAATTAATCAAGGCATGCACTTCACAGCTTAAAAAAATCTTAAAATAATCATTATATTAACTATCACATAATATTGCTTGTATTACAATATAGTAGAGAAAGTGGAATTCTCTTAATTCTTTGTCTCTTTTATATTCCAGTAATTATGCTGGGCACTTTACAAGAAATGAACCTTAAATCTTTGAATTCATGTTGCAGTTCCTGTTGTTATTCCCATTATTTTCCTTCTGTTGAGCTTGGTGTCCCATCTCAGTGCACAGAGAAAAGAAATAATTGTCCAGGGAGGAGAAAAGTGAGGAAGGCCATGTATCCACTTTATTGTAGGGCTGCAGTCTGCATAGAGGACAAACCTTCTGGTGGGAGAACATGAAACCCCTGGGGCATTTCCAAAGGCAGAACACAAGAAAAAAAATTTAAGAAAAATCCTAATGCAGAAAACAATCCACACTTCAGTAAAGTGGAGATGAGGTAAGATTCCCTTTCCAGGTTCTGTGTTTTGTTCTAAATTATCTGATTCTGATCAAAGAGCTGGTCATCCAGTAGTTGTTCAGAGTTACAATTCTAAATAAACTGTTGTTCTTCTGAAAATCTTTACCTTCTCATTCTTTACTAACCAAAATTCATGTGAAAAAGTTGGCTTTGGCCAATTTTTATTCCTGTTGTATCACTTTGAACTAAATCTGTTCAGAGAGATATTAAGCACGCCTGAAGCCTTTGGCAGGCTTTGGCATCTATATGTAGTACTCTGTATCACTGGCTATCTGTATCCTTCCTATTCCTGCAGGAGGAGAAATATGGACAGCTGCAGCCTGGGGAAGCCCAAGTGCAATCACTTGGGGAAGGACAGCATCCCATGCGAGGGATCCCATGCAGAGCCGGGGCAGAGAGGGGCCATGGAGGAGCAGCAGAGTTTAAGATTTGTGGGATGACTGCAGCCTCACATTCTCCATTTACCTGCACCAAAGTTGTTTTTAGTTTGCTTTTCTTTCTTACTGTTGTGGTCTGTTAGGTAGGTACCTGCAATAGGTAACAGGTAACAGATAATCTCTCTATGTTGAGTCTGTTTCAGCCATGGTAGTAGTTGCTGAGGAATCTCCCTGTACTTATGCCAACTCATGACCCATTTTATTATCAAATTTTCTTCAACAGTTTTTTTGAGGACTGGTAATGACAAAATGGTATGGTGGAGCTTACCTGCCCATCAGGGTAAAACATCACTGCAAATACACTTTGGTGCATCTGAGTCCTGAGCAAGATCCTTAGGTGTCCAACGTAAAGGACAAAAATGTAACAAACAGGGATACCTTCCCAGTTACCAATGGGCAGCATTGTTGATTGTCACAAACACAACTCATTATGTCTGATCGGACAAGGGATAATAGCTTTAAACTAAAAAGAGGGTAAATTTCATAGTAAATTCTTTACTATAAGGGTGAGGAGGCACTAGAAGGTATTGCCCAGAGAAGCTGTCAGTGCTCCATCCCCGGAAGAGTTCTAGGCCGTGCTGGATGTAGCTTTGTGCAGCCTGGTCTGGTTGGAGGCTGGATCTGTAAGGTCCCTTCAAACCCAAGCCAATGTATGTTTCTACAATCCTATGATTCCAGGTGAATTGGGAACAAGAATAAATTTCCCCTGGACTTCTAAGGAAGAACTAGATGCTTTTTCCTGTCCAACGGTTTATCTTATTGTTATGTTTTTTACTTTTTCAGCAGTTATGTATTTTATTTGTAAGGAGTTTGCTTAAGTATTAACATACTTTTTTTCCCTTAGGTAAAAATATTTCCAGATTATGTCAGTCTTACCAATATTTATGCATTTTCTTTGCTGTCACAACAAAAGCTCTTCATGCTTTGACTAGGAGTCATTGTGCAGATGGAATTGAAGACAGACTGCTCATAATTCCAGTAGCAAAGCCTTGGATTCAGACAATTTGCTGTGTGTGCTACATGGCTTTAGAGCCTAAATATATGGCATTACAGTGATCTATTCATTAAAAGTCAGCCATCTATCTTACCATGTATTTTATATTAAATACCATGATAACCATAGTAGCTTTTTTTTTCTTTTTTCATTCTGGTGATAGATTTTATTAAAAAGTGATTCATCAATTCTTCTGATAAATGAATTGTGGAGGCTTAAGGTGTTCATTTTGCTTTTATCATTTATTATACCCTGTGATCCACACAGTTGTCTGGATGAAATTGAATTTGACAAATGTGAGCTATGATTTAACACTTCTGCTACTTAGCAGTCTAACTTTTCACAACGCAAAATACTCTGGGATTCTAGAAAGAACTCATAGAGTAAGAAAGAAGTCAGAACTCACTCAATTTCTGAACATGTTCTACTCTGCCTAGACAGTTGTCCTGACTGGCATTGCGACTATATACATCCCCGCTAGATCCAGAGATCTTATCCCATCTATTTAGCCCACTTTCCTGCTTAGTTAACTGTGGAAAAAAGCTGACAAATAGAATTCAGCTAAACAAAGAAGGACCTTTTTAATAGAGTATTAAGCATTCTGGTTAGCTTTCCACTTTGCTCTTGTACTGGAAGCAGCACGGGCTGCTGTCTGGTGGTACACAGAGAGAAATTTAGAAAAGCTGAGACAGAGAAAACTGAAACTGTTGAAACATACAACCATACAGAATTCGTGTTGATCGGAGCTTACACAAGAAGTATGGAAATTAGTACATTTTGGAAATGGGAAAGAGTGCAAAAGGAATGGCAGAAGCCGATTTTCACTTTGGTAGGAAGGGCTGTGAGCTCTAAAATTTACCTCTCAGTAATATGAGTATTAGTCACTGTCACAGACTGAACAGATTAGCAAAGGATGCTCTAATGCTACAGATACATTACTTTTAAAGATCTTTAAAAAATCTTTTAAAGAAGATTTTTTTATTAAGAGTTTGATGACTTTGATCATATGATAGAGATTTTTTATCTTATTAAATAGGCAATACTAGTCACTAACCATGGAGTATTTGAATGAGCTGGAAATATTTTTCTTTTTTGTATGAAAAAGTTATCATTTTTTATTGCCTAATCATATTCTATAAATGAAAGGAATAGAAACTTTACACTATATTAACCTGTCCTTAAAAAGCACAGTTAAAATAAAACGTCATTAGCAGTGTTAAATCAAGCAGATCAACCTTATGAAAGTATCACCAGGCTCCGAGTCTGACTACAAAAGTAATCTAGCTTTTCTTTCTTTTTCTTTTTTTTTTTCTTCATTCTCAGTGGGAGAATGAGTGAAACTCAGTGAACTGTGACCGTGGAATTCATATGGTGAAAAGCAAGAAAAGAACAGTTCAGTACATCTTTCCAGGAGAAAGAAGACCTGGTCAGAATATTTGTTATTGACTTGTTCTGTGATCACAGTTGCATAGTCTTTTTCAGGCAAACATGTTAAAAAAAAGTATCTTAGTAGGTTAGGGTTAAAACTAAATCTGTAGCATATCTGCAAATGTACTTCCACAGTAAACCTGCAGAATTTATTTAACACAGCTCACAGGAGAGGAACAAGCTGAATTCACAGTGTCTCAAAAGCTTAGCTTAGGGAGATGAATAGACAGTGCTAAGACTCAAAGAAGGTATTTTATCATACACTTCAAAGCCTGAGGTCTGAGACAGCTTCACTCTCAAATCACTCTCAGCTCTTGCTGTCATGTCAGAATAGGATGACTTGGAGTATACTGTGAAAAATGTTCCCCTTCACTACCATTTTCATTCCACTGCACTGAGAAATACTGTGATTTTAGGTCTGTTAATAGAAAATCCTTTTATATGGAATCTCACTTAAAAAATTCCTTCAATAGAAAAATAAACGATTGCCACTTATTTAGTGACCTAATATTTAGAGAAAGCTACACTATAACACATCACAGCCATCTAAAAAAGATACGTACAGATACTGAATTTCACCATTCCTTCAGTTATTTATCAATATTAATTTTGAACAGAAGTGAGCTTTGTAAAAGCCTCTTACCAAGGAAGCAGCAGCTGGTTATAGAGGAAGTATAAGTTTGTTGATATGCATAGACCGGGTAGACTAATAGACCACATTATTGATGAAAGGAAAGCTGGTTCAAGCTCTTGGCTGGCTGCACAGGGGTTTCATTTCATTCCTTCCCCCCAAGTTCACGTCAGCTTTTGGCTGGAGATTGGGACAGTGTGTAACACTTCTTCAAAACCTTACCTTTTGTTTTGTTCTTTTATCCTGAACCTCTGAGACATAAAAACTGTATGAAAAAAATTTTCTGAGATCTCCTATATAACAGACTGAAGTCCAGCTGACTCAGAAACACCAAAATTACCTTTAGCACCATCCTAACTGTCCTTGAACAAATCCATTTCGAAATGTAGGAATATTGGAATATTTACCTTCCTGATCATACCGTAGGAAAAGAGCAAAATGAGACTCTTTGGGTCCTATCCCTTCCCTCCAGCAATGCACAGTTAGCAATCTTTAGAAATCGTGACCTCACTGGCAGGATGAAGGCTTTTTTGTACTCCCAGTACTTCTTAAGTTCTTTTCCTTCACTTAAGTGGAAAAAAAAAACAAAAAACAAAAAACAACCCAACTACAGTGGTGGTTATCAGGAATTAAGAAGAACAAATGCAGTAAAATAAGGGAAAAATCTATCATTACAAGTGTACTGCAGACAAGTCTATTAAAATCCAGACAAGTATGGCTATGATAAATGTAAGAGTAACTTCAATCATAAAAATTCAAGAAATATTTTATGTACAGTACCATGTGGAAAACTGCTATGATAATTAGCAATCAAATTCCCAGAAATGTGTATACTGTAGACGTTATCCTTAAATAACCAGGAATCAGTTCAAAACCTTTCTTTCAAGTATTTCCTGTACCAAAAACTTGTCTTTTCCTTTCCATCTCAAATAATCAAAGAAAATTTTGCAATTTTGAATTTGTGATGTAGTCAGTTTGCAATGGAAGAAATAATCACATGACCATAATGTGTGTTTCTGCAGTGAATTGTGGTAGCACGTTAAATCAATTTGAAGCATGCTACTCTGAATAAAATATGTGAAAAATCTGTTAAAGCATGTACAGATTTTCAGTACAGTGGCTCAATGATGTATCAGGTTATTTCCTTCAGTAAAGGTTTTTCTTGCAATCTCATCTTCATCAGCTGAGGCAGAAGATGAATATTTGAATTGATGTGATTACATGCTTATGTCTTGGTTTAGGCAGGTGATTTTAAAATAAGTTTTGCATAGTTTTAGCATAGCTATTTGCACTGCAGTTTAACAGCCAGTAAACACACTTTTTTCTTCCTGCAGTAGTGACAAGAAGTGTCACTTGTACAGTTCTTGGCATTCCAATAGATGGTTGTAATGTAATTTCTATTAAAAAATGATGTATTATTAATTTCAGAATTCTACACTAATGCACATACTCAGGTTTTGCATATATTTGGACTCCAGATTCTATGCAATAAAATAGGACTCCTGCCTTTGCACCTGGGTTAACAGTATCTTGTTATTGCATTTTTTGTATTTTTGCTCTCATAATTTTTGTGGTGGATAAAATATTTCCTGCTATGATGGTGATGAGACAATGGAAAAATTTTCCTAGAGAAATTTTTGATGGTCCATCTCTGGAGGTGTTCAAGGTCAGATTGGATGGAACTTTGGGCAATCTGGTCTAGTAGAAGGTGTTCCTGCCCTGTTTCTAGACTTTAGCAATATATTAATCACAGTACCCTGTCTTTTTCACTAGTTATTGTTTCACTCTGAAGACATTACACAGACTCACATCACTTCCTAGGACTGCCTAATTCTGCCTTGCAACGTTCCAAAAGGGAGATGGCTAGACGAAGCTGAGACATCACTCAGAGAGCAGTAAATCAATCAGCTCAGAAGTTACATAGATTCCAAGATTTCTGCTGATGAGTATAGAGTATCATTTCTGCACTTGCACTTCTTAATCATTTCCAAAATATCAGCATGTCTAGTTATTCATTAGCATATTTTGTCAACAACATGAATTCTGCCTAATTTGTCCATAGAAAAATTACTAAATGATTTGACATTACAGACAATTACATTTTTAATGGGATTCAGAGATTCATTAAGAGCATTCACTTTTCAGGAATTGGCTAGGAATGTGATCTAAAGTTCAAGGATCCATTGTACCAAATGTGGTAACATGTAATAGCAAGATAATTTTCTCTCAAAAGAATTCATAATTTGAATTTAAATTGGTGAATAAAACAGCACAGGAAACAACCAGCATTATGTTCAACATTTAAAAAACGTTCAAAAAAAAAAAATCAATTTTCTATCCAACCTTTTAGTTTTAATTAAATCTTTCTTGTTCTTCGTAAATATGTTTATATTTTTTGTCCTCAAAATAGAGATCATCCTTCTTATTTTAATAACTCATCTTTCCAGTTTTTCTTTTTATATGCTATTTGAATAAGCACTTCCAACATGAATAGGATAATAAATGTTACTAAAATGGAAAAAGAGAAAGCAAATTGCATCTCCACCCATGATAAAATAGAGCTAATAATTTCTACAGCTATTCATATGATTTAAAGGTCCGAAAAGCCAATAGAAGCACTTATTTACAACTAGAAGGTGTTAAATCAGGATTTACTCTTACCGTTTATCATTTAAGAAACCACAGGAGAGGATCTAATTAATTGCAAGACTTGGCATAGAAATTCAGCTTCTTGTTTGGCATACAGCTAGTACATGTCCTTGACAATTACAAAGGCAGTCTGTAACATAACTAGCCTGTACAATAGTTGCACTGATGAGGCAAGATAGGCACGATAACCAGGGATAATCACTGAATAATGCCAGAATCTGAATAGGCAGAGCTGAACTTCACCTGTGTTGTCTCAGTTCTATGTTCCTCGTGGGCGATGGACAGGCTTTGGTTGTTTCACTAAGATGAAATGATGTACTGTGGCTCCTTGAGCTCTTATTCAGAAAAGTATACATGCTGGATCTCCTGTGAAGGAGAAGTACACAAAGCAAAGAAAAGGCAATATACGGTCAGGCATTTCCACTGCTACTTCTCTCTAAAGATTGAAGTCATCTATCCCCAGAATAATCTAAGCTTTCAGAGTATTTTTGAAAACTTTTCTCCATGTATATCATCAGGGTTTTACAGGTAAGCAAATAAATTGACTTAGGAAGCTGGATGGTAAAAGTGGAGACTCGGAAGCCTCTAGAACAATTTGATTTTTTCAAAGGCCATCCAGACAAAATTTAAATTCCTCTGGAGTTATAACCAAACAAACAAACTGAAAAATTAGGCCAACTTTCACAATGACAAAAACTGGAAATTAGTCCTGGTGATAAATATCTATTTCAGAAACACTTTATAACTAAAATGGGTCGAGTTTACTTTCTTATTAGAATAAATCTTTCAACTTTAATATATCTTCTATTCACTGTTAACGAGTGCAAAGTGTCTCCGCTTATGCAGAATCCCGCTCAAACATGTTTCATAAAATTGTGAATCTTGATATCTTGTTGGTCTTGGCCTGAAACTTAACCCAATGTATCTGTTTTGTTATTAATGCATGAGGTATCATATTCTACATAGAATCATCAATGTTTTTCTATATTTTATTTCAGTAATCTTCTCTTCTGTCTAAAAAAAAATCATGTTTGAATCTTGCCTGTTAAATGATGCTACTGCTCTTAATGAAAATTCTCAGGTTAAAATCATCTTTAGATAGGGATACTGGCTAAAATTATATTTTATAAATCAGTCAGAAATAAAGATTACACTTTAAATCATGAAAAAGTTTTTATTCCTGTTGTTTTTTAGTACTAACTTTTAAAATTAAAGTGTCTATGCTCCTTGAAGAATTTCTCTCTATATCAAGGATTCTTAAGTATTGTGATTTCATGTTACAAACACAGAAAGGAATGTGGACTACTTTGTTGGAAAGAATATGAGCAAAATTATCATTCTGAAGGTATTTTGTTGGAAACTTTCTGTTTCCCAAAGGAGAATACCAACACAATTTTATATTTAAGCAACAAGATTAAGAAATAGGCAAAATATATATTTTTTAATTTTGATTGAAAAAAAAAAAAAAATAACATTATGTTGCCACGTTGTAATGTGCTGTGGAATACTATAATTAACATCCCATAACACTGGCCCATTATTTACAACCACTGAAGTAGGAAGTCAGTCCTGATGGAAATGAACCGTGAAGTGGGAATGTTTCATATTTCTATAGCATTCAGATCTTGGTGTGCATTTGAAAAGAATAAAAATATTTAAATATTCATTTTGATTTTAAGTAATTCTGAAAATGAAATACCATGAAATGAAAAAAATATTCCCTTTGAGATAAAATTAGATCAATTTCACTATTCATAGGTACAATTATCCGTCATGATATTACAGGTGTGAAATGCAGAAAGAAGAAAAACAAAAGTTAAGCAACCTTTAAATGAGTGAGTCTTACAATTTCCATTTGAGCTGAAGATTAAATTTTTATTAAAGTCACCAAGTCTTCAAACCCACTAAAGTGAACAGAGGGAAATTTTAAATAGGTACTAAAGAATACTTGTTCTTGCATGCGAGAAGTGAGCAAGCCTTCATACTTTTTGTTAGGAGTGGATAATAAAAACGCAATTGCCAAAATAGCCTATTTTGTAAATGTACATGAATTAAAATTGTGGGATAGATGACCTCCTAGAATCTCCTAAAGAAAGTGATACTTTAGTTTGATGAAACTTAAAGCATCTTTTTATCAAGTGAACTGTTCAAGTTTATATCAACCAATATGTTGACCTTTAAGTGTCTATTACTTTTGCTCAACTTGCAAATCTGGCTAGAAGCAACTGACAAAATATTTTATTTTGGGAACATCCGTGAAGCAAATAGTTCATATTAGTATAGTACCTCTCCATTAAGAAGTCTTTGCTATTGACTTAAATTCAACATGCTATATACGCTTTATATTCACTTTTTACTGTTGAATTTTATGAACCAAAATGTATATACGCTGAATAGAATGTACTTTCTATGCAGTGAGATAAACTAAAAGCTGTTCTCATTTCATTTTTTCCTCTTTATGCCCTGTTTGTTACTCACATCAATAGCTCATTCTACTGTTCTACATAAAATAGTCCAAGAATTGCAACAAATTTCTAACTGTGCCTAGATTAAGCCTTTGAATTTTTCATGGCTTTTCTCCTTGAATACAATACGTAAGGACAGAGTCTTCAATAATCCTATTACTTAGTACAGAAATAGGCTACTGCTAGCAGAGTATGATGTTTTCAGATTCCAATTAGCGACTGTGAGTCCTGCATATAAATTTGCAGAGTAATTTAACTGCTGTAACATTTATCAAACAAGAAGCAGAAACATTTCATACTTTCCAAGGAACCAGATTTTAAAGTTATCACTTATAAATGATCTTATTTACTGAAATCTGCTTCTCCCATTACTTATAGCAAATTTAGAATACCCTGTGCTTCCTAAAGATAAATTCTTCTCTAGAACAACTATGAAACCAACTCAAATATCTTAGATGATAGCTTAAACTGTTATTCATTTCGCTATTTGAATTAACATGGCTGCTTATCAACAAAGTTTGATAGTGCTAATATTTTTTCTTCCGATAGAATGAGTTCTTTCTGAAATTACAGAGTTTAATTTATGCCTAGGACTTGGAGAGTATCAATTATTTCAAAACTCTCTTATCCTTTCCCTCACACACTCATAGAGCTGAGTTCTTCGCAAGAAAACATAAAGGGAGAGATCTTGAGTATAGTTAAGGGTGAGTCAGGGATGAGAAAACTGAATCTGTAGAAATCAAACTCTCCTATTTTTAGAATTAAATATCCAAGCATGGAACACCTTGTTCTCTTGAAACTAGTGCTGCTAATTCAGGAGGCAGCACTGTAACTTGGATAAAATCTCTTAGTATGACTTTTTTTTTTTTTTAAAATCAGTTCACTAAGACAGACACAAAACCTACAGAAAAAAAAAAAAAAAAACCAACAACCACAGTTAACAAAAATGAACACTCTTTCTAACAAAGTCAAAATGTTAGAAAAAAACTGACAATAAATATCTTTCTAAATGCACAGTTTAGCATTTGTATTATATAAATGTTTTACTAAAGCAATAGCCTTAAAAGACTTCCTAGATCTTGTGATCAAAAGCTGATCTCGATCATAAAAGAGCAGGTAAGCTGGGCAGAATGTTGGTACCGAGTAAGGATTGTGATATAAATAGGGCAAGGACATTGATATCAGAATGTAGTTTGGAATTAATATGCATAATGGTTTGAAAAGCAGGAATAATAGTTGCTGTGATTGGTGTGACTTTTTCCAACTTCTGCACAAAGAGCCAGAACTGAATAAACTCTGTATTGACATATTGTTTTGTGTCAGTGCTCCACTGTGTGCATTCACATGATTTCTCATCAGTCTGAGATAGGAACATGCCTTGGACTATATCATGACTGAGACTTCACCATCTGTAGTGGGCTAGTCTTGGCTAACAGCTGAACTCCCACCCACCTGCTCTCCAACACCCTCCACAAGATTGTGGCAGAAAGTAGGAAGAACAGGCATGAGAAAAGGCATGGATTGACCTATAATCACTTACCAGTTAGTGTTATGGGCAAAATAGATTAAATTTGGGAAAAATAGCATAATTTAATATCAATAAATATTTAATTACAGATCCAAGTAGTGAGAAACAATAAGAAAAATATTAAAACAACTTTCCATCGCCATTTTGATCTCTTTCTGATTTTTTTTTTTTTAAATTTCTTTCTTTCTCTCCTTTATTTCCTTCTAAAATAAAGTTTGTGACTCTTTCTTATACATCCTGTATGCTCAGAGTCAAGAGGCACTGCTTCTCATCTTGCATAAAGGTGGACATGCAAAGTAAAGAGTTGTTTTTTCCTCTGGTTCAGATTCTTTTCATTTTTACTTCTACCTGAGACAGCAGTGTCTGGTGACAGCTAAAAGTTGGAGAGAAGACAGCAATGACTGTTGTCAGATGCTTTGAAATGGAGTTATGTCTTGGGTACCAGTTTGCACGGATGAATGGCTCTTGAAGCACTCCTCTGTGACAAGAGAAGGCACAAAAAACAGGGGCCATCTAGAAGCGCTTCACCTTATTCAGTTTCTTGTCACTGGAAAGGATTTGAGCACCTGTTGGTGGCTTAGTTCTTCGATCCTCTGAGATAAGAGCACACCTAGAAAGTACTAGTAGAGCCATCCAGTAAGAATTAGTAAAAGAACAGCAAAAGATAAATGGTCAATTGCTGGAATTTCTTTCCTTGAACTGAATAGAATGTTTCTGTTCTGCATTACTACAGAATATGGTGTGGGGTGAGGAGAAAGAGGGAGAGATGGTGCAGGGATCCATCTGGAACCTGTTGAGAAGGTTTGGAAACAAATGGCTTAATAACTGTTTTAATAAGACAGAATAAGAAAGCAAATATAGTGAGTAAATCTTCAGATTCTGAACACCTCATATTTGTGCAGCTATGGAAGCTTAGATCACTCAGGTTGCTTCTCCGCACGTACTGAGGTGGGAGCTACCCACAGGCTTCTCTGTTAGAATGAGCAGGTCGAGATTATCTGTGAAGAAAGGATTATAATATAATGGAATATTTCAATTGGAAGGGACCTTCACTGATCATCTAGTGCAACTTCTGGACCACTTGAAGCCTAACCAAATGTTAAAGCATATTAAGCTTGTTCCAGTGTTTGACAGCCCAGAACGGCAGCAGTCAAAGTGAAGCCACACCAATACTAAGTACAGCAGGATGATCACTTCTTTTGGCTGGCTGTACAGAGCTTATTGCACCCCAAAATACATTTTGCCCTCTACTGCCTGGGTACACTGCTGGTTCATGCAGAGCCTACTGTCACCACCACCCCCAGGTCCTTTTTTTACTGAGGGGCTCTCCAGACACTTATCTCCCATCTGTACTTGTGCCCAGCATTGCTTTGTTCTAGGTGCAGCACCATGCTTTTTTTTTTTTTTTTTTTAGAACTTTTAGATTTTTTTAGATGCTGTTGATTGTTGTCCAGTATCTATCCACTGTATTTTGAATCTACTCCTTAGTCTAGCCAAACTGTTTGGGCAGTGAACATACAGAGCTCATGTATTAGCTCTTAATTAAATCTTGATATTTCTGAGTAGATGATCCTGTGGCCTTTAATTCCATGCAAAAAGTTAACTTCTGACAAGCTGCTTTCCATATCTGTACTCCAATAAATACGTAGGTTGCTCTGAAAGCAATGCCTCCTATTTATTTCCATGGAAATTACAACAGATACAAAGGACATATATCAAAGGAAAAAAAAAAAAATATCAGCTACAATGTTTTCTGCATGCAGGAATTCAGTTCCACACCTTTTCTTCACATGCACTTCCATCTGAGACACCATCTTGTCAGACTGCCCTTCTGCTACCATCTGCCACACAGTAACAAAATGTAATGGAATGTTGGCAGGAAGGTTTAGCCTCTGCTGCCATACCACCAACATCTGTCTCTGACATCATGGCCAGCTATACAAACTGCTGAAAACATTATTTCAATTCATTACTAGATTTTCAGTTGTTCTGAATGGCAGCACAGACATCAGATGCATCAATACAGTATTACTTTGTTTTTGTTTACTTGGCATTATTACAGGATTACTTGCTCCTGCTGAAGATGCTATGACCTATTTGCACAGTCAGCACATGTACTGGACAAAGGTCTTAGACAAATGGAGGCTAGTGTGCCAGACATCTCAAAGACCAACACAGATTCAGCCTTAACAAGCCACCAAAGACAATTCTCACCTTGCACTTCCTTGGTTTATCTGATGTCTCAGAAAGGTAAGTGAAGTTATTTTTTATTTCAGCTTTGCTCACTGAAATTCTATCTTCCTGCTGATATTTTATTCTCTGAGAAGCTCCACAGTTTTGACTTGCACTTCTGACAAGTTGTGACACCTGAAATCTCAGTTTATTCCTGCTCATAGGGATTTGGAGTAAGTTACTGCATATTTACTGTACAGACAGAGCATACTCATGGACAACATGGAATAGATGGTAACTATAATTGCTTTCTCAATTTTATGCAGTGACAAATATTCATCTGTTTATAAACTTACATTACATCCAAACTGCAGAGTTGAAGAAACATTGAGATGGAACCTCTGTCTAAAAAGATAAGGGAAAGAAGAAGGTGGTAGCCCTGTGTTACTCCTTTCTTTCCAAAACAAGAAAATCTGAGGTGTTTTATCAAAACTGTTTGTTTTAGACATGAATAAGTGTTTCACCCATCTGTCCAGAATCTCTTGCATCATTTTTAGTTTGCACTTGTTCTCTGCCATTCACAGACTACTTTTAGTCTCATTCTGAAATGCAACAAGAAGAACTGATTTCATGAAATTGTTTAATAACTATCTTTTCATCAGTCTTTAGGTGTGATTCTATTACACATTGAATTAACTGCTGAATATAAGTTCAGATTCAGACTTTAAACAACCTTCTTTATAGATACATTCTTGCATGCAGAAAAGAAAAAAAATCATCTAATCAGTAGATAGTGGCTACTCTACCATCTTCCCCGATCTTCAAAACAAAACTCTGAAAACTTAAATCCTTGTACCAGCCAAGTGGACAGATCTGATAGTTTCAAAGCAGGTTAGTCAACATGCCAGACTTGATAAGTTTCTGCAATAAAAACAAAGTGCCCACTTGCCTTTTTAAAATTTGGAAGCCAGACACCTAGGAAACTCTTCATTAGTCAAAAATTGTCTCAGACTGATTGTCAGCCTCAAAGAGTACCATTCTAACTAGCAGAATGAAACAAAATCTTTCTAATGGGATTATTGGCAAATGATACTAGCTTCATGATTGAAAAGTCATTGGTGAGTAAGCCTCCAGGGAAAAGTTATTTTGAAGCTTACTAGCAGTGAGAATTTTTCCTCACTAAATCACTGGTAAATTCTCTGTTTTGAAAAGATTATGTTCAATGGAAAGCTATTTGAGAATATTTTTTCAATTCCTAGGTCAGTCACTAGGACTTTCACAGATTTATCAGTTCTCATTTTGAGCATTTGAATGTTTTGGAGAACACAGAGAGTATTTTTGAGTGTTTTTACATGAAACAAAAAACATTAATTCTGAGGAATTACATTCATTACACTTAACTGAAACTACATCATTATATATGAAGGATGTTAAAGGATAGGATCATCTATTAAAAATGTCATACAATAATCAAATAGATTGCTGGTTTAACATTGCCATCTTTAACCATGTGCTTGCATGGCCCTGTGAAAGAATTTCCACTGGTTTCACTGAAAAATCATCACTTTGTATTTTTTAGTAGCTTTCTTCTCAGTAATAATAAAGAGAACTTTAAAAATCCCAAAACTAAAGAGACTAACACATGGCAAAAGGTACAGTGACTAGGAAAAGGACAAACTAATATAATTTATGATATAAGAAAGTTATAGAGCAAAGAAAAGAGCATTTCCCACTGGGATACAAGTACTACAGAGCAAAAGGAACATGATGAAGAAGAAAAAGTATCTCACCCTTTCCAATAACCAGAGGCAGCCTTGAGAAGAGCACAACCTCCATCCACAGAAGCTACTCCTTTGGCTGCTAACCCTTAAAGGAGAGGGAGAAGGGTCCACCTCCCCTCATTAAAGTGCACTGCTTGCACCTGAGCTCCTGGGTTAACCCTGCCTTCTCAGGCCATGACCTGGCAATAACCATTCAAAAGTATATAGTATTAATTACTTGCTGTTTCTTTGTGAATCTGCTTTGATGAGATCTAGTCACTGAATCTCTTGTCAGGGTTAATGACATATTTATAGAGACACTAACCCTTTAACTTGCTGGAACTGCTAAGACAGAACTGTGAAGGATGGAGGCTATTTAGGTACAGTGTAGCAATGTCCTTAGCTCTAGAATAAATAGAGCCTACTTCAGCAGAGTGATCAATCACTGTGGCATGTTGCAGAGAAATGCAAGTGTAACAAGGGGTCTGTTAGCTGAATAACAGTATCTCTGATATGTCACTGTAAGATACAGACAATTTCACAAAAAGTAAGAGGCTGCATTAGGAGATGAACTTTACAAAATACATTAGGAGATGAACTTTATAAAATCCTAGAATCATAGAGTTGTTGGAGTTGGTTAGGGGCCTCTAAATGTTATCCAATCCATCTCCCCTGCAATGAACAGGGACACCAACATCTAGATCCAATTGCTCAGAGCCGTTCAGTCTGATCTTGACAGTCTCCAGGGATGGGGCATCCACTGTCTTTCCACGCTACCTGTGCCAGTACTTCTCTACTCTTACTGCAAAAAGCTTCCTCCTTATCTTCCTTCTTTTAGTTTGAAACTGTTTCTCCTTATCCTATCGCAACAGACCCTGCTAAAGAGTGTCTGCTTCTTTCTTACAGCCTCCCTGTGAATACAGTGAAACAATGTAAATGTGAAGAACACTTCTGTGACAGAGGCAGTTTTTTCAGCTCAAATTCAAGCTAGCCAAGGTACTCATGACTTCTTTCATAAAAAAATTTTTTACCTGCAAGTAAGGGGAAATCTTTCAGTAGACTCACTCTTCAAGAACAATATTCATTGTTGGTATATTACAGATTACCTTCAGATTCCTTTGTGATTCCTTCCTCCAGATTACAGTACTTCAACATTTTAAATGTGACCTTTCTTCCATTAGAGATATTTCAGACAAAAGGGCCCATCTATGCAAGGATTGAAACAGAAATATATTTTTCATTAAAGGATCAAAGCAAGAAAGATATTTCTACCAAAGGAAAAGTTGCTGAGAACATATTTGTAAGCATCCCTAGAAAATTTCGGAAAGAAGTTAAATGCCAATGAAATTGGTAACCAGTTTAGTTGTTGCTGAGAATTCTGACCAGAACAGAGACAAAAACTTTTTTTTTTTTTTTAAGTCAGACTCTGCTTAGTCCTTTGTGAGCAAGGAACCAGAATTTCCTGTGTGTTCCTTGTTTTCCACACAACCCCTGAGTGATCCTCTGGAGATAGCTGTTCCTCACACTTAACAATGGCCACAAGAACAGGGAGAACATGCTCTTTAAGAACAGCAAACTGGAGGTGAAGGCCTTGACTTCTTTTGGGAGCTTTTAAGGCTCATCACTGAGTGTCATGCAACATCCACTACGCTTAGTCTTGTTCTGTATCTTCTACAGTCACTGCTTGAGATTATCAGGTAATCTTATTGTTAGGAAAGTATTTATTCTGGCAATAGAAATGGTATGAACTAGCTCATATAAAGGCAAGAAACAGAAACATCTCACCTTAACACTTCTATTTTTACCTTTAATATGGAAGATTGTTATCATACCATGTTGTGGGGGAAGTACCATCTCTCAGTTTTTCACAAGCATACTATCAGCCCAATGTATTTCCAGTAGTAGAAGGGTCTGACAAAAAAGTGAGTTTGTGGCATGCAGTTCTTCTAGCCTTTTGCTTGAACAGCACAATGACTGCTCTATGTGTTTCATCACATCCAACTTATCTTTTCCTCAAGACAAGTGACTAGTGCTAAAACCTGCCTGCCTCACTCACTAAGAAGGGAGCAGAGGAACAAAGATTATTTCTTCTTTGATTTCTGAGCATCTGCTTCCTGATCACACAGAAGAGAGACCTACTCAGTTACTGTCTAACTACGAACACAATTTTCTTAAAAATATATCTACAACCTTAGGAAGCTGGTGGAGTTACTGTCCCTGGAGGTTCTCAAGAAAAGGATAGATGTGGCTCTGAGGGACATTGTTTAGTGGCTATGGTGATGGTGAGTTGATGGTTGAACTAGATGATCTTACAGTCTTTTCCAACCTTAATCATCCTATGATTCTATGATTCTACTTGTGCACCAAGGATATACAGATTCTACTCAATGTCCTACCCTTTACTGGTTGAAAAGCATTTCATTTTACCATTGTGAACATTCTGATAATTTATCTAGGTATGTTTATGATCTATGTAGAAAAGACAGCCATGCAGTGTGCTTTAAATCCCAAACATACAGCCATCTTTACTCTCTATAGAATCTAGATCATATGATGAAAGGGGAAGATATGCGTTCTATCTAAATCTTATCCTATTTAGTGTGGTCAAGATACAGCCATAATAAGTTTCTGAATGTAAGAAATCAGAAATACTTAAATATCTAGTCATTCAGATGTTGTTATATGGTTTATGCTGTTAAATGAGGAAAGACATGAGGCTACATTTTTCAGTCATATTGTCCCTGGACTGCTTCAGTGCTCCAAGACCTGAGGCTCAGAGTGTGGTAAGGTGCAGGAATAAATTGTCCAGAGAAGCTGTTGCTGACCTGAACACCTGGGAGTGTTCAGGGCTTTGAGAAACCTGATGGAAGATGTCCCTGCTCATGACAGTGGGATTGAAACTAGATGGTCTTTAAGATGCCTTCCAGCCCAAAGCATTGTATTATTTTATGATTCTGTGATTATTCAAAAGAGAGAATTAATGCAGTGTACAAGAAAGAAAACTTCAATGACAGGAAGAAGAATAAAACAAGACATTGAACTTAGTAGTGATTAGAATTAAATTAATGTAGCAAATGGAATAAGATATTAGAAGCAGTAGAGCAAAATCATGATAACAGAGAAACTGAAGCAGAGAAAGATGCCTTGTAGAGAGAAGGTTCAAAAGTATTCTTACTTCAAACCCTAGACAGTCTACAATCTTCCATTAAATTATGCGTCAACATTGTGTTATTCTTTTAATGTGGCTGAAACAAGAAATATATTTATCTGCTGTGAGTGGAAGAAGATGGGTGAGAACCAGAATGATGAAATTTTCAAATCAAAAGCGAACTTGTCTAAGCATTTCATCTAATACAGAGCATTTCAAAGCACAGTTGTCCAGAATATTTCTGGATATTCAAATAAACTTCAAGAGGCAATGAAATTTCTTTCTGTTTGTGTTGCAGTGAAAGGGAGTAAGAAAAGCAGAGATTAAAAAAATGCATCATTTTAGATTTCATTTTATTGGAAAAGATATGAACAGCTGTTATATTTTGAATAAAAAACATTACATTTTTAATGAAAATTAATTTTATCCCTAGCAAATATTGTACTGCTTGATAATCACTTTCTATTCTAACTAGCATTATGCAAGGCATACTTTAAGTGAAATTTAAATAAAATATATTAATTTAGTAATATTTTAAAAATGTATTTATACATTTAAGATTTTAAATGTGAATAAAAGGCTTTATATACTCTCTTAACAGAAATTGAACATTTATACATTTTATTTCTCAAGAGCCATATTTTAAACAAAAAGATTATGAAGCAGTATTTTTGGTCTTTGATAAATACAGTAAAAACAGTTTGATTATTAACTTAATGCCAGGCTAAATATCATTTGAATAAAATGATTGAAATAAAACACAAAACATGAAAAATAAACAAATAGAAGACATGGTATTAGCTCATACTGAATAAATACCTTCAGAACAAGTCATGCTTTACCTTGAGCTTTCTTGTTTATTGCAAGAAAACTCTGATCACTATGATAATAAAAATAATAACTAAAGACAGCTCATAAAAACTATTAAATTCATAATAATGAACATGAGGACAGATGTACTGGGTCAGTACAAGGCCCACCTAAGCCAATATTTCTTCCACAGTGGCCAAAAATGACTGCCCAGAAAAAGATTAGAACAGAACAAGGATACTCTTTCACTTTTCACTCTGCTAAATAATTTTCAACCTGTATTCATTTTCAGCATATTTAGTTTTTTTTATTGTCCAAGGAAGATAATCACAAATGCATTTGCAAACAAAACAAAACAAAACAAACAAACAAAAAAAGCGACACACACATTGGTAGAGAGATCAAGAAAGTAACAGGAAAGGAGGTGGAGAGGGCTGGTTTGTTTTGTGGATGAAGAGCACACCTAATGAGGCATTAGAAAGATTAAGAAGCCAGAGTTTCCTCAGAGATGTCCAGCCAACAAGTGATAGTCAAAACTTGCAACTTATAGTGAGAGAAATTTCAATCAGATATGTTGAAAGTACTTTCATGATACCTGTTTAGGGTGGACAGTTTGACTGGATGATCTTGCAAGTCTTTTCCAACTTTGGTGATTCTATGATTCTATGATTCATTCTTGGACTTGAGGTATTTATAGGAACTTTGAATTTTGCTCTGCTTAGTCATGATCTTGGATAAATATCCATCTTGATGTAGTTTTCAGATAGCAATGTCTCTATGCTGTTTCATGACAGAAACAGCAGACGGTGTTGTGTAATCTGCAGTGTCTGCTTTAGACCACAGATAGTTCTGTCAGCAATTCTTTGTAGGGTTCTTAAGAATGGTGACAGGTTTCTATCACCACTAAGGATAGTACTAAGTTAAGTAAAGAATAGGAATAAAAAAAACAGTTCTAGTTTCCTTCCAAACGTGAAATTATTGACACTGAAGTAGGAGAAGGAAGCTTGGTTCCTAATACTATGATCTGTAGAACATAGCCAAATAAAATATTTTGATGTCTTTGAAAGAGGGCTTTTTCAGAAAAGAAAACTGTTTTCGTAGAAGAACTGATTTGGCTCTACCAATACCAGAATCAACATATGCAGCCTCCATGCCATTAACAAACTCAAGGCAAGTCTAGTCAGACAGTATGGATTTTCTGCAGTAATATTTAACTAACCTTTCTATTTATTTCAGAAGGAAATTTTATTTTCGTAGTTACATCTCATTGTGATATACTAGTTTCAGTCAAATAAACTGACCACGTCTTGGTTTATTTTATTCCTTTACATACTGTTAAATTAGTGGTAGTTCATTCATTCAAACAAGCTTTTATTTGTCTATTTTCTTTAATTTTTTTTTTTTTTCTGAAGAGAATTTTTGTATTATGACTGCAAGTAACACAGCATTGGCATTATATTTGCCAATATATAGTTAATGTTTTACTGAATTTGCAAGACTCATTTGTTCTTTCTCCTAGCTTCTTTGAAAACGTTCACAGATTTATACAAATATACAGGTTTGTACACATATATATTCCTCTCTTACTCAAGGCACTCAAATAAAATGCATTCAATCAAGGACTCGGTCAGCCAAGACTCCTTCTGTAGTCAATAGAAAGAGAAAGCCCCACGTTCTTCACTCCAGAAGATGCTGTAGTCCTTTTAAGGCTTGCAGATTATTACAGAAACCGCACGGAATAAAAAAAAGGTGGAGTTCCCTTGCCTGCATTTTTCTCTTCTATGCAAAAGCATGAACAACAGCCAATACATTAAGACTGTGGGACTGGTTTCACGACAAGATCCTTTACACAAAGTCTTTGAAGTATTACTGTGAAGATAGCCAAGTATGAAGTAAACTGCATTAGTACAGGATTTTGAAATGTTTTACAGAAATTTTATGGTCATACTGGATAGATTTCATCCATCTACAAAATTTATTCATCTATATCTAAGCCTGTCTACCACTTTAGGCACCCTTTGTAATTAATGAAGTGAAACAGCAAATCTTAGAATGTGATGTGCCATGAAGATGTTTTATTCTTAGTTCATAATTAGGTAGAATTATGCTATTTTTTTTTGTTTGTTTGTTTGTTTTGTTTCCTTCTAATCAGCAGAGAATAGCCACAGTTGGAGATATGTGGATTGAAATGGACCATTGCCCTGAAATGTGGAAAGAATATTTCCTGAAAAAAGCATATAATAGAGCCATACAATTGTAGAATATCACAAGTTGGAAGGGGGCTATAAAGATCATTGAGTCCAACACCTGAAATAACACTGGTGCCGGACCACTGCTCATATGCAATTCTTTAATCTCTATCTGAAAAGGTGGGTTCTCTGGGAGCAGTTTTGCACCACCACAGGTGATGTGACAGGCATGCTGGCCAGACCCTTCAGTGTGAGGTCTGGTGCTGCTTTGCCAGTCCTGGCAGCCCCACGCACCCCTTGGAGCAGTGCCTTCCTTCCACACTTCTGACAGCACTTGCTAGGTCTTGTCATTTCTATCCCAATCCCTACATAGCCTAGCGACATTTTCCAGGGTATCTGTGTCTACTTCCACTGCCTGTGTATTTTTTTCTTGCTCTCCAGTTTGACCAGCAGGTCTTTATTCAGCCATGCTGGGCTCTTGCCTTCCTTTCCTGACTTCCTACACCTGGGAACAGAGAGGTCTCATACCCCAAAGAAAGCTTCCTGAAAGATCTGCCAGCTCTGCTTTACTCCCTTGTCCTTGAGGAAGGTTTCCATGGGGATTTTGTTGACTAGATCCTTGAAGAGCTGAATCTTGGCTTTTTAAAAAATTTAGCTTCCTGATTTCACTCTTTGTCCATTTATGGGCTTTGGAAGCAGAGACTGGGTCACTGGTTTCCTAGAGTGTTTACACTTGATACAAAAATTGTTTTTTATGACAATTTATACACATAAATATTAAAAATATTTGGTTGGTATATGGCACAAAAATATTTGATTGTTAAAATAGCAAGCCTTTTTTAAGAATTCCCATGATATAATGATATTTGAATCTTTATTTTGAGAGAATAATGAAAGGCAATTCATAAAGAGCTTTTGTAAGTGAAATCTTGTAATTATTTCAGAAATCTGCAAAGAGATAAGGGAAAAAATCCTGGTATTCAATTTGCATTGATGTATGCATACTGAAATACTACTTATAAAATGTCAAACATGGTGTAGACACCATCCCTTTCCATCTCACAATTTAGCACAATCATCTGCATTTCACTCAGATGAACATCTCTTTTCAAGAACAGTTCATGGACGAATACGTAAATGATGGGATTTCTCATGTTTTGGAATGGAGAGAATGCTTGGGTTTTATTTAACATTTAATATTTAACAGGTCTTTAGCACAGAACTTATTTCTTTACTTAAATCACATTATAAAATCAAATTCTTCAAGCTTCATGATTTGTTTTTCTACAGTCCCATATTTTTCAATGCAGTAATATTCACTGTATATATAAACCATTAAAATAAAATACTCAGCCTCTCTTTTCAATAAAATGGCGATATTTTTTTCCTGATAAATATAAAAAACCCTCAATCACAAAAAATATCTACTATTTTTGAGCTACTTACCATAGAAATGAGCAGGATTAATTTAGATCTGAGATTTTGATTAGAAGCACCTGCTTGGATGTGCAACATTTGCAGTTCCATTGAGCTGTTTTCTTTTATATTAGTATCTTTAGAAAAGGGCTGTAACAACAAAAAAATAAAATAAAATCCACCCTATCTGTACACTGTTTCATAGGGGAACTTGTTAAGTATCCCAAATTTGGAGGTAAAAAGTACAGGAATATTTTGTTTTCAATAAGACTGTGTTTTTCACCTTAAACAGCGAAAGGTGCTTATGAAATGGTCAAGGAGTAGAAGAATCACTTTCATGATTCCCATTAGAGTTCGGAGGTGTCAATGTTTTATGGGCTGGTTCGGCTCAGTTCCATGACCAGTGGGGCAGAGGGATCCACGGATTCGTGCGTCTGGAAAATGGAAACAGAGGACCCCAAAATAGTTGAAAACAGTGGCAACGATCTGAGGTGAAATAAACTAAGTTACTAAATCAGAATGCAAGATAAAGCGGTATAATGGAATTGAAGCTAATAAATCAAAATATAACGAGAAAGAGAGTGCGTCTGAAAGGTGGATAGGCCTCACCACAAGGCTGAGGTGAGAAGTGCAGCCCAGTTGAGCCGATGAAGAAAAGCAGACGGAGAAGAGCAGACTAAGAAACGCAGGTGAAGAAGCGCAGGTGAATAAGAGAGCATCAGGTGACCTTGCCAGGAGTTATATCTCCTCTCCCTGACCGCAAAGCCCGCTACGGAAATGTAGTTCTTCTCCTCCTGACAGGCACCTGGAACTTGAGCATCAACAGTCAAACCCCCAGTGCGTTACATGATGTTATGATGTGTAATACTGATAACCAAAAATCATAAAGCGATGACAGAAGACAGTGGTAAATTCCTTTGAAATAGTGGCTCAAAATACTTACTAATGCTCTCATAACTAGGTTAATTTTTGCCACCCTCACTTTTAACAGCTACTAGCTTAACTGAAGTCTCAGCACAGCCTGATTATTTAGTACCTTTTCTTTCACCTTACTTGGATAATATTAAGAGGATGATTTACTCACAGGGATCTTAGGAGAATGTCTAAAGCATATGTTGATAGAACGATCTGAAAAAACAGAACCAGTCCAATTTCCATTTAAAAACAACAGTCTCACTCCATACATGCTCATTATCTATTGTTTTAAGACAAACCAAGGGTGTGATGTATCGGCTTCCTTGGTTTTTTGTGTTTTTTTTTTTTTTGTTTTGTTTTTTTACAGAGTAGCTCTCATGACTTCAGTGAAATGAACTGCTTTGTACATCACAGACACACACTTATAGTTTTCTGCATTCTCGTTTTTAACTTGTACTTAGCCATATTGCAGGCACCATAAAACATTAATTTCCAGATTCTCTCAAAGGTAACTACTAATTTCAAGTCACTGCATACCACTGCAGGGAAATAGAAAAGTAGAGTAGAGAAGAAGCATGATACATGTCTATTTTTATGTTGTAAACAACATAATTACTCTTTACTTTTCAGTAGCAGATTCAATAAATGTTGATTGAATTATCTAGTATTAGCTGAAGTGAACATGAAAAATTAGGAATAAATATCCACAATAATGGTCGAAAGAAATCATTTATTTCCTGCAATCTATCTAATGAAATAGCAGAATGGGTCAAATTAACTTGTGATCACAGTAAGTGGAAATCTTTGTACAATTAGGCTTCTCTTCTAAGCTGTTTTCACTAGTTACGTAAAAAGAACACATTGCCAAAAAATGTTTGTCCTTTGCTTATTCCCGTTGAATCTGAAGAATATTCCTAGCACTACATAACTCTGCATATACTAACATACACAGCTAACAAAATATAGAATCACCAACTATGATGTCCACTGAACTACACAAAGGGACCTCTACAACTGTTATGAAAATTTTCAACCTGCTATTCTCTACTTCATGCTTATGAATACACTCTTTCCAAATCCCAAGAGGAAACAATGAGCATCACAGGCTGCTCTGAAATATAACATCTTTGACATCTCTTTAGAGGTGCCCAAGTCCAAATGCAAAAATGAAATTACTATGAAGACTGCAATTATACCACCGTAAGAAACTCATTTTATAGTCCCACGGATCTCAGTAATGGTATCCAGCCAAGCTTTGGATCTCCATGTATAGTTAGAATTCTGCTTATAATTCAAAATCAGCCTGGGGTCATGCTGAGTTTAGAAGAAATTCAGTTATAAGAAGAGAAAGGCCAGGCTGAAAAAGGTTGTGATTTTTGATACTTAAAATTTTAACTAATGAAACGCAAACTAAAATCTTGATATTACAATCATTCTGATACTGCCTCCTTTAATTATTTTAATTATTTTATTATTATTACTCCTTTAATTATTTTATTATTATTACTCCTTTAATTATTTTTTTCTTTTCATGGTAAGTTTTGAGCAAGTTCTGAATTACTTGTTCATTTGTTCTAGAAATCTAACACCTGGTTAATTTAAGAATATAGACAGAAGTGAGATAAACCTCACAGTTTGTTGCCCAGATAAGTTCCTACAGAACAGAGTACAGATATTGACAAGCATCCAGACACAGGTAGGTATCAACTTCACAGGCCAAATGAGACTGTCAGTCCTTGACTATGGAAGTTTTGCCTTCACAAGACATTCACTTCTAGAAGCCTATAGACATCTTTCCACTGCTTCAGAAACACCAGATTTGGGTGTGGCCTCATCCCTGATTCTATGAATTTTGGATTCAAAAAATACTAGGTCTGACTGCTGTTTATCATCCGACATAGTTTAATTATGAAGAAAATTCATTTTTCTTAACAATTCAAGGTATCATGGGGAGTGCCAATGAACATTCATTTTCTTGTCACTCCTTAAAAATAATAATAAAAATAATAAAAGTATTCCTCAAGTCATATACAGTGGTCATTGCTTATGAAGAAAGTGATGAAAGCTTTAGAACTAGCCTTAAAGCATCTTGATGCGGTAGGAAAACTCATTTCTTACTTTTCAGATAAGAGACTGTAGCAAATAATTTGATTGCATTTGGTAAGATCAAACAGGAAAGATGGGGAGAAAGTACTGAACTAATCTTTTAAGAAATTCATTCAGAAAAATTGTTTGAAAAGAACAGATCTCCTGAACTGTTGTCTAACCTTTTAGGTACAAATCCATGTTCCCTCTGCCAGTCTTTGTTACCATTGACAAGGAGAAGTAGAATATCGTTATGGTAAATGCATGGAACAACTCTGTTCTCTTTAAACATTCAGAGTCAAACATACTGCTGTGTACATCATCAACAGCTGGTTTACATGACTCAGTGTCTGTCTTCTAGGGAGAAAAATAGTAGGAAAAATGCTCTAATTATAATTCAAAAGTTGATCAAAATAGCAACTACGTTACTAGAAAAGCTGATTTAGATAACTTGTAATTGAAGACACCCATTTCCAAAACTTGAGGGTTGTAATAATAGCAAAGAAAACAACTCTTACCCAGGCAACGGGCAATTCAGGTTTAGAATATCAGTAATTCTTTTTTCCTTCTTCTAAATTGCCAGTTAGCATTATCTTCCTTGAAAAGTCAACTTTTCAAAAGAGATTTTTTGCATAAGTCATCTGCATAGACTGAAAACAGTGAAATAAGAGCTTACATTTTTCTTCTACATGGCTTGATCTGCAAGGTTTCCTTCCCTTGACTAATCTCTGCTATTCCTTCTATTTCAGCACTAACACCCTTTCCTGAGTATTTAATAGTCTGTAATCACAGGTCTGTGACCATAGTTTTCCAGGCAAGACACACTGCAAGGAGAGCCAGAAAGCTTTTAGTTAGGTGAAAATGTCTGATTGATAGAGTCTCCTTTTGGTTTTACTGTTTAATTCCTTTAACAGGTTCTGAGTGTGTGAATACTGTTCTTACATTCCTGAGTAAGCAGGTTGTATAAAACTCACTAGGGTAGGTTAGGGACATTTGGGCTGCATCAGAAGAGGGATGGCCATCATGGTGAGGTAGTAATGTGTCCAAGTCTGGGGCCCCAGTACAAGGAAGATGTGGAACTTCTGGAACAGATCCAGGGTAAGGCCATGAAGATGATGATGGTGCAGGGGGCCTGCAGGAAAGCTGGGGATGGACTTTTTATAAAGCCAGGAAATGGCAGAATGAAAATAAATAACTTTAAACTGGAATAAGGTAGATTCAGACTAGATGTTAGGATGAAATTCTATGCTGTGAGGGAGGTGAGACACTGGAAGAAATGTCCGAGAGAGGCTGTGGATGCCCCTACCCTGAAGGCATTCAAGGCCAGACTGGATGGGGACCCTGAGCATCCTGATCTGGTGATTGGCAACCCTGCCAGTAGCAGGGGGTTGGAGCTAGATGATCTTTAAAATCCCTAACAACCCAAGCCATTCTATGATTCTATCACTTCGAATTCTAGCTTCTTCGAATACTAAAGTGGATTTTCTAAGCACACAGTGTAGCAGGAAATTGGATTTTTTCTTTATTCTATGTGTGGACAGAACAAGAGCAGACCTGAACTTTCATTGCAGACTTGAAGATGGATTAGGTTAAATGCCACAAAAGCATTATGCATATTTGTTCAAATTTGTTTTATTATGTGCACATTTTTTTAATGACGTACTTCGAATGAACATTCACGGTCAGGGATACACAAAAGAGGCTATCTGAGACTTATCACAAAGAACAGAGAAGTAATAATCTCACATCTACATCAGTGAGGAGAATATAGGAAACATGGGAGATTTTATTACAGAGGAGGTCACAGTCCAGTTTCCCCTTTTACATTTGGTACAGAGGAAATTAAATGATCCAGACAAAGATCTAACATGTATGCTAGGACTTGCTGCTTGTATAGATGAGCCTCAAATAAACCACTGCAGATCTACTGCAAGTAGATTGCTGAAGTAATTTGCATAGTCTTACACTGAAGTCTTCAATTTCTACTCTGCAGCTGGCTGCTAAATACTGTGGTAGCAAATTTGTTTTAGAGATGATAACTTAAACAATATTTACAAGACCCCAAAACAATATTTTAAACATATTTAAAATGCCATTTTTTGTGCTGACTCCCCCAGAGACAATCAAACTCCATCTCTTTTCCCTAACTAACCTTTTAAGTTAGACTGAGAAAATAAACATGGAGTATTTGTAATACAAATAATGACACAATGCAAAAAAAGAAACTTCATTAATCACATTATGTATTTGCTATGAATTATTAATTTAAACACCATTTAAATTAATATTTTATAGATCAGAAAAATTAGACCAGTCTTTCTTTATTTTCTTGCTTCTTTTAATTTCAACATGTACCTCTAATGCCTCAAAAAATAAAAAATAAAAAATAAATGTAGGAAGTATTTGTAACAGAAGACTAAAGAAAAAAGACTCAGAAGCTTCCCAAATATGTGCTTCAAATATTCATACAGATGTTTCAGTGCTAATGAGGTTATTCAATTTTTGCTGCTGAAAATTCACTATGAAAATGTATCTCTTAAACACTGACCATATCACACACATTCTGCTGTTCTCGCTTTGGTATCTCACCATTGCCATTAAAGACTTAAATACACTGGCAATCTGACCCAATACATGACAGGCTCCCATGTTTGGGAGCTAGGCTTCTCCAATCTACTAACAAACAGAACTAAGGGAGGCTGTGGAAAAGCCTACATATCTGATGTCTTGCTTTGGAATGCTTAAATTCATATATGCAACAATTTCAGGGCAACAAGACTTGTGAAGGACTTGGAGAATACGCCCTACAAGGAGAGACTGAAGCATCTGGGGCTGTTTAGTCTGGGGAAAAGGAGGCTGAGGGGAGACTTCAATGCTCTCTTCCAATAACTGAAAGGTGTTTACAGTGAGAATGAGGTTGGTCTCTTCTCATTGGAGACAGGTGACAGGATGAGGGGAAAGTTGCACCAGGGTAAGTTTAGATTGGATGTTAGGAAACTCTTCTTCACAGAATAGGTTGTTAAGCACTGGAATAGGCTCCCCAGGGAGGTGGTTGAGTCACCATCCCTGGATGTGTTTAAAAACCATTCGGATGTAATGCTCAGGGACATGATTTAGCAGAGGGTTGTTAAAGTTAGGGTGGTATGGTTAGGTTGTGGTTGGACTTGATGATCTTTAAGTTCTTTTCCAACCTGAGTGATTCTATGATTCTATGATTCTGTGTGAATGAACAGAGGCATGATACCTCAAATATGCATTAGAAAGTATACAACATGGAAGATGGCAGAGAAAACAAGTCAGGCTCCAGTTACCTGAGATGTTAAGCAACTACCATGTTTTTCTGATTATAACCAGTCTTGTGGTGCCCCGCGCAGAAACAATGTCCTGTTGCTGCTCAACTCCATACATTTGAAGAAATCAATGCACGTTCTACCTGGAAGAGCTTTCAAACTAATCAGATACATCTAAATAAAAGAGAATGGAAAGAAATTACTCCCTTCCATTTTAATAAAATTTTAGAACGGCCCAGGTTAGAAGGGCCTTGAAACTTCTTCAGGTCCAAACTTTGAAGAACTTAAGTCACAATCAACTTCTAATTTAGATTCAGTCCAAATAGAAATCAGAAACTTAACCTCCAAATCATGCATTCTACTCCAGGAACTAAATAAAAAGATCACATTTTTCTTGAAAAAGAAGAAAATCATACTACATTCGTTGAATAAATTCACTGATGTAAAATGAATTACAGCTATATCCTAGAAATAAAGCCACAAATCTTTTAACAAGACATGTACAAGTACCCCTTTCTGATGCAAATCATAGAAAGCCTGACATTTTATCCATTAAGTTAGAATTATGTGGAAAACATCTTCCTGATCGAGAATACCAGCAGGCTTGAAGAGCACTTTGTAAGTATCACTCAGATTAAGCTACAGTTTTGTAACATAAGAAACAGTGTTTCTCAGTAACCTGCACGCATCCTCAGTGAGATGACCTGCATATTAACACACCTAGTAAATTCTTTGTCATCCTTACTGTAGAAAAGTTCATAGAACTTCTCAAGCTTGGATCCCAAGGATTAGCTCATAAAGAGCAGCGTTTGTTTTATCTGCCTTGATTTAACCCAGGTATTATTTAATCTCCTGCTACTGCAATGTAGTATGGCATGTAAATAAATATAGCCATTATTGGATGTGGGGTTTTAGCACCACTTAGAAGTACAGTGTACAGTAAAGGACTGTATCAGATTAGTTTTTTCTGTTCAGCTTGGGGTCAGTAACTGTGATTACGTTTAAATTCCATTGTGCTGTTTTCTTTAGGGGTTTAGACTTTTGAAAGCACACTGCCTTTGTATTACCACTAGTATGGAAATGGATTCAGAAGCAGAAAAATGCACAGTAGAATATCATTACATCTCCATATAAATTAACAGTAGAAAGGTTTTGATTCATATCTATGAAAGCTTTTCTCAACCAACAATATTCATATATTTGTGAGAACAAGGGCATGGTGTTTCAGGCACCAGTGAAAGCATTACTGCCTACTTAAGGATCATAGTTTCTGGAGAGGTCTATTTTCTCCTCCCTGATTTTTCATGGATAGACATTATTATAAGATTTTGCATTATTATTTTAATGTAAAAATTAAGATAGAGAACATGACATTAATAATAATTTTAAAGGAAACTAAATGTTAGAAAACTTTACTGTTGGGAACAGCTTAAAAAGTACAAATGGTAATTTATTCTAATTATGCTAATTATGTTTTTTAAAAAATTTATTTATTTATTTATTTCCCAATACTTTCATCTATGCACAGGTTCTTGTTCCATTTGTTATTTCTCCACAAATACAACTCCCAGCCTTTTTCAAAGCTCTAATAATAATGGACCTCTTCCTCATGGTATGCTTAGGGCACATAGGGCAGCTGATCAAAGCAAATCTGGAGGGTCAGAAGATTATAATTATGGCTATCTACTGTATCAAGTGAATTTTAAGCTTAAACACATGCAGGTGCGTTCTGCAGATGAATATGGGAAATGAGGAATTGAATTTGAACAAGGTTAAGAACATCTCTTCTTTACCTTGTGCTATTGTCTTAGACTGCAGGCTGAGTCAGGGACTACATGGGGATAAAAGAACAACACTGATTTTAACAGTCTGAAAAGCAGTAGCAAGGGTGAGACTGAGAAAATGTGTATGAGAATGTGTAGAGATATGTGACCGCATGATTGTAAATGAAACCTCCCTTAAGGAAAGACTACAAGACCACTTGGTGTCACTATTGTTCCAAGTTTCCTATAGGCCATGTTTCAAATAGCTTACCAACAGGGAGTTTCTGCAAAATTTAAGTTTTTATACCCTAACATTTTATGTCCAGTAGTTTTATTATGTGTGCTATTGTCCACTAGGGATCATGCTGCTAAACTTATTTTCTCTCAGCCCACAGGTTTTTGCTCTGTGGAGTTCTGTGGTCAAAAGTTACCATCTTTCCTGGCGTTGCTGCTTTCATGAGTTCCTTAAAACAGAAAATGTGATCATAAAAAGTAGTTATGCCTTTCCAAAGACATTAACATTGTGATCTGTGCCTGAAGTGTTAAGTGCATGTGGATTTAAAACTTTATTTCAGAAAGAGAGTATCTCAGAATGCTTCAAGTGAACTTCCATATGCTACCTGCTAAGCAAATAGCTACACATCTTTTGAAAACTTTCATATCATGATGTTTAAACCTTTAACAAGGTATTTTAAAAAAAATACCCTTTGTTTTAGGATTTTATGCTTTCCATTGATATTTTAAAACAATCTTACAGTGTTTGAAGGTTTTGCCATTGCTTGCATTTTCATTACTTTTTCTGGAAGCTTTATTTGGCTTGTATCTCAAGTTAAGTAACATCCCCTCTTTACTACGGGACAGAATAGCAAATAGGATTCCCAGTATTTGAAGTGCAATTAGGCAAATACGAGTAACAGTAAAATGACATTCCAAGTATGGCAGAGCTAGGACCAGATGGATCCAGAGATTCCTTCCAACCTCAGTTCTGTGATTCTCTAATAAGTGACTACAAATATTCACACCGTAATGTCTTTATGTATGTATTCTGTGTTCTTATTTACTGCAAAAAAGAAAAGCTATTAATGCTGGAATATCAAATAATAGCTTTAGAAGGAAGCAGAGAAAGGTAAGGGAATAAACAAAGTTAAAAACCTGCATATTATTATTACCATCATTTACAGCTGCTGTCTATTTTTCAAAACTGATATAAAGCTAGCTGGAAAACAAAACACTGTATAGTACAGGAAGGTGATAGTAGTGGGAAGCCTGAATTGTTATTCTAATGGTTCTACTGGAAATAAGTAGCACGAGAAAGAAATCAAATTGAGTTTGTTATTATTAGAAAAAAGAGCAATATCACTATAGTAAAAAATAAACGAATGAAATATATGCTATCAATCATGTGTTTGTTTTTTTTTAATCAGGGCTAAAGCACATCATTAAACAAAGAAGGAAAGCTCAAACCGTAGTGAGTGCTTTGTCTTTTCTCCGTCATGTTTATGTTATCAATTTAATTTTATTGCAGTTCACACAGTGTCACAGGAAAACAAAAACATTCTTTACAAATTTTGACCTCCTGCTTTTTTCTTACACAAACCAACACCATTTAGAGAACCGTTAGTTTATGGGGATTCATTTTGTGAATGCACTTTTAAATACATGGCATATTTCAGACATAAAGATGTGATTGTCTTAGTTTCTCTGCTTTCTTAATGACAAGAACGGATTCAAGAGAAGTAACAGCAAAATGAGACCTTACCGAACTCTGCCAGGCATGTAAACAAACTTAACTTAGATCATACACATCTGATTGTATCTTATTTGCACCACTCCTTACTTGAATTGTGCTATATTGTCATTGACCTTCCTGACAGCCATATCAAATAAATGCTTTTTTCAAGAGGAGTATACTTTATAAGTATGTGTGAACTCCAGCCTGATGCAAATGGGTGAAGGTTTCTATATTTTGAACTGCATACCTGTCAGATGTTCTAACAGAAGATACATCATCCTTTCTGTTCATTGTTTAAAGTTATATCAGATTTAATTCACTCATGGCAATGCAGTGTACTTTCAAGAAAGTAATGCACGAAAAAGAGAGGGACACGTTTTTGTCTCTCTCATACTGCTTAGTTGCTCTATTTGCACCCTGTGAAGTAATCTTATTTTTTGTACCTATGAAATACCTTCATGTTTTCCTAATGCAAGTGAAGAATCTTGCATCACCTGCAATGCAGACCTCTAAGCATGTGCTAAAATCTGTACACGCCCGAGTATTATTTGCTTATTAATCTACAAAATTGGATCACTGTAAAGTCATATTTTACAGAATTAAAATAAAAGAAAGCAGTGATCCAGGTACTGTCTTATGTATGAACTGGTAGAAGAAGTTGTCTCAGGAACTGAAATGTCTGAATCATTCTGGGATTCTTATATAAGTGCAATACTAAGCTTGTTGGTTTGTGATGTTTATAGCTTTAAAGGTATGCTGTCAGCTCACATTTGCTCTTTTAAAGGCACAAATATTTAGAAGTCTTTTCCCATGGGCATCTATCTATATAAACCACCATCATCTCTGTGATATCTGAAATTTTCTCAGCATTGAATAATTAAAATATGTTTTGTGCTACATTTGGTCTGACCAAGCAGAGCATACTGTGGTGCAGCTGTTTGGCTGAAATGTTTGTTTCATACTGTCCAAAACAATTACCAAGATAGTGGAAGGTTATGAACTTTCTTTTTCTGTAATGCGTTTAATTTTGTCTCCAAAAAGAATTAAGTTAAAATTAAATTTGAATAATCATGGCTGTCTTGAATTGACAATTGACTCAATTCTTGACAGATTGACTTGAGTATAAACCTGTGTATATAAACTGTGTAACACAAGTAAAAGTTAGTTATTTCTACTTTTTGTGAACCCTTTTGAGTGAACCAGAATGTCATGAGTATTTTTGAAGAGATTTTTTAGACACAGGTGCAGAAAAGGAAGCAGAAAATTTCAGAATTGTTGATGTGCCATGGGAAGAAAGAAGGCAATTATCTGTTAGAAAGTAGTGAGATTTACCCAATTACATCTTTACATCATGTCCTAAAAATTGGCATTTTGCTGGAGACCAAGCCACCCTGCATATGTGTCCTAATATTGACTACATTTAATGTTATATAATGAGGGAACACTCTATATATTCCAAAATCTGTGTACTCTGAACACAACATTGTCATCTGTAGAAGAATTATACTGGGTCTGGCTGGGATGGAGTCAACCTTCCCCACAGCAGCCCATACGGTATTTTGCTCTGCACTTGTAGCTTGAACAGCACTGACATTTCAGCAGTCTTTTTTTTTTCTCTGTTGCTGAGCATTGCTGGCACAGTACCAAGACTCACTTCAATCACCCCAAAGCAGCAGGCTATGGATGGGTAAGAGGTGGGAGGGAATACTGCCAGGACAGGTGACGTAAACTGACCAAAGGATATTCCACAATGTATGATGTCATGCTCAGCAATTAAAGTTTGGAAAGCAGAAGGAAATGGTAGAATGCTCATTAAGAAAACACCTGCCTTTACAAGAAACTGCTCCATGTATTGAGGCCCTCTTTCCTAAGATGTGTCCAAACATGCCTTGCGCTGAGTAGTAGAGGACAACTGTTTTATCCTTTTTCTTTAACTCAACCCACAACCTTTTCTTTTTTTTCATCATATTTTCTCCTCATGTATTTTTGTGTTTGTGGAGTTGAGCTGCCCATTGGCAGTCAAACATCTGTAACAATATTTAAAATTAAGAGCAAAGAAAAGGAACTGATAAACTTCTTTTTGTCTTCCTTTAGTATCATTAAGTAATAGTTTAAAAGCATTTAGCAATAACTCTATAAAAGTGATGGTCATACTTGAAGATGCAAAATTAGGAATGCTTTGTTTCTGACATTTAAGATGTGAAATGTAAATATATGCTCTTCTAAATTCTCTCTCTCATTTCTCCTGTAGCTTTTATTTGAATTTAGGTTCTATCTCTTCGAATACCTCTGTTGACTCCCTGCCTTTGCTGTGTCTAAAATTTCGTTGCAGTAGTCAGGTCTTCATTTCTCATTCAGAGTGATACAGCAGTCTGCAAAGCTTTTCTATCTCTACCCCTAGCTGCTCTTACTGTGTGGCTTTGCATTGGGCTGTGAATAGTGGTTCAGCAACTGCCATATTAGTACAGTCCTGTTCAATTCCCTGGACATCCAACAAAGTAGAACTAGCTGTGGAAAATATAGACTGTTGTCTATATGATTTCTGTCTAAATAAAAAAGTATGTTAATTTTCACACTACTTGCATGAAGCTGGAGGAGGAAAAGAGGAAAAATGATCCAGTTGACTTCCTAGATCCTTAGGATTGAATGGAAAAATCTAGCTAAAAACAAAGGCAAAGAATTGAGCATACAATGTTTACTGATACTAAGTAGTTCTACATTAGTCCTGCGGTCTTCAGTTAACAAAGAATGTAGACACATTGAACAATCAATTAAAAGCATTTATCTGTTCAGCTACTTACCAGGAATTTTCACCCACTAGTAGAACAGTCTCAAAAAAAGTCATTACCTTTGATCTCTATTGAATTTAGACTGACAAAACACCATTAGCTACTGTACTGAACCACATATCAAGTAAGCAATAAGGAATACATTACTGAACTAAGTATTTTCTGCTGCAAATCCCTGTCAACATCATTAGTGCTGTCATTGATGTAGTAAGCTTATACAACATCTTCCATAGTCACAACTGAATTTGAACAACTATGTCTTTAGTGTAGTGACAGATTTAGCCCAATCTCAGAACTAAAGCATTTCTCATCTGTGAAATGCCTGAGAGACCTGGAACAGTATAGCCTAAGGAAGAAAAGGTTCAGAGGATTCTCATTAATGTATAGTATTTAATATAGAAACCCAAAGGGAGTAAGGAAGGAACAGAGAGTCAGTCTCTTTTCAGTGGTGTCCAGCAACAGGGGAAGAGGTAGTGGGCACAAAGTGAGACAAAGTTCAATTCAAACAAAAGGAAACACTTTTTTTTTTTTTTTTACTGTGAAAGTGACTGATTATTATAACAAGTTCCCCAGAGAGGCTCTGGGATCTTCTTTGTTGGAGATACTCAAAAGACACCAAGACATGTTCTGTGGCAAGCAGCTCTAGGTGATCCTACTTGAACAGAACCTTGATTGGTACCAGATGATCTGCAGAGGTCCTTTCCAGCCTCCACTATTCTGTGATTTTATAATTTACCTATCAAATTGGATTTCTTCAGAAATTTCCCTTAGTGGTAGAAAATAAATTTTGAAATAAATTCAGAAATTTTAAAAGGAAAGATGGAATGTTGCATTGCCTCTGCAGTCGCCTACAACAATGGAAAAAAAAAAAATCTTCATTGATTATTATTATTATACATACAAGATTTTTTTTTTCAATTTCCACTTTTTTTTTTTTTTCTTTTCTTTTCCTGCATCTATCATTTCCTTAATGATGCAAATATGAAATTATGGACAGTCATACTGCAAGAATAATCAATTCTAGTTTGAATTCTGATGAGCGATCAGTCTGAGTAAGAGGCTATGCTTTTTATTTGAAGGTTTTTTCTTGCATCAAATATGTGCTTTAGCTAATTAAAAAGTGATCAGCTCAGTTCTGTCTTTATTCTGCTTCCATACTTTCTAAAAAGCAGTTGCTCTGGATAGTGAAAATTATGTTCTTGTAACCTGAAGATGCACTAGAAGTGATGTGGTCATGGAAACAATTTTTTCCTTTTATAAAATGCTGTTTTTTCATCTTTCAGGCAGACATATGGTGAAGGCATGACCAGAATGCTGGCCATGCTCTGTCTAGCCTACTAATAGATGGATCAGGAAGGGCAACCAACTGCATTCTGTCTGCAAATTTGTACTTACCAAAAAAAAAAAAGAACTCAAAAAACAACACTATACTTCTTATGGCTCAGCTGTCACATTAAAAAAATACATGTGCAGAAAGCATAGTGGTGTGTAATTTAGTAAACATATTAAGTTTGTGGTTTATTATATCAGTAATTAATGGATGGAGATTAAATGAGACAAATGCTGCTTTCTTTCATGCAGCTGATGAAAATTACTGCACTACTACCGATTCATTCTAAGCTATGTAAGTTGTTTCAGATTAATTTTAGCTTAACTTGCACCAGCGGTAACATTGTACTTTGAGATTTTGAGAATCAAATCTATTAGGAAAAGAGATCTTCCAGAATAACTGATGAATTTCTTCTGCAGCAGCTCAGTGCACTAGACCAGGTGTGTCCAATATGCAACACAGCCTGTGGGCTACATGCAGCCCAGCACACCCTGCAATGAGACCCAGCCCCTGCTGCAATATCATGACAATGGCTCTCTCTCACAGAGCAGCCTGACCCGACACAGAGAGGATGCAGTGTAGTGCTGAGACTTCTTCGTGCACCTGTTGCAGAAGCTCAGTTGCATCAAACTCCACATGTATTTAGTGTGTAATGTGCTTGTGCCACTTGTTGAGTAAAATGCAGTGATTGTTTATAATAGTATTTCAATCTGCCCAATGCTGACACAAAAGAAAACAGAACTCCAAAAATAAAAGTTGTGGATGAAGGAAAAGTGCTAACAAAGAATGGATAGATGAGCACTTCTTTTGTCAAGACAAATAATATTGCACTATACTTAATTTGCAAGGATATCATAGAATGATAGAATCACCAAGGTTACACCATTTACTTAAGGCAAGTTTATTAAGCATTATGTGGAAAGCATGGCTGATATAATGTATCCTGATTTAAAAAAAAATGATTTTTTCTAAAATCAGTTTGTGCCGCTGGACTACAGCCAGATGAACAGAAGAAATAGGAAAATATTTTGAAAGAAATCTGGAGAGAAAATCTGCTAATTTCATTTCTTTTATTCTGGTTTGCTTTGGCTATAGATGAAATTACTATTGCTACAGATAAAGCTCAAATTGCCATTTTTATTAGAGGTGAAGTGATTTTCTTTAACCTTTATTGACATATCTGGGATAGCTACTGATGGCACTCTAGGTAGAAGAAAGAGGAATTTATATAATTAATAGAAGATGATGCAGTGGCCATCGCTAACTCATGTTTCATGAAATATCAAGAAAATTTAATATGTGAAAGATTTAAAATTTGATAATGTAATATAAATCATCATCAAAGCTGTGAATTTCATAAAGTCCAAGGGACTGAGTCACTGAATCAATTCCAGGAGTTTCTTAAAAGTACGGATGCTGATTATAGGGACATAATTTACTTTTCTGATGGACTACGACAAAGTCAGGGTAAAACACTGAAAAGATTTTATGATTTGCAAAATAAAATCAAGTTCTATATGGAATCAAAAGGAAAATTTGTCCCAGAATATGAAGATTTAAAATGGTTAACAGAGTTAACATTTTTGGTGGAGTTGACAGTTATCTCTTTAAATGAGATAAAAGTACATCTTCAAAATTAACTTATCTGTGCTGTTTCAAACAATAAAAATGTTTGCAATAAAACTTAAATTATGGCAAGCTGAAGTTACAGCAAATAATGTTTGGATGCACTGGCTAAATACAGTCCTGTGAACAGCAAAAGATATTCCACCTCAATTTCCATTTTGATAAAGGAATTTAAGAATCCATTTTAAGATTTAAAAAAAAAAAAAAAAAAAAAAAAAAAAACACCATTTTTTAAATATATTCGCTACTCCATTTTCAGTAGATGTAAATACATTTTCTGGAAATTTTCAAATAGAAGGTATAGGGTTACAGTCAGACATACCGCTCAAAGAAATATTTAGTCATCTCTCCTTACCAGACTTTTATAAGTCCTATCTTAACAAAGAAAAATATCCCTTGCTTCACAATCACAACTTACTCATATCATCACTTTTTGGCAGGATATAAATTTGTGAAAATTATGTCAAAGTAGAAGCACGGGATGAGTAAAATTTTATCAAAAATCTCTGACAAACACCTTGAGAACTCACCATGAATTGCAATCACTTCCACTAAACCAGACAGGTCACAGGGTCATATATCCCACTAGTTTTATGTTGTTGTTGCTCTCTGTTATACTTCAATAAGAAAATACATTAAAATTGTGCCGTTATAACATTAATTATATTTTACATTTTACATGAGGCCCAAGGTGATACCTGTTTGCTCATTGAGGCCCAGGCAAGCAAAGAAGTTGGATGCTCATGCCCTAGAACTTAGGTTTACTGCCTGTTTTAAATACATAAATCAATAATATTTGATTCTGGGAAATTTAGAAAAAAAATGAGGTTCTTCACATATGTTCATATTTTGTACAAACTTTTCATTTCCTTGGAAATATTATTTGCTATTGTATTAGAATTGAAGACTAATAGTGAAAAATGTGGATTTTTGTCAGCGAGTTGCTGCTGCAGAAAGTAATTGAATCTCTGACTGCTCTTCTGTCTCTGCATTGCCAATTTTAGATCAGTAAAAAACGTTTTGGAATTGAGACTCTAAAACCTCTTTGGGCAACCTTTCCCAATGTTCAACCATTTACATTAAAAAGTGTTTTCTTACTGTTGAGTTGAATTTCCCATGCTTCGGCTTAAGCCTCTGACATCTTGTCCTATCTGGTACCATACTAGGTGCACCACTTCAGTCTTCTTTACCATAATACTCCTGCCCCTCTATCAGGTATTTATATACATTGATAACATCACTCTGAGCCTTCTCTTTCCTAGATGAAACATTTCCAGCTCTCTAAACATCTGCTTGAATGATATTCCAAAACCTTTATTATCCTACTGGCCCATCTCTGGACATTCTCCAGTATGCTCATGTTGAAAGGTGAGACAGGCCCCATAAGTGAAAGTAAAAAGGCAAGAAGGCTTCACAGTGACTGAGAATAAGGGGGCGAAGAGGAATAGTTAGAAATAGCTTATAGAAGCAGGAATGTAGAGCTTTTAGAAAATAAAAGATGGCAGACACTGTGTCTGGGATAGTGAGGGGAATGAAGGCCATAAAGACAAGGTTTGAGAACAGCCCGAGGACTTTTGGCAGGGAGGTGATTAGATGTCCACAGGGCAAGAAGAAACCGGTTTGGGGGGATGACACCCCAAAAAGGCCAGGAGTTTACAGCGAAAACGGCCTTCAAGAGGAAAACAACAAATCTTCATCCCACGACCCACTACGCATGCACAAGAGGGGAGGGTCTGCATGCTAATGAACTTTCAGGGGTGTAATGAATATGTATCTGAATTCTGGGAAAACCACTGGTTATGTATTAGTTTTGCCTATATCTGTAGCATGATTTTTCTAGACAGTGTGCAAGTTTGGTGGATCTATCCCCCTTGCACCCGGTGTCTGCACAGCACTGAATAAACCGTACCTGCTTTGTAATCTTACTTGGGTTACAGAGTTTGATTCCATACGTCAATGTCCCTCTTACAGCTGGGGACCCAGAAACAGGCAAAGTACTCCAAATGTAAAATACAAGCCATATAAAACATTACTGTGTACAACTACCTTGTAACAGCACAAGATCTTTTTAATCAGTTTCTCCATAAATAATCTTTTGTTGGTCTTTGCAAGAGCAGTAGAAAATGGAGTGCCAAAGAACACCTGAACTCGTCAGACCAAAGTATCCTGAGGTTTTGTTTTAGTTGTTTTCCCCCAAATTTTAGAGGAAACACATATATGAGCCAATCAGAACTATTTAGTTTGAGACTTCCTAGCAGATCATAAAATAAAATCACATATGTTGAATGAATAGAGCAAGGAGGCTCTTACTAGCAACTAGTTTTTTAACAAAGTTTCAGCTAAGCAAGATTTAACATTCCCCAAGAAATACTGAGGCTATGTCAACATGACCAACAGTGCTGATCAGTCAGTGGAGATGTGCAGAGCAAAATAATTTGCAGGCCCATAACTACCTTTTTTGAAGTATTCTGAACAAGTTCTAGGCTGGTCCTCATTAACTGAATGATGTTTTGCTTCAGAAGAGCACTAAGCATGATACTGAAGTGCATGTCGTGTCTAGTTTCATCCTAAAAGAATCTAGTTCATGTGTCCCAAGATACTTGGCAATGTGAACCAAAGCAAAGTAAGTATATTCTTATCCAATTTAAATACTTAATATGAGCACAGTACAAAGATCAGAGTTAATTTGATTGTAAATACCCAAGGAAAATAATCTAGTTCATTTAATGACCTTTCCTCCTTAAAAGTTATTTTCCAGGATAGTTGGAGATTAAATTAATTTCTGATGCATGATCCAATGGCTGTTTTGACCAATTATAATGTTAACATTGTTTAATAGGAAATGCATAACTCCCATCACGATGGCTTTCATTCTTTAAAAAATGTTTGTCCTTATTCAAGTAGTGGGGTATTGTCTTCTAACTTCAGTGCAGGGTTTGCATCAAACCTAACATTCCAGATTCTTTCTGCAGGTACCTTATATGGTAGCAGAAATACAAATATCAAGAATTTACAGGTGCGTGAAATAATGAGGTCACAGAACTGCATGTAAATCAGTTAAATATAGTAGACCTTTTTGTTTTGTTTGTTTTGTTTGTTTTTATATTTGTTAAAAGATTGGTACATAAGAGCAAATACTGAGATTAGTAATAAAGCCTGGACTGTACAAAGCAGACATCATATTTATTTACTGCATTACTCATGATATAACATATATGTGTCTGAGTAAATACATTAGCTTTATTAGTTAACATTTTAGATTAAAGATTTTCATTAAATTGTATTTCTACCGTCCGTGTGAAACAATGCTATCAAAATAAAAGAGTTGGTTCTTTTCAGTGATAAACTGTCATTTAAACTGCAATTCATATTTCCATTTAATCAGGGAACTCTGAATTGTAAAGTGAGTTGGAATACTACAGTTTTTAAAGTACAAGGTTGGTATTTTCAACCTAAGATACACTTAATCAATTTCTGTAATTGAATAGTATTTGCAACTTGATTACTTTTAATAGCTGCTTCATAGTACCTATGTTTAACATTATATTGGCATTCAAGGGTGCTTATAAGTTTCCATAGAGTAAAGTCTGGAAAGGATAAGCTCACAGTTATAGATGAGAAAGGTCGTTTTTCATATTTTTATGGTATTACTTGAAGGTATGTAACTATATAGTACAGCTATATCTCATAAAAATGTACAACAGAAAGAACAAAATAGAGAGAAAGGAGAAAAGTAACAAACATCACACCTTTGATAAGCCATCTTGGTCTCTACATGAATGTGAGGTTTGAAAGGTCATCTGTCCTTCCCACAGAATTAGGGAAGGGCTGTTAGAGTCTGGCCAGGACGACACAGCTGTGAATGTAAACAATGCTGCAAATAAAATCCCTTCTACTTACAGGTACTGCAGAAATACAGTTACTATCTTACAAGGAAATTAAGGTTGTTCAGGAAGATGATTTTATAGATGTATGTGCATTAACACACCTAGTATCTAGAGTCATATTACATTTTATTAAATTATCAACACATACATTGGAACTACCATAGCCAGAAATTCCTTTTCTTATAATTTCATAAAGCTAACTGAGCTACTGTGCTCATCTACCATCTGAAAGAGATTTCTTCAAATTCCTTCTCCTGCAAAGTGTCATGACTCCCGACATCAATATCAGATATTAATTTTCACTTTATTGCATATTGTTTTCTTCTTTTCTTTCTCTTAAATCATTTCTTATTGTTTCTATCAGAAGCTGAAAAACACAGAGGCAGCCACCTAATGACGGAAGTTCAGAAGCTAAGTAGCATCCCTGTAGAATGCCTTATGGTCTCAAGCTGTTGGATGGGGGCTGCTGAGTCAATAGACCCCTGGCCTTCTTGGAAGAAATAAATTGAAGGTTTTTTCTGCCTTTCTTCAAACATTTCACATTCCTATTCCAGCCTTTCAAGACATGCACTGTTTTTGTTTGTTTGTTTATTTGTTTGTGTGTGTGTGTGTTACTGAGCTCACCCTTAAATTCATTTCAGTTTCTGCATCTAGGAAAAGTTGCATATATCGCAAACTTGTTGCATGGTGATACTGTGAGAATTAAAGTACTCTAAACAATAAAAATTAAATCTCATTACCCACTACTGTCATTTCCACTAAAATATTGGTTTAATTCTGAATATACCAGGATAAAAACCAGAACTTAAAAAAAAAAAAACTATTTTTTTCACAGCACAAGCATTCACTACAGTACCTAGATTTCAAATGTACTTACCCTTGAAGCCAGTTATTTTGTATGTTTGCTTTTTTATTACAAGAGCTTAATTGGAAGTTTGCTCATCAGGCTATGGAGAGTTTAATTAAACTCAATGAAGAAAACACTGAAAGAAAGAAAAAAAAAGCAAGCTCATAAACGTGCTATTCTTGTTTTAATTTTACAGTGACATTTTTCTCTCTGATTGTCCCAAAACAATAAAAACCCACCTCTGGAATCTGCTAATTTAAATATTGGCAGCTTTCAGACTTGTTTTGCATTCTCAGCCTGGCTTGATTTTTTTAGCATCTCTGAGAGAGCCTGTAGGGGCTTTTTTCATTGGCATTCTTATCTCAGGCACATGAAAAAATTATTTATTTGCTGCTGCTACTCTGTGACTGGGGAGGGGGCCTACTTGCTCACTGCAACAATTATTTCTCCTTCACAAAAATTAACAAGAATATGCTTGTGCATGAACATGAAGAGAGGGGAACCTTCCCACCTTGTTAAGATGAAACAAAAAAAGAGATTTTCTAAGATGATATTACACTTATTAATCAGAATGCTTTATTACAAATGGGATCCGAACTTGAAAGAAATAAGCTATGGTTGCAAATTGTAAGCATCTACCTGGTAATAGCTTGCTCTGTGTACGGCCTCTCTTCTTCATGAGTGATTCTACATACAGTGTGTTAATCTTCCACTCAGAAAGAGTACACACAGAGTAGAATGCTGAAATTTTCTTAGTCACAGTTTAACCCCAGCAGGCAGATCAGTACCACACATCTGCTGGCTCATTCCCCCAGGTGGATAGGGGAGAGAATCAGAAAGTTTAAAAAAAAACATAGTGCAAGAACTCATGGGTTGTGATAAAGGCATTTTGCTAGGGGAATGAAAAGCTGCACATGCAAGCAAAGCAAACCAAGGAATTAATTCAGCCACTCCTAGGAAAGCAGAGCTCATCAAATGGAGCTGTTTCTCAGAAACAAAAGCACCATCACTCTGAACTTCCTCACCCCCTACTCCTTTCCTCCTTTACCTCAGTTTTTGTTGCTGAGCATGACACCAATGGACAAACAGGAATGTTAGGCTTAGAGGAATCTGATGAGGTTCAGCAAGGACAAATGCACTGTCTATACCTGGGGAGGAATAACCATACGTACCAGTACAGGTTAGGGAATTACCTGCTGGAAAGGAGCTCTGCAGAGAAGGACCTGAGTGTCCTGGTGGACACAGGCTTCCCACGAGCCAGCATTATGCCCTTGTGGCCAAAAAGGCCAAAGCAATCTTTTGGTTCATTAATAAGAGGTTATCTAGTCAGTCAAGGGAGATTCTTCTCTCCTTCTACTCTGCTCTTGTGAGTCATGTGTTATCAACATTATTTCCATCCGAAATCCAAAACACATCACCATACCAGTTACCAGACAAAATCAAGACAATCACCAAGCTGAGAGAACTATTTAACCTCTTCTAATCTTAATAAAGTTCTGGTACCCATGATTTTCTACCGTGTATAGCACCAGATTAGACACACAACTTCCCCATCATATAACCTGATGTATACTATATCGTTTCCATGTTAGCCAGATATCGTCCTTGCAAAAAAAACCTGGACCACAGTTAGGCATATCAAATAACTTTTTTATTTGGATTAAATGGTTTTTTGTTTGTTTGACTTCCCCAGGGACATATTTTTCCCACTACTCTTTTGGATTGCAGAAACTTTATTAGTTGCATGTTTAAATCCAGATTAAAAAGCAAAGTGATTGCAGATACTTACACTAAGAAGAAATACTGTGGAAAGATTCTGTTCTCAGTTTAACTAGTAATAGAGTTGGATTTACATTGTCATGAGAGTTTGAATCATTATTTACAAAGAAAAGTATACTCCTGAATGTTCTGTTAGCAGACTACAGATAGTTACATCCTGCAGACTGTATGATCCCTCCTCCCCTTGTCTTGCAGCAGCATGTAAAAACCTGGAGAGAAGTTAAGAATTAATTTGAAAGCCTGGGCTGCAGGAAGAATGGTGTGCACCATGGGGTAGATAAACACAATATATAACTATGTCACACTAATTCTTTAAGCCTGGCTGTCTAGAAGGCAAAGAGTAAATCCTCCTGAGAAGTGAAGAAATCAAAAGGAGAACAAAGTGACAAACTGGAATAGAAATTGCTTCAGAACATGGAGATCCACTGGCAAAGACCAAAAAACCCGGGAGCAGAATGTCCAGTAAGCAGTACATTTGTATTAGTTTCTACAATTAAAATCTGTCAACATTCAGTTATGTTGAAGCAGTAGAAGATACAGTGAATGGTAGAGACTTTAGAAATGAAATCTAATTTTATTCATGCTGGTGTAAATTGATTTCAGCTGAAAATATCTAAGTTTTATGAGTTTGTAATAAAAGAACTGACAGTCATAATTTTTGAAATTGTACATCTCTCATCGACTATTCTCAATTTTTTTTTTTTTTTGTACAATCAGGAAACATGAAAACAGTGCTGTCACATCCAGTACAAGATATAGCAAAGAGTTCCAACCTGTGCAAATTAGTGCAGAAAAAAAAAAAAAAAAAAAAGACAATTCAGAAACATGAGGGAGAAAAACAATGAATGTTTAAAAATTATAAAAAACTTCTTTATGTTCATGTTAGCGTGGAACTGATTCTGAGAGTGAAAAAGAAAAAAATCCTGGAAAAGTCATAGAAATGTGTGAGAGAGGAATTGGAAGTTCAAGGATGCCTTATTTTTAAAGGCAACACGTAGGTAGTGCAACGATACATTTATGTCCACAAAAATCCCTAGATGGTCAACAAACAGAAATACAGTTCTCCAAAACCAGAAATAAAAACAGAAGGTGTCTCTTTAGCCGAGATAATTCTGTTTTAATTTTCTACCCTGCTTTTGAATTTGTTGCTGGGAGCACAGGGTAGCATGCAGAAATGTGCAGAAGATTCAGAATTCATACATTCAGTGTGTTGCAGTCAGGAAATAAAACAAACAAACAAAAACAAACAGCAGAAGTAATTGCTCATGAGAAAGTTGAGTTCTGATTTAACTGACACCACCACTGACCAGAAGTGCTAGCAAATTAATGGAAGCAAATGGAGACACAGCACTTAACACAGCAGTTGGCAAGCAAGGCTTTTAGCGCAAGACAGTGGTGGTGTAATAACAGATGTAGACCTCAGCAGTGAGCAGTGTCTCTGGTAGAAACTGCCAGGAGGGAGGACAAAGCTATCCATGTTTTAGGCTAAAGGAAGTGCTCAGTGTTCCTCCTGAATGCCTGGTTTGGGAAGATATGCTCTAGCTGAGCTGCTGAAGGGTTAAAACAAGAATGCAAGCAGGTTATACAGCCGTATGGATGATAAGTGAGAGCCTGACAAGATTTTATGGACCTGTTTTTATACCCAGAGTGCCTCCTTGAGAAACAAGCTGTGGAGGGGCAGGGATTGGACAACCCAGCACAGTTAGAACATATCTGCCAATAGACTTGCTAATACAGCAATAAGGACCTTAAACTATAGTTTTTGTGGGGACTGGAGATCAAAACAAAAGAAATGAAGGGGCAGCTGGGAGGAAGCACACATAGAACAGTTTCATGGGGAAGTTCTCTCATTTTCTCTGAGAAAGCATGACTTGGTTAAGCATCTTTGTGCTGTGAAGCAGACTCTGGGGAAATGAGATAGGTTTATAATACAGGAAGATCAAGTCAGGGACCACTTAAGCAAACTCAAAATACACTAATTCTGTCTGACAAGAGGGTTTACATCTGAGGATACTGATGAAGCTTGCTGATGTTGTTTTGAGACTACTCTGGGAAACAGCAGACTATACGTGTATCTTCAAGAAGAGAAATAAGGAAACTATGGGAAAGTAACTGAATTCCTGGGAATTTTCTGGGGCAAATCCATTTCAAAACCATTTACAGGCATGGGAGGGACAAAAAGGTGATGGGAAATAGGTGGCATGGTTTTATTGACTGACAAGCCTGGCTGACTTCTTTGCAAGCTCAGTGTCTGCAATCTTGATTTTGGTGAGGTTTTTAAAAATGTCTCCCACACGATTCTCACCATGAAGCTAATGACCCACAAACTACGAGGTGTACTACAGAGTGGTTGGAAAGCTGTCACAAAGACTAATAGACATGGATACAATTGCAGCTATTGTCCAGTTACTAGTGAGATTTCTTATGGGTTGATACTGGAGCTTTTACTGTTTAGTATCCTGCTTAATGGATCTTGGTGGTGAAACTAAATGACAAATTCAGCAAGTTCATGGAAGATACCAGGTTGGAAGCCTTATCAGTTCCCTGGATTGGTCTACATTTAGTGAGAAACAGGGAGACTGGAGATAAGAGCTGACACAGAACTGCCTGAATTTCAGTAAGGATAAAAAAAATTGTTGTGTGCCTAGGTAGGAATAATGCCTCACTACAGTACATGATGGGCACCAGCTGCTCAGGAAACAGCTTACTAGAAAAGGATCTGAAAATCTTGGTCAACAATTTTGACAGGAGTCAGCTATGTACCCTTGTACTAGTGAAGACTGACTGCATTCTGGACCACATCGTCAAAGTGTAGCGAGTTGGTCAATGTAAGTGATAATCACTATCTACAATGGCTCTTGCAAGACTGCAAGTAGAGAAATTTATCCAGTTTTTAATTTTTCTGTACAAGAAATTCCTTCAGTGGAGGAGTCCCAAATTGATTAAAGAATGAGAGGAGGCCAAAAAAACTGGCTTTGTTCAGCTTGAAGAAGAGAATGCTAAGGGATGATCTAATGTTGTCTTAACCACATAGCAGGTAGTTATAGAAAGAACAGAGACAGTTTATTCTCAAACACTGCGAAAGAACAGGAGGTCATGATTATAAATTGCAGCAAAGTAAATTCCAGTGAAGAATCCACTCGCAAGAGTGATCAAACACTGGAACAGGTTGCCTGTGAAAGATGCCAAACTATCATTGGTGTTATCTGAAGTTTCTGAAGTCCAGAGCAACCTGTTCTGAATTCAAAGTACTTCTCTTTTGAGCACAGTCTCGACCTCCTGTGTTCATTTCAACAATTTATTTTGCATTAAATTATAACTGAATTAAAATCACAAAGTCTTAGGCTGTTGTGTGAAAGAAGAGAACCTCCATTTCTCCTTGTAGCACCTAACGTTACCATGAGGGCTGCTCCAAAAATAATGCTTCCTATTTTGTTAGTTTAGTCCACGATGCCAGAGGATAATTTTGGTGGTATGGCAGTGTAGGCTGAACCTTCCCATCAATATTCTTACATTTGTTACATTTGTTGCCCTGTGACAGACAGCAGCAGAGGGCAGTCTGACAAAATGGTGTCTGATGTAGAAATGGTTACGAAGCAAAAGCTGTGTCATTTAATTTCTCCACATGGAAAACATTGCATCCATTGACTTTCATAGACACGAAAGTTTATGGAGACCAAACAGTGGATGTGAGCACAATGAGGTGGTAGGTGGTGTATTTCAGCAGTGGACAGCAACATTGGGTCATCTCCACTGGCACAGATTTTTATGAGCGCAGCGCTCTTATTCATCACTGGTGAAAATGCAAAGCTAATGGTCTTCACAATGTTGAAAAAACAGTGTTTTGTAGCTGAGAATTTGCTCTATCAAATAGTGCTACTGCATTTTTCATGGAAATAAATAGGAAGAATTATAAGAATTCCATAAATAGGAAGGTGATTTCATAGCTGCCTTGACCACATCTCGTATCTGGTAGAGAGGACCTTGATTTTTCTTCTCTAATGTCAACATCAGTCCTTTTTATTTTTTCCAAATTAGTTTTCTCATCCAAGATTCTTTCTATGTTCTTCTAAGTCCTTGCTGGATATTTTATACCTTTGATAGACCATTCTCTTACTTTGATTATTTTTAGATTTTCTCGTACACTCTTTCTGACCTTTTTTACTCCTTTGTTATTTATTCCTAGATGACATGAATAACCTTTGGATATATGTTAAATTTGCTTTAAGCACTTCCTTTTCCCTTTCTTGCCTTTTCACTGTGTTATTAATCCTTGCAGCTTGTTGGAATTCCTAGATTCAATATAATATATTTCATCAAATTCTGCTTCTTTCACTAATACTTGGAAACCAACATATTCAAACAATTAGTCCTTCACTAGTTTAGCAGTGCTAGAAATTGTACCAATTGTGGTGATCCTGACCAGAAAACAGTTGAGTATTGAGGAGTTAACCTAAGAAGAGTTAACCTCAGTGGATACAAGCAGTGCTGTGTATCATGCACATACAGCATAATTTTCAGGCCCATGTTGCTGCACATCTCTTCTGGCTGCAGACTAATTGTGACAGATGAGCTCATAGACAGCTGTCAGCTGGCTATTACATCTCCTACACATTACTGCCTTTATCTAGAAGTGCAGAAAGTAGTTCTTACATGAACATCCTTTACATATGACAGTAAAAATACTTGAAAAGAATTGTATTCTGTTAACAAAGTACTGTAAGAGTTCAAATGACAAAAATAGAGTAGTATTTCTGCGTATAGGATCTGCTCAGCATGCTGCACCCTGTTTGAAGACCCATTAATACCAAAAAATTTGGATTTCCCAGCATCTGAAGGGATGTAGAATTATCTATTCCACTCTCTTTTGCTTTACAGTCTTGACTGCAGTAAAGAGCATTGTAAGAGATTCTTTGCAGAATCTGAGTGCCTTTCTTACTCAAATCATAATGAACCAAATACCTTGGGGTAACACACTAGAGGCCAGTAACTAATTTATTTTACTTCTATTTATATTTGCGTGGCACAATCACAGTTTTATATAGATAGATATAATAAGCAGTTGTTCTGTGTAGAATGAGATCTTCATGACTTTGCAATAATGATATAATGTAGAGAAATACAGGTTTGGTATAACTGCAGAGACCTTGAGCAGTGGAAATGCAGAATATCGTATAGGGAAATTTAGACATGGAGTGACAGGACACAAGCTTGGCACTGGAATCTTCATGGCTACAAACAAGTCACACGTGGTTAGTCAAAGAAATGCAGAGTCACAGCTGGAAAAAAATGTGTTTATGGGTAGCAGTAAGAACCAAGTAACACAAATAAAAGACATCACATATAGTGAATTTGCATATAGCGTGGAGCTGCAAAACAATGACAACAATAGAGAAAAATAGAATATTCAGATTAGAAGAGATTTTTAAAGATTATATAGTATAGAGATGAAGAAAGAGAAAGGCATAAAAGTAAGTTGCAAACTGTACAAAACTAAGCACACATGGAGCTAGACTAAGGAAGAATTCATTGACTTGAGAGTCACATTCCTCCCAGCTATAATCCACATGGAACATATAAATCTCCACCCAGGATACAAACACTGACCTTAAGACATCGAGGAGTAAAGTATAGAACCTGTTTATAGAATGATTTTAATTGTGCTGTTTTTAAAATTATTATTATTTTATTTTACTTTTTTTTTTTTTTTTTTTTTTTTTTTTTTTTTTTTTTTCTGTAACAATTAGACTTGGGATAATGATTAGACTCAGAAAATTCCAGCAATAAATTCTTGGCTTTTCTTGCATAGAGGCTGTGCTTCAACTTTGTCTTTAAACAAGACTTTTTTTAAAAGGTTTTGAAAGTAACAAATTTAAGTGTGTTAATTGTCCTGTCTTTCAGTACAACTTGTTTTACACAACTGGCTACACACCTGTAATTGTGCTCACATTTTCACTGTAGACACATCTCATAGGATGTGTCACATATCCTTCACATATTTATAGGTTTAATATAAGGTTACAGGCAACATTGCAGATTTTTTACTATCACCATGCTACAACACCTCTCCTCTTCTCAGTGATGCACATGGTATCAAAATGTACTTAGGAAACTGTGAGTCTATTAAAACAGCACTGTTAAACAGCCTGTCTTGAGTTGCACTTGTATAAAGTGAGTTAATAATATGTGAAATAAGGAAAATCTGCTCAAACGTATTTACACATCAGATACACACAAACCCTTAAGAACTTCAAAGAAAAAAATCTCCAGTACTACAGGTGAAATCCTGGACTGTTAGCATAATGTTCTTTGCATTTCTATTGCTAAAAAGCTTCCTGCTGGCATAAGTACTAGGTACAAAGCAGGGCTGTTAGCCCAACATATGAAAGCAGAGGTGTTCCTCTCTTGCTGCACCCTCTATAGCCAACAAAATATTTTCAGAATATTCTCAGTTACTCCTTTTGCAGTCCTTGGTCATCAGGACACAATGAAACCTGTAGCTATTCTATAGATTTGATGAGAGGAGATTTTGCAACGCAGCCTGAGAAACTAAAGGCTTATTCTGCTTTCCCTGGCCCCTATGACAAACAATACCTGGCATGCAGCTTTGGCTCTAGTCCTGTTTGTTCTCATAAAACCTTTTTGATTTGTATTAATCTCTCAAAATTGGTTTCTCTGAGTCAAATTTGTGCTATCATTTAATTTCTTATTCATTATAAGAGAAGAAATTATCTTCCTTGCCTCATATTTTTAGGCTCATATGAAGTACAGATGTGGCATGTGTGTTTGGAAGTATGTTTCTGGATATAAATATGCACTTAAATATTGCAAGAACTGGAGAAAAAACATACACTCAAAGGTTAAACGTGCTCATATATAAAGATATGTATAAATAAATACATGGAACCATCTATACATGAAAAAGAGTTCATGTATTAATATCCAATCCTAGAAAATAACATTTCTTTATTTTATGTGCAATACAAAAATTAAGAAAGCATCTGATATTTGTGATACATCCTTAAAAGCAACACTTAAAAAAACATAAATTCTCATCCAATTGTGCTATGTCACCAAATGTCTCCCAGCCTCCTACAGTCTCATATTTTTCTTTTTATATCCTACCCATATTTTTACTAACTCATTCAACTTCAATTAAATCAATTACAAATCCCCACGGTACCCTAATTACTGCAATATACTTAACCACATCTATCAATAATAATTTTGAATATCTTATAATGGCATAGATAGAAAAACACTCAAGTGAAAACTAATTAATTGCTATCAACAAAATTAAGAGATACTTACATCTCAAATACCATCACACTCCTGTGATTAGCTAATACATTTTAAATGAATGCAAACTATATGGTGAGGGAAAAAAAAAAAAAAAAAAGTGAAGTGTTACCTGTGAAGTCTCTTCTACTCTGGTAATACGAGGGAAAATCTTCTTGCTCTTACCCCAGGTTGTTGTACTTACTGCAAAGCTCATCATAGCTTACTAAAGTGAAAAGAAAAGTAATTCAGGAATCTATTTCTCTTGCACTTAAATAAAGAACTATTGTGACAAAGCAGGTAGTAACACAGAAAAGTAATAAACCATGCAGTAGCAGCTATTGGTGCTGTTGTGCAGACATTGTGTGCAATGTCTCTGCAAGAAAGGATTTGGGCATGTGGGCCAGAAGACCTCTATACCTGGCAAAGTGAGAAAGATTTGACCACTAGGAAGACTTTTTAATAGTGATTCTTGTCACATACCATATGAAAGCAACAGACTGTCACTGTTGGGAGGAACTGAATATAATGAAATATGCTCTGGTCTTATTTGAAGTACTGTTCTGTAATGATTATGACACAAACTTAGGTTAGTGAATTAAGTTGCATTTTTTTTCATATTACTAAAATATTGACATACATCACTATCAGAAGCACTGTAACAATAAGAATGTGAACACACACTGAAAATTCTTTGTGGCTGATCAAAGGCGTTATAGTGAAGTTAATACAGTCATTAACTCGTGAACATTATTAAAAAAATGTTCCTGAAATTAATATTTTTGTGTCCACATTTCTTGAACTTCTTTACCAGCTATCTTGGGTCCTATCACCTGGTGAGGGGGAAAAACCTTTTTCACAAAAATCAAACAGTTACCAGTGTGGGAAGGGGAGGAAAACATTTACTTCAGAAGTAGAAAGAAACCTTTATTTAAAGAGATTTTTTCATCTCAAAGCCCTGAAAATGGTGGTGACCTCCTGCTCTGCTGTATTCTTCCTTGTCTACTGCCATAACTGGCTGAAATAAATCTCCTTTTCCTAGTAAATGTATTCCCGCCAAGAGACAACAGGTTATTTGTTAATTATATTTGTTAATTCAGATTCTATCCAGAACATTGTCAGTTTGTGGAATATTAGATAAAAGAACATAAAGTCCGGTAATGAAATGTTCTATCTTAATTCACAATTACTTCACTTCCTATTTTTTTCTAAAAAATTTAAAAACTTCCTGTTTTTCTAATTTAATTTTTCTAACCACTATTCTTTTTCATTCTCAATTAAACTTGCAGCCTTTTCCCATTTGAATACCTACCAGATGATGCATGTCACTGAAAACCAACTTAGTTTCTTACGAGTTCTGTCACTAAGTTGTGCAAAAGAACCATACAGTGACATTTGTATGCAAATTTAATAAAAAACTGACTATAACTCAGCCAGGAGCAGAGTACTTGGATAGTGATAACTGCCTAATTAACAAGACTGGCAGAGGAAGATAGCATTAAAGTACAGTACTGTATATGAAAACAGACTGGGTTCTAAGCTCAGGCATATTTCAGGTTACTTTTAGTTTCTTGTTTGTCAGTAATATTTACCTGAGATGGCGTTAACATTAGAGCTAAATTTATGAATTCTTATTGAGAAAAATTTGAGTCTGAACATGTTACTCAACTTTTCACTCTTCGTTTGAAGTACTGTGTGATAATTTGATTTCATATTTGACAATCTGTGCCAGTTGAGTTGTTTGATTTTCTTTTAATGAGAATACAATAGAGCTGATTTTTTTCTACTTGCAGTAATTTGAGCCTGGAGCAAAACAGCAAATAGATGTTATGTAGAATGGCATTTCCTCTTTATGGTTTTAAACAGAGTCCTTATCCATTCTCAGATGAATGAAATAATACCCTGTCATAGACTTAGTCTTATCAGCATCAACGACATTAAATTAAGACATACATCCAATAGAGAAAACACCTTTTCCAATCTACACAGTTAAAACAAATCTCAGAAGAAGTTGCAATTTTCCTTCTGAACTTCTTTCAAGCACTGACAGGTTGAGACAAAATCTGAGATGAAATGTGAAACAGAGAAAACAGTTCACTTAAGGAAGTCCAATGAAACAACAAACACATTTGGTAACCTACGCATTAATTCATCATGAATGTTTTTCCATTGGAAAACCATTCACACAGTCATACCCAAATCTAGTCCCCCAATATAACTTTTTTTCCCCTCAGATATTGCTTACGCACAACATCTAACTCCACTTAAAGATACAATTAAGTTTTGATTTTATTGGAATGGCAGTAAAGATAAAATAAAAGATAATAAATAATCCATCTTTTTTCTTCACTACCTGAGCAATTCTAAGATGCTCTAATTCCTTTTTTCCATGGCAATGTTTATTTTCATATTGGACAATTTGAAAAGGCACACTTGTGCAGCATTATCAAGCCCTTTATATGGTATGCCATGGTCTTATCAAAACTGATCACAGGCATCAGAAAATTTAAAACTTTCAGCCATTTTCAACAGTTACTCTGAAACCATCACTTGCAAGTCTGAAAAAAAACAACTGTGCCAGTATCTTTAATCAAGAAACTTGCCCTGTTATAGAGATTCTAAATAAAGGAAAAGTTCACTTGTGGATTCCCAACTGACATGTTATAAATTATTATGTGGGGCAGTTGTTGCTCATTACACAGAAATACATTAATAAAAAAGAGTAAAAAATGTAGTTTTATTATACATATTTCTATAGACAATATTAGAGTAAAGGGAAATGTATTGAAGTCTTCTATATTTTTTGTTACCTCTCTATTACAGTGTGTATTATGCATTATGCAGTTATCTGTCTTGATGTATGGCTGTGTGGAGTCTAATCCACTTAAAAATCTGTTCCAGTTCTTCTCATTCCAGACTCTTTCTCTCTCTCTAAAAAACAAAAACAAAAAACAAAACAAAACAAAACAAAAACACAAAGATAATAACAAAAAGAAACCAGTGAAGTATCTATCTATATGTAACAGAATGCCTATAAATCTAGTATGAATATTAGTTGGCACTGGTAAAACTGAGTTATTCTCACTTTTTTAACCATCAATAGGAATCTATAGCATTGCTTTTTTCAATTTGACAATGAGTAATAGACAAAACAGTGGAAATAATATTTGCTATTTAAAAGAAAAAGTAATTTGATAAAAAAAAAGGGGAAGGTTATTAAGGAAAGTAACCAGGCATGTGAAATAGCTGTGAAGTCACTGAAGAAAAAAGTTGGTAGTGGATTCGACAATTCAGAATAATAAGAAAAACATGCTTATGGATATATTTAATAAGGGATTGACATAAAATCTGGAGTAAAATAGCAAAATTTCCACATTACACTTTTGAATATAATAAAGAACCAGAAGGAGTGAGAGGAATTAGGAACTGCAAAAAAAAAGAAAAAAAAAAGTAAGAAAGAGACAGAAACATGATATCAGTATATGCAGAATGCACAACGATTAAAAAAAATACAGACCTACTTATGCAGATTGAGTAAGAACAGTTTTAAAATAGAGGGCCAAAAGTTTAACAGGTAATTCAAATGATTTGTTTGCTCTTAAAAGTAGGAATTCATGTTGTTTCTAAATGTCAGGATCAGAATCAAGGTCAAGTCACTGTGAAAACTAGGAAGAAATTAAGAACATGCATCAAGCAAGCTTTAAGCATATACATTTTCAAGGGTAACATTATAGAAAAATGATTAGTCAAATCAAGGTCATAACTAAACTGCATGCATTAGTTAAAGGCAATATTATTTAAAACAAGATATAGATCAGACAATAATCTACAAGCAATCAGAACATAGAATTAGAAGTTTGAAAAATTCAGTATTTCACACAGTCCACCACTCTGTTTAAGGCCAGATTAACTACACCTTGTGTCACTTCTGATACTGACCTGTT